>NC_143575.1:241807654-242498338 GCF_048544385.1 Mastigoproctus giganteus | reverse complement strand
GCAAACTTGGACATTAAGCTTGATATACCATCATCAATATTATTTATAAATACAGAAAACAATAATGGACCCAACGCTGAACCCTGAGGGACTCCACTGATAACATTAGTCCACGATGAGCAGTGTCCATTGATTACCACTCTGTCTTCTTCCCCTCAAACATCCCTTTATCCATAGCAGCAATTTGCCTCCAATGCCACACTGCTCCAATTTGTGCAGCAGTCTTCCATGTGCAACGGTATCAAAAGCCTTTCTAAGATCCAAGTATATAATATCAAAGTTATTCCCTGCATCCAGTTCTTTTGTGACTGCATCATAATATCCAATCAAATTGGTCAAGCAAGACCTGCCCTTAACAAAACCATGCTGTGTCTGAGCTATAACTGAAGTCTTGTCTAAATGATCAGTGCTTCTTTAACCAGTGCCTCCATTAATTTTCCTGGAAGTTTCCAGAAGTTAAACTCACAGGTCTGTAATTACTTGTGTCAGCCTTTGATCCTCCTTTGTGAATTGCGGTCACATTTGCACATCTCCAGTCTATGGGTTCCTCCCATGAGTCCAAGGAAGCGCTCATAATTATGGCTAAGGGTCTGCTTACTTCCTTTGCTGCCTCCTTTAATATAACTGGATAGATCCCATCCACCCAGGTGCCTTTCTTGTGTTTATCTTCAACAATTTATCCTCCACTTTACTCTCAGTTCTTACAAGATTATCTAGCTTACTGCCAGAGTTCAATACACCTATGGCATTCCCCTCGCTGAATAACTCCTCATGTGTGAACGTTGATGCAAAATATTCATTTAGTTTGTTAGCTACCTGAGCAGGATCATCAACAGTTGAACCATCAGTATCAAGTGGACCAATCTGATTCATCCCCTTCCTTCTAGAGTTTACATAAGTAAAGAACTCTTTGCTGTTTTTCTTTGCATCCCTTTCCAAAGATTTCTAGTGATCTGCTTTCGCCTGCCTAACCTCCTTTGTAACTTGGTTACAGATCAACTTATATCTATCATAGGCTTCTGTGTCACGTGTTAATTTATATGTATCCCAAGCATTTTTCTTCTCTGCCATATCTCTCGTCAGTTCATCTGACATCCATTTAGGCCTAAACCTTGAAAAATATTTCTTAGTTGGTATGTAAAGCCTAGCCGACCGGGCTAGCCGGGTGGGTAAAGCACCTGCCTGGCAACACAAAGGTTGCGGGTTTGAATCCCGCCTTGGGTTTGGATCAAAGTACTGCAAAAATTTTTGGGAAGTGCACTATGGCCACAGAAGCCAATGCACCAATAACTACCAAAAAAAAAAAAAAAAAAAAAGTGTAAAGCCTAGTTGCTTCCTAGATAAGTTCTTTGAATGCCTCCTGTTTTGAATTTGCTGTTGGTAACATCATCAGTTGGTCCTACTGTATAGAATTTAAATACTGTCTCAGACCATCGTAGTCGCCTTTACGAAAGCAATAACCCTTCCCTTTACCCATGATGGTAGTTACCTCTTTGAGTAAATCCCACTTCAGCACACTGTGATCACTGCCACCTAGTAGTTCCTCTATCTGCAGATTCTTAATGCATGATGAATCACTACTGATAATCAAATCAAGAGTATTACTCCCTCTAGTTGCCTCCCAAACATGCTAATGTAGAAAACAATCATCCAATAAATCCACAAAAACCTTGCTAGTGTGTGAGTGACCAACCTCAAATTCCAGTCAATATCTGGGAAATTAAAATCCCCCATTATAAGGCTCTCTGATTTAATGGCCCACTCTATTTCTCTGGACAGTTTCTTATTATACTCATCAGAGTGATTAGGCCTATAGCACACTCCTGCTCTCAATTTTGATCTCCCAATGCTTATGTCACACCAAACTGAGTCGACACTGCACTATCTACCAATGTTGACTAACTTCACTTCCTTGGATTTTATGTGTTTCTTAACTAATAGCATAACCCCTCCTCCCTTCCTATCCTGTCTCTCCTTTCTGTAGATGTTGTACTCCCCGAATTCCAGCTCTGCATTCTTTATTTCTGTGTGACACCACGTCTCTGATATCCGAACAATATCTGCCTTTGATGTTTTGAGCAATACCTCAAATTCATCAAATTTATTTATCAAACCATGCAAGTAGACATGCACCTGTTTCTATTCTTAGCTACCCTAACACAACCCATGTGTTTACTTGTACCGCAATGAGTCCCAGCAGTCTCTGAAATATCCTGTATCTTGTTTTCCAGGCTTCTGCTCATTCTAATAGAAGCAGTGCAAGAATCACTTTCACCTCTGCCAGTGGCTACTGTTAATCTATTAGTTCTTGTATCCCCCCAAGCTAGCAGTTTTCCGACCCACCTAACACTGCCTTGATAGCATGAGCAAATATTCTTGCACCCTTTCTATTTACGTGTATCCCAGCCCTATAGGAGCAGTCCCTTCTGTTAGCAAGTACAGACCAGGCTGAAAAAAATTCTACTCCTTGAGCTTTGCACAATCTTTCCAGGGCAGAATTGATTGACAAGGCTCTCATCATATACTCCCTCCTATCGTGTCTGGGCAGAATAGCAGACATTTTCAAATTCAACCTTAATTCACGGCTTTTTTTCAACAGTGACCTGTACTTGTTAAGTAATTCTGCCAGTCTCCTACTCTTAATATCATTAGTGCCAACGTGTACAACTATATCACCTTTTGTGCCCTTAAATGATGATATCCGCTCTACGTGCATCAACCTTTGCCCCTGGCAGACATACCCTGGTCTTGTTCCACCTATCCTTTTTACAAAGCATGTTCCCCATTTCCCTGACAACAGAGTCACCAACAACAACTAGTTCCTGTGGGACCAGCGCATCCTGCCTTGGGGGTTGCCGCTGTGTTGTGTGATGACCAAGTGCAAGCTCTGGCATTGATGTGGGCAGCTGAGAGCTTGATGGGCCCTCACTTTAAATCCTTCGAGGACATCCACCCTGTCCTTCAAGCTCTCATATAGGCCCATAACAATGCTGAGTTGTCGCCTGATTTCGTTACACTCCTTGCATCGCGCAGACACAAAGACATCCCCATGGCAATATCATGTCCCATACCCGATTTATCCACAAACATCATGCAAGCAGTGCATTTTAAAAGGCTGTGATTCAGAGGGCAACTGCCCCCCCCTCAGTTCTCCTCTGAGCCACAGCACTCCCATTAGTTTGAGCCTTTTGCTTTGCTGCTCTGGTCTGAGTCATGATTTCGATTTAATTTCAATAAAATTTCAATTTTAGTACAAAATTATAACCCTAAACTTGTATTCCAACAAAGTTATAACACTATATATATTTTTCAGTATCAAATATTATCTACGAGTTCTGTTTATATAACTTCCGTATCAAGTTATGTATTAATTAATTATTTTTCGTTTGTAATCTAAGTCGTTATATATATTTTGTTAAAAGTACAATTTAATTGACAACGAAGTTTAACAAAATTAGTAGACTTTGCTGATTAATTGACAATATTATATTATATACTATACTGTATATACTGTACTGTACTATCGTAGCTAGTTCAGGATATAACATTGTATCGTATAACAATGGCACAAGTTACGAACGGTAAATCTACTGACACTTAAGTATTAATTAACTTCGAAATCGCGCCGTTCAATTCAGAATAAACTAATGATCCTGATACATTGCGATATGTTGCAGTCTGTAGGGGAACCCTGTTGATGCTAGACAAGAAACACTATACATTATGTACTCCTATATTCAAATTCTGAGTCCCTTATGTGTTAGCGGAACCAAGTTTCCATATCCACCCAATGTCTGCATTTGATGACTTAATAAATACTTCAAATTCATCAAATTATTTACTATTTATTTACTTATTTATTATCGTGGCATTAGTGTACATGCTATTCTACTTGCTTGTGTTCTTAGTTACTCTAACACAGCCCATGCATTTACTTGTTTCATGATGATCTACAGCAGTACTTGAAATCCATGATAACTTGCTGCACTTGTAGGATACTGCACTTTCACCTTTGCCTGCTGCTCCAGCTGTCTAGTTTTATTGAGAGACTCATGTTAGCTAAACAGGTAACATTTTTTGTAATAAAGATAGGTTGATCAGAACCAGGGTGTATTTGCCAGGAGCAACAATTAATGATTTTACCAACGGATTGTCAGATTTCAAGGGGGGAGTGAGAGTATTGTTATTTGTGTAGGGATTAACAATACTCTAAACCCCCCCATCAGGTGAACACAACCTGACGATTTGTTGGATAAGTATAGGACCATGCTAAAAAACATTCCAAGAGTTAGATCAGAATGTGTATGTGTCAATTCTGTCCAGACACGATAGGAAGGATTGTATGTCGAAAGCATTGTGGATTAATTCAAGAATTGAGGGAATCTGCAAGGCTGTGTGAAGGAAATTTTTATCAGCATGGTCTACCCCTGTAGGTAGAAGGAATCTATTTTATCGAGATGGTATTCGTATGAACAAAGATGGTGCAAGGATTTTTGCTAGTATCGCTGAGGATACTTTGAGGTTTCAGCAAAACAGCTATTTAGTGGGGAGACAGGTAATATAGATCTGTGTTTATCTGATATGAATCAAAGTGATGCTTACACCCACCTCAAGAATTCTTGTTGCCACCGCAGTCTATGTACTGAAGGTAACAAAGTTTCAAATGAGTGGGAAGATAAAGCTAGGGAAATAAGCCCAAATAACTTTAAAGGGTGTGCCAGGATAGTAAACTATAGGAGGATAGTTAGTCTTAACTGTGTTTATAGTAGTGGCTGTAGTGTTATTAAAATGGCTGAATTCTAACTCGTGGTTAGGGCAGAAACCACCCGGAAATTCAGGATGACGAGTTCCATTATGGTATGTATAATGTATTTAGTAGAAGAAGAGATGCTGGGCTCATGCAGAGCTGGAAAACGCTCTATTTGCTCAAAAGCAGCTTGAGCAAATAGAGCTTTTGCTGAATCAGAAGTTACTTTTGCAAGCGTAGAATATGTGTGGTGTGAGTTAGTTGGAAGCAAAGGTATGACGAGAATTTGAGTAATCTACAGACCGGATGATTGTGAAGAGTATGGCTAGAGTCTCTGCATGCAGATGGAATGTGCAAGCAAGTGTGAATGTCTTAACCCAGACCAAGTTGGAGTTTTATTCTCGTGAATTTCAAATAAGACATACTAATGAAAATCAGAACCAAAGATATAAATTTCTGAAATTGCAATAAAAGATAACTCACTAAGAAATATTTTGATGTAAATTTTTAAACTGAAGTAACAGAACATATTTTCTTTTCTATTTTATAAATAGTGTTTTATAATTTACAGATCTACCTATCTGTAAATTATTATGCCTACTTGATTTAAATGTGATTTGTATAATTTACATTTATGTTCATTATTTGCGATTAGATTACATTATATATATGAGGGGTGATCATTTAATTCGCGGGATGGTGCAAGATTTTATGTTTACCACCAAACTAGGACGGCCATATTCCGGTGTGACCGAACTTTCTGGTGTGAAGTGGTTTCTCCCTCAATACAATGCAAAGCCTCCTATGGCTAATATTGTGCAGGCATTGATCACTGCCATAGGTGAGGTTCTGCCTCATCCCCCTTATTCACCGGACTTAGTTCCATGTCATTTCTTCCTGTTTCCACGTCTGCAGAAATCTCTGAAAGGCAACCGCTTTGCGTCCAACACAACAATGCTCACAGAGCCACAATGGAAGCACTCTGCAGTCTTTCGAAAAATGGCTTTCAACAAGCATTTAATGCGTGAGTATTAGCATTAGTAGAGGCATATGATGCAAGAAAGCAAGCTTATGCAGCATCAGCCAAAAAAAACCAAAAAAAAAAAAAAAAAAAACCACTCTCATTTCACCTCCCCGTTCGTTCCAAATACCTCTCCAGCTTAGCGTGAAATTTATTTAGGCTATCAACTTCCACAACAAGGGATGGAAGTCTGTTCCACCAACCAATCACCCGCTGGCTAAAGGCAAACTTCCGCACATCTATCCTACATCTGTGTTTCCTCAATCTGAATTTATGCCCTCTCAGGTGATTATTCTGAGCAAGAGAAAGAATTCCATCAGCATTGAGCATGATCAAACCATTCAAGGCTTTATACACCTCTATCAGATCACCTCGCCGGTGCCTAATCTCCAGACATTGTAATTTGCAAAAATTAAGCCTTTCTTCGTAAGAGCAACCCTTTGTTCCATTCACTAATCTTGTTGCCCTTCTCTGTACTCGTTCCAGCAGCTCTACATCCTTCTTGAAATGAGGCCTCCAGACCTGTATACAGTAGTCAAGGTGTGACCTGACCATTGCCTTATATAAGGGAATAATCACCTCCTTATCCCTGCTAGAAAAATTCCTGTATATCATTGATAAGACACCATGAGCCACTCTTGCAGCCCATCTGCACTGCTCAGAGAAATTCATATCTGCCTGCACAATTACCCCCAGGTCCTTTTCATTCTCTACCACTGTCAGTGTAGTACCACAGAGTTGATATGTTGCTCTGGGGTTGCTGTTTCCCATATGTAGTTTTACATTTGTCAATGTTAAACTTTATTTGCCACCTCTCAGCCCATCTGCTCAACCTTTCCAGATCCTGTTGCAGCAGCAGCATAGTGTCAGTAGTGTCCTTAACAACCCTGCCAACCTTTGTATCGTCTGCAAACTTGGACATTAAGTTTGATATACCATCATCGATATCATTTATAAATACAGAAAACAATAATGGACCCAACACTGAACCCTGAGGGACTCCACTAATAACATTAGTCCACGATGAGCAGTGTCCATTGATTACCACTCACTGTCTTCTCCCACTCAACCATCCCTTTATCCATAGCAGCAATTTGCCTCCATTGCCACACTGCTTCAATTTATGCAGCAGTCAGTCTTCCATGTGCAACAGTATCAAAAGCCTTTCTAAGATCCAAATATATAATATCATTTGATTAGATACTATGCATCCAGTTCTTTTGTGACTGCATCATAGTATCCAATCAAATTGGTCAGGCAAGACTTTCCCTTAACAAAACCATGCTGTGTCCGAGCTATAACTGAAGTCGTGTCTAGATGATCCTGCAGTGGTTCTTTAACCAGTGCCTCCATTAATTTTCCTGGAACAGAAGTTAAACTCACAGGTCTATAATTACTTGTTTCAGCCTTTGATCCTCCTTTCTGAATTGGGGTCACATTTGCACATCTCCAGTCAATGGGTACCTCCTCTGAGTCCAAAGAAGCTCTCATAATTATGGCCAAGGGTTTGCTTACTTCCTTTGCTGCCTCCTTTAATATAACTGGATAGATCCCATCCACCCCGGGTGCCTTTTTTATGTTTATCCTCAACACTTTCTCCTCCACTTTCCTCTCAGTTATTGCAAAATCACTGCCAGAGTTTACTTCACCTCTGGCATTCCCCTTCCTGAATAACTCCTCATATGTGAATGTAGATGCAAAATACTTGTTTAGTTTGTTAGCTACCTGAGCAGGATCCTCATCTGTTGAACCATCAATATCTAGTGGACTAATCTGATTCATCCCTTTCCTTCTAGAGTTTACATAGGTAAAGAACTCTTTTCTGTTTTTCTTTGCATCCTTTGCCAAGGATTTCTCATAATCTGCCTTTGCCTACCTAATCTCCTTTGTGACTTGGTTATAGACCAGCTTATATCTATCATAGGCTTCCATGTCACCCATTAATTTATATGTATCCCATGCATTTTTCTTCTCTGCCATATGTCTCATTAGTTCATCTGACATCCATTTAGGCCTAAACCTTGAACAATATTTCTTAGTTGGTATGCAAAGCCTAGTAGCTTCCAAGATAAGTTCTTTGAATGCTTCTGATTTTGAATTTGCTGTTGATAACATCATCATCTTATTATTATTATTGATAGTGGCGAAAGTGGGCAAAGTTCAATGGAAAGTATATTGAGAAGGAGTAATCCAGAAGATTCAGATGATGACAACATCTTGCACCAGTTTGCGAATTAAATGATCACCACTCATATACGTATTATAGCAAAATAAGCTTTATCTTTATGATTGTGAAACCATCACCATTTATTTATATTAAGTATTATTGAATAAATGAAAAAAATATTTTGTTTTCTTATAAAATAATTGTGATTTATATTTAAAGATTCATTAAAAAATAATGGTCGATAATTACTCTAGTTAGTTGTAATCCCCCCCCCATGCACACACTTCCTTACAATATGGCCATAAACACTAGTATGAAGCAGCTACAAGTTTTCTCTGGTAAGATTTTTTGACCCAGTCTGCTTCTGAGCACAGCATAATCTGGAACTCATTTCTTTAGCAGAATTCTTTCATATATTGAAAGAAAAGTTTGGACATGTGAGCAATTCTCAGAGTATAATACCTAATACAACTTCTTGGAAATAATGGAATTAAGTATTAACTTCACTTATCCTAATATTTTTTTCATCAATGTTAGTTTAAATATTTTTTGATTAACTACAATAATAAAAATACACTTTTACAGCCTTACACTTACAGCTTAAAAACAATTTTTTTTTTGGTCAACGTAGATTTAAAGAATAAACAAACAAAAAAAATATATTTCTAATGCAAGTTTTCTATTTCATTTATTAAATTTTGCATAAGAGCTTTAGCTATTTTTGGAAAAATTAATTTACCTTATATTATTATTTTTCTATTAAAATTTGACTATTATTTATGTTTTTAGTGTCCAAGCTGCATTAGATGAACTCACTGGAAGTGCTTCAGAAAGTAAGTTTCTTTTTCTTTAACTGCAAAAAAAGTTAGAGTAGTTAGTATAATGTGGAATAAAAATTAATATTTTTGATCATGGATTACTGAAGGTTCTGAGGCAATCTAACTAAATGGGAATACCTCCACATCTCCATATCTCCTAGGCTTGTAAGGAACCAACTGGCAATTTTAATTTAATATTCACTCCTCACATTCTTGTAGGGTAACTGAGCCAGTGTGTTATAAATTACTGGAATAAGTGGCCTACAAGGGTGGTAGAGGCTGACAGTGTGGGGGAAATTCAAAGGTCAGCTGGATAATTACCTGCGGGAGGAGGGAAATGCTTAGGTTGTCCATTTCCTTTTCTCTTATTTATTAATTATTATTTTATTTTTTTCTTCTTATTATTATTTTATTTTATTATTATTGTTATTTATTTATTTATTATTTTATATATATATATATATATATATAGAATCAAAATATTACAGAGTTTAAATTATAAAATTAAAACTTAAATATTAAGTTAAATATAGAACGAACCGATTAATGCCATTGAGCTATAGACCATTACATCGGACGTTGGATATGCCGCAATTAGATAAGTTATAGTGTAACTCCATGGTTTGAAAATCGATGCAGCCTCAAGCCAACTGTACCCCCGGTATACATGAAACAACATATATAATAATAAGATAATTATAAGATAATTAATATAATAAGCCTTACGTGGGAAAGGTATTTTGCAAGGGACTTTGTCGAGGGCTAAACCCCTACAAAATATCCAACCCATGTTAGGCTGAGCTATCGGTTTCTGTTATCATCTGCCTGTATACCGTGACCAAAAAGGCCATATTAATGGATAATTACTTTAAGTTAAAATTAAGTACTAAGCAAGCCAATAAATAACTATTAAGCTGGCCGACCATTAAGGGAGTATGTCTAAACCGTAATTTGGTTGAATCCAGGCTGGATGATATTTAGCCCGACTGATTGCTGCAACAATATAAGCACAACTGAGAACTGATTAATATTTGCTGAATAAAGGCTAAATTAGCTAACAAAAGGAGAACAGAAAGCGGTGTAGATAAAGTAATAGTACCTCACTCCCCCTCGAATTACTCTAATAGTTCGTGAGGTATGAAAAAAAGGCAAGAGGATAGATAAAAGTGAAAAGTCAAAGGAAAAGTAATTAATCGATTATACATCGGATACAACCGGAAGTGTAACATCCCGACCCTAAAAGGTAGGGATCCTGGTTTGGTAGTAAGAGCAGGTGAAAGATATCAATAAAATGCGAAAGGAAAAAACGGAATGGCTAATTCCTAAGATATTTTACGCTAATATATATAAAACAAACTTAAATATGGCAAGTAGTGTCGAACTTTTTGTTAAGCGTTAAAAAATGCAGGTGGTAGTACGGTAGCACCCGTATAGTACCCGACAATGATACTAAAATACATATGTTACCGTAGCCCGTAGCGGAAACAACTAAAAGCCTGTAAGTCTACGCACAAGTCGTTTATAACCTCTGCGTTGATGGCGCTACCTAAGATGTGTCAAATATCAGCCAAATTGAGATAAATAAAAGGATAATAGCGCCCTCTTTAGTAGTGAAAGCAAAACCAATAAATACTCAGATGCAGAAGAGAAATCTCAGTAGAAGAAGAGAAACGAATTAATTATTCAGCAAATATTAATCAGTTCTCAGTTGTGCTTATATTGTTGCAGCAATCGGTCGGGCTAAATATCATCCAGCCTGGATTCAACCAAATTACGGTTTAGACATACTCCCTTAATGGTTGGCCAGCTTAATAGTTATTTATTGGCTTGCTTAGTACTTAATTTTAACTTAAAGTAATTATCCATTATTATGGACTTTTTGGTCATGGTATACAGGCAGATGATAACAGAAACCGATAGCTCAGCCTAACATGGGTTGGATATTTTGTAGGGGTTTAGCCCTTGACAAAGTCCCTTGCAAAATACCTTTCCCACGTAAGGCTTATTATATTAATTATCTTATTATTATATATGTTTTTTTATGTATACTGGGGGTACAGTTGGCTTGAGGCTGCATCGATTTTCAAACCATGGAGGGCACTTACACTATAACTTATCTAATTGCGGTGTGTGTATATATATATATATATATATATTAGTCAATTTTATTTTATGGTATCTATCTGTAGGGAATTAGGTATATAAGGACCAAACTAACAAGTTAGTAAAAGTAAACTAGCTTTAGCCTGGAAGGCCTATACAAAAATAAAAAATAATAATGAAAAATGAAAATAATAATAAAAAATGATAATAAACAATGAAAATGTAAATAACATTCTTCCACTTCGTCGTCAGTCTGCTACTTCTTTGGGGGCTTTGAGCAGACCGATAGCCAGACTAAAAGAATGTCTCATACCTATCCGTTTCTGTTGTCCCCATTCCAGTTTGCCTGATTTTAGTTTTTAGGTGATTGTTTAGAAATTAATAGAAATTAAATGAGAAAAGATCATCATCATCAGCCATTTTCAATCCACTGCAGGCCTCTCCAGCAACTTTCCAGTTCGTTCTGTTTTGTGCAACGGCCATCCATTTACTACTCCCACAAACTCATTAATTTCATCTATTCATCTCCGCCGTTGTCTTCCAGGTTTTCTTCTAGCTCCTCTTGGTACAATTCTGTTATTTCCTTAGTCCCTCTGTCATCATGTCTTCTGAGCTATGTGTCCTGCCCAAGACCATTTTAGTTCTTTAGTTTTCATAAGAATGTCCTTTACTTGAGTTTGCTGCCTAATCCATGTGTTTCTCTTCTTATCTAACAGTCTGATTCCCAATATAATTCGTTCTATTCTTCGCTGTGTAGTTCTCGGCTTTTCTTCCATTCTTTTGGTGAGTGCCCAAGTCATGGTGGGGAGTATACATTGGTTCATTATTTTATGTTTCAGGCAAACTGGGATATTGCTCTTCAGTATGTGACTATATTTACTGAATGCTATCCATCCAAAATTTATTTTTCTCTTGACTTCCAACCATTTATCATTATTACAGCTAATAAATTGTCCTAGATAAGTATATGACTCCACCTTTTCAATTACTGCTCCTTCAATCATTATGTCCCTTTCTGTGGTATACTTGTTCATCACTTTTGTTTTAGCCATATTCATCTTTAGTCCAAAATCCTTACTAACTCTGCATAACTGATTAAGATTTTCCTCTAATTCTTTGGGATCATGGCTTATGACCACAATGTCATCTGCAAATCATGAATGGTTTAGGTACTCTCCATTTACATTGACTCCTTTCTGCGACCAGTCTAATCTTCTGAAAGCTTCTTCAAGGGCAGCAGTAAACAGCTTTGGAGATATTGTGTCTCCTTGTCGAACTCCTTTCTCGATTTTAAATTTGCTACTGTCTTTGTCTAGTCTAATAAATGAAGTAGCGTTCTCATATATTTTCTTCAAAATCATAATATATGGTGTATCTATGCCTTGTCTTTCCAGTTCTCGAAACATTGCCTTATGCTGTATGGAGTCAAATGTCTTTTCATAATCCACAAATGGCGGGCATAATGGTGTTTTATATTCATTTGCTTTCTCCATTAGCTGTGATATATTTCTCCATTAGCTGTGTTATATTTCAGAGACTGCTGGGAGCCATTGCGGTACAAGTAAACACATGGGTTGTGTTAGGGTAGCTAAGAATAGGAACAGGTGCAGGTATACTTGCGTGTACACCAATGCTAGGAGTTTAGTAAATAAATTTGATGAATTTCAGGTATTGCTCAAAACATCAAAGGCAGATATTGTTAGGATATCAGAGACGTGGTGTCACACAGATATAAGGGATGCAGAACTGGAATTTGGGGAGTACAACGTCTACAGAAAGGATAGGAAGGGGGTAGGGGTTACGCTATTAGTTAAGAAACACATAAAAACCAAGGAAGTGAAGCCAGTCGACATCACTGGACAGTGCAGTGTTGAGTCAGTTTGGTGTGACATAAGCATTGGGAGATCAAAATTGACAGTAGGAGTGTGCTATAGGCCTAATCACTCTGATGAGTATAATAAGAAACTGTACAGGGAAATAGAGTGGGCCAGTAAATCAGAGAGTCTTATAATGGGAGATTTTAATTTCTCAGATATTGACTGGAATTTGGGGGCTGGTCACTCACACACTAGCAGGGCTTTTGTGGATTTATTGGATGATTGTTTTCTACATCAGCATGTTCGGGAGGCAACTAGAGGGAGTAATACTCTTGATTTGATTATCAGCAGTGATTTTTCATGCATTAAGAATCTGCAGATAAATGAACCACTAGGTGGCAGTGATCACAGTGTGCTGAAGTGGCATTTACTCAAAGAGGTAACTACCATTAGGGGTAAAGGGAGGGGTTATTGCTTCCGTAAAGGCGACTACGATGGACTGAGACAGTATTTAAATTCTGTACAGTGGAACCAACTGATGATGTTACCAACAGCAAATTCAAAATGGGAAGCATTCGAAGAACTTATCTTGGAAGCTACTAGGCTTTAGATACCAACTAAGAAATATTGTTCAAGGTTTAGGCCAAAATGGATGTCAGATGAACTAATGAGGCATATGGCAGAGAAGAAAAATGCATGGGATACTTACAAATTAACACATGACACAGAAGCCTATGATAGAAACAAGTTGATATGCAACCAAGTTACAAAGGAGGTTAGGCAGGCGAAGGCAGATTACGAGAAATCCTTGGCAAGGGATGCAAAGAAAAACAGCAAAGAATTCTTTACTTATGTAAACTCTAGAAGGAAGGGGATGAATCAGATTGGTCCACTTGATATTGATGGGTCAACTGTTGATGATCCTGCTCAGGTAGCTAACAAACTAAATGAATATTTTGCATCGACATTCACACATGAGGAGTTATTCAGTGAGGGGAATGCCAGAGGTGTATTCCACTCTAGCAGTAAGCTACAGACTCCTGAAATAACTGGGAGTAAAGTGGAGGAGAAACTGTTTAAGATAAACACAAGAAAGGCACTCGGGGTGGATGGGATCTATCCAGTTATATTAAAGGAGGCAGCAAAGGAAGTAAGCAAACCCTTAGCCAAAATTATGAGAGCTTCCTTGGACTCAGGGGAGGTACCAATAGACTGGAAATGTGCAAATGTGACCCCAATTCACAAAGGAGGATCAAAGGCTGACACAAGTAATTATAGACCTGTGAGCTTAACTTCTGTTCCAGGAAAATTAATGGAGGCACTGGTTAAAGAAGCACTGCAGGATCATTTAGACAAGACTTCAGTTATAGCTCGGACACAGCATGGTTTTGTTAAGGGGAAGTCTTGCCTGACCAATTTGATTGGATACTATGATGCAGTCACAAAAGAACTGGATGCAGGGAATAGCTTTGATGTTATATACTTGGATCTTAGAAAGGCTTTTGATACTGTTGCACATGGAAGACTGCTACACAAATTGGAGCAGTGTGACATTGGAGGCAAATTGCTGCTATAGATAAAGGGGTGGTTGAGGGGGAGAAGACAGAGAGTGGTAATCAATGGACACTGCTCATCGTGGACTAATGTTGTTAGTGGAGTCCCTCAGGGCTCAGTGTTGGGTCCATTATTGTTTTCTGTATTTATAAATGATATGGATGGTGGTATATCAAGCTTAATGTCCAAGTTTGCAGACGATACCAAGGTTGGCAGGGTTGTCAAGGACACTACTGACACTATGCTGCTGCAACAGGATCTGGAAAGGTTGAGCAGATGGGCTGAGAGGTGGCAAATGAAGTTTAACATTGACAAATGTAAAGTACTACACATGGGAAACAGCAACCCCAGAGCAACGTATCAACTCTGTGGTACTACACTGACAGTGGTAGAGAATGAAAGGGACTTGGGGGTGGTTGTGCAGGCGGATATGAAGTTCTCTGAGCAGTGCAGACGGGCTGCAAGAGTAGCTTGTGGAGTATTGTCAATGATATACAGGAATTTTTCCAACAGGGATAAGGAGGTGATTATTCCCTTGTATAAGGCAATGGTCAGGCCACACCTAGAGTACTGTATACAGGTCTGGAGGCCTCATTTCAAGAAGGATGTAGAGCTGCTGGAACGAGTACAGAGAAGGGCAACAAGATTAGTGAATGGAACAAAGTCGTGCTCTTACGAAGAAAGGCTTAAGTTTTGCAAATTACAGTGTCTGGAGACTAGGCACCAGCGAGGTGATCTGATAGAGGTGTATAAAGCCTTGAATGGTTTGAGCATGCTCAATACTGATGGGATTCTTCCACTAGCTCAGAATAATCACCTGAGAGGGCATAAATTCAAATTGAGGAAAGACAGATGTAGGATAGGCGTGTGGAAATTTGCCTTTAGCCAGCGGGTGGTTGGTTGGTGGAACAGACTTCCATCCCTTGTGGTGGAGGTTGATAGCCTAAATAAGTTTAAGGCTCAGCTGGACAGGTATTTTGAACGAACAGAGGGGTGAAGTGGAAGTGGGTTTTTTTTTTTTTTTGGCTGATGCTGCATAAGCTTGCTTTCTTGCATCAAATGCCTCTACTAATGCTAATGATATTACGTGAAGGTGATCCATAGTTGAGAATCCTGTCCTAAAGCCAGCTTGCTTTCAGTTGATTCTCATCAAGTATTCTTTCTAATCTGATAGTAATGACCCATGTGAACAACTTGTAGATGTGGGATAACAGGCTAATTGGTCTATAATTTCCAATTTCTGATTAATCTCCTTTCTTATGCAGCAAAACTATTATTGCTTAGGCGTCACACCTTTTCTAATATATTTTGTGAAGAGCCTTGCCAGTTTTTGTGTTATGTCTCTTCCTCCCAATTTTAACAACTCTACAGTAACTTCATCTTCCCCGGGGCTTTCTGATTCTTCATTTTCTTCAATGCATGTTCCACCTCATCAGGAAGAATATTGGGTATGTCGTATGTGTTGCTAGTTTGCGATCCATCTTCCCCACTGCTGGCATCATTCCCTCGCTCCTTGTATAATTCTCTATAGTGGCTTCTGCTATTTGAATTATGCTTTCTCTGCTATTTTTAAGTACATCATTGCTATTCTTGAGTTTCAGTATCATTTGTTCTTCTGTAATACTGCTCGTGGCTGTTGATTTAAGTCCTTTGTTTTCCCTTAATGCTTGTTCTACTTTTCTTGTGTTAAATCTTCTTATGTCCTCTCTGAGTCTCTTTCTAATGGCTTTGCATAACTCAGTATACACAATTTTCTCCCTGTCAGTGTTTTTCTTGCTCTTCATTTGTCATCTTCTGTTCATCATAACAAGTGTTCCTTGACTAATTTTTTCTTCTTTGGATTTCTTTTTCCCTATAGGTTTCTTGGCTTTATCACTTTCAGAAAGTTGTAATATTCCTCGTCGATATCTTGGTCCTGAGTAGTCTGCAGAAGCTCAAACCTGTTCTTAAGTTCCAGTACATACCACTTTTTCTCCTCTTCTGTTATCTCAAAGACCTTCGTATTATTTACTCGAGTCAGTTTTTTCCTTTCCTACATCTATATCAAGTGTCCATCTTACCATTCTGTGATCACTTCCAACATTTACCTTATTCAGGACGATAACATCATTCACGATAAAACATTTGTTAGTGAGGATGAAGTCGATTTCATTAGTTGTTGATCCATTTGGACTCTTCCATGTCCACTTTCTGTTCACCCTTTTCTTGAAAAAAGTGTTCATTACTAACAATCCTTGAGATTCTGCAAATTCCACAAGTCTTTCACCTCTTTTATTTCTTTCACCAATTCCAAAATTTCCTATAGTTCCCCTTTCTGCACTGTTTTTTCTTTTTCCAACCTTAGCATTGAAGTCCCCCATAATAATAGTGCAGTGGGTTTTCTGCTCATCTAGAAGACTCTCAATTTCAGTGTACATTTCTTCAACCTCTTCATCATCATGGCTCGATGTTGGTGCATAAATCATTATAACCTTTAGCTTGTACCTCTTAGAAATCTTTAGTATTAGTCTCGACACCCTTGTGTATGTATTTTTGAATTCCAAAATGTTGTTTTTTATATCTTTGTGGACCAGAAACCCAACTTCACCCTTCGCTCATTTCACTGTTTCCATTGGTGTACAGCAGATTTCCACTTGATAAACTTATAAGTGATTCATTTCTTCTTCTTGTTTCAGTCAAACCGATGATATTCCAATTCACATTTTCTAGTTCCTTTTCCAGCTCTAATAGAGAAAAGATAATATGTATTAAATTTACATTTTGTAAAATTAGTGTCAGAATCAGCAAACTGGGATAGGCAATACAAAGCCCAACGGGTGTGTATCAGATTAAATGAAAATAGGTTCTTACTTCCTTCTTGTACTGTGGTGGTCAGACTGAAAAGGGATCAATTCCCGTCTTCTGATTGTTTTATGTGTGCTGATTAAATGATAGTGCGCAGCCACACTTTTCATTGACTATGGCATGATGGTGAAATTGCTGTAGGCAATATGCCCTATATATTAATTTCTATACAATCCCCTAAAAACTAAAATCAGGCAAAACTGGAATGGGGACAACAGAAACGGGTAGGTATGAGACATTCTTTTAGTCTGGCTCTGCTCAAATCCCCCGAATTGGTCTGCTCACAGCCCCCGAAGAAGTAGCAGACCAATAACCAAGTGAAGAATATTATTTACATTTTCATTGTTTATTATCATTTTTTATTGTTATTTTCATTTTTCATTATCATTTTTTATTTTTATACAGGCCTTCCAAGCTAAAGCGAGTTTACTTTTGCTAACTTGTTACTTTGGTCCTTATACACTTAATTCCCTACAGATAGATACCATAAAATAAAATTGACTAATATAATTTCATGCACGTATAATGCCTAATTGGCCCATGTACAATAGCATTTATGTTGCACACCTCACATGTACCTATTACAGTAAACTTTACCAAAAATCATTTTTATAGTCTTCAGTAAGAACACAATATATATATATATATATATATATATATAAGTTAGTAGTCGTGAAGGGCAATGTGCTAATGTTACTTGACTGGTAACGCTGGTTATGAAGAACAAAGAGCAAATGGAACTGTAATCGCAATCACGGTGAACAAAGCTGGGAGCTAAGATAAAGGGGAAGTAATAATGATTAATAAGAAATAATAAGAATAACTTAGTGCTGTTCATCCTGTGATTTCAGCGCCTTTTTCGAGGGCCAGCCGCTGAAATCAAAGGAGGAAATGGCAATAAGTGGGTATAGTCTCTGTTTCTGACATGAAATACAGCCCCACGTAAACAAACCTTACCTACTGGGAAGTAGGTAAGGTTTGTTTAAGTCACTTAAAATAATATGTTTAAATAAATAGTTTAGGTCAGTTAAAATAATTTGTTTAAATAAATGGTTTAGGTCAGTTAAAATAATAATTATTTTAACTACCTTAGAGGAGACTTGATTGAGGTGTTTAAGGCTCTGAGAGGCATAAGTAAAAAGAATAAAAACAGAATTTTCATGGTTATAAATGATTCTAGAACTAGGGGCCATAGTTTCAAGTTATGGGGGGGGTGACGTTTAGATTCGATTGCAGGAAGTTTTATTTTAGCCAGCGAGTTATAAATTACTGGAATAAGTTACCTACATGGATGGTAAAGGCTGACATTTTGGGGAAATTCAAAGGTCAGCAGGATAATTTCCTACGAAGGGAGATGCATGGATGTGTATTTCCTTTTCTCTTATTAATTATTATTATTTTTAAAAATTTTCTCATTATTATTATTATTTTATTTTTATTATTATTTATTTTATATATTAATTTATTGATTGACTAATATATTTATTTATTTTTTTTTTTTGGCTGGTGCAGCATAAGCCATTGGCTCCCTTGCACCATGTGGCCATTGCTAATACTAATATCATGGTTTTGGATATGCTGGGGGTATGGTCATGTCCCCCCAAATGAATTAGGGGAAAAAAATTGTGTTCAAAGAAGTAGCAGTTTCATATTGGAAACTGGAAAAATTGAATACTGTATATATATACTCTTATCTACTGTATGTCCTACAACTGTATTTTCAGAATAGGGAATTAGCTAAAAATTGGTTGTGTATTCACTTTGATATACTCAGTATTCAGTGCAGAGTAATTTTTGTAAACAACAGGACTCATCAGAGATTAATTGCTGTAGACACCCAGTTTCTCCCCTCAGCTAGAGATGCAGTGGAATGCTAATTACAAATAGCTACCTCCGTAGCCAAATACGGCTCCATTTGTCAAGTGGCTTGCATTACATTAGTTACAAAGTAAATTTTTGTAAACTACAGCACATGTCATCCTTTCTTCAGTTAGACATTATTATGCTTTGGATAGCGAAAACTGCTGTGCTAAACTAGATGAAATATACACAAACTGACAAGTAATTTATGGAGTAATCATGTGACTTCACTTTAGCACTATGATAGGCTGGACACTGCTTTTGATTTAGTTTTCTTGAAACATGATAAATTCTAGGGCATCAGAAATAAATACATGACAAAATTAGTAAATCAGTAGGATAGAAGTAAAGCCCACCAAAAGAAAAAATTATACAGTTGAAGAAAAGTTTAAGATTATCAGATTAAAGAGTGAGAAAACAGAATACAGTATATTTCATGAATATGGACGTCCAGAAGGAATGACGGAAGAGGAAGAAAAATTCCGTTCATTCTCCATATAAACTCCGTAGAAGATGACATAAGCCTCCAAAGAAAGAAAACTAGACTTTGTGAAAACAGTGACGTGGACCAATGCCTATACAAGTAGTTTCTACAGAAGTATAGCGAAAGAGTATCAATAAATGGGGTAATTTTGAAAGCACAGAACTACTTGGTGGAGATGACAACACATTTAAAGCTTCAAACAGTGGCTTTAGGGATGGAAGGCTCATTGTGGGATATCCTGGATTATCTCATAGGTGAATCTGCATAGGATGACTTTACAGAAGCAGAAGCGTTTCCTGAATTTCTGCATAATGTGATTCAAGATGGCAAATTCACAAATGAGCAGTTGCACAACTCTGACAAAATAGCACTGTACTATAAACTTGTCCCTGACAATACACGAGATATTAAAAAGGCCCCTAACAAAGAGAAAATTACTGTTACTGCGCACAAACTAGACTGGAAATCACAAGCTAAAGCCATTATGCATCAGTAAAAGTTGAAAGTCCCAGTGTTTTAAGAATGTCAACATGAAACCTGTGATTAAAGAAAAAAAAGCTCCAGTGCTTGGATGATGAGTGATATTTTTGCTTCATAGTTTGAAAGTGAGTTTGTACCACTGGTAAGATGCCACTTGTTTCCAAAACACTTGAAGAAAAGGCTCTGTTATCATCAAATCACTGCTGAAGGAAGAGCTGATTTCCCAGCTCATCCTCGATTGATGTCCTGAAATCAAAAGATGACGAGATGAGAGTTACATTTCTGCCCAGGAACACAACTGCACTAATTTGGCCTATGGATCATGGCATTATTTTGAGCCTTCAAAGCCTACTGTTATGGTGAATTACTTGTTGGTGTTATGAACTCAAATTCATGTTCAAGAATTTTAGAAAACATTAACACTGAAAGATGTATACAATATTAGATTAGTGTGGGGGAAAGTAAGCTCAACAGCAATTGAAAACTGTTGAAAAACATGTATCGGAAAAGTTGAGATCACTAATAATAACCTTGAATTAGCAGCATTTTCAGAACAAGAAGTAAAGGCTGTGTGTAGCAGTCTTGGAGCAAATGACCTGTTTTCTTGGATTGAGGTGGATGCCAAAGCTCCAGTTGTGCTTTACCTGAGAGAGGAAAAAATTGCAGTGTCTATGAACAATGGGAAGACAATCATCAAAAAAAAGGCCAGTGACATAGGGAGTGACTCAGAAGATAATGTGGATGACTCGTGTAAGGAAAAAGCATTAAAAATTAACAAAGTGGTTGAAAACATTAATGAAGTGATGATGTGGTTAGAACATCAGAGTGATAGTGAACATCTTTATTTATTGCATCTATCCACTGTTGAGAATTACAGTGGTGGACAAAAAAATTGGCAGACAGAATCCGGGTAAAATAATGGAGTCACTGGTTAAAGGTACATTGCAGGATCATCTAGACAAGACTGCAGCAATAATTCAGACACAGCATTGGTTTATTAAGGGAAAGTCTTCTCTGATAAATTTGATTGGATATTATGATGTAGTTACAAAGGAACTGGATGCAAAAAATAATTTTGATATCATGTACTTGGATTTCAGGAAAGCTTTTGACACTGTTGTGCATGGAAGACTACTGTACAAATTGGAGCAGAATGGTATGAAGGGTAAGTTGCTACAATGGATAAAAGGATGGTTGAGTGGGAGAAGACAGAGGGTGATAATCAATGGGTGCTGCTCTTCGTGGACTAATGTTATTAGTGGAGTCCCACAGGGTTCGGTGTTGTGTCCACTGTTGTTTTGTATATTTATCAATGATATTGATGAAGGCAAAAAACGACAAGATGTTCTCTGTTTCTGTAATGATCAATATATGCTAAGTAATTTAAATCTAAATCAAATATAAACCAAATACAGTATAGACCAAATATAAACCAAATCAGGCTTAATGTTGAAGTTTACAGATGATACAAAGGTTGGCAGGGTTGTTAATGACAGTAATGGCAGGTGCTACTGCAACAGGATCTAGAAAATTCGGGAAGATGGGCTGATAAGTGGCAACTGAAGTTTAACATTGACAAATGCAAATTACTGCATATAGGTAGAAGTAACCCCAGAGAAACGTAACAACTGTGTGGTACTACACTTAAGGTGCTAGAAAATGAAAAAAGACTTGGAAGTAATTGTGCAGTCAGATATGAAGTTTTCTGAACAATGCAGACAGGCTGCAAGAGCAGATCATGGGGTTTTGTCAATGACATACAGGAATTTTGCTAGCAGGGAAAAGGAGGTAATTGTACCTCTGCATAAGGCAATGGTCAGGCCATGCCTTGAGTACTGCGTACAGGTCTGGAGGCCTCATTTTAGGAAGGATGTAGATTTGCTTGAGCGTGTACAGAGAAGAGCAACAAGATTGGTGAGGGGAATGAAGGGATCCTCTTACCAAGAGAGGCTTAAGTTTGGCAAATTGCAGTGGTTGGAGACTAGGCACCTGCGAGGTGATCTGGTTGAGGTGTATAAGGCCTTGAATGGGTTGAGCACGCTGAATTCTGATGGGATTCTTCCACTTGTTCAGATTACGAACCTAAGGGGGCATAAATTCAAATTGAGGAAAGACAAATGTAGAATAGATATGCGGAAATTTGCCTTTAGCCAGTGGGTGGTTAATTGCCTGAACAAACTTCCATCTATCGTTGTGGAAGTTGATAGGTTAGATAAATTTAAGGAGGAACTGGACAAAGATTTAGAGGGAATGGTCATGTAATTTTTTTTTTTTGGCTGATACTGCATAAGCTCATACGCTTGCTTTCTTGCATTGCATGCCAACTACTACTACATAGGGAGTGATTCAGAAGGTAATGTGGATGACTCGTGTAAGGAAAAAGCATAAAAAATTAATAAAGTGGTTGAAAACATTAATGAAGTGATGTGGTTAGAACATTAGAGTGATAAGTGAACATCTTCATTTATTGCATCTGTCCGCTCACCACCAAATACGGCGGATACGGAAAAGTCATGGAATGACCACCGCATATCCCGGAGCAATATGGCATTAGTTGCTAATGCTCTTACAAACCAAATGACAAACAAGCATCTGTCCGCTGTTAAGAATTACAGTGGTGGACAAACAAATTGCATCACCTTAAAAAAGGTAACATTTGTAGTGAAACGTATAAGATGTTTGATTACAGTCATTTTGTTTGTCGCAAAGCAAAGGTATTGCATCAAATAACACTTCTATTGCATCAGACAGTGATTGCAAGGTATTACATCAGCCGTTTCTATAAATACTGCATTGGAAAGGTATTACGCTGATTAGTATTCTGTTTTGTGGAGGTGTAAGCATGGCTCTATATGTTCAGTTGACACTAAGAAAAAAAAGTGTAGCTGTTGCTCTGTCCCAGGAAGGGCTTTCTACACGTGCTATTGCTGATAAAATAGGCTGCCATCAGTCAACAGTATCCCTGGTGCTGAAATTAAACCGTGAAATTGGTGATGTGAAGAGAAGACTTGGATCAGGCCTTAAGAGAGTGACTGCACCTTCCCAAGATTGATATTTGAAACGGCTATGCCTTCGTAATCGCCATTCTAGTGCTCCTGATCTAAAACTGGACTCTGAGTTGGCCTCTATTGAAACAAGTGCATGAACTATCCAAACGCAGCTTTCGGAATGTGGTCTGCATGCCTATCAGCTCCAAGAAGAAGCCTTTGTTGACCCAACAAATAAAGTGGGCTAAAACACGTTTCATGGACTAAAACACGTTTCGTGCCAAAAACCCTGAGCTACAACAAGTTAAAAAAAAATTTTCCATTACAAAATTAAATTGTGTGGGTGGTTCACTTGAGTAAACCATTTCTATCTTACTGTATATTGCATTCTTAATCCTTGCCTACTTGATTTTTCCTACAGCTGAGGTCAGACTGATATCTGTGTATCAGATGGTAACCTAAATTTTATGAAGAGTTTTAGGATAAAATTAAAACACTTTGCTTGGGCTAAAACACGTTTCATGGACAACAAAGCAATGGAATGCCATTATCTCTTCTGACAAATTGAAATTCAACCTGCATGGCTTGGATGGGAAGTCATATGTCAGAATATGATATGACTGAAGACAAAAATTGGAGGCATACAATCCTGACTGCATAATACCAACTGTAAAGTTCCCCGCCAGTCAGATGGTCTGGGGATGCATAAGAAGCAAAGGGATGGAGCGAATTAGTTTATTAATGGAATAGTGAATGCAGAAACCTACACTGCTCTCTTTGGGGGAGTGCCTGAAACCTGTTATTAGGGATCACCACACAGCAAAATTTGTAAGTTTTATGCTATTTAGATTTAATGATGAGTTTTGTCTTCTTATCTCACAAAGGCTTAAAACGTACTTATACCAATGTTTTTCTCCCTTAAGGTGTAGTCATACCTCAGAAATGCTAGCATTACAGTGTTGGACTGGACTGGCAACAGTCTAAATATGAAACCTATTGCAAATTGCTGGTACATAATGTCATCTAAAATTGCTCAGAAGAAGCCAACAAATAAGGTTCGGCTGCAAAAGAGCATTGTAAGGGTGTGGTACCACAAAATTGGGCAACCGTCTACCCAGAAGTTGATTAAATGTATGCCAGATTGTTGCATGGCTGTAATTGCAGCTCGAGGAGGAACAACAAAATAGGTGAAGTCTTTTTATTGATTTTATTCACAGAGATATATATCCATCTAACAAATGCATTTTGAACATTTCTGCAACCCACAACGATGCAGTTTTTTTGTCTATCACTGTATGTAGTGAAAGAACTCTGTCGTCAGTTTAGGCAAACTAAATTACATGACTATTCTGAATGGATGTGTAAAATATAAATCCCTAACAGCATTCTATGTAAGTAGAATGTAAAGGAAATGATATGATCTTTAATATTTTGTATTTTAGTCTGTATACTCATAAAATAATAGTAAGTAAAGCCTATTTATGTTAAAAAAAAGTAGGAAAAAAAGGGTTAAAATTTTTTTGGCTGTAATGCACTTCACTTATAATATGGGTATTAAAATTGTCACCTGATACCTGCATTATATAGAGGTTATATTGTGCTGTATATATATAATAGAGTGCAATATATAAATAAATCATGAAATGGCACAATGTTGCCTAGCAGGCCCCTGTGCCAAAAACCCTGAGCTTCAACAAGTTAAAAAAAAATTTTCCATTACAAAATTAAATTGTGTGGGTGGTTCACTTGAGTAAACCATTTCTATCTTACTGTATATTGCATTCTTAATCCTTGCCTATGTGATTTTTCCTACAGCTGAGGTCAGACTGATATCTGTGTATCAGATGGTAACCTAAATTTTATGAAGAGTTTTAGGATAAAATTAAAATACATAAAAGAGAATCAAAAACACTCTGTCCTCTGTTTTGTTTTGTCAGAAAGTAGAAGCTGATAATGTACAATGCCAACTGTATTCCACCAGACATGTAGTAAAATCTTCTGTGTGTGAATTGATGCTTCACAGTGTGTGGCATAGGTTTGCAGGTGATAATCAATGATGCAGTCATTTGATATTACTTGATATTATTTGATATTATTGATTTTTCTTCACATGTCAACAATCGGTTGACATTGAAGAAAAATGATGGGTCATTACTGTGATGATGTTGAAAGCAGTGACATGCAAATTCATAGTCTAGAGTTTGTGAAACTCATTTACTCAGTTTGTATGCCTTTTCCTTTAAATGTTGTTGTATGCCTTTTTCTTTAAATGTAAATGCCCATAAAGTTTAATTGCTCACTTTGAATCTTTCTGCAAGCACCTGGCTTGTTTGGCTTGAATCTGACTAATTGGCATTCAGTAGACCGTTACAGACTGAAGGCAAAAAACGACAAGATGTTCTCTGTTTCTGTAATGATCAATATATGCTAAGTAATTTAAATCTAAATCAAATATAAACCAAATACAGTATAGACCAAATATAAACCAAATATAGTAATTAAAAATGATTATGAAATTTTAGAATCAAAAGTAAGAAAAGTAAGTAGATTATAAATAAATTATAAATGTAAGCATATATTAATCATCGTTGACCGTGCATGCTAATATCATTTTATCCCAATGTCTGAGGATTGCTTATATTTGCAATAATAATAAAAACTGTTCAGCAAACATAATAGCATTGTACAACAAGTTGATTAATAATAATTTCCCTATTGCTTAAGAGAAACTATTTCTTATCTATACCACTATTTTTCACCTTTATTATTATTAAAAACTAAAGGAGTAGGAATAGGTTCTATTATTCCTACTCCTTTAGTTTTCTTCTTACTATCTGCATGTTTCTCTTTGTGTTAACTTAAATTTGATTGGTTAATTAATGAATTATTTATTTTTACCATATCCATCACATAGGGGGCACCACATTATTTTGATGACTTGTCGTTACTACATTATGTCCTGAATATGGTAGATATGTAGTATGTATTATATATTTAATCATTGAATTACGTTCTCTGTTGAGTCAGCGATGATTAATATATGCTTACATTTATAATTTATTTATAATTTACTTATATTTTCTTACTTTTGATTCTAAAATTTCTTAACCATTTTTAATTACTATATTTGGTCTATACTGTATTTGGTTTAGATTTATATTACTTAGCATATATTGATCATTACAGAAACAGAGAACTTCTTGTCATTTTTTGCCTTCAGTCTGGGTGGTTGGCCCCAGTTGAAGTCATCTGGATTGTGAGTAAAAAGCAATATTTTTTTTTTTTTTTTTTTGCATTTTCTTAAATCTCTGAATGGTATTATTTGATTGATTTACTTTTTCTATTATTTTCTATTATCTTTAATATTTTATATATATATATATAGATGACTTCAACTGGGGCCAACCACCCAGACTGAAGGCAAAAAACGACAAGGTTCTCTGTTTCTGTAATGATCAATATATGCTAAGTGATTTAAATCTAAACCAAATATAAACCAATATAGGCCAAATATAAATCAAATGTAGTTAATAGAAAGTTAAGAAATTTTAGAAAAAATATAAGTAAAATATAAATGTAAGCAATATTAATCATCGTTGACCCGACAGAGAATGTAATTTAATGATTAAAATAAGATTAAATATATAATACACTCTACATATTTACCGTATCTAGGACATAATGTAATAGTCGTCAAAATAATGTGGTGCCCCCTATGTGATGGATACGATAAATATAAATAAATAATTAAATTTAAGTTAACGCAAAGAGAAACATGCAGATAGTAAGAAGAAAAACTAAAGGAGTAGGAATAATAGAATCTGAACTCCACAAAGGCGAAAAATAGTGGTATAGATGAGAAATAGTTTCTCCTACATCCTCAGATTGCCCTAATAATTTCGGAGAAATAAAAATAAAGAGTGTAGGACAGTTTAAAGACATTACAAGATATAAGTTGTGGTTCGGGTATGCCTGGGATCGCAAACCCGTTCCTATAGTAGGACCCAGAGCTGAATTTGCATGTTACCTCAGCGTGAACTTAAGTAAATTTAAATGAATTTAACTATATGTGTATGTATGTGTGTTTATATATATATATATATATATATGTATATATATATAAAATGATACACTGTAATTTGCAAGCCAGTGGGTACAAGTTTTCTACGCCATAAGACACCAAGAATGCAAAGTGTATCCTATATACATATATACATGGCACTAAATATGACAATTATATTGAAAATTATATTGAAACAATAGGTTCAGAAAACAAATTTTTGAAATTAATTATGCTTATCGCTTTCCTGAAGTGATATTTCAGGTAAGCGATAGGGAAATTATTATTAATCAACTTGCTGTACAATGCTGTTATGTTTACTGAACAGTTTTTATTATTATTGCAAATATAAGCAATCCTCAGACATTGCGATAAAATGATATTAGCATGCACTGATTTTGATATATTAGATCTCCAGTTTGTAAGGCTGACTACATTGAAATTAAATGTCTCTCTTTTATTATATATGTTTACGTCTATATTATTATTATGAAATATTTCTGTATGAAGATCCAGGTAATTTGCTGTAGTATCAGAACTATTAGTTTTTTCTAATACAAGTTCTTCTGGATATAATTTACTGTAATCCTGGACAAAATGTGGACAATTAAAAACACATAGATCATCTACGTATCTGTATATAAGTAAGTTATCTTGGAATGCTCTTTCTGTATAATATAGATAAAGGTTTGCGATTATGCTTGATGCTGGACTTCCCATAGGGGTGCCAGTCATGTGCAAGTATAACGATGTTCCGTCATATACATAATTATTAAAGATGCATAAGTTTTATTAGAGTATCCCAATAGGTTAAATCAACCTTTATAGCATTTTTATTTTCCAAATATAGTTTCTGGAGAACGACTTTTAAATTATCAAGATTAATGTTCGTAAATAGACTGTTAAAGTCAAATGTTTGTATTTGTTGAATATTGTTATTTTTCATTGCATTTATAATCGGTAAATTATTATTTATTATAATAGTTTTAAGTTATTATTTATTATAATAGCTTTATTTAAGTTATTTAATATAATTTTAAGTAACTTTTCTAATGTTTTTCTGGGAAATTTAGCATCTACATGATGTTATGAATCTAAAAGCAATAGGTGATTTATGAAATTTGGGTATGCCATATATATAACAGATATTTTAGGTTATTATACTTTAACTTTAATTTTTTATGCAATGCAATTAATTTTTTGATGATTATATTAGAGGAAGATGTTATCTGTTTATTTATATGTATGGCTAGACTGTAGTTCATTTTTTATAATTTCTATATAATATGATTTACATATGATTGCATAATTGCAAGCAGCTTTGTCAACGGGAGTAATTACAAAATGTCCATGTATATCTTTGAGCTGCCTATTTATTAATTTGGTATTATATAGATTATCATGTATGAATTTCAATTGATTATATTTGTTAGATATGATATTAAGCATTGTAAATAACCACATGTGGTATGCCTCGACTGGTATGTTATATTTGTATGCTGATCTTATGCAGTATTTTAGTAAATCTAGATATAACAATTTTTTAAAGGTAGATTTATTAATAGGTAGATTAGGTCGAAATTTAAAACCCAGTGATAAAATATCTCTAAGTTCGGGATATGGGATTATATCTAAATTGCCGGTTATAATGTGGTTATGGTTAGGATCCACGTATCTATGAAATGAAGGTTTATGGCAAACACATGTATCCTGTCCGATGTTAATATTGTGAAGGTTTGTAGCTATTATTTTATAGTTACACGCTTTAAGACCAAATGGTTTAGAATATCTAAATCTGATATTAATATGTAAGTTATTAATAGGCAGCAAGTCATTACGTAAATTAATAGTTTTATGTATATCCAAATCATCCATCATTTTATTTTGAAAGTATAAGATGAGGACAGAGTTTTCTGGTTGCTTGTTAATATTCAAAATATTAATTCTGAATTTAACAATGTCTAATATAATGTGCATAAGGTGAGAAGATGCAAAGACATAATCATTGGCTTTTCTATTTGGTGCTTTGAGTACACTAAGTTTAATACTGAAGAGTGTGTTATGTATTTTACTAATATTTATAGGATCAGTGTCCTATAAATATATTTGTTTATATGTGTTGGATTTACTATATTTTCTATTGCGATTATATTTATGAAGTTTGGCAATTTGAAATATATTATAAACACAAATATCTTTTAAATTCGTCATATATTTTTGATTAAATTTATTATTTAGACCGTATGGATATAGTGTTTTATATATTGTAACATGCTAATTTCTTCTTGCAATAATCTTTCATTTGCGTTATTAATTACATTAAGTATTGAAATGAAAATATTACCAAAAGTATGTTTTTGGAAATGTCTGAATTCAATATCATGTTCCAGATTGCCTGTTTTCTTACTGGATTTGTTATTATAAGTATTAATATTGGAACGATGAAGGTTCATTCTGATATTTAGTTTATTGCTAGTTTGACCAATATATTTAACATTGCAAGTACAACAAGTAATCATATATATAACGTTATTCATTTTACAGAATATTTGCGAATTCGTATTAATTGTAGCATGATTTGGATGCATATAGGGGCAAGTAAGACATAATTTGTTATTACAACGTTGAAATTTAAGAGATGGTAATCGGATATTAGAGCCAGAAGCATTATATGCTAAACTGCTCTGTAAAGTGTGTGATATTTGTGTTTGTGTCAATGTATTAACATGGTTACGATTACTATCCAGGGCAACAATAGTATCCTTGGTCACTTTTATCCTACTCTGCCGATGTAGTATTTTATTATTACTATGTTTAAGTGACATAATAAGAGCAAAGTTAATATAAAATAAAAGCAAAGTTAATATAAAATAAAATATAAAATAAAATCAAGATGCACAATCATAAATCCATGAAGGTAAAATTAAAAAAGATCAATGAAGTTAAGAAAAAGAAATATAATAGAAAAAGCAATCTTAGGCAGTGTATACTTAACCTAAGCTAAGCTTTTGTATATATTTATATTTATATTAGTGATAAAAAAGAAAGTTAAAACGACAGTAACTGTAACTAATATTTATGGGTCAATGCAGTTGCAAGCAATCATGCAATACACCCATAATGTCTATAAAATATTAAGGATAATAGAAAATAATAGAAAACGTAAATGAATCAAATAATAATACTATCAGGGACTTAAGAAAGCGCAAAAAAAAAAAAAAAAATTATCGCTTTTTATCGACAATCTAGATGACTTCAACTGGGGCCAACCACCCAGACTGAAGGCAAAAAACGATAAGAGGTTCTCTGTTTCTGTAATGATCAATATATGCTAAGTAATTTAAATCTAAACCAAATATAAACCAATATAGGCCAAATATAAATATATATATAGGTAGTTCCAAACTTTGAGTTAATTCATTCCTTGTCTGCACTCATAAAGCAAAAACTCATAAAGTGGGAATTTATTTTCCATAGACTTAATGTTAAAAACAGGGGTTACGTTCTCAACAATGTAAAAATTTGACCATAGTGGTTTTTTTTTTTTTATTTTTTATGTGAACCCCAAACACGAGAGGTATTAGAACCTATAGTACTTAGTACCGTGTTGGGTTTGAGGTTAAGAAGACGAAAGAAGATATTTGTTGACATTGGACTTGAACTTCTGTAGATTGTAATTTTCAGGAAATATGTACGAAGGAAGGTTGTTCCAGAAAACGGCAGTTGAATGAATAAATGAGAAAGATGAAAAGTTGGTTCTGTGGGTTTGAAGTTGGACAGTGAATGGATGTTGGCTAGTGGCGGCACGTGTTCGGACTGTTTTGAAAGAGAGAGCAGGAATTATAGAAGCCAATTCAGAAGAACAGTGCCCATGGAAGTATCTGTAGAAGAGGCATGCAGCAGAAACAGTGCGTCTATGAGAAAGCGAGTGGACAGACTCTGTTAGAGATGAATCATTAATTAACCTAACTGCCCTCTTCTGAATGGAATCAAGAAGCCTGAGAGAGGTTTTGGGGGCACCACCCCAGATGTGGGAACAATATTCCATGGCAGGGTGGATTTGCGATTTATACAGAGTGAGCAGTTGTTTGGAAGAAAAGTAACGCCGAGAGCGAAAGAGAAAACCAAGTTTTTTAGATGCAGAAAAAGCAATATTTGTGATGTGCTTGTGCCAAGAGAGATTAGAAGTCAGGGTAATCCCCAAAAGAGATATATCATTTTGCCTAGAAATCGGAGTGTCACTAAAGATAAGCATAGGAGCAGAAGAATCCTTTTTGCGAGATATAAGACAAGACTGAGTTTTAGATGGGTTGAAATCAACTAAGTTGTCTTTGCCCCACTGGAGAATTACCTGAAGATCGGCATTTAAGGAATTGGTAGCAGATTTTCGAGAAATTGAAGCTGATTGAGCAGGACAAAGTTTCTCAAAATGGAAAGTTGAATGCAATGTGCTATCACTATGGATAGTGATAGCACATTGATAGTGATAGCGGCAAAACTATGGATAGGATTTCCAGTCAATGGAAGAAGATCATTGATATACAAGAGGAAAAGAGTGGGGGAAAGAACTAAACCTTGGGGCACACCGGCATTAGTGGAGAAGTTAGAAGACAGAGAGTCATCTACCATCACCCTCAGTGAGCGATCAGAGAGAAAACTGGATAACCAATTACTAAAAACAGTTGGCAAACCATAAGATGGAAGCTTGTTTAGAAGACCTTTATGCCAAACACGATCAAAAGCCTTTGAGGTGTCAAGAGCAACTACTTGTGTTTCACCGAACCTTTCCATTGAATTAGTCCATAAATGGGTAATATTAGCCAGAATATCTCCAGTGGATCGACACTGACGGAATCCATACTGGTGATCGTTGATCAGACGGAAGGTTTCTAGGTAGTTTAAGAGTTGGCGGTTAATTGATTTCTCCATTACTTTAGAAAGAGTAGAAGTAATTGCAATGGGACGATAATTGGATGGGAGGGATTTGTCACCCTTTTTAGGAACTGGCTGGATATGAGCAAATTTCCAAGCAGAAGGAAAAACACCTTTGGAATAAGAAAGTGAAAAAAGGCGGCAAAGAATAGGAGTAAGTTCAGGAGCACAGGTTTTGAGAACAAGTGGAGAAATACCATCAGGACCTGGAGCTTTCTTAGCATCAAGATTCATCAAAATCCTTCTGATATCCTTTTGACGGAAGACCACAGGAGGCATTTAATGGAGCATGTTGGAAATGGTGGGAGGTGTTTTACCAAGATCATTAATACATGAGCTGGAAGAAAAATGGGATGCTAGCAGGTCAGCTTTATCCTTGGCTGAAGTGGCAACAGAACCATCTGGTTTGGACAGAGGTGGGAGCAAAGATGGGCAAAAGTTGCGGCCAATAGCTTTGGCAAGAGACCAGAATGCTCGGCTACCATTAGGGCATGAAGCAAGTTTTTTACTCTTAGCCTGTTCAAACTCTAGTTTGGACTGATTAATAACTGCTTTACAACTGTTGCGGGCTTTGGTGTAGGCAGAAAATGAAACTGAAGAATTAGAAACAAGCCAATTACGATATGCAACATTCTTCTCTTGGACAGCTTTAGCACATTTATTGAAAAACCAAGGTTTAGATAAAGGACGAGATTTTAAAGTAGAGTGTGGGATAAGGGATTCCATTCCTGCAAGAATAATTTCACTGACACGATCTGAGCAAACATTGACATCAGAAGTTTTGAAACAGTAATCCGACCAAGGAAAAGAAGAAAAGAAGTCTCGCAGGTCATCCCATTTTGCATTCTTGTAATGCCAAACAACACATGGTTGGGAATAGCCACGAGATAAAGGTTCCATTGGAGAAGAGACAATCACCAATTTGTGATCTGAAGTGCCTAAAGGACCTCTCACTTCGACCGTGTACTTAGAAGGGTTGTTTGTGAGAAGAAGATCAAGCATATTGGCTGTATGATTAGGATTGTCCGGTATTCTTATAGGTAAATGAACAATTTGTGCTAGGTCATTAGTAATTGCAAAAGCCTCAGCCTCTCGACCTGCTGAGTCGGTGTGACTAGAAAACGGAAGCCAGCTGGAGTTGTGAACATTAAAATCACCAAGGAAAATTACTTCACTGTTAGGAAAGTTGGACTGGAGAAAGTCAAGTTGCGAAGAGAGGAAGTCAAAGCGCTCCAAGTGATTAGTGTAGTTGGGAGAACGGTAGAGACAACAGATGAATTTGACACAATGAGGCAGAGAGATTTTAAGCCAGAGAAGATCAAAGAGAGGAGATTCCAAATTGCCAAGTCTCTTACAGGGAATATCAGAACGGACATATGCACAAGTACCACCTTTGAGACAAAAGGAATCATACAGCGAATAATTTGGGCATCTGAGATGAGCAGTAGATGAATCAACCGATAACTGAGATTCTGTCAGAAAAAGTACATGGGGTTTGGCAGACTGCAAGTGGAAATGGACATCGTTGAGATTAGAATTGAGACCACGTATATTTGTGAAATGAATTAGGAAGTCCTTGGGAGGTTTAGATCTTTTCGCAGATAAGCTTGCTCTATTAGTTTGACAATTCATGGTGTATTCAATAGTAAGAAAAAGGAGGTGAGACATGCTGTATGAAGTAATGAAATTTTTGGATATGGTGTACATGTGGTAAGAATATACCCAGATCCTTGACATAACGTGGCCTCGACAATGCTCCCCGCATACACGCTACTCGGACTCTCTCCAGTCACTATCTGCCAGAGTAGAGGTAGCAAGATTATACACTAGCTGATCCAGAAGCTTCCTAGAGAGTTACCAATAGGTTCAGTCCGGTGTACTAACTAGCGGCCGGCCTGCGAACACCGTTTTAGAGCTGTTTCCTTGAAATGTAAGGAATATTGGATCTCGCCACGACGTTCATCATAACCTCAAAAGTCATCAATCATACTGCATGATGGAAGAGATAGGGAAGGGTTGACCGGAACTTCGCTCTAGAGACTAAACATGGGTTCCACCACTTCAAGCCTCCAAAAGCAAAGTGGTGGTATTTCACCGATTGATGAGAGTCATCTACCACCTAGTATTGCCTGGTAACATAGAGGGGCGGCGTTCCTCCATGTGGTGTGGGTGCCACACCTCGACCCCTGCTTACGTTGGTTCACACCTGGGTGGACACCCACCATGTACTTGTGCATGGAGGTTATACGCAGGATTACTAACAGTCCCACCATCGTGAAGGTGCAAGCAGAGGATTTGGTTGTCACAGACCATCCGGACTTTGCCGAAATTGGGTCCACTTGACTTGAGTGTCACCCGAATATCAGTTCCATGAGCGTTTTAGACTCCCAGGTAGCAAGTGCAGCTTGTCTGGCATATCTGAGAGAGAGAGAGAATGTCTGTGACAACCTCAAGGACCCAAGTAATGTTAAATAAAGGTGAACAAAAATAGTTTATGCTTAAACAATGTCTTATAATTCAAAGAAGCGAAAACATAGCCTTTAAAATCAAGCAAATTATGATAATAAAGAAAATGTTTATGTCATACAAATGTTAAAGAATGTTTCTCCTTCATCATCATCGACTAAATGCACACTCGTTGATTGTTCATCACTTGTTGATGGTTCATCATTCATTGTTGGCTCGGCACTCGTTGGTTTGTTGGAAACACACGGAGTCTTCTTCTTCGGAAATGCTTTGAGTTGTTTGTTTCCAAGACAGTCTTCCTTTTCTTTATAAATTTCATGATGGCATGCATAAGCATTTTTTAAATCTATAGCAACTTTTCTAGTCCGCTCGAAATTTGAATCTTGACTCGAAAATCTCAATTGCTTTTTCTATATTGAAAAGCTTCGTCAAGCCCCTGGAGAGTGAAGGAACGAACCAGAGTTTTAGCTGTTAAATCTTCTTCCTCAGCTTCTTCACATTTTGCTATTTCAATGAGGTCTTCATTTGTCAACTCTCCATTGTGTACTTGAAGCAGATTGGTGACGTCAATTGTAGAAGCCTCAAGCTGCAATTGGTTAGCAACATTTACGACTGCTTGTTTCATGTTGTACAATCTCTGCTGGTTCTTGAAATCCTTTAAAGTTATCAATAAACTGATGACAGAGTTTATTCCAAACACACTCCATGTTTTTCTTTGTAATTTTGTCCTACACTCATTTTGTTATTTTGATTGCATCCAAAATATGGAATTCTTTCAAAATACTTTGAGTCTGACTGCCCTCCTTATCTCTGCCTGAACAAACAAATGCATGTGCATGGTTTGAAATGCATTATTTATGAATGTTTAGCATTTGTTTATTGCAATTAATGTTCTTATTTTTGATTTTGTTGATACTTGAAGAAAATAACTCATAAACCCGGGAACTCATAAAGCAGGAACTGTGTGCGCGCGCACGCATATATATAAGTATATATTAAAAAAGTAAGAGATTACCTCAATCTCTTAGTATACTCATTGAGTATACAATGAGTATGCATATATATCTATGAACACTGGGTTTTCTGAAAAGAAAATTCAAAGTTTTATGTTTAAAACAACTTCATTCTTATTTTTACATAAATATATAATAATTAACTTTATTTATCATCAGTTTGCTATACATAGAACAAATAATTTGACCAGTTCCAGAGGGTCCATTTTGCGGACCCCAGTTTTGGAAACTGCCTTACAAGGTGCATCATCAAGTGAGCAAAATCTGATTTAAAAATTTAAAATCATTTTTGGCCATTTTAAATCAGTGTATTTATCCACTGTTTCTTCTCTGAATGCTGTGCACATCTTATGGTCTTCTTGTGTACCATTTTTTCCCACTTTGTACTCGTAAAGAAACATGCTTGAATAACTGCAATAGGCGCAGCCAAGGAACAGAAGTTTTATAATATCACTTTTCATTATTTTAACAAGGCTCATTTCACTTTTGTTTGGCATCAACTAAGTCAGTTTCACTTGTACTTTTAAAGTGCACTGATATATAATTGCCATCCATAATGCCTTCCACATAATATTTATAAAAATAGTAATCTTAAAAAAAAAAAAAATAATAATAAATACTACAACTTTTTTTTTTGGCAACTTGATAGTTACTTCATTTTTGCAACCATGTGGATTTTTATAGTTACATATTATGAACCATCTTTATTGAGTATACAATAGATACTTGATTTTATCTCAAGGCAGATTAACTAGGTTGTAGATTAAGCACTCTCAGTGGTCTGCAGGAGTCTATCATAAGTCAGATAGGAAAAAGAAATGTGGGTAAATTCATTACAGGTGTTTGTTTACATTTTGTAGTGTTCCTGTAGACAGGGCCATTGAATTTCTCAGGAACCTCATCCACCTTTGCTTTACACCTACTACAGTATAATCAATTTTAATGTTCTTCTCCAAGTTTTTAAAAATTTTCTTTGGTTGTCCATTTTAAAACAGAAAAAAGGGTTTATTTTCTATATTGAACCAAAATTGCAGCTCAAAAATAAGTATGAAAAAGGTGCCAAAGTACCAGTTTTAAAGTTCTTACTCGCCTGTATGGAACACCAAAGTGACACTATTTTTGCTGACAAGGTGAAGTAAAACCAAGGGGGGAAAAAGCAGACTTCATTATTTTCCTTATTCAAAAAATAATATGCATGTATTAAATTTTATGTAAAATCTTCAGCCGTAGTATACTTTTATAAATACAGTGTGAATGTTGAAAAAAAAATTGTTTTTGTTACATTTAAGAATGGAAATTTTTTTTACTTTGTGGGTTATAATAAATGAAAATTTGAAAAAAAAATTTGCTGGGAATAAATTTATTTTCCAGTGCCATCCTGGATAATATGAAATCTATTTTAATCAGAAATTAGGATAATCAGAAATCTAGGTTAGGTGTTAATATGTGTAGGGAGATATGTGACATAACTAATTTAAACCATTAATTAGCAACTCATTTAAAATTGATTAGGAACATATCTGTAAAATGTCTTATGCAACATTGATTGCTTTCTTGTGAACAAGAAGTACTATATTGTAATAGTAGTTAGAAATAAAATACTGTAATAGGTTCATTCCCTCAGATAGATTGCTACATTTCTCCCAAGGCTTTGTGTTGCTTTTTTTTTTTTTTGCTACAAATCGAATGGTATAAATTGCACAGTAATCATTACATTTCATTTAATATGCTATTAAGTGGAATGTAAGTTTTATTTTTGTTTGTACAAATTACATAACAGTGATGATTGATTACATACAGAAACGTTAATTACAGGTGTCACTTTTAAAACTGAATGTTGTGAACCAGATGTTCCCTTCCCACCAAAGTTGACAACAAGATCCAAAACTAGTCTTGCTATTAAATGGAATGTAAGTTTGTTTTGTGTGTGTGTTTTCTTATCACTGTAAATTAGCTGTTTTTAAATTTGCTTTTGTGTCAGATTTTGCAGAGGAAAATTCTTTTATTTGATAGTAGATGTAAGTTTAGTCTTCTTGTGTCATGTTTATTTTTACATTTTTTGATAGCCAGTACTTCATATTAAAAGTACTGTATTTTCTGAACCACAAGACGCACTCAAGTTTTTAAAGGCGAAGTTAAAAAAAGTTAAAGGTAAAAAATATTCTATTGCATTTATCTGAAGCAAAAATTCACAAGTACTTACTAAAGAATATGTCAATGTAGACCAATGCTTTTATTTATTGTAACACCCCCCCTAAAAACTCCTTGCCACTACTATCACATCCCCATTACCAATATGTAAAATATGCAATCTGATATTAAAAAACTATACTATACATAAATCGCTGTATTGGATAAAAAAAAACCAGATTGCTCCCCCCTTCCAAATAAAAGATGCAAATGCTCCCATTGCTCCTTAGTGATCTTAGTGATCATTAACTGTTTGGGGGGAATCCCGTGATGATGCCTTTTTTGGTAGCATGGTGGTTTCATCGTTGTATGTACTTGGTATACCTTTGAATCAAATCATGGGAATTTTAACAATTTTTTATTTTCTAGGAAATAAAAAATCGTCTTATGGTTCAAAAAATGCAGAATTTAATTTAAATAAACATTTAATTTAAAAATTTTTTTTTTTTTTTTTCCTTTTCAGGCAACTTGTGATAATGGTTCAAAAGTAACGTCATATATTTTAGAGTATGACAAGGTAAGATATATTTTCTTTCATATATGCAAATAATGCATATGGCTTAATTTACTTTGGGCTGCCTAAATGCAATCCTCATTGAAAATATATTGTTAACTTTAAACTTAATATATTTTTTTCATTAGAGGTCTCAACTAAGAGAATTTATTAAAATTATGTTAGTAACAAAAATCATATTTGCAAAATGCACCAGTGTTTCAAAGTCATCTTCAAATTCTTTCCATTAGAGTGATTTATGAATTTGTTATTATGATTCATTGATGGTTTATAATATGATATAGACAGAAAGTAGTTAACCTAATGAAGAAGCTAGTTTCATCAGTGACTGTTTCAATTTTTCACTGACGAAACATTCCCTTGTAAGGAATTTTCATTGCAGTCAACTCTGTAGAGTGAATTTTTTTCATGGAATTTTGAAATTTTTTAAAAATATAAACCATGTATATAAATCCTTTAAAGTATTAATATATTCTTATTTTGACATTATTGCCCAACACAACTATAACAAGTTAGTTGATGTACATTTCAGGTTCATGTAGACTTTATTTCTTAAATTTATCAAATTTTATCTTTTTTGTGATTAATATATATATATATGTATATATGATGTGAATAACAAATAGAAAGTAAATAACTAATTATTTTGATACCAATTAATTGCTAATTGATTAACTAATGATGTGAAGGGTCTAGATGCAAAACTTGCCAAGTCCATTTCTTTTGTAATTGAGTTATTTAGTTTTTGAGATATTTTTATAATTGCAACATGAATCTTTGGTTAAAATCAATCAGTTGTTACTTGAAAAAGCTGCAAAATTCATCAAAGTCCAGTATAAAATCTGATGTACAATTTCAGTTTAGATTAAAACTCTTCAAGTCCATTAGTTGAGGTTCAAAATTCGTCAAGTCCTCCATCACAGAAGAAATGGACTTGGTGAGTTTTGCATCTAGACCCTTCATATATAAAAGTATTTTTCACTTCATTGCACATAACTCCCAATTAATATTAACTCCACAATTTGTAATAGTTTAAAATTAAGAGCATGGGAAATGCACATATTTTAAGTTCTATGATTTAATAAATTAAACAATCATAGTATATTGTCAGCACTTTTGTAATATAGTTTTACTTATTTCCTCCTGTTAACAACAATGAAATATAACATGTATTTATTAAACTGATAGCAAAAAATGAACCAAAAGCAACAACTTTTATTCATGGACCTAGAACATTTCATTTATACTCATCCACCATATTGCCCATTCATTCATTCATTCCTTCCTCCAATGAGCACAAACAACAAACATAATATCGTATTTCAACTGCAATATGCAGTATATGGATAATCTGTATAATAATGTATGGGAAAGGAAGAGGAGAAAAAAAGGAAATTATTACTATTAGCAATGGCCACGTGGTGCAAGAAAGCCTATGGCTTATGCTGCACCAGCCAAAAAAAATAATAAATAATAATAAATAAAATAATAATAATAAATAATTAAAAAAAAATAACCTTTTTTTTTTTTTTTTTTTTTTTTTTTTGTTGTCCTCGCCTTTTTCCCATTATATATATGAGGTCAGCATTTTTACTGTTTGGCATGAAATTTTTACGGCCAGATGCCCTTCCCGATGCCAACCCTCACCCTTTATCTGGGCTGGGGATTTGCAGTGGTCATTCCCTGACCTTCCGCATCCTCCGTATTTGGTGGTCACAGGCTTGAACCCCAGTCTAATCAGGAAGCATGTGCTACCCACTGCTTCTCCTGGCTACGGAGGCGCCCTATATATTTATATATATATATATATGAGTAATGACATTAAAATAAAATAGATAAATAGGAAAATAAAAACAAAATAAATATGAAGCAGTCATTAGAGGCAGTAAAATACACATCCTCCACATGATACCCAATATATTACCGAAATTACGTATAAAAACCAATACAAAATGCCAGCAGTACAGCAAAACTACAGAGTGAAAACCCAACATAAACCTAAAAATCAATCATAACAGGGAGGGAAGAGAAATGAGTAACAAGACAGAAACTGCAGCTGCAAAACCCCCAAACAATCCAGAATATAACCCAAATCCAATTCAGATAAATCCATTTGTAATGGATACAGATAAATCCATTAAAATGGATTCATCTGAATTGGATCCAAATTATATTCTAAACCACTTGGAGGCCCACGGCCACAAAAAAAAGTAAAATAATAATAATAAAAAATTTAAATAAAATAATAAGAGAAAAGGAAATAGGCAACCTATGCGTTTCCATCCTCCTGTAGGTAACTATCCAGCTGACCTTTGAATTTCTCCAAACTGTCAGCCTCTACCACCCATGAAGGTAATTTATTCCAGTAATTTATAACTCGCTGGCTAAAATAAAACTTCTTGCAATCCAATCTAAACATCTCCCCCATAACTTTAAATTATGGCCCCTTGTTCTAGAATCATTTATAATTTTGTCCTCATTCATTTTGCTTATGCCTCTCAGAGCCTTAAACACCTCAGTCAAGGCTCCTCTAAGGTGCCTAGTTTCCAACCTCTCCTACATATTCAAAGTCTTTCCTCTTATGGATACCCTTTTACCGATCTCACCAGGCGAGTTACCTGTCTCTGGACCCTCTCAAGAAGCACAATGTCTTTCTTTAGGTGCAGTTTCCTTACCTGAACACAGTATTCCAGGTGTGGTCTAACAATAGCCTTATATAATGGGATTATGATGTCCTTATCTCTACTAGCAATTATTCAATACATCATCGATAGGACGCCATGGGCCTTCCATGCAACCAGTCTACAATGCTCAGAGAACTTAAAAGTCTGACCGTATCATAACACCCAAGCAGTGTTGCCATTTTAGCGGTTTTCCCGCTAGATTTAGCGGAATTGCTTCAGGTTTAGCGGATAAAAATATGAAATAGCGGATTGCGGATTTTTTAGCGGGAAGAGTATAAATATTTAGCATTTTATGTATTTTGGCAATGTAACATTTATATTAAGAAATATTAAATTAATTGTTCAATTATTTTTTAATTAACAATAAAAATAATTCATAATTGAAATAGTAGGGATATCATATTTCATAGTTTTTTTTTATAAAGCGAAGAATCGGTTTTATATTATTCTGGATTTCCCTGAGGAGAACCCCAACAATTTTACGTAGTTACGCTCGCGGTCAAACGACCTGATCATTGGGTCATAGCTTTAAATTGTTGAATCAAATCTAAAAATGTGGAAAAAATTCTAATGACGCTTTTTTTGAAACAGGGAAGGAATGGCATTGGATAATTTTTCTTCGTCGTATTTGTTTGGCTTCCAAGAAATGCGATCCGAATTACCGACATCTCTTTCAACGTTTCTAATAAACACAGAGCAATAAGTAATAAGTAATAATTATTTCTAATAACCACAGTGTAATAATATCTTAGTATAGTCAGTCCTCGTATAGCACGATAGTTGTATTCCTAGAACCCTCGTGCAATGCAAAATCGTGCGTTTAGTAAATCCACCAGCCGACAAAATCAATTCAAATATTTATACAGTGCCATAAACGATTGTGCAGATACGAAAAAGATAGTTCATTCGTGTCAAACAAGGTGGTTATCCATTGAAGTTGCTATAACAAGAATTTTAGAACAGTATATTGAATTAAAAGCCCATTTCGAAATAACTCGTTTGACTGACAAATGTTATACTGCAGAACTTCTTTATTCAATGTTCAAAGATGAAAGTAATTTAGCATATATTTTATTTTAAAACCTATCTTATCTAAAGTACAAAGAGTAAACAAATCTTTTGAATCAAATACTGCCGATCCTACATTATTACTACATGATTTAAACACGCTATTGTCGATGATTGCCAATAAAATGTTTTTACCAAATACACATATTATTATTAGCCATATGGTACAAGGAAGCCTGAGGCTTATGCTGCACCAGCCAAAAAAAAAAAAAAATTCCCGAGTTACCCCCTGTGTGTGTGAGAGAGAGAGAGAGAGAGAGAGAGAGAGAGAAGTGGAAAGACATCACCAAGAAAGAGAAGAATGATGATATCCAGCTCAGGACCCTGGGTTTGCCAAGCCCATACTCACCAGATGTGAGCCCCCGGGGTTACTGAAAGGATAGAAGAGGACATTAATAATTATTTAGACCCTAAGCCATATTTAGGTTACCAATTTGAAAGAAAAATAAATGAATTAATAATAAATAAACTTATCACAACAACAGATGAAATTTCAATAAGAGAGAGAGATGCCGTAATTTCTTGATTGATTTGTATCAATAATTAAAACAACGCCTTCCGGACAACATAAAAGAATTAGAAAAAATGTCATTAATCTCAGTTAACAATATATTAAAGCAACAAAAAGAACCACTGATAAATTTATTACAAAATTTAAAATTGTCTGAAGTAGAAATTGAAAAAATTGAGCAACAGTATATAAACATTACTCTCGTTAAATGGGAAAACATCAACAATACAATGAAGAGGTCAGAAGTTTCGAAATATCGAGATGCAAGCGGTAAAAATCCATTTAAAGAAATTAGCGATTTGCATTGGGTATTTTAATTTTGCCATTATCCAATGCAGATGTGGAAAGAATATTCAGCAACTTAAATCTAGTAAAAAACAAAACACGCAACAGAATGAGTGTTGGCACGGTTAATGCAATCTTATCAGTACGATACGGGCTCAAAAGAGTTGAAAAGTGTTGTAAAAATTATGTTTTACTTGAAGAAGTGCTTCGCAAAATAGGTACACATGAAGCATATGATGAGGAGGTATTGAATTTCGAAATTAATTTAGATTTTTAGATATTGATTTTATATTAAAAACAGAAAAATAAATAACTATTTATATATACTATTTGTTTGTTTGTTTTTATTCACTACAAAGTACAAACAAATGAAAATTTAAAAAATTTGGCGGGTCAAGTGCTAAAAATAGCGGATTTTGAGTATGCGGCTAGCGGGAAATATTATTAAGAGTTGGCAACACTGCACCCAAGTCCCTTTCCTCCACTACTGGCTTTAGTTCAACTCTGCCGGGTGTATAAGTTATTTTGGGGTTACTGTTCCCCAGATACAATACCTTACACTTTTGCTGGATTAAAGCATAGCTGCCATTTTTCTGACCATCCGTGAAGTCTATCTAGGTCATTCTGAAGAAGCTCTGCTTGGCAGCGATCATTAACTACTCTACCAATCTTTACATCATCTGCAAATTTAGATATCATGCCCTCTATTCCTTCATCAATGTCATTTATGAAAATCAAAAACAACAGTGGTCCTAATACTGATCCTTGGGGAACCCCACTTCTTATATCAGCCCAATCTGAGGAATAACCATTTATCACAACCGTCTGCCTCCTGCCCTGAAGCCATCCAGCTGTCCATCTAAGGATTTTCCCTGTGATTCCAACCTGTTCCAACTTATAAAGTAACTGTTCATGTGGCACTGAGTCAAATGCTTTGCTGAAATCCAAATAAACAATGTCGAAATTATTCCCAAAGTCCAGCTCTTCAGTGACCCTGTCAAAATAGTTAACCAGATTAGTTAAACATGATGTTCCCTTTACAAAACCATGCTGAGTATCCTTCAGAGTTCCATTTCTATATAAATGATCCTGAATTCCAACTTTGATCATTGTCTCCATGATTTTCCCTACTACTGAAGTTAGACTAACTGGCTGGTAATTTCCCACTTCACTCTTAGAACTGCCCTTAGGTATTGGAGACACATTGGCACTTTTCTAATCCAACGCAATCACTTCCGAGTCCAGTGATGCTTGCATAATTAGTCTTGTTGGTTCAATGCACTCACTTGCTGCCTTCCTTAAGATTATAGGGTATATGCCATCAACTACAGGAGCCTGACTAATTGCCAGATTTCTATTGGTTTAATTTTAATGAAATTTGGCTCAACAAATTGTTCGTAAAAGAATGAAATATAACATTTCATGAAAATCTGTCACTGGGAGGCAAGTTACATGCCCATGTGATGTGTATGAAATAAATAAATAATAATAATAATAATAATAATTTCCAGATTTCTGTTAATCCAGTTTTAATGAAATTTGGGATGGCTTGAACAGTTTTTCTAAATGAGCAAAATATAAAATTCATGAAAATCCATCCATGGCAGTCGTTATTTTATTTGGATGGATGGGTGGACAGATGTGATGATGACAATAGGTGCTTTATGCATATGTGCTGAAACACCCAACAAACAAAAACTTACCTTCAGTGACAATACAGTCAAGGAAATTAGATTGTCTTGACAAGTTTGGATGAAATCTTCACATGATAACACTCTTTGTTGCTTCTGCTTATCCATGAGCGGGCAGCACAAATTTTGCACGGACCTTTCTTTTCACTATTTAATTTCTATTTATTTCTTTGCTCTGTCGTTATTACTATTTCATAAGGTTATAATTATTTTAGTAAAAGCCAAAAAAGTGCAAGGAAGTTAGGCTTTTGCTGCACCAGTCAGAAAAAAAAAAAAACAAACAAAGTTAACATATGGAGTGCCTTACATTTCAGGACATCAGATTTTTATTTCTTGAAGTAATTGAATATACTAATTCTTCAGGAATCGTTTCCTTATTCAAGCAAGGAATAAGGAGGCTGTTCATCAGCCATCACTGTTGCGGGTCTAATGACAATCTCTTGCCACAATTTCCAAAAACTTTTGCAACTCTGTCCTCATTTTGAGAGGTTGATGGATGCCAACTTCTTGGGTCATCCTGAACATCCTCACATCTGTCTTTAAACTACTTTTACTATTCAAACTTACTGGTACAACTCAATGTTTGATCACCATAAATAAGTTAACCTGCAACAGAAACATATGAAATGTTAAAAACATTTCATATGTTTCTGTTGCAGATTTTCTCAGTTTACAGAAAAACTTGTATTCATTCGTTGCTCTATTGAAAAATACTGACATGGAATGTTGATTCTACTAACAAAACTGGTTGTTACATGCCACCTGTTAGCCTACTGTTCAATCTCTATACCACCATCTGTTGGAAGAAGTTTGAACTACAACATAACTCATCATGTTGATGACAACAGTACCAGTCCAGGAACTTTATTGCTACACCTTGTACATCATTACTGAATTTAGATTTCATACTAGGTTATAGGATTAAATTTAACCCTATAACCTAGTATGTAGCCTAAGAGACCCCAATTTTATTTTTTTTTTTAGTGGGGGGAAAAATCTATTAGAAGGAATGATCAAAACAATGAGTAAAATTTATTTTACTTTAAAACCATTTTTTTTTTTTTTTTTTGGCCATTCCTTTTAATAATTGGTACACTTCTTTAATCTTTACCTGTCACATCAGTTTATTAGAAATTTTTTTTGCCTGTTAAAGGTTCAGTTTACCTACAATAATATTACTCATAAACAAAAAACACATTAAGGAGCCCATACTGAATAATGAGAGATCCCACTCATAATGATAGTCTGTGAAGAGCGATGGCCATTTTTGTCTTCTACCACTTTTACCCTCTCTACATACCTATTAGTACCTTGCCACATTTTCCATTACTGTAATTTATACAACATGGCACTGTATCAGCAGGTTTTCCAAAATCGATCTAGGTGATATCATGATTTTTGCATATAGTTCTTTAACAACAAGTTCTTTAGTAGAGATCAGCAGGTTTTTTTTCCTCGTGAGTGTCATTTTACCTTACAGCTATAAACATTTTTATGTGTGCCACTTAGATCTATGAACACAGAAATAAGCAGTTCAAATAAGTAATATACCATTGGCATGCTGCAGAAAATCTTTGTATATACCATTGGGTGCCTAGAGTTTGCATGTCACAAAAAAATTTGCCAGTGGCTTTCATGATATCTTCTTCAACAAGCCCTATTGTGATTTCCTTAATTCCATTCCTGTCCAGATGATTCTGCATATACCTTACATGAGGACTACATAATAACCTTCCACAAAAGTCAGTTGCTCATTTTACCATTTGAGCATACTTTGCATTAATCATTTTGGGTACTACCTAGAAGCTGAGCACTGCTTTTATTGATTGGCTATATGGTATATTGATAACTGTTAATTGATTGGATGTATTCTTTGTACACAAAAATCTTAATCTGTTAAGATTAAGATTTAGGCATTTACTAATTGTGCTGAATAGTTTTGTGATATAAAATAGCTTTATAAATGTATTTTTCTTCCTTATTATGACTAATATTTCTTTAGTTTGTTTTCTTTCATGATAGTACATCAAATTTATAGATTAACTTCATTAATTCATGAGATCACTGCAGTCGCTATAGTAAAATTGTAGTCTATCATTGATCATTGTAAGATGATTAAAAAATTAAATATTCTGATTGCATACATCCGAGTTCCCTGTGACAGTTTAATGGTTTTGTCTAATGTACATTTGTTCACACTCACAGGACAGTTGATTTAAAAAAAAAAAATAGATCCCTGGTAGATAAATTGGCCTCTAATTCAAGATGAAACTCCCTAACATGATCTGCATCACAATTTAGAATATCCTTTTCCGATTTCTGCAATCAATACAACAGGGAACAGAACATTTACTATGGCTTTCTTTTTGCTTTCATTTACTCAGGACATTTTTCAGTGTGTGTGAACTCTTTTAGGTTAAAAATCCTTCTTAATAGTTTTCAGAATTTGGATTTTTATCTTATTTATTATTGTGCAAGTCTGTTTTTCAGTTTTTATCTTCCTTTATTAATTAATTTTAAAAACTTTTCTTTCATCACATGGTGAAATCGAGTCTCATTACATTACTTTAATCTTTTATTATTATTTTTTTGTTAGTAACACATTACCAATGAAACCAATTAGCTCATCCAGTGTGGCTGATAATGATATTGTAGCCAGCCAGTACATACATGCAGCACATCCAACTGCTTGTTCACATTTGCCTCATCACTCCTTTTAAATTTTTTTTAACAGTTTATCTGTCCGTTTTTATCTCTGTATTGGTGTTCTTGTTCTCTTTTGTCCATCCTCTATTGCACTTGTGAAAAAAAAAAAAAAAAAAAAAACAGGAATATCTATAGAAACATCAAATTGGGTTCTTTATTCATGTGTGCTTTTGTGGAATTTTTCTCTATAATAATTTTTCAGGAACCTTGGTAGTCCATTATATCAGCCTGCATTTAATATCAGTTCATTATTTTTTCTATGGATGTGCTTTGTATATTTTATCAAATTATATAATGTTCATACATATGAATTTTGGAAGCCACACACATAGTATTGTACTACTATATTTATATTTTACTGTATTATTCACTAATTAATGTGTGGTCATTTTTATTTTGTGTTTTGGGATTCACCTTATGAGTATTTATTATTAAAATGCACATAAAATAGTAAGCTGGCCAGTATGTCACAAAAAAAAATTGCCTGTTGCAGGGTTTAGCATTACGCTTCTTATAAATTAGTAAATTTAATGTAGTATGCATATTAAAATTACTAAGTATGTCACAAAAATATTTATCTGTTTCTTTCAGGGTTTAGGAGAAGAACATTTTATAGAAATATTCAATGGGTTGCAGAGACTGTTTAAAGTCACTAAACTAAATGCCTCCACATGCTATAAGTTTCGTTTAGCTGCAGTTAATGATAATGGCAAAAGGTATTAACATATATTTAATGGTATAATATAGTTGAATGACATTGATCTTTGTTTTATTTCTTATCTAAAATTGTGATTAGGCATAAATGATAACACAGTACAAATTTAGGCATTTCGTATACATAAATATTTCCAAGACAATTTGTAGGTGTTGGAAGTTATGATCAATTATGTTGGTTCTTATAATTCATATTGTGCACACAGTTAATTCTACATTACTATTCATGAATAGTGACCATTTTTATCCTACTAAATTTGTCATCTATTTATTTCTTTGCTCTGTCGTTATTACTGTTTCATAAGGTTATTATTATTATTTTAGTAAAAGCCAAAAAGTGCAAGGAAGTTAGGCTTTTGCTGCACCAGTCAGTAAAAAAAAAAAAAACAATAGAAAGAAAAAAGTTAACATATGCAGTGCCTTACATTTCAGAACATCAGATTTTTATTTCTTGAAGTCATTGAATATACCAATTAATTAACTAATAATGTATATAAAAGCAAACTCTTTAAAATCTGGCACCCTCAGGGATTCAGTGGTGCCAAATCTTTAAAATTTTCTGCATTTTAGAGAGGTATGCCTAGTTGTTGTGCAGTTTCAGAGAAGCACATTTTAGTGAATATTAAACTCTAAGAATATTTATTTATATTTGTAAATGTTTATATTAACTGAAAAATAGCACCAGTGGTTAAAATGTAAATAGCAGTTCAATTTATTTTAATATGAATAAATGATAATAAATATAGTCACAACAAGCATTGTCAGAATATCAATTGGTATGTTTCTGAGAAAAAATACTTTCACATTTTTTGGAGAATAAGAAATCAAGTTAGTTAATGTATGCAGTGTGTAATAACATTTCGTGCACATTAGCAAACAGTAATAATTCATAATTTATAACAAGTAAAATCATCACCAAGGAAATTTGTTACAAAGATTTCTAAACTATTCTAAGTAAGCATTGAATTTTGAAATGGATCAAAGCTCCTGTTCCAAATTTATAGTAATACTTCTCTGGGGGGGGGGATGCGATGAAATTGGAATTGAACTTAGAACCATCCCAGGGGCCAACAGAATATATGTAGAAAATTTATTATTGGTCTGCATTTTTCTTGTCAATTAATGCAAAAACACACTTTGATTTGTGCTGATTTTTGTAGGAGGGGCTGGGAATGAGGGCTCTGAAATCATAACTGAATCTGAAATTTTCCCGTGGATCAACAGAATAGAGGTTGAAAATTTGGTCTCTTTGCCTAGAGTAATATGCAAAAGTTGCTTTCACTTATATGGACAGATTTATGTGGTTGGGGGAGGCTGCGATTGATCTTAAAATCTTTCCAGGGAGCAACAGAACATATGCTGAAGATGTGATATCAGTTGACCTTCTTATTAAGTAATGCCTAAATTAAGTAATCTATGATTAACCATAGATTCAATGAGCATACATTTTTTCAGCTGTACTTACACTGGGTATTTTCAAATCTCTTTCTTGTCTTAAAATTATGTCCTAAATCATCGCTTAAAAGTGCTGTATGCCCGGCCATAACTGCGATTTGTAAGGGCAGTTTGCACTAAATTTACCAAATAAAAGCTAGTACTAAAAGAAAGAAATTATAAGTTATTTTCTGGACTATCTTGTCCTTTTTTTGGCTTTTGCAGCGGCAGTATTTAAACTGCATTGATAATACAATGGTCTTAATTCTTACACCAGAACAAACTTAATTTTGTAAAGAGTTGCCCATTCTTGACATGATGTTTGAAGACTTATGTAACACTTTCATAGCTTAATCTCTGCTGGGCTTCAGGAATATTTAATTTACTTAATTTCTTAACATTGTATTATAGCTAACTTTCAAACATTAGAAGTACATGACAAGATTATGACTTCTTTATCATCTTCCCTGCAAACAAGAACTGCCACACTGTTGTTTTGATCAAGTCTGATTATATTTGGAAGGTCCCATCTCTTCTCCAAGATCCCTCTATTAAAATATTACAAATGTGAAAGTTAATAAGCTTTTATATTCCTTGTTTTTTCAAAACACGTTTTACATAAAGCACTCTGTTGGAGATTTCATGAGTCAGACTGCCAGTTTCCCAATTTTTATGGATTACCTAAGATCCTGGGTGTTCCTTTGCATCCCATTGCTATGGGCTGTAGCATTCTGACACATGAACTCTCCAGATTCATTGCTAATAGGCTAAACTTGTTATGGCACCATTAGTAGTGCCCATTTTCTCCAGATTATTAGAGACTTTGATATTTCTGAAATCAAAGTTGTGGTCTCCTTGTTTACTTCTGTTTCCTTCCTCCAACAAGCCATTGAGTGCTCTAGACAACTCTTGGACAGGAACACTACATTGAAGGAGAGAGCCTCAGTTTCTGTTGAGGATATTTGGACTGCATTAAATTTGTGTTTGAACAGGGCCATGATAATGTTCAATCTTTCTTGAAGATACAGGGTACTACTGGATGCCACTGTCAGCTCTGTTATTGACACATTTCTATGGAGGTGTAGAATACTAGACTATAAATGCTCCATCAATATGTTTAAAGATATAAATTTTCCCACTGAGATTTCCTGACAAGTTCAAATGGTCAATTATACTGTGATCATTATCTAAGTGACTGAATAATAATGTAACAAACAACAAAAAGATTATTAAAATGTATTAATTTCTTCAAATTTTAACTATAAAATTTTTATTTAGAATAGAAGAATATTTATTTTGCAGAAGAAGATAACAACTAATATATGTATATAAAAAAAAAAAAAAAAAAACATTCAAATCAAGAACAAATAAAACCATTTCTATCGCTAATGGAAACATAAGCCAAATATCACTTATTTGAGAATACTTCAGATTTACAGTGTCTGCTCCTTACTGCTGTATGAACTGTTAAAAGGGATTTACCAGACTTGAGTTGCAGAGTAAATTTTTTGCAGAGTAAATTTTTCTTTCTTTATCATCCACTTAAGAGAAATATTAAAATGGCTTACCTTTATTCGTTTTAAAATGATCAGTGACTATGTATAGTGTACATGTACATAAGATTTGAACATATTTTCAGACCTTTATTATGTGTAATAAACATATAGGAGAGCCTCAGACCATTCCAAACATTTTTAAAAAGAAACCATATTTTGACCGAACTTCAAATTTATTTTGCATTTACTCAATATTACCCTTACATAACAATAATTTCAGGTACTTCTCACAACAAGAAACTAGTTGCTAAAATTTTAACCCTCCTCCTTAATGTTAAAAATTCCCTGTTGCTAGCTGTAACATTTTAAAAGAGCAACTCAGTCTAGACATGACATGGAAATTGGTGAAATAACGAGCACTTCAACCTGCATGGAGTGTAAATCTGCGTTTAATTTCTTGAAGAATTACAAATTAATCTCAGATGTTTCGTGGTACTTCCTGTGCCGACCGGGTTAGCCAGGCGGGTGAAGTACCTGCCTGGCAACCCAAAGGTCGCGAGTTCGAATTCCGCCTTGGGCTTAGATCACAGTAAAATTCAAAAACCTTGGGAGGTGCATTATGGCCATAGAAGCTGATGCGCCAACAACTAACAAAAAAAAAAAAAAAAAAAGGGTACCTCCTGTACCATTTCTTCAGTGACTGTAAAGGCTGAAATGCACATTTCACCAGTTTCCATTTCTTAATACATATGTGCACCATGCTGCTAAAAGAATATTTATTTATGACATATGTTTTTTTTTACTTAAAATATCCAGGTAATCAAACATTGGTAACTTGGAATATAATTAATAATCTAAACAGAGGCAAGTACATGTACACATTGTACCCATTGGCACTAATGATATTAAGAGTAGGAGAACAGCAGAATTACTTAACAAATACAGGTCAATGTCGAAAAAAAGCTGTGAGTTTGAAAGTGTTTGCAATTCTGCCCAGACATGATAGGAGGGAGTATATGATGCGAACCTTGTCAATCAGTTTGGCCCTGGAGAGATTGTGCAAGGCTCATGGGGTAGAATTTTTTTCAGTCTGGTCTGTGCTTGTTAACAGGAGAGACTGCTTCTGCATGAATGGGATACACTAAAATAGAAAGGGTGCATGAATATTTGCTGATACTATTAAGGCAGTTTTAGGTGGGTCGGAAAACTGCTAGCTTGGGGGAGGGAACCACCTACTAATAGATTAACGGTAGCCGCTAGCAGAGGTGAAAGTGATTCCTGCACTGCATTCTACTGGAATGAACAGCAGCCTGGAAAACAAGGTGCAGGGGATTTCAAAGGCTGCTGGGAGTCATTGCAGAACAAGTAAATACATGGGCTGTGTTAGGGTAGCTAAGAATAGGAACAGGTGTGTGTACACCAATGCTAGGAGTTTGGTAATAAATTTGATGAATTTGAGGTGTTGGTCAAAACATCAAAGGCAGATATTGTTGGAATATCAAAGATGTGGTGTCACATCTCTGATATAAGGAATGATGTAGAATTGGAATTTGGGAAGTACAATGTGTACAGAAAGGATAGACAGGATAGGAAGGGAGGAGGGGTTATGCTATTAGTTAAGAAACACATAAAATCTAAGGAAGTGCAGCCAGTTGATATGGGTGAAAAGTGCAGTTTTAAGTCAGTTTGGTGTGACATAAACACTGGCAAACCAAAATTGAGAGTAGCATTAGCATTAGTAGAGGCACATGATGCAAGAAAGCAAGTTTATACAGCATCAGCCAAAAAAAAAAAAAAACCCTTCCCATTTCACTGATCCATTCATTCCAAATGTTTGTCTAGTTCTGCCTTGAATTCATTTAAGCTCTCAACTTCCACAACAACAGATGGAAGTTTCTTGCAGCAATCAACTACCCACTGGCTAAAGGCAAACTTCCGCACATCTATTCTACAACTGTCTTTCCTCAGTTTGAACCTATGTCCCCTCAGGTTTGTAATCTGAGCAAGAGGAAGAATCCCATCAGCATTAAGCCTGCTCATTCCATTCAAGGCCTTACAGGGTCCAGTCACATTATTATGACCACCCACCTAGTATTCAGAATATGTGCCTTTTGCAGCATGCACCGCAGCCAGCTGCCATGGGAGGGACTCAGTATGTCCGTGTAAGGTTGATAGAGGTATCTGTGACCATGCAGACTGCCTGCAGTGCACCCCGGAGTTCTTGTAGGTTCCTTGGTGGAGGATCCATCTGTCTGATGTGTCGATCGAGGTGGTCCCATAGATTTTCAATTGGTTTAAGATCTGGTGGAATTTGGTGGCCAAGGGAGTGGCTTGAAGTCTTAGTCGTGCTCCTCAAAACACTCATGGACAATTCTGGTGACACGGCATGGCACATTGTCTTGCTGATAGATACCATCGCCCCCCAGGGAACATGGTCAACATGTTCCGGGTGTACCTGATCAGTGACAATCGATAGGAGGTAACATTTGCATTCAGGGTACCCTCCAGAGGTATCAGCGGACCCAAGCCATGCTACGAAAACATTCTCCAGACCATAATGACATCTGCCAACAATCGTGTCCGGGTGTCTGTTCTCGGAGGTTTCACGCTTGATACGCCACTGTTCATCCACTTGGTGGAGCAGAAACCATGACTCATTGGAGAAAGCCACCCATTGCCATTCGGCCTGGGTCCAGTGTTGGTATTGCCGTGCAAACTGACGGTGTTGTTTGCGATGAATGGCCGTAAGCATGGGTACTGTCATCAAGTGTCTGCTCTGGAGCCCAATGCGCAACAGGGTTTGCTGCACTGTCATGTTGGAGACCTTTCTAGTGGACCCAAGATTCATTTGGACAGCCAGTTGAGTAACAGTAGCACGCCGATCGATCCTGACCAACCGTTTCAGCAAACGTTCGCCTCTGGGATCAATGGTGCATGGGGCTTCACAATTGGCATGTCGGGTCGTCAAAACTGTCCATTCATCCAGTCTTGATACACTTTCACCTCTACAGCACGTGAGCATTTCACAAAGCCTGCTGTTTCAGAAATGCTGGCACCCGTGGCCCGATAGCCTATGAATATGCCTTTTTCTAGGTCTGATAGGTCACATACTTTGCCCATGAAAGAGGCTGTTACTGTGTTTATGGATGCCGAACATCAAGCCTGATATGCTTGCGGTGTATGAACTTGACACGTGCACTGTATGATTCACTAGGTGTGTGTGATATCTGCATTGGGGGGGGGTCATAATATTGTGACTGGACTCTGTATACACCTAGTAGAGTAGGAGTGTGTTATAGGCCTAATGATTCGGATGAGTATAATGAACAAGCGTGTTTGTCATGGTGGATCCAAGGCAATAGCCATCTCCACCTTTGTTCTCTGTGTTGGTGTAGGAACTCTAGGCCACTTCGCCACCAGGGAGCAGCAAACACCTGGGCAGCTGCCCCCTGGTGCCCATCCCCCTGCACGATGAAACCGACCTGGGGTCTACTGTCCTATATGTGCTTATGTGCACAAAATCCTGTACCCACCAGAGGTAGTGCAATACCGGTGGGTGCACAGAGAAATAGAGTTGGCCAGTAAATCAGATTGTCTTATAATGGGGATTTTGATTTCTCATATATTGATTGTAACTTGTGAGTTAGCCACTCATAAACTAGCAAGGCTTTTGTGGATTTATTAGATGATTGTTTTCTACTGCAGCATGTTTGGGAGGCAACTAGAGGGAGTAATACTCTTGATCTGATTATCAGTAGTGATTCTTCATGCATTAAGAATCTGCAGATGAAGGAACCACTAGGTGGCAGTGATCACAGTGTGCCGATGTGGGATTTACTCAAAGAGGATAAGTACCATCAGGGGTAAAGGGAAGGGTTTTTGCTTTCGTAAAAGTGACTGGTCTGAGACAGTTTTTAAATTCTATACAGTGGGACCAACTGATGATGTTACTAACAGTATTGTATAAGGTGCCCAGATTGTGAGGTGTGTTACGTTGTTGAATCTGACAGGAGATTAGATCACATCCATGAGCATGGTGATGTCAGCACTGGCAAGTTAAGTTCAGTGATGGTCAAAAATATGATTTTTTTTTTTCTTTTAATTTATTTAAATTTTGAATATCTTCAGTAAATATAACTTTGATAAACCCAATTGTTCAGTTTGGTAATACTCATCATTGCCGAACTGAACAATATGATAAGCTTGATCCTGTAATAATGTTGAGATTATTGATCTCTCTCACAATTTCTGTTTCCATTTGTGGCATTCCATATTTTGATGGAATGCCACCATGCATACCGAATTTTAACTGCAATAAAGGTACCTTTATCCACCTCATTATGGAATCTGCCATCCTCCAATATGATAAGCACTGGCAACTTGGAATATTGTTAGCAATGCATGTTGTTTATCATCACTAGTGCATAGCAAACAATATCACATTGTTTGCCATGCACTAGTTGACAAAGAGGCATCCTGCCTTGAAAGCTTCTCATTTATGTTTGTGTGATTTTAATTTATTTTACCCTTACTTATGTTCCATGATTTTAACTTATTTACTCTGTATTTTTATTTTTGTCACTTTTAGTATATTGTTTGTTATTATTGACTTACCTAATGTACAAGTTAGTGCAATTGCATCATTTCAGTACATAGCCAACTACTAAGTAGTTATAAATTGGCATCATTAAGTATATCTCATATTGTGAATACTTTCACAATGAGTTGCCATGATATTGCACTACCTCAAATAAGTAACACTTCATCATAGGAGAATAAGTAACAATAGGCTAACAATAATCAATAGATCCATCACCTAGGTGATGGTATCAACTGAGAATAAATACTCTTCTCCTTTGGTGAAGTGTTACTTATTCGAGGTAGGGCAATATAATGGCAACTCGTTGTGAAGGTATTCACAATATGAGATATACTTAATGATGCCAATTTATGACTACTTAAGTAGTTGGCTATGTACTGAAACGATGCAATTACACTAACTTGTACATTAGTTAAACTCCTAACGTAACCTGAGGCTTTAGCCCTAAACTGTATCGTATTGACTTACCTTTAATTTATTTTTACTTATTTTTGTATATTTATTTAATTTAATAAAGTTCAGTAGGTTGTTACAAATTTTATTATTCACTTTCAAATGATTCTTGGTAAAAGTCAAGTTGTCTGTTATTGTTCAATGCAGATAAATCTATTTACACTAGTAGGCCCATAAAAATCCCATGCCTCTGTGTTACAAAAAAAAACTGTTTTTTTTCTCTTCTTTGGTTAGTTTTATGGTTATTTTTATTTTTCAGTTTGCATGTGTACAACTAATACCAACAGCATACACTGTTGGTATTAGTAGTACGCAACAGCCTTCCTGGCATTAGGAATATCAACCTATCTTTCTCTAGCATTAAGAATATCTACCTAGTGGCTGGTTGGTGCCTTCTTTACTGTGCAGTATGGTTTGGATATATTACAGCATAGTCTTCATGAGATTATAAAGGTATCATAGGTATAGTAACCCCACACTGCATCCCACATTTGCTGAGTATTTGGTCTTGATCCAGTCACCAAATCTTCATTTAGAGATTGTGTGAGTTTGATATTCATGGGAGAACAGAGAATGTCTTGGTGGTCCATAAATAAGATGTGCATGGTCAAAAATGATGAACCTATATGAATGTCCAGTGGTGATTAATAGGTATTGGGGCAAAGGATCTCCCATTCAAGCATGCCACTTCCCTCAGTAGCTTGTACAACCCCATTTGTGTAGCAGGGTTCATGAGTATCATGTTAAATATACTGCTGTCTATCTCTGTGTGGTGCAATTAAAGATGCAGTTCAGTTGAACCAAAGTAACTAATTTTTATCATCCATTACAATCAGCTGTACAGGAACATTGGATGAAGGTAGCCATGTCCCCCCCCTACTAATCTGGTCCCAATGATCATCTCCATTTGGAACTCTGTTAGGTCATTTCTTCTGCTGAATGCTGTAATGCTAAGCTCTGCCTTTATAAGAGAGATTTCTTACACACTTTCAATTATAAGTGCAGAGCCTAGCTCTACTTCATGTGGCTGAAACTGCAGATGCTACACATGAAATCATGGTTGGGGATGTTCTTAATGCAAAACTATCTCGGTCTGTATAACTGGAGGGGGAGGTCTCTTGTTATTGTTGGGGTTTGAAAAATTGTGAATTTTTCAATTATTATTGAAAATTATTGGAAAAAAAAAAAGGAAAAAAAAAAAAGTAGAATGACCACCTACACCTGATGTTCTCTGTTAGCCGTGTGCTCAGCAGACCTAACCTGTTTAACTTGTAGACAAGTGCAGTTTATTCCATCAAGTTTTTTTATTACTGAAACTTAAAAGCTGATATATGTGCTCAAGAGCATAGCAATATGCATGGTGATTTAAATTATAGAAAGTATTGGCATTCTTTAATTGTTCACTCATTCTATTGCACACGCATAATCCCAGACATTTATTTTGTCCTGGTAAGTGGGACAGATGCTGCTGACATCAACTGATTTTAATCTTATACCATTAAATGGCTAACAATATCATTGGATTGTCCATCTGTGCTAATAGTAGTAGTAGTGACATATGATGCAAGAAAGCAAGTGTATGAGCTTATGCAGCATCAGCTAAAAAAAAAAAAAAAAAAATCACACCATTCCCTCCAAATGCCTGTCCAGTTCCTCCTTAAATTTATTTAACCTATCAATTTCCACAATGACAGATGGAAGTTTGTTCCAGCAATTAACCACCTGCTAGCTAAAGGCAAATTTCAGCACATCTATTCTACATCTGTCTTTTCTTAATTTGAATTTATTCCCCCTTAGGTTCGTAATCTGAACAAGTGGAAGGATCCCATCAGAATTCAGCGTGTTCAACCCATTCAAGGCCTTATACACCTCAATCAGATCACCGTACAGGTGCCTAGTCTCCAGCCTCTGCAATTTGCAGAACTTAAGCCTCTCTTGGTAAGAGGATCCCTTCATTCCCCTCACCAATCTTGTTGCACTTCTCTGTACACGCTCAAGCAAATCTACATCCTTTCTAAAATGAGGCCTCCAGACCTGTACGCAGTACTCAAGGTGTGGCCTGATAATTGCCTTATACAGAGACAATCACCTTTTCCCTGCTAGCAAAATTCCTATATATCATTGACAAAACCCCATGACCTGCCCTGGTAGCCTCTCTGGATTGCTCAGAAAACTTCATATCTGACTGCACAATTACTCCCAGGTCTTTTTCATTTTCTACCACCTTAAGTGTAGTACCACACAGTTGGTACGTTTCTCTGGGGTTACTTCTAACCATATGCAGTACTTTGCATTTGTCAAGGTTAAACTTCAGTTGCCACTTCTTAGCCCATCTGCCTAAATTATCTAGATGCTGCTGCAGTAGCACACTGCCATTACTGTCATTAACAACCCTGCCAACCTTTGTATCATCTGCAAACTTCGACACTAAGCCTAATATACTTTCATCTATATCACTTATAAATATACAAAACAACAGTGGATCTAACACCGAACCCTGTGGTACTCCACTAATAACATTAGTCCACGAAGAGCAGCACCCATTAATTACCACCCTCTGTCTTTTCCCACTCATCCATCCTTTTATCCATTGTAACAACTTACCCTTAATACCATTCTGCTCCAATTTGTACAAGTGTTCCATGCGCAACAGTATCAAAAGCTTTCCTGAAATCCAAATATATGATATCAAAATTATTTTTTGCATCCAGTTCCTTTGTAACCACATCATAATATCCTATCAAATTTGTCAGACAAGCCTTTCCCTTAACAAACCCATGCTGTGTCTGAATTATTGCTGCAGTCTTGTCTAGATGATCCTGCAATGCATCTTTAACCAGTGACTCCATTATTTTACCCGGAACAGAAGTTAAACTAACTGGTCTGTAATTACTCGTGTCACCCTTCGATCCCCCTTTGTGAATTGGGGATACATTTGCACATCTCCAGTCTGTGGGGACCTCCCCTGAGTCCAAGGATGCTCTCATAATTATGGCTAAGGGTTTGCTTAGTTGCTTTGCCGCCTCCTTTAATATAACTGGATAGATCCCATCCACCCCAGATGCCTTTTCTTATGTTTAACTTCAGCAATTTCTCCTCCACTTTGCTCTCAGTTATTGCAAAAACATTAAGCACCTGCTACAATTTGATAACCTTCTGCCATTTTCAAACCTTAATAACTCCCCATGTGTGAATGTAGATGCAAAATACTCATTCAGTTTGTTTGTTATCTGAGCAGGATCATCAACAGTCAAACCATCAATGTCAAGTGGACCAATCAGATTCATCCCCTTCCTTTTAGAGTTTATATAAGTAAAGAAATCCTTGCTGTTTTTCTTAACATCTTTTACCAAGGATTTCTCGTAATCTGCCTTTGCCCTGCCTAACCTCCTTTGTGACCTGATTACAGACTAGCTTATATCTGCCGTAGGCTTCTGAATCGCTTGATAATTTATATGATGCATTTTTCTTCTCTGTCACGAGTCTCATTAGTTCATTTGATAACCATTTAGGCTAAACCTTGAACAATATTTCTTAATAAGTATGAAACTTTTAGTAGCTTCCACGATTAATTCCTTGAATTTTTTTTTTTTTTTTTTTTTTTGTTACTTGTTGGCGCATCAGCTTCTGTGGCCATATTGCACCTCCCAGAGTTTTTGCATTTTACTGTGATCCAAGGCCGAGGCGGGAATCGAACCCGTGACCTTTGGGTTGCCAGGCAAGCACTTTACCTACCTGGCTACCCCGGTCGGCAATTCCTTGAATGCTTCCCACTTACAATTTGCTGTTGGTACAGCTGATCCCACTGTACAGAATTTAAAAACTGTCTGAGATCACTGTACTCATCTTTACGGAAGCAAAAACCCTTTCCTTTAACCGTGATGGTAATTATATCTTTAAGTAAATCCCACATCAGTACACTGTGATCACTGCCACCTAGTGGTTCCTTTATCTGCAAATTCTTATTACACGAATGATCACTGCTGATAACCAGATCAAGAGTATTACCCTCTCTGGTTGCCTCTCGAACATGCTGCTGCAGAAAACTAATCATTAGTTGTTAGAGAGTAGCATGATGCATTTACTCTCATGAGTATTGTTAGTGCCATTTTGATCTGAAATATACCTGTTGAGGAAAAAGAGCGCTGAACTCATGTCACAGTATTTACTTTTTAAGATGGTTTTAGATAATTACTATTGAGACACTTTGAATTTTAAGTATAATATGTAAAAATTCATGTTTTTTTATTTTGTTTTGTATACCCTTAATTGGGAAAAAAAATTTTGTTTATTTATAGTCAATATAGTGAAGTGGTTTGTTTTTCTACAATTGGGAGTACACCAGCTCAGCCTCTTGCACCAACTTTGAAAGAACAACTTGTAACTAGTTTACAAATTGAATGGCAAAAACGTCCTTATGATGATGATTTTACACTTCAGATGGAAGAGGAATCATCTGTAAGTAATATTTTTTGTTATAACTGAAAATTAGGAACATATTGCAGTTTAAAAATGAACATTTATAAGTCCTGCATTTTATGATCTTTTAGCTTTATATTTTAATATATATTTTTTATTTATTTATTTTTTTTTTTTTCAGTTCAGTTTTACTACATGAGCTTTCTGTTATTAAAAAGAATAATAATAAATAATATTAGAAGGCTCATGGATTAAAAATTAAACTTCCAGTTTCTTATATCTTCAACAAGTAAGTATTCTAACAATGAACAGTAATAATTATTGTGTATTTAATAGTTCAGGAATTATGAGGAGCATTCATTAAGTTATCTGTTGACTATAAATATGCTTGATATAAGAAGATAACACTGAAGTATGGAAAAACAGAAGAGATTTAAAGTGGCCAGTCCAAAGAAAAACAGGGAAGTCATGAAATTGAATCATCAGGCTATCATAAAAATTTTAACTGAAGGAGTGAATGGACCAAAAGTTTGAGGTGATAAAACATATTCGTTATGAATCCAGAAATGAAACAAGAGTCCATACAATGGAAATGTCATGAATTACCGCTCCCCGAAATATTCAGAACTGAACCCTCTGCTGAGAAGATCACATCCACCATTCTTTGGATATGGAAGGATTTCTTTTGATGGACTACGTGCCACATAAAAACAAAAAAAAAAAAAAAAAATACAGCAACTCTGGAGATACATGTACTGCTGTTCTCAAAATTTAAGAAGACCATCTTGTATCTTGCTTCTATATAACTATGCTCCTCTACACAAGTCCCATAAAGCAATTCTCACTGTGTGGAGATTGTAGAGTTAAATCCAACCTACTGTCCAGACTTGGCCTCTAGTAATTATTTCTTCAGAAACCTGAAGAAACACTTACATGGCCAATGATTTTAAAATGATGTTGATCTCAAGGAAGCTGTAAATGCCTTTTTCATAGAGAGAGAGAGAGAGAGAGAGAGAGAGAGAGATCAGAATAAAGGCTTTTTTCATTTCTGGTTTTTCCTCTTTGCCCTCAAAACAAAGGTCGTTTATTGTGTGTATATATATATATTGAGAAAAAAAATTAGGCTGTGTTGTGTCTTTTTTTTACAGAGGACAATTGAACAGAATGAGAGGGCCAACTCTGAATATCCAGGCATGATTCTCAAAATGATGCAGTTTCATCTTCACATAACTAGGCAGGAAGAAAGTTTTGATTTTTTTACCTGTGATACTGTTAAGCTGATATTCTGATTCCAATTTCAGCTGGTCAGGAAACTGCACTGCTAAGCCTTGGTAGTCATCTCTTTCATAAGTAAACAAGATTTAATATAATATCACTATACAAGAAAATTTTTATTGTTTGTTAAAAGGTATTATTTGTATGCAGGATTGAGATAACTGGTAAAGGAATACTTCATTACACTGGTTAAGATACTTTTATTAGCATAACATACAAATAACTAACTAAAAATTTGGAGATATACCAAATTTACTGATCCCTTTTCTGTGGGTCTTCAATGGATTGGTCAGATAAAATTTTAATTGCACTAAAGAAAGGTTGGCCCCAATGTCAACCTTTCCAGTTGAGCAAGCATTTCTTGTGTGCTTTTATAGGAAAGTTAACAATTTGCTTTTCACTTGTGCATCTAGCTTGCAGTGTTACTGCATTACCCACTCGCAAATTACTGCTACCCTGCCTTCAACATACTTCTAGTCTTGTTTAAAAAATTCTTCTGCTACGTGCAAAAAAGGCAACAAGTATTGAACAATTAGACTTTACGCCAGCCGGTATTCAAATAAACAAATTTCAATCCTGCAACTAAAACACTTTATTTACAATAAAATAAAATACAAGCATATAAAATGAAATGAAATAAAATATATAGTAGTCTAAAACTGATGTGATTTAATTTACAATAAAATAAAAATTTATTTTTATTTTATTGTAAATTAAATTTACTTTTATTAAATTAACTCCGAAGTAAATTTAATAAAAGGGGAGAAGCTATTAAGTATTAAAGGTACTTAATAGCTTCACCCCTTTTATTAAATTTACTTTGGAGGTGGAAGCAGAGGGAACCCTACCATTCCTTGACGTGTTGGTTATTAGGGATGATTGTAGGCTCAAGACCAAGGTGTTTAGAAAGCCCATGTGCCGAGGTCAGTATACTCATTATACCTTGGCACAAGCCAGCCAACACAAGGGTAGTGTTGTCAAGGCTTTAGTAGATAGGGTGTGGTCCCACTGTAGCACCTCCAAGGACAAAGATAACGAAATTATTCGTGTCACAGCATCAAGAAATGCAGCTACCCCCAGAGGGTGTTGGACAGAATTATTAGAGGAACGGAGTCCACCTGTACTGAGCCGTTCGCCCCTGTGAGCACTGCATACATTCCCTACTATCCGGGCCTTTCAGACCACATTGCACGAATAATTCGGGGGTGCCAGATACACTGTGTGCAACTCCCGGGACGGAGGTTGTACACAGTGATATGTACAACCCCATAACGAAAAGAGCCAACAGTGGGGTGGTATACGAAATTAAATGCCCGGATTGTGGGGTGTGTTATGTAGGTGAGACGGGACGACGACTGAAAGACCGTCTGGGGGAGCATATGAATGCAATAAAGTCCACAAACTATGGGAAGTCTGCCGTGGCAGAACACTTCTGGGAGAAGCAACATCAAATCTCCCCGGAGGATGCTGTCATCACGGATCATGCACAGGGGGTTCTGGGACCGTAAATGGATTGAGAGTTTACGTATTGGGCCAGCTAGCAATTCCATTATAGAGACAAGGGTGTACGCTTACATCCCCTCTTTGAAACAGTTGTTCTTGGGCGAGATGAACCGCTGTCTCCGAAAGCTACAGTTGTTACGGTATTTTATTAACTGTTTTTATCACTTTTATCATCATATTTTATTTTATATTTTATTTTATTTTAAATAAAGTGTTTTAGTTGCAGGATTGAAATTTGTTTATTTGAATACCGGCTGGCGTAAAGTCTAATTGTTCAATATGAATTGTCTCAGCCTTGTGGGCCTATTTGGAGATAAGGCAACAAGTAGCATGCTGAATGTAGTTCTGATTCACAAGAGACCTCTTGAGCCAAAGCAGTACTTTCCACAACTTTTGAGTTTTTTTGCTTTGCTGCTCTTGTTTGAGGCATTTTTTTAGTCTAAATATTTAATTTAAAAATACCACATGAGCTGGAGATAAGAGTATGATAACATTACTCTATTCCCACATGCAAGGGTGACATGATCTATACTATTTTTTTTTTTCTAAATAATGCTAATAACTCTCTAAATGCCTAGTTAAATAGAAAACTAACCTAATAAAAAACATAATAATATCAAACTAAACTTACATGTGTAGGGACCTTTGAAATATTTATTTGTTTCAATTTAAAACACTGCAATTAACTGCCATGACATACTACACTAAAAAATTACAAGGTATCATGATTATGCCAAAATTATTGATTACAAAGGATCTGTGAATATTAAGTTGTACGTTTTAAAATCCTTATGTAGATTCAAAATAAGCCTATGTATGTGATTAGGATAATTAAAAACAATGTAATATGGTAATTAAGTAAAATTTTTTCAAAAACTTTCCCAAGAGCACAAATTTTCTGCAGCTGCATACATACGTTAGCCTTGACCTGTTATTTTACCAGTCTTGGCACTACCATGTCACTGTCAAATCTTTCATCTTTCTCGCACTGAATTGCACACATACGGCATCCTTATATAGCTGGCCACCTGCTTTGCCAATAGGCGATGCTGTTACTGAAGGAACACTCCATTTCATGAAAAAGGTTAGTATACTTAATAAAGTGCACTGAATATACACTCAAGAAATTTGGTGGTTCTTAATGCACATATTCAAATGTAGTCTGCATATTGATATTATTTTAAATCTTATTATTAAAAATAGGTAAATTTTAGGATTTATATTTTATGCAAATCTTAGGGTGGTCTCAGTTGTTATGCATTTTTGGGAGTGAACATTTTATTTTTTGGAACACAAATTCTTATACACAAATGTTTATACCTATAAATATTTCTCCTGATTTACAAACATTTGCTTCATGAACATAATTTTAGGAATGCATGCTTTCATAAATTGGGAAGTTATTGCTTTATGTCATAGGAGCATACTGTATGAGGCGATCAGAAAGTTCAGGGAGGACTGACTGTGTATCTTGATAATTGCTGCATTATTACAACATATAGCCACTCCCTGACTTACATAAGGGTTGCGATCTGCAGAACTCTCTGTAAGTCGGAATTTCCCTAAATGCTTATGCAGCACTCGCAAATTTGATTGAAACAAAAAAGAAATGTTCAACGAACATGTAAATAGAATTATTTATTCAATTTTTTTATCTCATTGCACAGGAAAAATTACGAAACTGTACAAAATTACAAAAATTTCAAAATTATAAAATTGCAAAAAGAGAGAAGAGACAGGCATAACATCAGCAAGTTTTACCTTTTGAGCATCGTTGCCAGAATTAACTCTCCAGCTGATAAGCATGCCACTCGGAAGTTGAGGGTTGTGGAGATTTGGAAGGGATTTTTTCCAACACATCACAAAATTTCTCTGCAGCTGCAGAATCGGCACTGGCGACTTCACCGCACACTTTAATGTTTTGGAAACCAGCGCGGTGCATGAACCTATTAAATCACCCATTGCTTGCCACAAAGTTGGCTTGGGATTAGCCACACTTATCCTTAATATCTTCATAAATACTTCTTGCTTTTGCTAGAATGGCCATTGAGGTCAGTGGCAGTTGCTTCCGAATCTGATTTTCCATCCATATTATTAATAGCTTTTCCATCTTCGATATAGCACTTGAACGCTGTTTTGTGATCACTGTTGGTGCATTGATCCTTTAACATGTTCTTTTATTCGTGCACTGTCCCTTAAAATACTTTTCACTGTTGAAGCAAAGAGACCTAATTCTGTGCAATAGATGACAAACTTTGTCCTGCTCATATTTCTTAATTAATCATCTTCATTTTTATAGGGCATTTAGGGCTAATGCCTCAGGCTGCGAGAAAGTCAAGACTATGTATAAGTTAAGTGCGAATGCATCATTAATACACAGCCAATTCTAAATTAGCAAAATATTTGCAAAGGCGGCATCATTTTTAAGTTATATCTCATATTGTGAATACCTTCACGAGTTGCCATGATATTGCACTTCTTCGAATAAGTAATGCTTCACCTAAAGGAGAAGACTAAGAAGAGGCTTCACCTAAAGGAGAAGACTAATGTATTAAGACTATAGGGCATTTAGGGCTAATGTCCTAAACACCCTGTAGTCTTAGTACATCGTACACCATCAGGCATCTCTCATATTGTGGAGTTATACTTCGTAACTGTTTTGCCATCATTGCATCACTTGGGTGATGCAATGATGCATACCTACCCACCGAAGAAGGGCCAAATAGCCCTGAAACGGGGCTGTCTGGGTGATTGGTATACACTGAATAAGTAACATTAGTCTTTTCCTTTAGGTGAAGCGTTGCTTATTCGAAGTAGTGCAATATTTAAATTTGAAAGTGTCTGCAATTCTGTCCAGACACGATAGGAGGGAGTACATGATGAGAGTCTTGTCAATCAATTCAGCCCTGGAGGGAATGTGCAAGGCTCAAGGGGTAGAATTTTTTTCAGTATGGTTTGTGCTTGTTAACAGGAAAGGCTGCTTCTACAGGGATGGGATACACTTAAATAGAAAGGGTGCAAGAATATTTGCTGATGCTATCGAGGCAGTGCTAGGTGTGTCGGGAAACTGCTAGCTTGGGGGGGCTTCACAGACTAAAAGGTTAAAAGTAGCCACAGGCAGAGGGAAGGTGATTCTTGCACAACTTCTATTAGCGACCTGGAGCGAGGGGTGCTGGTGGTTACAGGGACTGATGGCAGTCATCGTGAAATAGGTGAGTACCGTATTTCCCCATGTATAAGATGCACCCTTTTTTGAAAAATTTGCGGTCTAAAAACTGGGTGCGTCTTATACAGTGGTTGTAGATTTTTTTACTTGCATTTCCCCCTTTTTCACACTTGTTGTCTTTGCGCTCATTACGTTTTTGCCCGTTCTGCCCAGAAATGGCTCAGAAAAGATTTTCGTACAGTGCTGAATTCAAGTTAAAAGTGATCCAGTTTGCAAAAGTGAATGGAAATCGTGCTGCTCAATGTAAGTTTGGTCCTTCTCCAACTGAGAAAAATAATCCGAGACTGGCTACGGGAAAAAGAAACCCTACTGAAAACGCCACAGCAGAAGAAGGCCATGAGAGGCAAGTCAGCAAAATGGCCTGATTTAGAGAGGAAATTGAAGATATGGATTGAAGAGCAAAGGGCAATTGGAATTCTTCTGTCCACAAAGATGGTTCAGCATGAGGCAAGAAGAATTGCTGACGAAAAAGAAGTTACTGATTTCAAAGGAGGACACAATTGGTGCTTCAAGTTCATGGAACAGAATGGACATGCGTACACGCACCAGACTTGCCCAAAAGATGCCTGAAAGCTATGAGCAGAAGGCCTTGAATTTCATCTTTTTGTCATTCAATGTCGGAAGACACTCAGTTTGAGTTGGGACAGATTGCAAATATGGATGAAGTCCCCCCTTCAATTTGATGTCCCAAGTAACAGAACTGTTGATAAGAAGGGGGTGAAAACTGTAACTGTGAAGACAAGTGGACATGAAAAGAGCCATTATACAGTTGTCCTAGCTTGTTGTGCCGACGGAACCAAGCTGCCTCCTATGCTGATTTTCAAACGCAAAACAATGCCAAAAGAAGACATTCCTCGAGGAGGGATTGTCCACGTTCATGACAAGGGTTGGATGGATCAGGATGGGATGAAGATCTGGTTTGAGAAAGTTTGGAGCAGGAGACCAGGTGGGCTCTTACGCAAACCTGCCCTATTGGTGCTTGATCAGTTCAGGGCACACATAACAAAAAGCACAAAGAAGATTGCTGCAGAGCAAAAAACAAAACTTGCCGTCATACCTGGAGGCTTGACATCCCAGCTCCAACCACTTGATGTCAGCATTAACAAACCCTTCAAAGCTGCTATGACAGACGAATGGAACCAGTGGATGAAGTCTTCTGGGGGACAATTTGACACCAGCAGGAAGAGTGAAGAAACCAACTATAGGAGAAGTTTGTACCTGGGTGAAAAGATCCTGGGATAATATCAAGATTGAGATCGTTGACAAGTCATTTAAGAAGTGTGGCATTTCAAATGCCATAGATGGAACTGAGGTTGAGGCAATATATGAAGACAGTGATTCGTCATCAGACACAGATGAGGACAAGCTAATGGATGGGAGTTTTGACGGTGATGAGGAGTTGTATGAATTTTAATGAATAAAACTTGAATTCAATAACTTTATGTAATACATATTTTTTCAAATTTCGGGCACCAAAATTAAGGTGTGTCTTATACATGGGAGCGTCTTATACATGGGGAAATACAGTATATGAGATGTGTCAGGGTAAATAGGAATAGGTGCATGTATGCTTGCATGTATACCAGTGCTAGAAGTATAGCAAATAAATTTGATGAATTTGAAGTGTTGGTCAAGACATCAAAGGTGGATACTATTGGGATATCAGAGGTGGTGTCATACTGATAGTAGGAATGCAGAATTGGAATTTGGGGAGTACAATGTGTACAGAAAGGAAAGACAGGATAGGAAGGGAGGAGGTGTCATGCTGTTAATTAAGAAAAACATAAAATCAAAAGAAGTGCATCCAGTTGATAGAGATGAACAGTGCACTGTTGAGTCAGTTTGGTGTGACATAAGCACTGTGAAAGCAAAAATAAGAGTAGGAGTGTGTTGTAGGCCTAATGACTCGAATGAGTACAATGAACAATTGTACATAGAAATAGAGTGGGCTAGTAAATCATAATTTCTTATAATGGGGGATTTTAACTTCAAAGATATTGACTGGAACTTGTGGGTTGGACACTCGCACACTAGTAAGACTTTTGTGGATTTATTGGATGATTGTTTTCTGCAGCAGCATGTTCGAGAGGCAACCAGAGAGGGTAATACTCTTGATCTGGTTATCAGCAGTGATTATTCGTGTATTAAGAATTTGCAGATAAAGGAACCACTAGGTTACAGTGATCACAGTGTACCGATGTGGGATTTACTTAAAGATATAATTACCATCAGGGGTAAAGGAAAGGGTTTTTGCTTCCGTAAAGGTGAGTACAGAGGTCTCAGATAGTTTAAATTCTGTACAGTGGGATCAACTGACGATGTTACCAACAGTAAATTCTAAGTGGGAATCATTCAAGGAATTAATTGTGGAAGCTACTAAAAGTTTCATACCTATTAAGAAATATTTTCAAGGTTTAGGCCTAAATGGTTATCAAATGAACTAATGAGACTCGTTACAGAGAAAGAAAAATGCATGGGATGCATATAAATTATCAAGCAACTCAGAAGCCTATGGCAGATATAAGCTAGTCTGCAATCAGGTCACAAAGTAGGTTAGGCAGGCGAAGGCAGATTACGAGAAGCCTTTGGCAAAGGATGCTAAGAAAAACAGCAAGGATTTCTTTACTTATATAAATGCTAAAAGGAAGGGGATGAATCTGATTTGTCCACTTGATATCGATGGTTCGACAGTTGATGATCCAACTTAGATAGCAAACAAACTGAATGAGTATTTTGCATCTACATTCACACATAAGGAGTTATTAAGGTTTGAAGATGGCAAAAGGTTATCAAATTGTAGCAGGGTACTTAATGATTTTGTAATAACTGAGAGCAAAGTGGAGGAGAAATTGTTGAAGTTAAACATAAGAAAGGCACCTGGGGTGGATGGAATCTGTCCAGTTATATTAAAGGAGGCGGCAAAGCAACTAAGCAAACCATAGCCATAATTATGAGAGCATCCTTGGACTCAGGAGCGGTCCTCACAGACTGGAGATGTGCAAATGTATCCCCAATTCACAAAGTGGGATTGAAGGGTGACATGAGTAATTACAGACCAGTTAGTTTAACTTCTGTTCTAGGTAAAATAATGGAGTCACTGGTTAAAGATGCATTGCAGGATCAACTAGACAAGACTGCAGCAATAATTCAGACACAGCATGGGTTTGTTAAGGGAAAGGCTTGTCTGACAAATTTGATAGGATATTATGATGTGGTTACAAAGGAACTGGATGCAAAAAATAATTTTGATATCATATATTTGGATTTCAGGAAAGCTTTTGATACTGTTGCGCATGGAACACTTGTACAAATTGGAGCAGAATGGTATTAAGGGTAAGTTGCTACAATGGATAAAATGATGGATGAGTGGGAAAAGACAGAGGGTAGTAATTAATGGGTGCTGCTCTTCGTGGACTAATGTTATTAGTGGAGTACCACAGGGTTCGGTGTTAAATCCACTGTTGTTTTGTATATTTATCAGTGATATAGATGAAAGTATATTAGGCTTAGTGTCGAAGTTTGCAGATGATACAAAGGTTGGCAGGGTTGTTAATGACAGTAATGGCAATGTGCTACTGCAACAGGATCTAGAAAATTTAGGCAGATGGGCTAAGAAGTGGCAACTGAAGTTTAACCTTGACAAATGCAAAGTACTGCATATGGGTAGAAGTAACCCCAGAGAAACGTACCAACTGTGTAGTACTACACTTAAAGTGATAAGGAAATTAAAAAGACCTGGGAGTAATTGTGCAGTCAGATATGAAGTTTTCTGAGCTGTGCAGACAGGCTGCCAGGGCAGGTCATGGGGTTTTATCAATGATATATAGGAATTTTGCTAGCAGGGAAGAGGAGGTGATTGTCCCTCTGTATAAGGCAATGGTCAGGCCACGCTTTGAGTACTGCGTCCAGGTCTGGAGGCTTCATTTTAGGAACGATGTAGATTTGCTTGAGCGTGTTCAGAGAAGAGCAACAAGATTAGTGAGGGGAGTGAAGGGATCCTCTTACCAAGAGAGGCCTAAGTTCTGCAAATTGCAGTGGCAACTGCGCAGTGATCTAATTGAGGTGTATAAGGCCTTGAATAGGTTGAGCACGCTGAATTATGATGGGATTCTTGCACTTGTTCAAATTCAAATTAAGAAAAGAACAGATGTAGAATAGATGTGCTGAAATTTGCCTTTAGCCAGCGGGCGGTTAATTGCTGGAACAAACTTCCCTCTGTCGTCATGGAAGTTGATAGGTTAAATAAATTTAAGGAGGAACTGGACAGGCATTTGGAGGGAATGGTGTGATTTTTTTTTTTTTTTTTTTTTTTGGTTGATGCTGTATAAGCTCATACACTTACTTTATTGCATTACCTGCCACTACTACTAATATCATGGCAACTCATTGTGAAGATATTCACAATACGAGATAGAACTTCAAACGATGCCGCCTTTGCAAATATTTTGCTAATTTAGAATTGGCTGTCGCACTTAACTTATAACATGGTCATCTTCATTTCTAAATCAATTTTGTTTCATTTCCTAGCACTGCCAGCACTTGCACTTTCTGTTGGTCCCTTTCCCTTCACCATTGTAATAAGTAAATAGGAATGAAGAGAAGATTCTTAAAGTTTCTTTGTTTTTTATATGATTGAAGATTTCACCATAATACTGTAACGTAAAAACCCGCAGAATTCCAGTTATTGGTATATTGCAAATGCGATAAGATTGAGTTTATCCTGTTTATAATAGATTTCACCCCAGAGGCTCACATCTGGAGAGTATAGATTGGCACACCCAGTGTCCTGAGCTGGATATCATCATTCTTCTCTTTCTTGGTGATTCCTTTTTGCTTCTCTCTCTCTCTCTCTCTCTCTCTCTCTCTCTCTCTCATCTCTCTCTCTCTCTCTCTCTCTCTGGGTAATTCTAGTGCAGCATAAGCCTCAGGTGTCCTTGCACCATATGGCTAATAATAATAATAATTGTACTAACAGAGAAGCCCAATAAACCAGAAAGTGGAAATTGTTTTATGGTAGGGACCTCCCTGTGTTTTAGAAAAATATTGCAAAGGCGTTCAAAATTGATTCTTATAATGGAACATATGATAACGATGAAAGTGTAGCACAATTTCCATTATAAAAATGGCCTTTTAGAGAGTTAAATACCTTAGTTATATAGCAAAATTTCAACTTCCAAGGTTGGAACGAATTACCAAAAAAAAAAAAAAAAAAACCAATGTTATTGGGTTCACATTACAATATTTTCATGATACCTCCATTTATTCCTACTGGATGAAAAATACATTTCCACCATTTTTTTAAGTTTGCACCGGCCGGCAAAAACTTCTTCAAGTCAAATTTCCGTAAGTCGAGTATTATGTAAGCCGAAGAGTGGCTGTATTCAGTAACTCATCTAGACATAATAACATATAAATCACCCATTTATCTGCTGTCAGTCTGAATGAATATGTTGAATAAGTCTTTTTACGTGTTTAGTCATTTTAAAATGAATGATGTTACTGATCAGTGAATTTGTATCAAATTTTGTTTCAAATTAGCAAAAATGCAACAGAAACTTGCAAAATGTTAAAAACAGCTTTTGAAGAAGATGCCCCATGATGTTAGATTTTTAATTGATTTGCAGAGTTTGAAAAAATAGCTGCTTATTGGTTGAAGATGATGATCTTTGCTCTGGTTTCCCTTCAGTTTCGGAAATGAATGAATCAATCACTTGTGCACATGATCTGATCAGGAATGATATACAGGGTGTCCACAAATGATTACCTTGATTGCATTTTGTTACAGAAATTTTTATTACTATTGGGAGGTTAACAAAATTTAACCAAATTGTATGCTAATATTAAAGTTTTTATCAATACATAAGGACTTTAAAGAACTTCAACATGAGCGCCTCTTGTGGCACATAGAATATCAAAGCAATATTCAATCTCTCTCCATACATTTTCTAACATCTGTGAGCTGATGCATTCGACTGCACGTGTAATCTGCTCTCGTAATGTCTGGAACAGCTGTAACACATACCCAAAGAAAGAAATCCAGTGGGGTTATGTCTGGTTGACCTTGGGGGCCACGAAATCGGTCTATCCATGCCCATCCAAAGGTTTGGAAATGTCTTATCCAGTGTCACATACAACTTGAGTCCAATGAGGGGGGTGCTCCTTCAAACTGAAAGATAACAGTAGGCTACCTCTGTTCCAATTGGGATATAGCATAGTTAATGAGCATATCTAAAAACACATTTGCACTAATCACGTTTTCGTGGAAGAAGAAAGGTCCAATAATGTAATCTTGTATAATAGGGCACACCACACATTGATTTTGGGACTGTTACGAATATGCTCTCTTACCACGTGGATTTTCAGATCCCCAAATAAGCACATTGTATCTATTGACTACACCACTAACATGAAATGAGGTCTCATCTGAAAAACAAATGTTCTGCCAAAACTGATTGTCCTCATCAATTTTATTCAATATGAGGTTAGCAAATTCCTCACATTTACAATGATCATTTGATTTCAACTGTGGAAGTGTCGGAACTTTGTAGGCATATAGCTTTAGACTTTTCCGTAACACTTTGTGCACTGTAGACTTTGGTATTTGTAACTGCCATAAAGCTTGTCGTACAGATTTACTAGGTGATTGCATAAAAGCATCTTGATTGCACCCACTGTTTCTTCAGAAATGGACGGTCTGCCAATGCTTTTCCCTTTTTCAACTGACTCAGTTGCCAAAAATTATTCCATGCATGATTTAATAAGCCTTTACATCTGAAGGATTTCTACTGTACTTGGCTCTAAACATTCTCTGCACAGTCACAGGAGATTTTGTTTCAGCCTAACCAAACAACACACTGAGCTTTCTCTTGTACAGACGGCTTCTTGAATGCGGAGCTATATGGCCTTAGTTGCTGATGCTCTTAAAACCAACCAACAACAACAACAAGCATCTTGAATGAATAGATGCAACAGCAGTAAACTTAACTCACTGGGCTTAAAACTCTATAATTGTATTGATGTATTGATAAAAACTTTTAATATTAGTGTATAGTTTGGTTAAATTTTGTTAACCTCCCAATAGTAATAAAATTTTTATAACAAAATATAATCAGGGTAATCATTTGTGGACACCCTGTACATATAGCTAGCTATGAAGTTGCTAGAGAAATCTACAACTCTTGTGGATGTGTCAATAAATTTTAACTTACGATTTGGGAATGCAACACATTTTAACCAAGTCTTTGCCTTTCATTCTCACCCTTGGTCACAGAGAACAGTGAGTTATTGCACATCAAGATCTTCATCAATGTGCTGCTGCTGCTGCGGATTTTCCCTTTTGTTTTTTCTATTATTACTGGTTATGAATGATGGCTGTATGGCAACCCAGAAACAAGAGCCTAGTCCTCTCTCTGGAAGATTCCTTCTTCTAAAAGGCTCATTTTTAGCAAGATAATATCAATAAAATGTGAAAACAACAGATGCCTATTGTTTTTTGACTCATGGGGCATTGTTCATTATGAATTTTACCTGCATGATCAAACAGTGATCCAAGAATGCTACAAAACAGTTATACAGTGATTCCAAAATGCTGATTGGAGAAAAACAGCCTGAAAAATGGGCTTCAGTGAATTGTTGCTTTCAACCCCATCCCTGCGCACTTAACTTTCCATTCAAGAGTTTTTATGAAGAACTCCATCACATTGGTCTTCCATCTGCTGCCATACTCAATGGATTTAGCTCAGCCCCCCCCCCCCCCCCCCCTTTTTTTTTTTCACTTCCCTAGCACAAAGTCTCTTGAAAGAGTCACATATTCTTTAAGAATACAGCACAGGTACACTAAATCGCAATTTCCAGAAGTTGCACAAACATTGAAATGTGTGTAAATGGTGTCAAGGAGATCCATCTGAACAGCCAGTAAGCTTCTTCGTTTTCAAAATATTATTCAGTCCTATAACTTTTTGATTACATGTTGCATATATGTATGTTTTCTATATAGCCTTGCTTTTGTTGTAACATTTGGTTATGTTTTTATCCCTCGCCCTGTAAAATAAATCATTCTGGATCTTTTCTCACTCTGTAAAGTATATCACCCTGTAAAATATATTTTTAGTTAAATCATTTTGGATCACCATTATCATTCTTTTATGTAGAACTACCATTTTCTTAAATACTTTTGTTTTCAAATAAACCTGTTTAGGACTGTTAAGACTCAAACATATTAAATGTTAACAAAAAATTTAGTTATTAAAAAAAAAAAATCATTTATTGGTCTGGAAATTTCTGGCCAAGGGTAACTTGTCTGTAGTTCCCAAACTGTCTGATTATCCTGATCTGACTCTGTGACTTTGTTTCCAAACTAAACTTTTGCACTCAAAGGGCAGATATTTCATGTCAGTTCAGAATCCAGAAAAAATCACAGGACATTTCAGATTAATAGTGACAAACAATGCAAGAAAACAAGCTTATACAGCATCAGCAAAAAAAACAGCACTTCCCTTATCACCTTTATGTCCATAGAGTTTGTTTTTAAGAGTTTGTCTAGTTCTTCCTTGAATTTATTCATTTCCACAACACCATCTAGAAATTTATTCCAGCAGTCAGCCAACTGCTGGCTGAAGGCAAATTTCTGCAACATCTTTTTGAACACATCTTATACATTTATAAGACGAGTTCATAAATCATTAGGTTTTTTTTATTTAAACTATGTTTACCTAATTTCTTTATTATAAAATGTGTAATCATTTAAAAATTTATGCAATTTTAAAAATATCAACTTTTTTCATCAGGGACATGGATTTCTGCCAGTGTACAATGGAAAAGAAATATCTTATACATGCAGTGGGTTGAAAAGGAACACAGAATACAAGTTTAGGGTATGATTATATTATCTTATAAAAATGTGAGAAAAGTGAAATATTCATGTCAAAACCAGTACTAAATACTAAAGTTCAACCTATTGAATTTTAGTATTGGTTTTCCAAAATATTTAACGAGAGAATTTTGGACAAAATACTGAAAAGTTTTATTAATTCTACATTTGTTTTAATAATTCTAAATGCAGTTTATGTAGCATTTTGTCCTGCCAGAATTAAGAATTAATTAGTCTGGTACCAAGAAGGTTCTTTTGCTAACTTCCTTCATTTGTACACAAATTTAACATATATTGATATATTAATAGGATTGAAGGATCTGAATTGTAGAATTGATTCAAACTCTGCATCATCTAAATTTTTAAATTGAATGTTATTTACTGTCTTGTGGTTTTTTTTTTTTTTATTTTTGACCAGCAGGATTACAATTATAAATAAATTTTATGGTCCTTTACTAATGAAGACAGAACAAGTAGCTATGAGAAGCATTACCTTTCAAAAATGACATCATCAAAAGGCTTTTCTGCGTGATGGTACATTGCAGTTAGTAGCTGATGCACCATAGAACTTAAACAAACCAAACCGATTAAAGACTGGTTTATTATTTGATTAAAATACCAGATACTTTTATTATGACAATCTGTTTTCAAAACTTTGGTCTCAAAACAGGTTAGCATACCTCTGTGAGATATTTTAATCTGGTAGTGATGGCATGTCACTTGAAAAAATATCGGTTGTATGTTAATTGTTGGTTTAAGGTTAAGGTGCTCTCTCTCTCTCTCTCTCTCTCTCTCTCTCTCTCTCTCTCTCTCTCTCTCTCTCTCTCTCTCTCTCTCTCTCTCTCTCTCTCTCTCTCTCTCTTCTTCCTTTCTTAAATATAGCTGCAGTCTTACTTGAGTAGTTTAGGAAATTGTTTACCTCAGAATTATATATGGAAAGAAACTGTCAGGTTCCGCACCATCATTTGCATTACTTTTTGTTTACAATTTTGAATAAACAAATATGTCTCTCTGGATGATACTTATACAGCTTTTTATAGTATTATTATATAGAGTAGTTAAATATACAATGTCCAGTCAAAACATCATGACCACCTACCTAATAGGGGATATGTCCTCCTCTTGCAGCCAGTACTGCCCACAAGACAAGGCATGGATTTATATGGTGTCTGAAATGTTACAGGAGGTATTCTGTCATATTGCCAAGATTACATCCTGTAGATCTACACTAGTCCATAGTGGAGGAGCCAAATGCTGGATCCATTGATTCAGGTGCTACCTTGTCAATTCTATTGCCTGGGTAGCACCAAGAAGTCACTTTTGTGTTCAGCAAATCACTCTCAAGTGATACGAGCAACGTGGTAGGGTGTATTATCCTGATGGAACACATCTGTGCCGTCTGGGAAAACAATCACCTGTATAGGCAGATTTTAGCATTTAGATTGCTTTCTAGTGGGGTATGAGGACTCCAAGGCATTTGAAATTAAGAACAAGATACCCTAGATATCATAGGCCATATAGTTTGTGCTCTGTTAAAATAATTGAAGTTCTTTACATTATCTTGTTCTTTGTAATCTTTTGTAATATTCTTCCTGCTTCTTTTTTAATATTCTTTGTAATATTAAAAAGGATGCAGGCTAACTGTTATAGATTTTTCATAATTATACAAATTTTTGCTATTCTTAGCAGAATTACAACTATTTATTGTAATCATAGTTGTACACCATTCATGTATCGTGTACATCTATGATTACAATAAATATCATGTATGGTGTACATGTATGGTGATTACAGTATTATATCAATTTCCTACTACATTCGAGGTAAACTATGATAAAATAAAAAAAAAAGTAGTTGCTTTTAATTAATTGGTTTGGGTTATGCTATAGTTAGATCATGAGGCATTGTAAAATATGATTACATGATGTGGTGACAGTGTGTTATCTGTAAATTCTCATGTTCTAAAGTTATTCTGCTTGTGTGAGTGATTTAAAAAAATTATATAAAATAAATAAATTTTAAAAAAGCAGAGAACATTCTAGGGAAGGCTATATGTCATGCCCGAGATTAGCTAACTCAACCACAGTTGAAAAAGGATAAGCAATGTTCATGTGAGTAAATGGACCTCTAAAAAATGTGATGCGACCAATCTACTTGGTCAGTCTTGGAGTTCCATTAATTAGTAACTTTTCAGGTGTTAATGGCTACAAGATATTTGGAATCATTCTCCTACCATTCTCATACCAAAATATAGCAAAAACCCTTTGATAGCACTATGAACAGTTTTGGCAACAGATCTTCCACTCTGCTTAGTTATCAGCATCATGTTTAAAGAAAATATTTTCTTGATGACACTGATAATTGGAGTGTTTTAACTTGATTCTGTTTATATCCTGAAAAACACTTTATGGTACCTGTTTATCATTTTAAATGTAATTTTTGTTTTTGTTAGTGATAGTTTGTTTACATTAGACAATTGCAATTAAGGCGCATTTCACTGTATAGGATGAATACATTTAATAGGAATTTTGATTCTTACAAGTTGAGGGTTTAGTGTCAGACAACGTTAACTACAAAATCATTTTGAAGTAAATGTTTTTGTAATTAATCAAGAAAAAGTCAATTTGACATTTTCTTGGTTTACGGAAATGTGCTTACAGCCCAAGCTAACTTGTAAACTACTAGAGAAATACATTTCTATGACATGATATGCATTGTTATTTGCAAAAAGTTAAACTAAAGTTGTCTCAAAACAAAAATGCAATTTTGTAGTTAACGTTGACACTGTCTGCCTTTGAAGTGAAATACTATACATTTAGCTATTTAAATGTTATATTTATAACATATATTTATTAATTTAACTTCCTGTATGAAATCACCAATCATCTATATGATTGAGTCAACTTTTATTGACTGAGTGGCGAAGTCATAATGAAATAATGTAACAAAACTGCTTAAAAACAGTTTTGTTATGTTATTTCATTATGACTTCTTCCTCTTTCTTAGCTAAACATAATGTGTGGGGAGGGGTAAGATTGGGCAGAAGAGAGTGATAAAGTATCATTATTAAGGACTCGCATAATGCGAGTTTGATTAATGCGTTTTTCAGTTATCACAATTTGAAAAAATTATACCACTTTTACTTTATGCGATGCAAATTTCCAGTTAACGCGATCTTTTTTATGTGATAGTTGAGAAAGATTCGAATTGCGTGCTAAGCATCTGACGGCCAATAAACAAGCATTTGCCTGCTGCCTGCCTCAGTGTGTTCCATCGACTGTCGGAAGTACACATGTTACTTGTTTGTCTCCTGCTAATAAAGTCATGTGCAGACATATTTAAAAATTCTAATTTTCTATCCCTCTTAATTATAGATAAAAGAAAGAGTGAAAAACAACATGATTTCAATAAAAAAAAAAAGAAAAAAAGTTATTACTTTAGCTGAAAAACTTGAAGTTATTAAAAAACATGAAGGTGGTGCAAACCATGCAAAAATCATAAGAGATCTAGGATACAGTGAGTCTACCATATGAACCATCTTGAGCTGTAAGGACGAATATAAAGAGAAAAGTAAAGTTTCATCAACTTTATTTGTTTTATAAAATACCAGAAACAGAACTCCAATAATGATTGAAATGGAAAGTCTTTTATCAATTTGGATAAGAGATTGCAATGAAAAAAAGAATTCCATTATCTAAGAACAATATTCAGAGCAAAGCTATTAACATTTTTACTAAGCTCAAAGAAACAAAATGCCAAGGGGAGACTGAAACATTTGATGCTAGTTCAGGGTGGTTTGAACGTTTCAAAAATTGAGCAGGACTGCATAATGTTGTACACCATTCATGTAACGTGTACTGCATAATGTTAAAGTAACAGGGGAAGCTGCTAGTGCTGATGAAGATGCTGCAGCCAAATTTCCTGCACATATATTTATTAATTTATATATGTGCAGGAAATATGTGCATCCTGAATAAATTGTATAAATTTATTCAGGATGGTGAATACAATGATTGGCAAATATTTAATGTAGACGAAACAGGCCTGTTTTGGAAACGGATGCCAACTAAAACTTAATTGGCTGCAAATGAAGCATCCCAACCTGGGTATAGTCTCAAAAGATCGACTAATGCTTTTATTAGGAGGTAATGCTGAAGGTGATTTTAAATTGAAGCCTATGCTTATGTACCGTACACAAAATCCTAGGGCTTTAAAAGGATACAGCCATGGAATTCTTCCAATCATTTTGCATTCAAATAAAAAAAAACATGGATGACTAAAGCCCTATTTGAAGACTGGTTTACATCTTATTTCTGTCCAACAGTTGAAACCTATTGAAAGAAAAATAATCTTACTTTTAAAGCTCTGTTGCTTTTAGATAATGCACCTGGACTTCCTTCTGCACTTGGTGACTTAAATGAAAATGTGAAAGTGTTTTTTTACCGGTGAATACAACTTCATTATTGCGACCCATGGACCAAGGGACTATTGCAACTTTCAAGGCTTACTATCTCTGTAGAACAATTGCACAGGCACTTGAAGCTACAACAGGAGAAGTGCAATTTCTGTACCAATATTTTAGAAAAAATATAACATACGAGTGGCCGCTGAAAACATTCATGCAGCATGGGAAGAAGTGACAGCCATCAATATGAGAGCAGTTTGGAAGCATCTTTTTCCTCATTGTGCAAACAATTTTACTGGCTTTAAAGATGCAGTTCAAAAAGTTATTGAAGACAACTAATATTCTTAATGTCTGGTTTCAAAGGCTTGGATATGGCTAACATTCAAGAATCACTGAATTCGCATTTGGAACAGCTAACTGACAACGATCTCCTTCAAAAAGAGGAACAGTGTGTGTACGAAGAAGCTGAAGATTGTTATCTCAAAGGAGATAACGGTAAAAGAACTAGACGAAATCTTTCTTATCACAGAGAACCTTAAACAAAAGGTAATGGATGTTGATCCTAACATCGAAAGAAGCATATTATTTTGTCAGGGCCTAGAGAAGCTTGTCGGCTATCAGAAATTGTATGGTGAAAAAAAAAGAAAGCCAAAACTATTCATATGACTGTATTCAAATATTTCCTTAACAAATAGTTAGTTTCTTCATTATTTATTTTATGCAATAAACATTTAATTCTATAATTATTTTTATTATCTTTTACATGGTATACAGTTAAAGTTATTTAAAAGGTATTTTTAAAATTCTGTATGGACATTCCTGAAGGTCATGGACCAATTATAATTTTTCCTATTGATTATTATATTCGATTAACGCGTTTCCGTTTTGCATGATGCACTCGCGAGACAAATTAATCGCGTTAATCGAGGCCAGCCTATAATTTAATTAGTTATTGGCTATCTAATGACATTAATTAAGTGTCTAACTCCTCTACCCCTTCCCCTTTTTCCTACCCTCTAGGTAATAAAATTTAGTCTATGGAATTTTGTTAGAAAGAAACTGAACAACTTGTGTAGTCTTGTTCAATCTATAGTTTCCAAAATTTACTATTTTCATAATGCAGTGTAACTAGCTAATAAATTCACATTTAGTTATGAGAAGCTTTATCCAAGGATTATCATTAAGAATATAATGCGTTCTGTCAGGTGTGAAAACAATAGCCAAAGCATCTACATCATTAAATAGTTCCATGTAGCAGCTGATTGGAAAATATTGCTAGGCTGGAATTAATAAATGTGTGCTAACTGATTAGTATGGAATAGCCAAAAAAGTATGCTCAAAACCAACATTTATGTGATGCTTATCACTCAAGTAACACTGTCAGTTGTAAATCCTATCCTCACAGAGAAATTTGTTCTACAATGCTAACTCATTTTGGAGAATACAGTATTTTTGATTACAAAAAATTTTTCTTTACGAAGTTCAATATTTATTTTATGTAACCTTCAAAAAAAAAAAAAAAAAAACTTTAGGTTGGAAATGTAACCAATCAACAGCTTCTTCATCATCATTAAAATGGATTCCACAAAGGTGAGACTTGGTGAGATTTGTGAACAAATAATAGTCATTTGGGAGGGTATATCTGGCTGTATGGAGGGTAGTTTAATTATTCAATTCCACATTCATGAATTTTAGCCTGTGCAAAGAGTGCATTGTTATGGATAAGGCAGTCATAAAATTTCTCTGTTATTATGGTTTTAGGTGCAAGATAATCAATTAACAATAACACTTTTAAAGTGCCACAGAAAATTGAGACCAACACTTTTCTAGCTGATGGTTGGGTTCAAAACTTTTGTGGGGTTGGAGATACTTGTGCTTTCACTGCATGCATTTTAATTTAGATTCAGAATCATAAAAATGTAGCCAAGTTTCGTCACCAATCACAAGATGAGATAAAAATCTCTCTGAACTAGCAAGAATTAATTTTAAATTCTCTTTTGATGATGACTCTACTCACAGATGTTTGTCATGAATGGAAAAGTTTTTTCTTCAGTGATGGCAGTTATTTTAGAATTTGTTGCCTCAGATGGCTGACAAGACCTTATTATATTCAATTAACGCGTTTAACCGACTCTCTCATTCAACTGTCTTAACTGACTCTCGTCCTCCTTTGAATCCTGCAAAACCATCTTTCAACAGTAGCATAACTGGGTAATACTTTCCAATCACTTTAGTCATTCTCTTCTAGATTTATTTAGCATCTCTGCCCTCTTGGGTCAAAAATTTGATTACTGGACAATGTTCAATTTTCTGGATATTTGTTGTTGTTCTTCTTCTTCCACCCACCAACATAAATTAAATTTTAGAAACTGTATAAGACATTGGCATAAAATTTTTTTAGCGTTATTTTATAAGACATTAAACCATCAAAATAACCTATTCAGTAATTTATTAATACATTTTATATACCTATTCTCAGAACTTTTTGACCACAACTTGTCATTGAATGTGTGGAAATGTGTTGTACCCATCACATTTCCCACATTATAGAAATGATACCCAACATGCTTTCTATGACCAATACATTCTTTAAACAAACCCTTTACACTTAAATGGATTAGTCTTGGGTAGGCTTTTCATTAAAAGAGAGTGCACATATTGCATTTGCATGCAGGTTTAGTATCATTTCTCTTGTTGGTGTGCTTCATGGAGTAAATGTGGAATTGTAATATTCTTCAATTCTGCTACATAATTATTAGCTATGACCCTGAACACTTGAAGTACAAAAAATTTTATTATAAATGGAGGTTGTTTATGCAAATAATGTTACTTTGTGCATTCATAATTTCATCCCAGATTCAAGTAGTCTTTATATTTTGGAAGTTAGTATTCCTGTACTAAAATAAAACTGATTGTATTTACTTTGCTAGCTCTCTGCTAATAATGAGGCAGGTACCAGTCCATGGAGTAAAGTAACAGCTTTTTATACGCTACCAGATAGGCCACAGTGTCCTGGAAAGCCAGTAATTAAGGGCCGGATTCATTCATCTAACTTCAAAGCTACATGGGGTAAGTTTCAAATAATAGTCACGAGTGGATTTAAAAATTTAAGCAAAAATGAAATCAGTCATTGCTTCTTATTTACTTTGATTACTACAGTTTCATCATAATTGCATATATGAAGAGAATAAAATTGTACACACTTCAGACACTTAAAAATGAAAAGTTCAAAGTAATGAAAATTAATAATAAATTAGGCCGGTGGTGACCAACCTTTTCCTGTACAGGGCTCATATTCAAAGTTAGATGTGTTTCACGGACCACACAGAGTAATTCAAGAAAAATTAATGTGTTTCATTTTTCATATCTTGTTACATGTAAAAGGAAATTTCTATTTTGGTGTTATCATTTTTTATTTTCATGCTATATATAAAAAATGAAAATTCTGAACACTTTTAAGTTCAACAAATCTATGTCAGTGATTTATTTTTTAGATTTTATTAAAATTATAGCAATATGACTTGTTTTTTTAAAAAAATACTTTACTTTTGTTTTTTAAAAATTACCTTACATTTGCTTTTAAATGCTCACTTTAGAAAATTCACAACCTGAAAAGGATCACTGCTTTTCAATATTAAAGTGAATAAATAAATATAATGGTACACCTAAAATTGAAAATATTCCAAAATTTTATTAAATACAATACACAACACTTACTGAACAAAACTTGTTCAGTGAGTGAAACAGGGGGCATATGGGATGTGTTAGGGTAACTAGGAATAGGAATAGATGCATGTATGCTTACATGTATACCAATGCTAGAAATATAGTAAATAAATTTGATGAATTTGAGGTGTTGGTCAAGACATCAAAGGCGGATATTGTTGGGATATCAGAGACGTGGTGTCACACTGATATTAGGAATGCACAATTGGAATTTGGGTAGTATAATGTGTACAGAAAGGATAGACAGAATAGGAAGGGAGGAGATGTTATGCTGTTAATTAAGAAAAACATAAAATCAAAAGAAGTGCATCCAGTTGATATAGATGAACAGTGCACTGTTGAGTCAGTTTGGTGTGACATAAGCACTTCGAAAGCAAAAATAAGAGTAGGAGTGTGTTATAGGCCTAATGACTCGAATGAGTACAATGAACAGTTGTACAGAGAAATAGAGTGGGCTTGTAAATCAGAATGTCTGATAATGGGGGATTTTAACTTCCCAGATATTGACTGGAACTTGTGGGTTGGTCACTCACACACTAGTAAGATTTTTTGTGGATTTATTGGATGATTGTTTTCTGCAGCAGCAGCAGCAGGTTTGAGAGGCAACCAGAGAGGGTAATACTCTTGATCTAGTTATCAGCAGTGATCATTCGTGTATTAAGAATTTGCAGATAAAGGAACCACTAGGTGGCAGTGATCACAGTGTACTGATGTGGGATTTACTTAAAGATATAATTACCATCAGGGATAAAGAAAAGGTTTTTGCATCCATAAAGGTGAGTACAGTGGTCTCAGACAGTTTTTAAATTCTGTACAGTGGGATCAGCTGACGATGTTACCAACAGTAAATTGTAAGTGGGAAGCATTCAAGGAATTAATCGTGGAAGCTACTAAAAGTTTCATACCTATTAAGAAATGTTGTTCAAGGTTTTTCGGCCTAAATAGTTATCAAATGAACTAATGAGACTCGTGACAGAGAAAAAAAATGCATGGGATGCATATAAATTATCAAGCAACTCAGAAGCCTATGGTAGATATAAGCTAGTCTGTAATCAGGTCACAAAGGAGGTTAAGCAGGCGAAGGCAGATTACAAGAAATCTTTGGCAAAAAATGCTAAGAAAAACAGCAAGGATTTCTTTACTTATATAAACTCTAAAAGGAAGGGGATGAATCTGATTGGTCCACTTGATATCGATGGTTCGACTGTTGATGATCCAGCTTAGATAGCAAACAAACTGAATGAGTATTTTGCATCTACATTCACATATAAGGAGTTATTAAGGTTTGAAGATGGCAGAAGGTTATCAAATTGTAGCAGGGTACTTAATGATTTTGTAATAACTGAGAGCAAAGTGGAGGAGAAATTGTTGAAGTTAAACATAAGAAAAGTACCTGGGGTGGATGGAATCCATCCAGTTATATTAAAGGAGGCAGCAAAGCAACTAAGCAAACCCTTAGCCATAATTATGAGAGCATCCTTGGACTCGGGAGGTCCCCACGGACTGGAGATGTGCAGATGTATCCCCAATTCACAAAGGGGGATCGAAGAGTGACACAAGTAATTACAGACCAGTTAGTTTAACTTCTGTTCCGTGTAAAATAATGGAGTCACTGGTTAAAGATGCATTGCAGGATCATCTAGACAAGACTCCAGCAATAATTCAGACACAGCATGGGTTTGTTAAGGGCAAGTCTTGTCTGACAAATTTGATTGGATATTATGATGTGGTTACAAAGGAACTGGATGAAAAAAATAATTTTGATATCATATATTTGGATTTCAGGAAAGCTTTTGACGCTGTTGCGCATGGAAGACTATTGTACAAATTGGAGCAGAATGGTATTAAGGGTAAGTTGCTACAATGGATAAAAGGATGGTTAAGTGGGATAAGACAGAGGGTGGTAATTAATGGGTACTGCTCTTCATGGACTAATGTTATAAGTGGAGTCCCACAGGGTTCGGTGTTGGGTGCTCTGTTGTTTTGTATATTTATCAATGATATTGATGGAGGTATATCAGGCTTAGTGTCGAAGTTTGCAAATGATACAAAGGTTGGCAGGGTTGTTAATGGCAGTAATGGCAGTGTGCTACTGCAACAGGATCTAGATAATTTGCGCAGATGGGCTAAGAAGTGGCAACTGAAGTTTAACCTTGACAAATGCAAAGTACTGCATATGTGTAGAAGTAACCCCAGAGAAATGTACCAACTGTGTGGTACTACACTTAAGGTGGTAGAAAATGAAAAAGACCTGGGAGTAATTGTGCAGTCAGAGATGAAGTTTTCTGAGCAATGCAGACAGGCTGCCAGGGCAGGTCATAGGGTTTTGTCAATGATATACAGGAATTTTGCTAGCAGGGAAAAGGAGGTGATTGTCCCTCTGTATAAGGCAGTGGTCATGCTACGCCTTGAGTACTGCGTGCAGGTCTGGAGGCCCCATTTTAGGAAGCATGTAGATTTGCTTGAGCCTGTACAGAGAAGGGCAACAAGATTGGTGAGAGGAATTAAGGGATCCTCTTTCCAAGAGAGGCTTAAGTTCTGCAAATTGCATTGGCTGGAGACTAGGCACCTGCACGGTGATCTGATTGAGGTGTATAAGGCCTTGAATGGATTGAGCACGCTGAATTCTGATGGGATCCTTCCACTTGTTCAGATTACGAACAAGTGGAACAAGTGTTCAGATTAAGAACCTAAGGGGCATGAATTCAAATTAAGAAAAGACAGATGTAGAATAGATGTGCGGAAATTTGCCTTTAGATCTGTGGGTGGTTAATTGCTATAACAAACTTCCATCTGTCGTTGTGGAAGTTGATAGGTTAAATAAATTTAAGGAGGAACTGGATAGGCATTTGGAGGGAATGGTATGATTTTTTTTGTTTTTTTGTGTTGGCTGATGCTGCATAAGCTCATACACTTGCTTTCTTGCATCACATGCCGCTACAACTACTATTACTACCTCTACATTTAATGAGATGATTAAAGTAGAATATTTTTAGATAGTTGTTCAAAATTCGGTTGAAAATTTGCGATGCCAATTAAAAATATGAAATGAAGATGCTCATCTGTTATTTTATTTCTTTTTAAATATTTATTTGATTTCATGTGTGAAAAATATCTGCTGGCAAATATACATTGATCTGAACAAAGTAGCCATTTACACGGCATTTTCATTTATTAACAGAAAATCCTTAGATGGGAGAGCCTTGTGAAATTCAAGTAGTTTATTTTTTCAGTCCGTATACAGTCAGTCCTCGTATAACACGTGTTTACACTACACAAATTCAATCATACACGATTTATAAACAGGGGAACAATATCGTATATAACACAAACCAAATTCACTTATGCACGATTCGCCTTTGTGTTTACAAGAAAAATGCAGTCGGACGCAGAATCACCCCAACTGAACGCAACACGATAGGAGTGAAGAGAAGATTCTGAAAATATATTAATGTTTTTTATATCAGTGAAAGGGAAACACATTTCACCATAATAACGTAAAAACCAACACAATTCCAGCTATTAGTATAATCGCAAATGCAATTAGAACGAGTTTACTACCAGTTAGTAACAGATTCCAACTAGCAGAAATGCAACTGGAAATTGTTTTTATTGTTTAATGGTAGTAACCCCTAGAAATGTGCTTTAGTAAAATGTGAGGTGTTAATAGTGTATCTCTGCCTTTACGGTGTTATTTATTCAGTTGCTACACGTGCGCAGCTTTGTTTATGTGTATCAAGCGTACCTCCTCATTTTGTAGTTGTGCTTTATTCCCTAAAAATGAGTGAAATACTTAAAGGGTGTGAAAAGGAAGTGTCCTGGTGAAGACACTACAGATTCAGAGAAAAAAGAAAAGCAATATCGATAAACAGAGGCGGACTTGGTCAAAAATTCTTGCCCGGGAAAATTTGTAGTGGCCTCATACTAGCGTTTATGGCCAAAATCACAACGGACTCTGACTCACTATGGTTTCCCTGGTAAGGCTTATGGCCAGTTCGCCTCTGTCGATAGAGAAAAAAATATGAAATTGTGAAACACTTTGAGCAAAATGAAAGACCATGTGATATTGTACGTGCTACAGGCCTAAATGAGGCAACACCGAGAATTACAAAGAATGCAGAGAAAATAAAAACTTTCATACCAGGAACAACTCAAAGTGTAATTAAGACACAAAGAATTGGAAGAGATGGAATGGCTATCATCTGTTTGGATAGAAAATCAAACAAAAAACAAGTTTGCTTATGATAGAAGCAAAAGCATTAGCAATATTTTATTACGTAATAGTCGTAATAAAATACTTACGTATTTTGTTACGATTATTTATTGTGCTGGGTAATGTTTTGGTTACAAATGTTATACAATTTCCCTGTTATTATGGTTTTAGGTGCAAAATAATCAATTAACAATAACACTTTTAAAGTGCCACAGAAAATTGAGGCCAACACTTTTCTAACTGATGGTTGGGTTCAAAACTTTTGTGGGGTTGGAGATACTTATGCTTTCACTGCATGTTTAATATTTAATCCTGTTGTTTATATTGCACGATTTCGCATTGCACGAGGGTTTCTAGGAACACAACTATCATGCTATACGAGAACTGACTGTACTTATTTTTGAACCGTGTTTTGGCTTGAAGATCACTAATTTCAAATTGCAAGCTGGGATAGTAGATTTCAGCCATAGAAGTAAATTGATTCTCAAACAAGCTTATTTCTTTTTAATGGGATCTTATATCAGCAATTTGACTTTCAAACTCGTGAAAAAGTACTTGTACTAATGAGAGGCAACAATTCTTTGGAAATATGTGTTTCTCTTTTAGCTTGGTACAACATTCAAAGTGAACTAAATTGCCTTGTCCAATTTGGGATTTAAATAATAACTTAATCTGAAATGATTTGATGTCACCATACAAATCAGAGACCAATTTTCCTTTCCCTTCTAGTTTTAAATTAAGAGCATCTAAATTACTAGAAATGTCTGTAAAAATTGCAAGTTCAAACAGCCACTCCATATTTGATAGTTGTTTTATTAATTTCCCTTTTTCTGTCATAAAAATATCAGTTTCATGATGCAGTTTAAAGAAACGATATAACACTTTGCCACAACTAAGCCATCTTGAAAGAAAGTGTTGAAACATACAGTGATTAAGGTCGTGTGATCTTTTAAAATTTATAGTTGAAATAACCACATTCATAACACATTGGAGATCCAATACTTTCTCACAGAGAGCTTCTTTACACAATGCAGTGAATTCCCAATCGGAGGTTCAGCTCCGATCTCTAAATCACTTTCATGGTTATTCTACTCATAAGAGTTTGAACAAATTCTTTGCATAATTGTTTGTTGAGACAAACTAATGTCTTGTATCATTGTTCATTTCTCCAGACAAATTTCTCTCACAACTTTTAACAAACAACGTTTAACAAATTCACCTGAACGTTTTACTTTCAAAAGCTATCAGATATGCAGCTTGATAACCGGCACTTACAGCAGATAAATTGCTTTACTGATATGTTTTCAGTGTGTTTTGTTGTTTTCTTAAGTCGTTTTGTAAATCTGAATACTTTTCTTTTTGCAGCACTCCTTTATATTGACCATAAGAGTTATGCTTGGAATCATAGTGTCGTTTTAAATTATATTCTTTAAAAACTGACATAGTCTCCTAACACAAAAAGCTTTTTCATTGTATTCAGTGAAAAAAGTCTTCAGTCCACCTTTGATTAAAAACACGACACTCCAAATCTACTTCCTTCTTTCGGAACATTTTTAAGGATGATTTTTTTAATTCAGTACAATGAATAAGTTATATCAAAACAGTAGATTTTTACAATATGAAAAGGTTGATAAGTACATAACTGTATTTAGTGTACATATGACTACATGTACGCATTTGATACATTCGAGCTTAACGCATGCATGTGTGTGTACACACAGTGGCGTGACTCTCTATGCTGTTTTAGTGAGTATAAGTTAGTTCGGCAAACTCGATGTGGGTTTTTTTCCCTTCTGCACTTGTCTTTATTTTAAATGTATCTCGAATCAAATGACCTTCTCTCCAACATCCAGTGCGGCTTCCGAAGGAACCGGTCCACTTTGGACCATCTTATTAGATTGGAAGCATCCATCCGGGATGCTTTCCTAAAACGCGAACACTTGGTGTCGGTGTTCTTTGACATGGAAAAAGCGTATGACACAACTTGGAGATTTGGCATTTTAAAAGATTTACATAGCCTAGGCCTTAGAGGGCATCTCCCCTTTTTTATTCAAACCTTTTTAGCCAATCGATCGTTCCAAGTTCGTGTGGGATCCTCACTCTCTCGCTCCTTTAGCCAAGAGGAGAGAGTACCACAAGGATCAGTATTAAGTGTCACGCTTTTTGCCATAAAAATAAATTCCATCACAGAACAACTTCCTCCGACTGTAAACAGTGCCCTCTATGTTGATGACTTTAGCATTTTTTGTCAGTCGTGCAACATGAGGGTTATTGAAAGACAACTGCAGAAAGCCATTGATAGTCTCAATTCCTGGGCACTTGCTAATGGCTTCAGGTTCTCGCCGGAGAAGACCGTTTGCGTACACTTTTGTTGCAAGCGTAATCTTCATCCTGAACCTGAATTAAGGCTCGGACAAAATGCTATTCCAGTAGCAGCGAACACAAAATTCTTGGGACTCATATTTGGTAAAAAACTGACCTTTTTGGATCATATTCATCAACTCCGCACAAAGTGCACAAGAGGCCTTAATATGCTCCGCTCGCTCTGCTATTTATCTTGGGGTGCAGACCGATGCACCCTTCTACGGCTTTACTGTGCACTTGTGCGATCCAAATTAGATTATGGGTCCCAAGTATATTCTTCAGCCAGAGACAGTGCCCTTCGATGGCTAGACCCTGTCCATCATCAGGCTCTACGTATCGCTACTGGAGCATTTCGAACATCTTCTGTCCAGAGCTTATACGTCGAAGCAAATGAACCACCGTTATCGCTTCAACGTAAGCAGTTATCTTTAAAGTACGCTTTAAAACTGAAATCCCTGCCAGACCATCCAACATGGCCATCTGTTTTTGAGCCACGATGGGAAAATTTATACAATACCCGTAAGACTGCCAATCGTCCTTTTGGTATTCGTCTCCAAGAGCTACTCAAAGAACTTAATATCAAGGTAGACAAGGTTGCCCAAACACCAAAGCAACCCTTTCCACCCTGGCATGCTCGTGTCCCGGCATGCGACTTGTCCCTTAGAAATTGGGGAAAGTCGGACACTCCATCATCGGTCTACCTGCAGCTTTATTCAGCACACCGAGCTGAACGTTCTGACTTCGCGCCAGTTTACACAGACGGCTCGAAGTCGGAATCATATGTGGGATCTGCTGCTGTCTTTACAGACAGCACTACATCGGAGCAGATTCCCTCTGAATGCAGCATATTTACTGCAGAGCTGCACGCTATAGAGTTAGCCTTGGATCACATTAGTGAATGCCAATACCAACGGTTGGTTCATTTTATATTCCGATTCTCTCAGTGTGTTACAGGCTTTAATATCTGTGAGATATAATCCTCATCCAGTTCTGTCTAGTATTCAGCAGAAGATTCACTTCCTCCTTGGACGTGAATATGATATCCGCTTCTGCTAGATTCCCAGCCACATTGGGATTAGGGGAAATGATTTGGCTGATGCTGCAGCCAAATCAGCAATTCCCAATAATAACCGCTGCCTGTCAGTCCCCTATACAGACTACAGGCAAATAATACACCAAAACATACACTCCCAATGGCAGGACTCGTGGAATAGACAGACTGGGAATAAACTATATTGTATAAAGCCTGTAATTGAACCGTGGCAGTCTAGTCTGTGCAGAAATCGTAAGGAGGAAGTTGTTCTTGCCCAGACCCGCATAGGACACAGTCATTTAACTCATTCATTTTTGCTGAGGGCTGATGACCCTCCTATGTGTGTGTCCTGTGGCACAATTTTAACTATCAAACACATTTTAATTGATTGTCCAGATTTTAGTAATATCCGTTTTACTGCTTTTAATCATCTGACTGAGCCGTATACACTCAGCCAGATTTTATCCGACAATGACAATGTGTCTGCTATTTTTAGATTTTTAAAATCAATAAATATTTTTGCTCGTTTATAAAATTTACATTTTTCTTATACCTCTTGACATAGTGACCTAACTAATTAGGTCACTGAAAGTTTAAACTTTTTTTATAAATAACATGGTCTTGGTGCATTATAGCCTTAGTAGCTAGTGCGCCAATAAAATCAAAACAAACAAACAAACAAGCTGTTTTAGTTCACTTTCTGCGTGGGCCATTGGTTGGACACCACTAGATTAGGCTAAGTAAAATATCCTTTTATTTTATTTCAAGCTAATGGAAAACCAACCACAAAGGATTTTAACCTAATCTAAAATTATCAGTTTTTCTACCAAGCTTCAAGCCAGTTTAATTGATCCTCCAGAAGCAATTGGGGTGGATGTTCTGTTTTTTTTTAAGCTGAATATGATTTGCTAAATCCATCCTGACCTGTCTACTTTCCAAGAACAGTCTGAAGTTTCAATCGGCAATAATAAAATCTTTGTATGTGAAGTCTGGGATCAAAAGTTATAGTGATATTTTTATAGCTTCAAGCTGGTTTCATTTTTAATAGAAGGCTTAATTTTGTTTCAGTAGAGGGCCAGCCATGTGCAAAGAACCTGTCGGAGAAATTCTGTAAATCACTTGTTCATATTCTAAAAGTCCCACCTAAAGAGGATTTTTAAGAAATGGAAAAGTGACAGACAGGCTTGATTGTCAGCTCACTTCCTTGACCAACTGTTTACACTGCAGGGTTACCCTCCTAAAGTACTGTACCTTATATTGTGGGAAAATACTTTCTTCTAACTTAACTTATTGTGTTGTATCAGAACTGAAGTTCTTTGATAATGATCAGCTGTGTATCTTTTAAAAAAATGGTTATATATCAAATTTTTCTTTGTTTTTGTATTGTTAGCATTGACAAAAAAAATTGGGGATTCTGTGACTGTTAAAAGTTGCTGACGTTATTGTGTTAAAATTAGCCAGTAAAGCCACACACTTGCAGATAAAAGTAATACTTTCCTGCTTGTACAATTATCGTTTATTACTGAAAATCTGAAAATTTAAATACAAAAGACCATATATGAAGTATAGGTTTAGACAAAACATCCATATCAAGTCCACGATGTCATCTTGAAGTATTGGCTGTGTTCTATGCAAGAAGGGCATTCTACGGCCTGAACCACAAATATCTCAGTGGGAGCAGTCACACTTGAGTTTCTCTTTGTAAAAGACAAGAAAGCCTGAGTTTTTTGTTGTGTGGGGGGACATGATTTGCAAGTGGGTTCATGAATTTAAAGATGGCAGACTGGCCATTCAGATGTATTTTGCTCATCACAAACTATCAGAAATGTCATTTGTATGAAAATATTGATGTGGTATAAGCAAATTGACAGTTGAGGATGTCTGTGCAGGGATAGACCTTTTCTATTAAACCAATTCCTGTATACTCTTGACAAAACCCATGAGCTCTAATGGCTACCTGTCTGTACTGCTCAGAGAACTTCATATCTGACTACACAATTCCCTCAGGTCTTCTTCATTTTCCACTACCCTGAGTATGTATCAGATGAATGCATCTGCATGTGGCTTATGCCCAAGAAAATTGTTTTCAGACAGCTTATATTTAACCAAAAAGGTTTGATGCTAGCAGTGTGATGATGTAGCCTGTTTTATGTGGACTAGTTTTTGTACGCTGGTTTTCATCGATGGAACTAGCATTTTAGCATTAGCATAAGTAGTGGCATATGACGCAAGGCAAGAAGGTTATACAGCATTAGCAAAAAAAAAGAAAACAACATTTGATTGCTGGAATGTACTTCCACAACAACAAATGGAAGTACATTTCAGCAATCAACTGCTCGCTGGCTAAAGGAAAACTTCGGCACATCTATTCTGCAACTATCCTTCCACAATTTGAATTTATGCCTCCTTATGTGCATAATCTGAGCAAGAGGAAGAATCCCATTAGCACCGAGCTCTCTCAAACCATTCAAAGCCTTAAACACCTCAATTGAATCATCCCACAGGTGCCTAGTCTTCAGATGATGCAGTCTGCAGAAGCGAAGCCTTCCTTGGTAAGAGCACCCTTTTGTCCCTCACCATTCTCATTGCCCTTCTCTGTACTTGTTTCAGCAGCTCTACATCCTTCCTAAAATGAGGCCTCCAGACCTGTATGCAGTACTCAAGATGTGGCCTATACAATGGGATAATCATCTCCTCATCCCTGCTAACAAAATTCCTGTATACTGTTGACAAAACCCATGAGCTGTAATGGCTGCCTGTCTGTACTGCTCAGAGAACTTCATATCTGACTACACAATTCCCCCAGGTCTTCTTCATTTTCCGCTACCCTGAGTGCAGTACCACACAGTACATTACTCTGGGGGGATTACTGCTACCCATATGCAGTACTTTGCATTTGTCAATGTTAAACATCAGTTGCCATTTCTCAGCCCATCTACCTAACTTTTCTAGATCCTGTTGCAGTAGCATACTGTCATTAACCACCCTGCCAACCTTTGTATCATCTGAAAACTTGGACATTAAGCCCGATATGCCGTCATCAGTATCATTGATAAATATAGAAAACAACAAAGGCCCTGACACCAACCCTGGGGGACTCCACTAATAACATTAGTCCATGAAGAGCAGTGTCCACTGGTTACCATTCTCTGTCTTCTCCCACTTAACCATACCTTTTTCTATAACAGCAACTTGCCCTTAATGTCATACTGCTCTAATTTGTAAAGCAGTCTTTTATGTGCAACAGTATTAAAAGCTTTCCTGAAATCCAAGCATATGTATCAAAGTTATTTTTTGCATCCAGTTCCTTTGTGACTGCATCATACTATTAAATCAAATTGGTCAGAAAAGTTTTCCACTTAAAAAACCCATGCTGTGTCTGAAATATAACTGCAATCCTGTCTAAATGATCCTGTATTACTTTAATCAGTGACTCCATTATTTCCCCTGAAACAGAAGTTAAACTAATACATCTGTAATTACTAGTGTCACCCTTTAATTCCCCTTTTTGAATTATGGATATATTTGCACATCTCCAGTTCATCGCAACCTCCCCTGAATCCAAGGATGCTCTTACAATTATGGCTAAGAGTTTGCTGACTTCCTTTACTGCCACCCTTAATATATAATTGGATAGATCCCATCTACCCCAGGAGCCTTTCTTATGTTTACCTTCAACAATTTCTCTTCCACTTTATTCTTTGTTATTATAGAATCATTTAACTCCGTATTAGTGTTTGATGCACTTCTGGCTGCACATGGGCACAGATGCCAATGTGCCTAATAAATCCCCAAACAAACAATCTGGCCTCCTCTTCCTTAAAGAATTCCTGATAATCTGAATGTCAAATGCAAAATACTCATTCAGCTTGTTAGCAACCTGAGCAGGTTCATCAACAGTCAAACCATCGTTATCAAGTGGTCCAATCTGATTCATCTCTTTCCTTCTAGTGTTTACATAATTAAAGAAGTCTTTGCTGTTTCTCTTTGCATCCTTTGACAAAGATTTCTCATAATCTGCCTTCACTTGCCTTTGTGGCTTGATTACAGACTAGTTTATATCTACCATAGGCTTCTGTCTCCTGAAAATTTATAATCATCCTGTGCATTTTTCTTCCCTGCCATGAGTGTCATTAATTTACCTGATGTCCATTTAGAGATAAACCTTGAATAGTATTCCTTAGTTGGTATGAAAAGTTTAGCAGCTTCTAAGATTCATTCTTTGGATGCTTCCCACTTTGAATTGGCTGCTGTGGAGCATCTTTGGGATGCTGTGGAAAGGTCCATTCGAGCTTTGGATCCTCCACCCAGTAATGTGATGGATTTACAGACAGCGATGCAGCAAGCATGGATGGAAATACCTGTGGAAACCTTTCGTGAACTAGTGGACTCACACAGCATGCCTTGCTGTGTGACTGCCCTTATCCGGACAAAAGGTGGGCTTGCCCATTACTAGGCAGGTATCCCATGATTTCTGTCCAGTCAGTGTCTACAGAAAGGATATATGGGGTATGCAGGGAGATACACTCCTAGTTTTTTTTTTTTTTTTTGTGTGTGTGTTTATTACAACCTATATATATATATACACACTGTGCTGTCACTTTATTAGAAACACCTACCTAGTAGCATGTTGAGCCTCCTTTAGCCTTCAAAACAGCTTGAATTGATCTAGGCATGGATTGAACAAGATGCTGAAAATGTGACATGTGAAAATGATAGACATGGGTGTGTCACGCAGTTCTTGAGATTCGACGGAGGTGTAGGCCTGCAGCGAACAGCCCTTTCCAGCTCATCCCAAAGCTGTTCAATAGGATTGAGGCGCCTCTGTGGGCAGGAGCAGCAGTGCGTAGCACACGCTTCTTGATTAGACTGGGGTTCGAGCCCGTGACCACCAAATACGGAGAATGCGGAAAGGTCAGGGAATGACCACCGCATATCACCGGAGCAATATGGCCTTAGTTGCTAATGCTCCTAAAAAAAAAACCAAATAAATAAATAATAGGATTGAGATCTGTGGAGTGAGCGGGCCACTGCAGCAAAGAAAAGTCATTGTCATGTTCCTGGAACCATTCCATAGTGCTTCGGGCTTTGTGCACTGGCACATTATCCTGCTGGAAGTAACCATCTGACTGGGGATAAGCTTGTCAACATGAATGGATGCACTTGGTCAGCAACGATGTTTAGGTACGATGTGGCATTCAGATGTGAATCTATGGGTATCAGTGGACCCAACGTGTGCCAAGAAAACATTCCCATTCCCCACCACCTTGTACAGTAGTCGTCAGACATGAAGGGTCCATGGATTCATGTTGTTTTTGCCAAATTCTGAGCGTTCCATCAACGTGATGCACCAGGAACTTCGACTCGTCAGACCAAGCAACTATTTTCCAATCCTTGATAGTCCAGTGCTGGTGTTGCTGTGCCCACAGGAGGCGTGCTCTCTTGTTCTTCATTGATAACAAAAGTACGCGATGTGGTCTTCAGCTGTTGTAGCCCATTCACGACAAAGTGCGACTAGTGTTCTGTTGCAATATTTTGTTCTCCACACCAAAGTTGTATTCTGACGTGATGTGCAACATTGTGGCCCGTCTGTTTGCTTACACAATTCTAGCCATCCTCCTCTGACCTCTCTCATCAACAAGTGATTTTCTTCCCCAGGAGTGCCGTTGAAAGGATGCTTTCTGTTTGTTGCACCATTTTCGATACACCCTTGAAACTGTGGTGCATGAAAATTTCAGGAGAACTGCTGTTTCAGAGATGCTTTGTCCAGCATGCCACATTCGAAGTCCGTTAGATGACTCCTTTTCCCCATTCTTGCTACGGTTTTTATGCATAACTGATACTAGAAAGGCTGTTCTGCTGAATTTATATCTACAACTGTGGTCATGTGACTTGCAATGTTGTGGGACAAACCATTTATGTGCACAGCAGGGGTGTACCTAATAAAGTGGCAGCACTATGTATATATTTAGTATATATCCTATATAATATGTTATTTATGAGATTTTTCTGTATATGTGGTTTCTGTAATTGTTTGTATTTACTTGTGATTGGCTGCAAAGACAGAGCTTGGTATTATTACTTACAGTAATACCCTGAAATTACGCGATAGGTGGGTCCGACGAAAATCGCTTAAGTCGAATTCGCGTAAGTCGGGGTACAACTTTGCATATAAGTACATATAAATTTTGTTTAATTGGGACCAAGGACTAACAAAAACACTAGTTTAAAAGAAAAATATTTAATAAAATTGCAGTTATTTATACATATTAATACAAATTATGTATTTAAAAAATAAATGAGTTATGTAAAAAAGTTATTTCGATGTCGATGGCTTCATAAAATCTAACAAATTCGTCTGACGACACAGCGCCTTCTTTTTTTTTCAAGCAGAATTTCATCGTAGCAAGCTAATAATTTTTTATTCCTTGCTTTGTAGCTATAACACGTTCTTCGCTGGAGTCTGTTTTCTAAAATTTTTAAGCCCTTTTCAATTGGGCTGAGACCTGTCAAGCTTGCAATTGTCATGTGCTTTTCTGGTGGAACTGGGTCTGAAGTGTTGGATAATTCAGTGACGTTTTGCTCACGCATCTCTATGAGCTCATTCATTGTTTAAAAGAAAAATATTTAATAAAATTGCAGTTATTTATACAGTTGGTTATACAATTGCAGTTGGATTCACTCTGTGAATCCAACAGCTCGTTGACATCATCACCATTAACTTCCAAATCTAATTGCCTGGCAAGACTAACAACTTCTATCATATGAGCGACATGATCAGTTTCTGCCGTTGTTTTCGTCTCGTTTTTTGAAAAAAAATGGACACAGTTTCTTCCAGACACCATTTTTTTGTGAATTTCATCCCAAGATTCTTCATTGATTCTTACAGCATCTAAAACATTGAATTGTTTCCAAAAGTCTTTAACAGATATCTCACTATTTTGTCTCATAGCTTCATTCAGACGTGCAAACGAATGCCTCGTGTAGTAGGCCTTGAATGTTTTGATGACTCCCTGGTCCATCGGTTGAAGCAAGCTGGTTGTGTTTGGAAGCAAAAACACAACTTTCACACGTCGGTCGAAATTAATTAGGGTGGCAGGAGGGTGACGGGGTGCATTGTTAATAAGAAGGATCAATTTAAATGGAATCTGTTTAGACTTGCAATAACATTCGACTTCGGGTATGAAGTGGTGACCAAACCAGTCCTCAAAAACGGAAGCTGTCACCCAAGCTTTATGATTTGACTTCCAAATCACTGGTAAGCTAATTTTAGATATATTTTTTAAAACTCTTGGGTTTTCGGAGTGATAAATTAAGAGAGGTTTTAACTTGCAGTCACCAGCTGTATTCCCACCGACCACCATTGTCAAACGGTCTTTGGAAACCTTAAAGCCTGGAAAGTTTTTTTATTCGTGAAAACAATGTAATTTCCAACAAAAGTTGAGCACGAATTCGAATGCACACATATAAATATGACAGTTGGAATGCAAATTCTTGTATATGTGTGCAGCTCATGCGGCAGCAAATTTGAATTTTGTTCATCTTTCACTTTCACTCTCCGCCGTCGCACCGTATATCGATAGCATATGAAAAATGACCTTGAAGATAGTGGGCGGCAGTGTTGTCAAATGTAAAAATCAAGAACCGCATAACTCCGAGTTCGCATAAGTTGGGGTATTACTGTATATATATATACTCATTTTGTTTACATTTTGTGTGCTATGGTCACGGAAATGGTATTATGGAATTGCAGTTTAGCTAACAGGAGGTGAAATTAGGATTGAAATTATTTTACATCACCCTTTGTAAAAACTAATAGCCTAGAGTGAAAAAAAAAACATTATTTGGAGTAAAGTGAACAGAATATGAAATGAAGAATATAAAGTTCGTGCGTGGGTTATCCTGAAGCCTGATTTCCTGTCCATGCTAGTAAGCTCTGGCTGTTGTAGATATGTAGATCTGTAAATAGTTGCATGATACAAATATATAGTAATCTTAAATTTAATAATCTTATCCTTTAATATAATCTTACAGTAATCTTGCACTTATAGGTAACTGGCTGATATATATGTGAAATGGTATCTTATCAGGATGCCACCACATTTTGCTATTTAAGTATAATATATACTGAGATAGTGCACAGCCTTATAGTAGTAATAGTAATTGTGGCATGTGATGCAAGAAAGCAAGCTTATGAGCTTATGTAGCATCAGTCAAAAAAAAAAAAAAAAAAAAATCACGCCATTCCCTCCAAATGCCTATCCAGTTCCTCCTTAAATTTATATAACCTATCAACTTCCACGACAGATGGAATTTTGTTCCAGCAATTAACCACCCACTGGCTAATGGCAAATTTCAGCACATCTATTCTACAGCTGTCTTTTCTCAATTTGAATTTGTGCCCCCTTAGGGTCGTAATTTGAACAAGTTGAAGAATTCCCGTCAGAATTCAGCGTGCTCAACCCATTCAAGGCCTTATTCACCTCAATCAGATCTCCTCACAGGGGATCCTAGTCTCCAGCCGCTGCAATTTTCAGCGGCTGGAGATTGGGAACTGATTATATATGATATTGGCTGCATACTGCATGTATGCAGCCTATAATGTTTCAGTAGTTTCCTGTACTGTTGTTGTTTAGCCAGTAAAATCTAAATACCAATTTGAAATGAATTTTCGTGGGTTTTATGTACAGGCAACTGTGTTACGTTACCTTTACATTACCTTTGAATTTATATAATAAGAGTTTGTTCTGATAGCATTAGTAGAGCACTTTACAGTGGCAGACAAAAAAACTGCATCACTTGTGAATTTTGAATAATGTGTTTTGCGCCGCATTGTGGGTTGCAGAAACGTTCAAAACCTGTTTGTTAGATAGGAAATATATCTCTGTGAATGAAATCTAATAAAAAGACTCCACCTGATATAAAAAGTAAAGTAAAGTGCAGCCATTATCAACCCACTGCAGGATGGAAGCCTCCTCAACAATTCATGCTGAGGGAAATGGACCATAATCTGCCACGCTGGTCCAGTGCGGGTTGGCAGATCGACCGTATTCAGCAGTCAGGGGTTTGAACCCCGGTCTACTCAAAGTATGCTACTGCACTCCCGCTCCTGCCCACTCGGATAAATTGCTACAAATATCTTCTGAAAGGGTAAAATGTGTAATTAATGGAAATATGAGAAATCATATCATAATAATAATAATGGCAATCATGACAACCAAACGTACATTTTATTGCATTTACGTATAAATTGAAATGACAAGTTAACATAATAGTATTATGTACTGTAAATCAGCAAAGTAAGTCCTCAAAATTTTGTTGTTCCTCCTCAAGCTGCAATTACAGCCTTGCAACAATCTTGCATAGAGTTAATCAACTTCTGGATATATAGTTGCCTAATTTCATGCTACCACACCCTTACAATGCTCTCCTGCTGCTGAATGTTGCTTGTTGTTGGCTTCTTCTGAGCAATTTTAGATGACATTATGTACCAGCAGTTTTCAATAGGGTTCAATTCTAGACTGTTGCCGGTCCAGTCCAGCACTGTAATGCTAGCATTTCTGAGGTATAACTGCACCTTAAGGGAGAAAAACATTGGTATAAGTATGTTTTAAGCCTTGTGAGACAAGAAGACAAACTCATCATTAAATCTAAATAGCATAAAACTTACAAATTTTGCTGTGTTGCAAGGTGCTGAGTCCTGTTGAAAAATGCAGTTTTGGAGATCTGTGTAGTGATCCATAATAACGGGTTTCAGGCACTCCTCCAAGAGAGCAGTGTAGGTTTCTGCATTCTCCATTCTGTTAATAAACTTAATTCGCTCCACCCCTTTGCTTGTTATGCATCCCCAGGACCCAGGGTATGTCTGCCAGGGGCAAAGGTTGATGACGTTGTAGAGCGAATATCATCTTTTAAGGGCACAAAAGGTGATATAGTTGTACACGTTGGCACTAATAATATTAAGAGTAGGAGACCGGCAGAATTACTTAACAAGTACAGGTCACTGTTGAACAAAAGCCGAGAATTAGGGTTGAATTTGAAAGTGTCTGCAATTCTGCCCAGACACGATAGGAGGGAGTATATGATGAGAGCCTTGTCGATCAATTCGGCCCTGGAAAGATTGTGCAAGGCTCAAGGGGTAGAATTTTTTTCAGCCTGGACTGTACTTGTTAACAGGAGAGATTGCTTCTACAGGGATGGGATACACTTAAATAGAAAGGGTGCAAGAATATTTGCTGATGCTATCGAGGCAGTGTTAGGTGGGTTGGAAAACTGCTAGCTTGGGGGGAGACAAAGACCAATAGATTGACAGTAGCCACTGGCAGAGGTGAAAGAGATTCTTGCACTGCTTCCATTAGAATGAGCAGAAGCCTGAAAAACAAGGTGCATGGTATTTCAGAGACTGCTGGGAGCCATTGCGGTACAAATAAACACATGGGTTGTGTTAGGGTAGCTAAGAATAGAAACAGGTGCAGGTATACTTGCGTGTACACCAATGCTAGGAGTTTAGTAAATAAATTTGATGAATTTGAGATATTGCTCAAAACATCAAAGGCAGATATTGTTGGGATATCAGAGACGTGGTGTCACACAGATATAAGGGATGCAGAACTGCAATTTGGGGAGTACAACGTCTACAGAAAGGATAGACAGGATAGGAAGGGGGGAGGGGTTATGCTATTAGTTAAGAAACACATAAAATCCAAGGAAGTGAAGCCAGTTGACATCGCTGGACAGTGCAGTGTTGAGTCAGTTTGGTGTGACATAAGCATTGGGAGATCAAAATTGAGAGTAGGAGTGTGCTATAGGCCTAATGACTCTGATGAGTATAATAAGGAACTGTACAGGGAAATAGAGTGGGCCAGTAAATCAGAGAGTCTTATAATGGGAGATTTTAATTTCCCAGATATTGACTGGAATTTGGGGGCTGGTTACTCACACACTAGCAGGGCTTTTGTGGATTTATTGGATGATTGTTTTCTACATCAGCATGTTCAGGAGGCAACTAGAGGGAGTAATACTCTTGATTTGATTATCAGCAGTGATTCTTCATGCATTAAGAATCTGCAGATAAATGAACCACTAGGTGGCAGTGATCACAGTGTGCTGAAGTGGAATTTACTGAAAGAGGTAACTACCATTAGGGGTAAAGGGAAGGGTTATTGCTTCCGTAAAGGCGACTACGATGGACTGAGACAGTATTTAAATTCTATACAGTGGGACCAACTGATGATGTTACCAACAGCAAATTCAAAATGGGAAGCATTCAAAGAACATATCTTGGAAGCTACTAGGCTTTACATACCAACTAAGAAATATTGGTCAAGGTTTAGGCCAAAATGGATGTCAGATGAACTAATGAGGCATATGGCAGAGAAGAAAAATGCATGGGATACTTACAAATTAACACATGACACAGAAGCCTATGATAGATACAAGTTGATATGCAACCAAGTTACAAAGGAGGTTAGGCAGGCGAAGGCAGATTACGAGAAATCCTTGGCTAGGGATGCAAATAAAAACAGCAAAGAGTTCTTTACTTATGTAAACTCTAGAAGGAAGGGGATGAATCAGATTGGTCCACTTGATATTGATGGGTCAACTGTTGATGATCCTGCTCAGGTAGCTAACAAACTAAATGAATATTTTGCATCGACATTCACACATGAGGAGTTATTCAGCAAGGGGAATGCCAGAGGTGTATTCAACTCTAGCAGTAAGCTACAGAATCTTGAAATAACTGGGAGTAAAGTGGAGGAGAAACTGTTGAAGATAAACACAAGAAAGGCACCCGGGGTGGATGGGATCTATCCAGTTATATTAAAGGAGGCAGCAAAGGAAGTAAGCAAACCCTTATCCATAATTATGAGAGCTTCCTTGGACTCAGGGGAGGTACCCATAGACTGGAAATGTGCAAATGTGACCCCAATTCACAAAGGAGGATCAAAGGCTGACACAAGTAACTATAGACCTGTGAGCTTAACTTCTGTTCCAGGAAAATTTATGGAGGCACTGGTTAAAGAAGCACTGCAGGATCATTTAGACAAGACTTCAGTTATAGCTCAGACACAGCATGGTTTTGTTAAGGGGAAGTCTTGCCTGACCAACTTGATTGGATACTATGATGCAGTCACAAAAGAACTGGATGCAGGGAATAACTTTGATATTATATACTTGGATCTTAGAAAGGCTTTTGATACTGTTGCACATGGAAGACTGCTACACAAATTGGAGCAGTGTGACATTGGAGGCACATTGCTGCTATGGATAAAGGGGTGGTTGAGTGGGAGAAGACAGAGAGTGGTAATCAATGGACACTGCTCATCGTGGACTAATGTTATTAGTGGAGTCCCTCAGGGCTCAGTGTTGGGTCCATTATTGTTTTCTGTATTTATAAATGATATTGATGATGGTATATCAAGCTTAATGTCCAAGTTTGCAGATGATACAAAGGTTGGCAGGGTTGTCAAGGACACTACTGACACTACACTGCTGCAACAGGATCTGGAAAGGTTGAGCAGATGGGCTGAGAGGTGGCAAATGAAGTTTAACATTGACAAATGTAAAGTACTACACATGGGAAACAGCAACCCCAGGGCAACGTATCAACTCTGTGGTACTACACTGACAGTGGTAGAGAATGAAAGGGACTTGGGGGTGATTGTGCAGGCAGATATGAAGTTCTCTGAGCAGTGCAGACGGGCTGCAAGAGTAGCTCATGGAGTATTGTCAATGATATACAGGAATTTTTCCAGCAGGGATAAGGAGGTGATTATTTCATTGTATAAGGCAATGGTCAGGCCACACCTAGAGTACTGTATACAGGTCTGGAGACCTCATTTCAAGAAGGATGTAGAGCTGCTGGAACGAGTACAGAGAAGGGCAACAAGATCAGTGAATGGAACAAAGGGGTGCTCTTACGAAGAAAGGCTTAAGTTTTGCAAATTACAGTGTCTGGAGACTAGGCACCAGCGAGGTGATCTGATAGAGGTGTATAAAGCCTTGAATGGTTTAAGCATGCTCAATACTGATGGGATTCTTCCTCTAGTTCAGAAAAATCACCTGAGAGGGCATAAATTCAAATTGAGGAAAGACCGATGTAGGATAGACGTGTGGAAATTTGCCTTTAGCCAGCGGGTGGTTGGTTGGTGGAACAGACTTCCATCCCTTGTTGTGGAAGTTGATAGCCTAAATAAGTTTAAGGCTCAGCTGGACAGGTATTTTGAACGAACAGAGGGGTGAAATGGAAGTGGGTTTTTTTTTTTTTTTTTTGGCTGATGCTGCATAAGCTTGCTTTCTTGCATCAAATGCCTCTACTAATGCTAATGCTAATCCCCAGACCATCTGACCGGCGGAGAACTTTACAATCGGTGTTATGCAGTCAGGATGATATTGCCACCGATTTTCGCCTTCTTACATATCGCTTCCCATCCAAGCCATGCAGGTTGAATTTCGATTCGTCAGAAAAAATGGTGTCTTTGCTCTTTTGTCCATGAAACGTGTTTATTCAAATTGCTTATTCCTCATTTGTTGTGTCAGCAAAGGCTTCTTCTTGGGCCAATAGGCATGCAGACCACATTCCAAAAGCTATCTTTGGATAGTTTGTGCACTTGTTTTAACACCAGAGGCCATCTCAAAGTCAAGTTTTAGATCAGCAGTACTAGCATCACAATTACGAAGACATAGCCCTTTCAAATATCAATTTTGGAAAGGCGTAGTCATTCTCTTACGGCCTGATCCAGATCTTCTCTTCACATCACCGGTTTTATACTTAAATTTTAGCATCCAGGATACTGTCTGTGCGTAGAAAGCCTTTCCTGGGACAGAGCAACAGCTACACTTGTTTTTCATGGTGTCAACTGAACGTATGGAGCCATGCTTACACCTATGCAAACAGGATACTAATCAGTGTGTACACCCTTCCAATGCCGTATTTATAGAAACAGCTGATTTAATATCCTGAAATTACTGTCTGATGCAATAGAAGCATTATCTGATGCAATACTTCATTTTGTTCAATACTTCATTCAATTACAGTCATTTTGTATGTAACAAACAAAATGACTGTAATCAACAATATCTTATATGGCACCTCCGTAGCCAGGTGGGCAGGAGCAGCAGTTAAATAGCACACGTTTCTTGATTAGACCTGGGTTCAAGCCCGTGACCACCAAATACGGAGGATGCAGAAAGGTCAGGGAATGACCATCGCATATCCCCAGAGCAATATGGCCTTAGTTGCTAATGCTCCTAAAAACCAAAATAACAATATCTTATATGTTTCACGACAAATGTTACTTTTTTTAAAGTGATGCAGTTTTGTCTGCCACTGTATTTGTTAGCAAGACATTTATTCATTTGACATGAAAAGAATTGGAGAATATAAGATTAGCAGCAAATGTTAAAATTAGCATTAGTAGAAAGCATATGATGCAAGAAAGCAAGCTTATACAGTATCAGCCAAAAAAAAAAAAACCCTTCCCAAATTTCACCCATCCATTTGCTCCAAATGGTTGTCTAGTTCTGCCTTGAATTTATTTAAGCTGTCTACTTCTACAATTTCAGATGGAATTTTGTTCCAGAAATCAAACACCCACTGGCTAAAGGCAAATTTCCGCACATCTATTCTACAGCTATCTTTCGTTAATTTGAATTTATGTCCCCTCAGGTGATTAATCTGGGCAAGAGAAAGAATCCCATCAGAATTGAGCTTGCTCAGACCATTCAAAAGCCTTGTACACCTTAATCAGATTGCATCGCAGGTGCCTAGTCTCCAGACACTGCAATTTGCAAAACATAAGCCTTTTTTTGTAAGAGCAACTCTTTGGTCCATTTACCAATCTCATTGCCCTTCTATGCACTCGTTCCAGCAGCTTCACATCCTTCCTAAAATGAGGCCTCTAGATCTGTGTACAGTACTCAAAGTGTGGCCTGACCATTGCCTTATACAACGGGATAATCAGCTCCTTATCCCTACTAGAAAAATTCCTGTATATCATTGACAAGATACCATGAGCTACTCTTGCAGACCGTCTACACTGCTCAGAAAACTTCATATCTGACTGCACAATTACACCCAGGTCTTTTTCATTCTCTACCATACAGTTGATACATTACTCTGAGGTCACTGCTACCCATATGCAGTAATTGACATTTGTTAATGTTAAACTTCAGTTGCCATCTCTGAGCTCATCTGCTCAACATTTCTAGATCCTGTTGCAGTAGCTTACTGTTGTTAGTGTCATTAACAGCCCTGCCAAGCTTCATGTCATCTGCAAACTTGGACATTAAGCCTCATATATCTTAATCAATATCATTAATAATTACAGAAAACAACAATGGACCCAGCACCGAACCCTGGGGGAATCCACTATTAACATTAATCCACAAATAGCAGTGTCCATTCAGTTAAGTAGTAATACCTAATCACATAATAATATACCACTTGTTAATAAAAAATACGGAGTAAGAACTTACAGTGCCACATGTTGTCGGGTATATAAAATATGATTGAGTTAATTTTTTTAAAAAAAAATTATATATTATAAATATTAAAAGATTTTTATAGTTAGAAATTAAAGTGTGTCTACTCTTGCAGACGGTCTGCAAGAGTAGCTCATGGTGTCTTGTCAGTGATATACAGGAATTTTTCTAGCAGATATAAGCATTAGCATTAGTAGAGGCACATGAAAGCAAGCTTATGCAGCATCAGCCAAAAAAATAAAAAAAATAAAAACCGCTCCCATTTCAACCCTCCATTCGTTCAAAGTACCTGTCCAGCTCAGCCTTAAATTTATTTTAGCTATCAACTTCCAAAACAAAGGATGAAAGTCTGTTCCACTAACCAACTACCTGCTGGCTAAAGGCAAACTTCCACACATCTATCCTACTTCTGTTCTTTCCTCAATTTGAATTTATGCCCTCAGGTGATTATTCTAAGCAAGAGTAAGAATCCCATCAGCATTGAGCATGCTCAAACCATTCAAGGCTTTATACACCTCAATCAGATCACCTCGCAGGTGCCTAGTCACCAGACACTGTAATTTGCAAAATTTAAGCATTTATTCATAGGAGCAACCCTTTGTTCCATTTACTAATCTTGTTGCCCTTCTCTGTACTCCTTCCAACAGCCCTACATCCTTCTTAAAATGAGGCCTCCAGACCTGTATACAGTACTCAAGGTGTGGCCTGACCATTGCCTTATACAAGGGGATAAACACCTCCTTATCCCTGCCAGAAAAATTCCTGTATATCATTGACAAGACACTATGATCTACTCTTACAGACCATCTGCACTGCTCAGAAAACTTCAACTTCACATCTGCATGCACAATTACCCCCACGTCCTTTTCGTTCTCAGCCACTGTCAGTGTAGTACCACACTACTATGTCACTCTGGGGCTACTGCTACCTTTGCATTAAACACTTAACATTGATAACTTATCACTTAACATTTAACATTGATTACACTTTATCAATGTTTAACATTGACAAATGTCAATGTTAAACTTCATTTGGGAGGCAACTAGAGGGAGTAATACTCTTGATTTGATTATCAGTAGTGATTCTTCATGCATTAAGAATCTGCAGATAAATGAACCACTAGGTGGCAGTGATCACAGTGTGCTGAAGTGAGAGTTACTCAAAGAGGTAACTACCATTAGGGGTAAAGGGAAGGGGTATTGCTTTCGTAAAGGCGACTACAATGGACTGAGACAGTATTTAAATTCTATACAGTGGGATCAACTGATGATATTGCCAACAGCAAATTCAAAATGGGAAGCATTCAAAGAACTTATGTTGGAAGCTACTAGGCTTTACATACCAACTAAGAAATATTGTTCAAGGTTTAGGCCTAAATGGATGTCAGATGAACTAATTAACATGTGACACAGACGCCTATGATAGATATAAGTTGGTCTGTAACCAAGTTACAAAGGAGGTTAGGCAGGCGAAGGCAGATTACGAGAGATCCTTGGCAAGGGATGCGAAGAAAAACAGCAAAGAGTTCTTTACTTATGTAAACTCTAGAAGGAAGGGGATGAATCAGATTGGTCCACTTGAGATCGATGGGTCAACTGTTGATGACCCTGCTCAGGTAGCTAACAAACTAAATGAATATTTTGCATCGACATTCACACATGAGGAGTTATTCAGCGAGGGGAATGCCAGAAGTGTATTCAACTCTAGCAGTAAGCTAGAGAATCTTGTAATAACTGAGAGCAAAGTGGAGGAGAAATTGTTGAAGATAAACACAAGAAAGGCACTTGGGGTGGATGGGATCTATCCAGTTATATTAAAGGAGGCAGCAAAGGAAGTAAGCAAACCCTTAGCCATAATTATGAGAGCTTCCTTGGACTCAGGGGAGGTACCCATGGACTGGAGATGTGCAAATGTGACCCCAATTCACAAAGGGGGATCAAAGGCTGACACAAGTAATTATCGACCTGTGAGTTTAACTTCTGTTCCCGGAAAATTAATGGAGGCACTGGTTAAAGAAGCACTGCAGGATCATCTAGACAAGACTTCAGTTATAGCTAGAACAAGCATGGTTTTGTTAAGGGTAAGTCTTGCCTGACCAATTTGATTGGATACTATGATGCAGTCACAAAAGAACTGGATGCAGGGAATAACTTTGATACTATATACTTGGATCTTAGAAAGGCTTTTGATACTGTTGCACATGGAAGACTGCTGCACAAATTGGAGCAGTGTGGCATTGGAGGCAAATTGCTGCTATGGATAAAGGGGTGCTTGAGGGGGAGAAGACAGAGAGTGGTAATCAATGGACACTGCTCATCGTGGACTAATGTTATTAGTGGAGTCCCTCAGGGTTCAGTGTTGGGTCCTTTATTGTTTTCTGTATTTATAAATGATATTGATGATGGTATATCAGGCTTAATGTCCAAGTTTGCAGACGATACGAAGGTTGGCAGGGTTGTCAAGGACACTACTGACACTATGCTGCTGCAACAGGATTTGGAAAGGTTGAGCAGATGGGCTTCGAGGTGGCAAATGAAGTTTAACATTGACAAATGTAAAGTACTACATATGGGAAACAGCAACCCCAGAGCAACATATCAACTGTGTGGTACTACACTGACAGTGGTAGAGAGTGAAAGGGACCTGGGGGTGTTTGTGCAGGGAGATATGAAGTTCTCTGAGCAGTGCAGACGGGCTGCAAGAGTAGCTCATGGTGTATTGTCAATGATAAATAGGAATTTTTCTAGCAGGGATAAGGAGGTGATTATTCCCTTGTATAAGGCAATGGTCAGGCCACACCTAGAGTACTGTATACAGGTCTGGAGGCCTCATTTCAAGAAGGATGTAGAGCTGCTGGAACGAGTACAGAGAAGGGCAACTAGATTGGTGAATGGGACAAAGGGATGCTCTTACGAAGAAAGGCTTAAGTTTTGCGAATTACAGTGTCTGGAAACTAGGCACCAGCGAGGTGATCTGATAGAGGTGTACAAAGCCTTGAATGGTTTGAGCATGCTCAATGCTGATGGGATTCTTCCTCTAGCTCAGAATAATCACCTGAAAGGGCATAAATTCAAATTGAGGAAAGATGTAGGATAGATGTGCGGAAATTTGCCTTTGGCCAGCGGGTGGTTGGTAGGTGGAACAGACTTCCATCCCTTGTCGTGGAAGTTGATAGCCTAAATAAGTTTAAGGCTCAGCCGGACAGGTATTTTGAATGAACAGAGGGGTGAAGTGGAAGTGGTTATTTTTATTTATTTATGTTCCTTTTTTTTTTTTTATCTGCATCAGATATGCTGCTTTTTTATATGCTGCATAAGCTTGCTTTCTTGCATCAATTGCCTCTGCTAATGCTAATTCTAATGCTAATGCTAATTTGCCACCTCTCAGTAGCCAGGTGGGAAGGAGCAGCAGTGCGTAGCACATGCTTCTTCATTAGACCGCGGTTCCAGCCCGTCACCACCAAATACGGAGGACGCGAAAAGGTCAGGAAATGACCACCACGTATCCCGGAGCAATATGGCCTTAGTTGCTAATGCTCCTAAAAACCAAATAACAACAGCCAGCTCTCAGCCCATCTGTTCAACTTTTCTAGATCCTGTTGCAGAAGTGTACTGTCATTAGTTTCCTTAACAACCCTGCCAACCTTTGTATCATCTTCAAACTTGGACATTAAGCTTGATATACCATCATTAATATCATTTATAAATACAGACAACAACAATGGACCCAACACTGAACCCTGAGGGGCTCCACTAATAACATTAGTCCACGATAAGCAGTGTCCATTGATTACCACTCTCTGTCTTCTCCTACTCAACCATTTCTTTATCATAGCAGCAATTTGCTTCCAATGCCACACTGCTACAATTTTTTTAGCAGTCTTCCATGTGCAACAGTATCTAAAGCCTTTCTAAGATCCAAATATATGATATCCCAGTTATTTCCTGCATCTAGTTCCTTTGTGACCACATCATAGTATCCAATGAAATTGGTCAGGCAAGACTTTCCCTTAACAAAACCTTGCTGTGTCTTGGCTAAGGGTTTCTTTCTTCCTTTGCTGCCTCATTGAATATAATTGGATAGATCCCATCCACCCCAGGTGCCTTTTTTATGTTTATCTTCAACAATTTCTCCTCCACTTTCCTCTCAGTTATTACAAAATCATCTAGCTCACTGTGAATGTAGATGCAAAATACTCATTTAGTTTGTTAGCCACCTGAGCAGGATCATTAACAGTTGAACCATCAATATCCGGTGGAATAATCTGATTCATCCCTTTCCTTCTAAAGTTTACATAGGTAAAGAACTCTTTGTTGTTTTTCTTTACATCCTTTGCCAAGGATTTCTCATAATCTGCCTTTTCCTGCCTAATCTCCTTTGTGACTTGGTTACAGACCAGCTTCTATCTATCCTAAGCTTTCATGTCATCCATTAATTTATATGTCGTTAATTTATATGTATCCCTTGCATTTTTCTTCTCTGTCACATGCCTCATTAGTTCATCTGACATCCATTTGGGTCTAAACCTTAAACAATATTTCTTAATTGGTATGTAAAGCCTAGTATCTTTCAAGATTAAATCTTTGAATGCTTCCCGTTTTGAATTTGCTGTTGGTAACATCATCTGTTGTTCCCACTGTATAGAATTTAAATACTGTCTCGGACCACTGTAGTCGCGTTTAAGAAAGCAAAAAACCCTTCCCTTTACCCATGATGGTAGTTACCTATTTGAGTAAATCCCACTTCAGCACACTGTGTAATCAGATCAAGAGTATTACTCCCTCTAGTTGCCTATTGAACATGCTGATGTAGAAAACAGTCATCCAATAAATTCACAAAAGCCTTGCTAGTGTGTGAGTGACCAACCCACAAATTCCAGTCAATATCTGGGAAATTAAAATCCCCATTATAAGACTCTCTGATTTACTGGCCCACTCTATTTCTCTGTACAGTTTCTTATTATACTCATCATAGTCATTAGGCCTATAGCACACTCCTACTCTCAATTTTTATCCCAATGCTTATGTCACACGAAACTTATTCGACGCTGCACTGTCCAATGATGTCAATTGGTTTCACTTCCTTGGATTTTGTGTTTCTTAAAAAATAGCATTACCCCTCCTCCCTGTACACATTGTACTCCCCCAAATTCCAGTTCTGCATTCCTTATGTTTGTGTGACACCACGTCTCTGATATCCCAACAATATCTGCCTTTGATGTTTGGAGCAATATCTCAAATTCATCAAATTTATTTACCAAACTCCTGGCATTGGTGTACATGAAAGTATACATGCCTCTGTTCCTATTCTTAGCTACCCTAACACAACCCATGTGTTTACTTGTACTGCAATGACTCCCAGCAGTCTCTGAAATACCCTGCATCTTGTTTTCCAGGATGCTACTCATTTCAATAGAAGCAGTGCAAGAATCACTTTCACCTCTGCCAGAGGCTAATGTTAAACTATTAGTCCTGGTATCCCCCCAAGCTAGCAGTTTTCCAACCCACCTAACACTGCCTTGATAGCATCAGCAAATATTCTTGCACCCTTTCTATTTAAGTGTATCCCATCCCTGTAGAAGCACTCTCTCCTGTTAACAAGTACAGACCAGGTTGAAAAAAATTCTACCCCTCGAGCCCTGCACAGTCTTTCCAGGGCCGAATTGATCAACAAGGCTCTCATCATGTAATCCATCCTATCGTGTCTGGGCAGAAATTCGCGCCTCCGTAGCCAGGTGGGTAGGAGCGTCAGTGTGTAGCACACGCTTCTTGATTAGACCGGTGTTCGAGCCTGTGACCACCAAATACGGAGGATGCGGAAAGGTCAGGGAATGACCACTGCATATCCCCGGAGCAATATGGCCTAAGTTGCTAATGCTTCTAAAAACCAAATAATAACAACAACTGGGCAGAATTACAGACACTTTCAAATTCAACCCTAATTCACGGAAGTAATTATCCCCTTCTATAAGGCCACACCTTGAGTACTGTATACAGGTCTGGAGGCCTCATTTCAAGAAGGATGTAGAGCTGTTGGAACGATTACAGAGAAGGGCAACAAGATTAATGAATGAAATAAAGTGTTGCTCTTACAAAGAAAGGCTCAAGTTTTGCAAATTACAATGTCTGGAGAATAGTCACCTGCGACGTGGTCTGATTGAGGTGTTTAAAGCCTTGAATGGTTTGAGCATGCTCAATGCTGATGGGATTCTTCCTGTTGCTCAGAATATTCACCCCAGATGGCATAAATTGAAATTGAGGAAAGGCAGATGTAGGATAGATGTGAGGAAGTTTGCCTTTAACCAGCAGGTAGTTGGTTGGTGGAACAGACTTCCCCCTTTGTTGTGGAAGTTGATAGCCTAAATAAATTTAAGGCTGAGCTGGACAGGTATTTGGAACGAATGGAGGGGTGAAATGGGAGTATTTTTTTTTTTTTTTTATTTGGCTGATACTGCTTAAGCTTGCTTTCTTGCATCTATGCCGCTGCTAATGCTAATAATCAACTCATCTTTGTTAAGTGGGCCAATCTGATTCATCCCTTTCTTTCTAGAGTTTACATAAGTAAAGAATTATTTGCTGTTTTTCTTTGCATCCTTTGCCAAAGATTTCTTGTAATCTGCCTTCGCCTGACTAACCTCCTTTGTGACTTGATTACAGACTAGTTTATACCTGCCATAGACTTCTGTGTCTCCTGATACTTTATATGCACCCCATACATTCTTCTTCTTCTCTGCCACAAGCTGACATTATATATATGTTATATATACATTATATATATATATATACACAAAGACGACATTATATATATATATATATATATATATTAATTTAGTGATAAATGTAATGGAGAGAAAGGGAAATAGAAGAGTGAATAAATAGAAAAGAAATAAAGGTATAATGAAATAAAGTATTGAAAAAAGATACAAATACACTATAAAAGAATATTGTTATATAACTTACAGCCTTGATGTCTTTTTCAAAGTGTCAACTATCAACATTGTAGGAAAAGACGACATTATCTTGCCTCTGTTTTGGATAAATGCCAAAAAAGTTAAGTCAATACAAAAGTAAAAAAATGAAAATCAGGGGTTAAATTAAATTTAATGAAATCATCAGTAAGGAAGTTAAGTTGAAAACAGATGTAAAAACAGGAGGAATACTCCTCCTGAATACCATTACAATATTATGTTGTAGGCATGTAGTTTACAGTTGACACTACAGAGAACGCATATTACTATAGAAAAAGCATATACAACAAATAATGAGCTCACCACAAATGTCAGTGGTACAGACATTGAATAAAACTGGAAATGATTTAATATGTACAGAACAGACTAGTGACGTCTAGTGGGAAAAAAGATAAAATGAATTCGTGATAAATACAACTCAGCTTGGAAAAGGATGTAATTAAAGAACAAAACAGCCAGGAAGAGTGCAGAAAAACTTTTGTGAAGGCCAAGAAAAAAGTTAATATAGGAAGAAAATAATTTCTCGAAACCCATTCATAAAACTACGGCTCACGAGAAATAAGAGACGATTTACAGAAAAGTGAAAACTAAAGGAAATGTAGCAAAATGGAAAGGCTAACTAAGGTACTTTTTTCCTTATTTTTTTCAGGTACAGTTTGGAATAACAGTACCCATGGAAGTATATATAGGAAATGTATGCTGCAGAAACTTAACATATGTGTGACATTGTGGAGAGACTTTATAAATAAAAAATGGATCATTAATTAACCTGAATGCTTTTTTTTTTTTTTTTTTTTTATTGTCTAGAAACTTGAAAGATGTTTTGGGGGCATCGCCACAGCTGTGGAAACAATATTCCATGGTAAGATGGATTCAAGATTTGTACAGAGACAAATTATTTAGAAGAAAAGTAATGCCAAGACTGAAAAAGAAAACCCAGTTTTTTTTGTGATGTGTGAATGTTTTTTAATGTGTATATGCCAAAAGATAATGGAGTAATAATACTAATGGAGATAGTACAGATATCTCTAATTGAGATAGGCTAAAAATCTGAGTGTCATTGAAGATGAGCTAGGAGCAGCAAACTTTTTTTTTTTACAGGAAATAAGATAGGACTGAGTTTTAGAATGATTATGATATTAACTAAATTCCTGTTTGCCCAGTTAGAGAATTACCTGGAGATCGACACTGGTGGTGGTAGATATTTGAGAAGTTAAAGCTGCTTGTGTAGGGCAAAGTTTTTAGAACTATATAGTAGGTTGTAGCTTGCTATCATCAGCAAAACTATGGGAATAATTTCCAGTCATTGCAGGGCCATAATATACAAGAGGGAAAGTTTAAAACTGAAAGTGACTACTGGAATTCATAGTTTTTCTTTTTGTATTTGTATATTTTTAAATATTATCTACTGATACCATGCACTGAACAAAAATGGTATTTTATAAGCATTTACTAAAAGTTATATTTTTTTAAATATGTTTATTATTAAATATGTTTATTATTTTCTTTAAAGTTTTCATAGCTTTCTGTAATTAAAGCATAATATCTATTTTCTAATTCCCAAAAGTTTTATTTTTTAGCTTTAAATTCAAGTACAGTCATAGGCTTTTGCCACAACATAAACAAAAAAAAAATTCTTCCATGTGTATCAACCAATCAGCCTTAACTTATCGCTCTAATTAACAATTCATTGGCTAATGTGATGAACCCATGTGTTGAACTTACTTCTGTGTTCAAGATAATGGGAACAGCTGATTTGATTATGTAGAGAGACTCAGGGGACAAACTAAATAGTGATTAAACTATAAATTGATGGTACGTTAAATGATTCTCATTATAGTGGACCTCCAGTTTTTTCTGACTGCTACAATAAGCATCTAGATTTTAATCTTGAAATAAACAATGAATTTTTTTGTGGACAAGTTTCCAGTACTTCTTGCTGTCGTTACAGATAAAGAAACAGATGAAGCAATAGATTACACACCATCAATTTTATCAGTTTCAGTATGAGAACCTACAGATGCTATTATGAAAGAACAAATTGACAGAATTGAATAGTGTGGTCCTTGGTGGGGTTAGCTGACTAGTGTACATGAAAGCATGAAATATAACAAGTTATCCCAAATCATTCCTGGTATTTTAATAATTCCTAAAAATATTCAGCCATGCAGAAAAAAAATTGAATTCAGAAGAAGGCAAAGTCTGCAACATTATCTTTCTCGAAACAATCAAAATCAGTGGATGTGTAACAGAAAATCCATAGACAGATATTTTGTAAAAAAATTTGTTTTACCCAAAAAATCTCCTGTTTTCCTCCTGCTTACAATTACCTGATCTCTAGTGTTTTTAAAGTTAGCAGTTGTGCAAATGTTTTAATGCATATAAAAGCAAATGCCGACTCCGTAGCTAGCCAGGTGGGCAGAAGCAGCAGTGCATTGCACACGCTTCTTGATTAGACAGGGATTCGAGCTCGTGACCACCAAATATGGAGGATGCGGAAAGGTCAGGGAATGACCACCGCATATCCCCGGATCAATATGGCCTTAGTTGCTAATGCTCCTAAAAACCAAATAACAACAACAACAACAAGTATACTTGCGTGTACACCAATGCTGGGAGATTGGTAAATAAATTTGATGATTTGAGGTGTTGGTCAAAACATCAAAGACTGATATTGTTGGGATATCAGAGATGTGGTGTCACACAGATATAAGGAATGCAGAACAGGAGTTTGGGGAGTACAATGTGTACAGGGGGATAGACAGGATAGGAAGTGAGGAGGGGTTATGCTATTAGTTAAGAAACACATAAAATCCAAGGAAGTGCAGTGTCGAGTCAGTTTGGTGTGACATAAGCACTGGGAGATCAAAATTGAGAGTAGGAGTGTGCTATAGGCCTAATGGCTCTGATGAGTATAATAAAAAACTATACAGGGAAATAGAGTGCACCAGTAAATCAGAGTCTTATAATGGGGAATTTTAATTTCCTGGATATTGACTGGAATTTGTGGGTTGGTCACTCACACGCTAGCAAGGCTTTTGTGGATTTATTGGATGATTGTTTTATACATCAGCATGTTTGGGAGGCAACTAGAGAGAGTAATACTCTTGATCTGATTATCAGTACTGATTCCTCATGCATTAAGAATTTGCAGATAGAGGAACCACTAGGTGGCAGTGATCACGTTGTGCTGAAGTGGGATTTACTCAAAGAGGTAACTACCATCGGGGGTAAAGAGAAGGGTTTTTGCTTTTGTAAAGACGACTACAGAGGTCTGAGACAGTATTTAAATTCTATATGATGGGACCAACTGATGGTGTTACCAACAGCAAATTCAAAATGGGAAGCATTCAAAGATTTTATCTTGGAAGCTACTAGGCTTTACATACCAATTAAGAAATATTGAGAAATATTGTTCAAGGTTTATGCCTAAAGGGATGTCAGATGAACTAATGAGATGTGGCAGAGAAGAAAAATTCGTGGGATACATATAAATTAATGGGTGACAGGAAGCCTCTGATTGATATAAACTGATCTGTAACCAAGTCACAAAGGAGATTAGGCAGGCAAAGGCAGATTATGAGAAATCTTTTGCAAAGGATGCAAAGAAAAACTGCAAAGAATTCTTTACTTATATAAACTCTAGAAGGAAAGGGATGAATCAGATTGGTCAACTGGATATTGATGGTTCAATTGTTGACGATCCTGTTGCAGTGGCTAACAAACTAAATGAGTATTTTGCATCTACATTTGCACATGAGTTATTCAGGCAGGGGAATGCCAAAGGTGAATTAAACTCTGGCAGTGAGTTAGAATATTTTGTAATAACTGAGAGGAAAGTGGAGGAGAAATTGTTGAAGATAAACGTAAGAAAGGCACCCAGGCACTTCTAAAAATGAAATCACATATGAAATCTATCCAGTTATATTAAAGGAGGCAGCAAAGAAATTAAGCAAACCTTTAGCCATAATTATGAGAGCTTCCTTGGACTCTGAGAAGATGGACTGGAGATGTGCAAGTGTGACCCCAATTCACAAAGGAGGATCAAAGGGTGACAATTAATTATGGACCTGTTAGTTTAACTTCTGTTCCAGGGAAATTAATGGAGGCACTGGTTAAAGAAGCACTGCAAGATCATCTAGACAAGACTTCAGTTATAGCTCGGAAACAACATGGTTTTTGTTAATTGGAAATCTAGTCTGACCATTTTGATTGGATACGTTGATGTGGTCACAAAGGAACTGGATGCAGTGAATAACTTTGATATCATATATTTGGATCTTAGAAATCTTTTGATGCTGTTGCACATGGAAGACTGCTGCACAAATTGGAGCAGTGCGGATTTGCAAGCCAATTGCTGCTAGGGATAAAGGGATGGTTGAGTGGGAGAAGACAGTGGTAATCAATGGACACTGCACATGCTTCTTGATTAGACCGGGGTTAGAGCCCGTGACCACCAAATACGGAGGATGCGGAAAGGTCAGGGAATGACCACCGCATATCCCCGGAGCAATATGACCTTAGTTGCTAATGCTCCTAAAAACCAAATAACAGACAAACAACAATCAATGGACACTGCTCTTCGTAGACTAGTGTTATTAGTAGAGTCACTCAGGGTTCAGTGTTGGATCCATTGTTTTTTTTCTGTATTTATAAATGATATTGATGATGGTATATCAACCGTAATGTCCAAGTTTGCATACGATACGAATGTTGGCAGGGTTGTTAATGACACTACGCTGCTGCAACAGGATCTAGAAAAGTTGAGCAGGTGGGCTGAGAGGTGGCAAATGAAGTTTAACATTGACACATGTAAAGTACTACATATGGGAAGCAGTAACCCCAGAGGAATGTATGAATTCTGTGGTACTACACTGACAGTTTCAGAAAAAGACCTGTGAGTAATTGTGCAGGCAGATATAAAGTTTTCTGATCAGTGCAGATGGTCTGTAAGAGTAGCTCATAGTGTCTTATCATTGACAAGACACTAAGAGTAGCTCATAGTGTCTTGTCAATGATATACAGGAGTTTTTCTAACAGGGATAAGGAGGTGATTATCCCCTTGTATAAGACTGGTCAGGCCACACCTTGACTACTGTATACAGGTCTGGAGGCCTCATTTTAAGAAGGATGTAGAGTTGTTGGAACGAATACAGAGAAGGGCAACAAGATTAGTGAATTGAACAATTGGTTGCTCTTAAGGAAAGGCTTAAGTTTTGCAGATTGAAGTGTTTGGAGACTAGGTACCTGCGAGGTGATCTGATTGAGGTGTATAAAACCTTGAATGGTTTGAGTATTTTCAATGCTGATGGGATTCTTTCTCTTGCTCAGAATAATCACTCGAGAGGGCATAAATTGAAATTGAGCAAAGACAGTTGCAGGATAGATGTACGGAAGTTTTCTTTTAGCCAACGGGTAGTTGATTGGTGGAACAGACTTCCAGATTTTGTTGTGGAAGTTGGTAGCCTAAATAAATTTAAGGCTGAGCTGGACAGGTATTTGGAATGAACAGAGGGGTGAAATTGAAGCTTTTTTTTTTTTTTTTTTTTGGCTGATGCTAATTTAGTTCTTGGTAAATTGCATCTCTTCTTGTGAACTGACTTATGGCTGTCTCCATATATAGTGGGTATTTCATAACCTTAAATAAGAATAAGGAGATACATACTTTGTAAAATGTTTATTCCTACTGGGTACATGTTTGCTTATTATTATTTTTTTTTTTTTTTACCACTGAAAATTCCAGTCATTTTTTAAATTCAAAAAGCATAGCTCTAATTGTTCAGAATCTGAAGTATGTTTATATAAAATTTTTAATTAATTTCAGGACTTAAATTGATCCACATTTGAAACTATATAGGGTGTATAGTAAATCACATATGAACTTCTAACAGTTAAATGTTTGGAGGGGGAGAACAAACAAAAGTACTCCTGGGGTGGATTTTTAGATTAAGGTTGTCATTTTTGAGATATAGAACCAAAATATTTTATGACATAATTTCTTGTTCTTGAGAAAATGTGTACGTTGTGATTTCTGTGATGTACTAATAGACTCTACCCGATCTTGTGGGAAACACAGTAGTTATAATCACCACCCTCCCACATTATATGTAAAAAAGTCTTGATTCAAAACCTGTCAATAATGTAAGGAATTTTTCAGGCAATTTTTACAATGTTGTTGAGTTATTCTGTCTTTGGCAAGAGTTGCATGATTTTATTTCCTGGAAACTTGTAATTTTCATCTGGCAAACAGGAAAACCTACAAGAAAACAATTTACACAAAAATTTCACTTGGGGGTTACCATTTATGTTATCCCTCACTTAAAATATCTGTTTCTGTTGTGGAAAAGGCCTACTCATCTCTACCAAATCAAACATTACCACTGCTGTCAAAAGACTTGCAACTGATGGTTCTCATAGAGACTTTTGGTTTCAACGTTGCATACAGTAGCAGACAAAGAAGCTGCATCACCTTTAAAAAAAATTAACATTTCTAGTGAAACGTATAAGATATTGTTTGTTACAGTCATTTTGTTTGTCTCAAAGAAAAGATATTGCATCAGATAACGCTTCTAGTGCTTCAGACAGTAATTGCAAGGGATTACATCAACAGTTTCTATAAATACAGCATTGGATGGATATACACGCTCATTAGTATCCTGCTTTGGGAGGTGTAAGCATGACTCCAAATGTTCATTTGACACCAAGAAAAAAAAGTGTAGCTGTTGTTCAGTCCCAGGAAGGACTTTCTTCACGTGATATCGCTGATAAAATAGGTTGCCACCAGTCAACGATATCCTGAGTGCTGAACTTAAAGCGGGAAACTGGTGATGTGAAGAGGAAGCCCTGGATCAGGCCATAAGATAGTGACTATGCCCTCCCAAGATTGATATTCGTAATTGCCATGCTTGTGCTCCTGATCTAAAACTGGACTTTGAGATGGCCTCTGATGTTGAAACAGGTGGAAGAACTACCCAAAGACGGTTTCGGAATGCAGTCCGATTGCTTATCGGCCCAAGAAGAAGCCTTTGTTGACCCAACAAATGAGGAAAAGTACTTTCTTGCGCTTAAACATGTTTACCATCCTGACTGCATAACACCAACTGTAAAGTTCCCTGCTGGTCAGATGGTCTGGGGATGCATAACAAGCAAAGGTGTGGGGCAAATTAAGTTTATTAACGGAACGGTGAATGCAGAAACTTACACTGCTACCTTGGAGGAGTGCCTGAAACCCATTATTAGGGATCACTACACAGATCTCCAAAACTGCATTTTTCAACAGGACTCAGCACCTTGCCACACAGCAAAATTTGTAAGTTTTATGCTATTTAGATTTAATGATGAGTTTGTCTTCTTGTCTCACAAGGCTTAAAACATACTTATACCAATGTTTTTCTCCCTTAAGGTGCAGTCATACCTCAGAAATGCTGGCATTACAGTGTTCGACTAGCCCGTCAACAGTTGAGATTTGATCCCTATTGAAAATTGCTGGTACATAATGTCATCTGAAATTGGTCAGAAGAAGCCAACAAGTAAGATTCAGCTGCAGGAAAGCTTTGTAAAGGTATATGGTTGCCCACGAAATTGGGCAACCATATATCCAGAAGTTGATTAACTCTATGCCAGAGAGTTGCAAGACTGTAATTTCCGCTTGAGAAGGAACAACAAAATATTGAGGACTTATTTTGCTGATTTACAGTACATAATACTACAGGGTGGCCACTGAAAGACTGAATGATATAAAACAAAAATAACTTTTACAAACACATGTTTTATTTGGAAATATAATTAATGGATTTTTTTTAGTATTATGTGTGAAAAACAACATCCCTCAATGACCACCATTTTCCTGCTCACAAATACAGACTCTTTCCACAGCATTTTCCATGACCGTACACAAGGTTTCAGGTCGTAAACGTCGGATTTCGGCTCGAATGTTCTCCTTAAGTTCTTGAATTGTTCGAGGTTTATTTACGTAAACCCTTTCTTTCAAGTAGCCCCACAAAAAGAAGTCTGGAGCCATCAAATCAGGTGAGCGCGGAGGCCAAACAAATTCAGCATTTTTTGAAATTATTCGTTCACCGAAAATTTCTTGCAGGAGGTCCATCGTCGTCCTGGCAGTGTGCACAGTAGCTCCATCCTGTTGGAACCATACCTCCTGATTATCTTCGACTGCTGGGCATAAAAAATTTTCAAGCATTGTTCTATACAGGGCCCCGTTGATTCTTTCTGGCTGACCTTCTTCATTTTCAAAGAAATAGGGGCCTATAACTCTTTCAGCCATAACACCGCACCAAACAGTGCATTTTTGGGGATGCAGTTGATGCTGATATAATTCCCTGGGATTCTCAGTACCCCAAAATCTGCAGTTTTGTTTGTCGATGTACCTGTTTAAATGAAAATGGCCCTCATCGCTCATTATCAAGTTGTTCAAAAAGTTGTTGTTATCTGTGGCTAGGTGTTGAAATCGAATGGCGTACTGCAGGTGCTGCTGAGTATCTTGGGGTAGTAAAGCTTGGACCATTTGGATCTTGTATGGAAACATTTTTAAATCCAGTTTCAGAATCTTCTGAAGCGATGTTCTGGCGATGCCTAGTTGAGCAGAGCAACGACGTAGACGCAGATAGATCCTCAAGGACACTCTGCCGTACAGCTTCCACCACTGTGTTAGTGCGCACAGTGTGCTTAGGACCTCTTCCCAGAAGATCGGCTACTGATCCAGTCCTTTCAAACCAGGCGATTAGGTTCCGAATCATGTTATTGCTAGGAGATACTCTTACTTTAAAATGTTGCCAGTATTTTCTCTGAGTTTCAATAATTGATCTTTCACTGGAATAGAAAAACCCAATGAGTTTTACTCATTGCTGGACATCATACGTAGCCATTTTAATCTCCAAGGGATCCTCTATAACCTGTAAAAAAAGAAAATAAAAAAGATTGAAAAGGAACAAGTTATGACTTTTTCAAACCCTTCAGCCTTTCAATGGCCAACCTATATTACGTTAACTTGTCATTTCAGTTTGTACATGTAAATACAATAAAATGTATGCTTAGTTATCATGATTGCCATTTGCATGATTTCTCATATTTTCATTAATTGTGCATTTTACAATTAATTTGTAAAATTAATAAATTATGGCTATTGGGTATATCAGGCAATAATTTATGGCAATAATATATCAGGCAGAGTCTTTTTATTGGATTTCATTCACAGAGATATATAAAATGCATTTTGAACATTTCTGCAACCCACAATGCAGTGCATAACACATTATTTGCAAAATTCACAAGTGATGCAGTTTTTTTTGTCAACCATTGTGCATACGTTGGTTCGGATGCCCATCAGATTCTGGATAGATACAATATTCTCAGGAAGATGAATAAAGCATGGTAGTGCTATTTTTGGCCAACAAGATCGCTTGGCCAAACAACTGTGATAAGTATGATAAAAATCATATTTCTAAATTTTTTCCTCTTCAGGGTGTCAGAATGCTAATATACATTTCAGTAGCCCATAATTTGGAGGAACTTGCTGCATGATTACATTAATATTCATAGATGCATCTCTGCTGCTTGCCATGTTATGCAAGCTTGCTCAAATTCTACAATTTGAGCAATTGTAGAGATGCAGCAAGGCTTGCTGCATCCCCACTCTGTGACTTTTGTTTGTCATAAAAGGCATAGTTTGAAGACAGTATCTGTTTCCTTTGCTACAACATTCCTTTTCCTGTTTCAAAACAATGCTTATAGTCATCTTGAAAATGCAATGGTTGTGAATATTGTACATGGACATATTGCAGATTTTGATCAGTTAAGTGTTATATGGTAGGTATCATTTCCCTAGCTACAATTACATTGTACTGACTGATAAAGAATTTTGGCTGAAAATGGTAGATAACAGCTTAAAATTTTCTATGTTATACCTTGGAAATGGTGTGTTTAATCAAAAAATGCTCCTAAATATTTTCACCTTATTTTATTCACAAGTTCAACCCATTAGGAGTTTATACACAACTTACTGTACAACCTGTTTATATAACAAATATGATAGTCTTTTAGTCTGATTTGGCTTTTGTTATTAATACCAAAAAAAAGTACTGGATTTATGAATAAAATACATTAGTGTAAAGAAGGATTTAAATGGTAACTTTCAGTTTAAGTTTATTATCTTTATGCAGAATTCTTGTTGAAGAAAATTGAATTGTAAGAAATGTACAGGATGCAATTCAAATGGAAGTTCTGTTTATTCACTCTAGTAAACAGGAGACAGCCAACATCAGCCTATTTCTTTGTTTTGTTGCATCATGCATAGAATACACTGTGAAAGTTTTGCCAGCCTCAACAGTTTCTGAACTTTCAACTCTCTCTCTCTCTCTCAACTGAGAAGTGGCACTTGAAATTTAACAATGACAAATGCAAGATAGTGCATAATGGGTAGCAGCAATGCCAGAATAGCATGCAAACAGGTAATAGAGAGCAAAAAAAAAAAAAACTGGAGTAAAAGGGCAGTCATACACACAAAGTTCTCTGAGCAGCGCAGATAGTGTTTTGTCAATGATACAGGAATTTTGCTAGTAGGGATAAGAAATTAATTATTCTACTGTATAAAAAAGGGTAAGGCTTGATCTCAATGCATAAAGGTCTGGAAGCCTCATTTTAAGAATGTAGGTCTGTTGGAACCAATACAGAGAAGAACAATGAAATTAGTGAGAGGAACAAGATAGAACTCTTACCGAAATATTTCAGGTCTGCAAATTGTAGCATTTGGTAACAGCATCTACACGCTTGCAAGTAGATATGATTGAGATGTTGAAGGCTTTGAATTGATTGAGTAAACTGAATGCTGATGACATCCTTCCGTTTGCTCAGACTACACACAAATTCAAACAGAAAGGATGGTTACAGGTAAGATATGCAGAAATTTGCCTTTAGCCAGAAGGTAGTGATTGTTGCTACAGACTTAGTCACTGTTTGAAAGCTAGTTGGGAAAAGTCACATTTTTGCAGCTGCTTAATTGGCATGCTTTCACTACTGTTCTGTCTTTTGGTCCCTGATTTAAGGATACAAGTGTCATCAGCAGTGCTTTGACTTGCAAAACACTCTGGAACAACCCTGTGGAACATGGACTAATTCATAGTAGATATAACCTCAGTTTTTGAGTAATCTAGCATTTTTTGGCAAAATGCTAGATTACTCAAAAACTCAAAAACATCTCATTGCAAAGCAGTTATTTGTATTTTTTCACTTTCATGTCCCACACTGTTGATTTTGTTCCATATAAATGAATAAGCTCCTAAAGTTCACCAGAGAAAGAATGAAGCCTGGCTGGCATGTTGAACAGTCTTTCTGCCATCAATCATCTGCAAATGTACTTTCACAGAACTAGCACAAAATATCTGATTTATTATTAATTATTACTATTATTAATTTTTTTCTAGTTGTTACTTAAGTTAGTTATTAATGAAGTGGAGTAAGTATAATGTGTCTTTTATATTCATTTTTATAAAACATGCTTTGTATTTATTTTTTCTTGATTTTAAATTTTAGAATTTTTTAAAATTATGTGAAACTGTTTTGTTTCTTAAACATTAGTAATTATTATTCGTATTGCACATGTGCACAAGAATTAAAAGATATAAATAAATTTTAATGTTTTATTTCTCAATTATTTTATATAGATCACCCTAAGGATGATGGTGGCTCTCCTATAACTCAGTATATTCTAGAACTGGACTCTGGTACTGGTGAGTGTAATTTTTGTGTCACAATATTATGACCCCCGCCCCCAGTGCAGACATCGCACATGCCTAGCGAATCATACAGTGCACATTTCAAGTTCACACACCGCAAGCATATAAGGCTTGATGTTCGGTATCCATGAACACAATAACAGCCTCTGTCATGGACAAAGCACACGACCTATCAGACCTGGAAAAAGGTATGTCATCAGCTATCGGGCCAGGGGTGCCGGCATTTCCGAAACAGCGGACTTTGTGAAATGCTCACTTGCTGCAGTGATGAAAGTGTATCAAGGCTAGACAAATGGGACAGTTTTGATGACCCGACGTGCCAATTGTGGAGCCCCATGCGCCATTGATCCCAGAGGTGAACATCAGCTGAAACGGTTGTCAGGACCGATCAGCATGCTACTGTTGCTCAACTGGCCATCCAATCAAATTGACAACATGACAGTGCAGCGAACCGTTTTGTGCATTGGGCTCCGGAGCAGATGCTTGGTGACAGCATCCATGCTGACAGCCATTCATTGCAAATAGCGCCGTCAGTTTGCACTGCAATACCGACACTGGACCCCAGCCAATTGGCAACAGGTGGCCTTCTCCGATGAGTCACAGTTTCTGCTCCACGAGTGGATGGACTGTGGCATATTAGGAATGAAACCTCTGAGAACAGACACCCCGGACACGATTGTTGGCAGAAGGCAGGCTGGTGGGGGCGGGATTTTGGTCGGGGGAATGTTTTTGTGGCATGGCTTAGGTACGCTGATACCTCTGGAGGGTACCCTGAATGCAAATGGTTACCTATTGATTTTTGCTGATTGGGTACACCTGTACATGTTGACTGTGTTCCCTTTGGGCGATGATATCTATCAGCAAGACAATGCACCATGCCATGTCACCAGAATTGTCCGTGAGTGGTTTGAGGAGCATGATGAAGACTTCAAGCTACTCCCTTGGCTACCGAATTCCCCGGATCTTAACCCAATTGAAAATCTATGGGACCACCTCATTCGACACATCATACGGATGGATCCTCCACCAAGGAACCTACAAGAACTCCAGGGTGCATTGCAGTCTGCATGGTCACAGATACCTGTAGCAACCTTCCGCGGACTTATTGAGTTCCTCCTACGGCGGCTGGCTGCTGTGCATGCTACGAAAGGCACATATTCTGGATGCTAGGTAGGTGGTCGTAATAATTTGACTGGACCCTGTACAGTAGCACTGGTGGTATGCATACACCTGTAAGGTAAACAAGGTCTGTCCAAGGAAGCTACATTGGCATTCATAATCTGCTTTGTTGAGAAATTATCTATAAATTTTTAATATCTATGTGATAAACTTATTTGGTTTCAATCATGTTCAAGTTAATTCAGCAGTTGTCATCAGGATTATAAACAGGTATTATTTAAAATGTATTTAGATGACATAAAATTTTTATCTAAAAATATAACGGGGATACAGTATTTTTCAAGAAAATTGTAAGGGATATGTCAACAAAAAAAGGCTGAGTATAACTGCAGTAGAAGATCAATTATCTTGGTGTCAGTTTTCTGGAACCCAGACATTAATAGAAATAATAAACTAACTAAATATGAAATCTGCTATGGAAACAACCCTCTATAGAATGAATAGGAAACAACAAACAAAATTCAAATTCAGACATTGACTCCTACAATTGACAAATCCAAAACAATATGCACCTCAAAATTAGGAAATCATAATAAACAGAATTGAAATTAAATAACTTAATTAAAAAACTGATATAAATTAAATGGTTTAATAAAATAAAACAATGAAGAATCCAAGTGGTGGGCATAAACATTCAGGCTAATCTAAAAGGGACAGAAGAAAGCAAACTAAATGGGGTGAGGGGATGGGGATATCGGACCATGTTACATCAGTACTCAGAGTAACATTTATTATGGGGAATGAAAACTTGGTTGTACCATTGTTGATATTGATAAGGCAAGGTGCTTTCTATCTAACTACCTATCGCATTGATCCAACTACCTTTCCTATCAATCTAACAACCCCTGTATCAAAACAAAAATAAATAAATAAATAATCATAAAAATAAGATACCACAAATTGAAACAGACAGAGAGCTCACAAGCACTATCTTTTAATATTAGTATTAGTAGTGACAAATAATAATTTAAAAAAAAAACACTACCCATCTCACCAGTCTCTCCCCTTCAAGAATTTGTTCCAGTCTCTCCCCTTCAAGAATTTGTTCTACTTCTTCCTTGAATTTATTCAAATTCCCGCTTCCACAACAACAACAGATGGAAATTTGGCCCAATGATCCATTAGCTGAAGGCAAACTTCACATAATCTATTCTGCAACCATCCTTCAACTTGAATTTATGCTCTCTCACATGTAGAGTCTCAGCAAGAGGAAGAATGTTATCGACATTGGGCTTACTCAACCATGCAAGGCCTTAAACACCTCAATCAAATCTCTTTGCAGCTGCATAGTTTCTAGATTGTACAATTTACAGAACTGAAGTCTTTCTTGGTAAGAGCACTCTTTTGTACCCTTCACCAGTCTCTTTGCCCATCTATGGCTGTTGCAGCAGATCTACATCCTTTCTAAAATGCGACACAACCTGTACACAATACTCAAGATGCAGCCTAACCATTGACAAAACCCCCATGAACTGTCCTGTCAGTTTATCTGCTCAGAGAACTTCATGTCTGACTACAAAATTACCAGCCCCCAGGGGTCTTTTTCATTTTCCACTACTCTGAGTGTAATACAACACAATTCCTATGTTAATCTGGGATTGCTGCTACTCATATACAGTTTGTCAATGTTAAACTTTAACTGCCATTTCTCAGCCCATCAGCCTAATTTTTCTAGACCTTGTTGCAGTAACTTACCTTGATTACTGTCATTAACCACCCTACCAACCTTTCTATCATCTGCAAACTTAGATATTAAGCCTGATATATCTTCATCAATATCATTAATAAATATTGATGTGTAGAGCAAGATTCATTTGTCTATAAAATCTTGAAAGATAGAGACTTTTATAACGACTGAAAACAACATATTTGAATTGAAAATACTGCCCTACAGGCTCCGCTTACCTACAAGGTTGTAAAAATTTCACTACTAATTAAGTAGGAAAAAATATGAAAAATTAACTAATAGAAAATATTTTGTTTTGTTTATGTTCATATTTTCCGTATAATTTGTTCAATATTTTAAAATGTGTGATATTTATAAAATCATTCCTGATATAATTAATTTATAAATATTTATTATCATATTTTTGTTAGGTTTTGAAATGGTATATAGTGGCTTTGAGACTGAGTATCAGTGTGATCATCTTCAACCAGGAACAACATATTACTTAAGGGTGTTTTGCATTAGTAACGGAGGACAAAGTCCAGTGAGTTTTAATTTTATAGCTAACCTAATTAGAGCTTTGTTTTAGATTTCATAGACAGAAAGATGATTAGTGGATAAAATGTAATGCCTTTTGACTCATAAAATATAGTAGAAGTATACAATAGGTAAATAATAATAGTATGTGCAGTCGAAATTTTACTTGCATTTTTAAAATTTTCAGAATAGTCCCATTGTGCATCACTCACATTTGCACCATTGTTCAACTCAGCACTGAAAGGAATTTAGGTAAAGATCAGCAGGTGTGACCAAATTTTCAATGTCACTTAGATTTTATTTGTATTATTAAATCATTTTCCATTAATGTTGTCTTCATTGAACTGATTAAATGTAAATCATATAATACCAAATTCAGACATTGGAACAAGTGTGGCATAATTATCCAGCCCTTTATTTTTCAAACAGTTGATGCAATTACTGTAAAAGATGATTTTCATGGTGCAGCACAGTGTAATTGGTATTTTTTCATAGTCTCTTCTTTTGATACTGCAGTACGTAAAGGCTATTCAAAAGGCTACATAAGGGCCATTCAAAAGAAGAGGGTTAAAGAACCAAGTTTCTTTAGTTTGGAAATATAAGATTTACTGTTGACTGTTTGGTTGCATTTTTTTTTAATTATTCCAGGGGGCTTATATCACAACTTATTGCACTGATTGTTGCAATTTTAACTGTGACATGAGGAAAGTGAGATTCTAACATTATCAGATCATCAATCAACATCCAAATTTGTTGTGCTCCAGTGGGTATACAGGTCACTGTGATTAGTCCATGGATTATCAGCCTTTCATTCATTGCTTTCCTCCGCATTGGTCCAGTGCAGATTGGAAGCTCAACCATATTTAGTAATCAGGGGCCTGTTAGATCTTTAGCCCTACCCAAATTAATAACTTGACACCATCTATCTATTTGATCTGCCTCTAGACCTATTACCATTCATTTTTACTTTGAATATCTGTTTATCTAATCTTTATTCTATCATCCTTTCTACATGCCTGCATTATCTTCAGTTTGCTTCACTTTCTTTTGACTGGATATTTGGTACTCCAAGATTTTTTCCAATTTCCTCATTTGTAATATGGCTTTGCCATTGCTTCTACCTGTTAATCCCAGTTTTTTTTTTTTTTTTTAACCTTATTTAGTTTGTAAAACCGCTCATTTTGTTTTTTTGGCTAATTTCTCTTTTGCTCCAAATGAATTTGCTTAACTGGTTTCCTGCATTTCTGATTTATTTATTCCTTTTTTAATATCCATGTCCAGTCTTTCGTCTTCACCACTCTGTATTCCCCCACTCAACCAACCCTTTATCCATAGCAGTAAGGTAAGCAGCAGCCATTATCAATCCACTGCAGGATGGAAGCCTCCTCAACAATTCATGTTGAGGGAAATGGACCATAATCTGCCACGCTGGTCCAGTGTGGGTTTGCAGATCAACCATATTTAACAGTCAGGGGCTTTAACTGTGGTCTACTCAAAGATCGTGTGCTACTGCACTCCCACTCCTGACCACTTGGCTACAAAGGCCGACTCATAGCAGTAACTTGCCCTTAATGCTCCACTGCTCCAGCATTTGTACAGCAGTCTTTTATGTACTGCAGTATCAAAAGCTTTCCTGAAATCAAAATTATTTTGATTTAAGGAAAATCAAATTTATTTTTTTCCCCAAATGCATGTTTAAATTTTATTGTAAAGTGTTTTCTCACCAAACAGTAACACTTAATGATTAGGTCTTGAGAAACAGTAACACTTAATGATTAGGTCTTGAGAATATAGCATATGTGGGACTCATGCTGAATGCCACTGCACAGTACTGGTCAGTTATGTAAACATGAAATCAAAACATTATATGCTTAATTTTGAAATAGTATTACATTTATCTAATTCTCTAAATTTATTAAAGCTAACTCCACTTCCACAACACCAGATGGAAGTTTGTTCCAACAATCAATCATTCTCTGGCTGAAAGAAAGTTTTCACACATCTATCCTGAAACACATTTTTCTTTCTTTTTTGAGAGAAAAAGGTGTTGTATCTAGCCTGCAACACCTTTTTCTCTCAAAAAAGAAAAGTTTTTCAAGAGAAAAAGTTTGCAGTGTTTGTTTAGAGATAACTTCAGTTTTTATTAAGATAATATTTATATTAATGTGTTACATAGCTTATGTGAGTTAATAGTTTGTTTAATTAAACTCGAGAATGATATTATGTGGAAGTGTAATAATACGTGTCCGTGGTCTATTTAATCATCCTGAAATAAGTGACTAATGCAGACTGACAATCCATTGGAGCAAAAAAATTATCTTTGAGGACAAGCAGATAGGAGAAAAAAGAAATGCCTTATATGTTAAACAGCAGTGTAATAAAAACACTTATAATGATTGTTAAAAAGAGAAACAGAAGTATTAATTTTTAGTATTTCATATATGTTAATTTTGTTAATTATATGTAAATGTTGAATATAAGATAAATTTAAGAACCAATCTGATTTTTAAAATAAAGTTAATTTTAACACATGAAGCCTTGGGGGGAAAAGTATACTCCTATTTGTTTTGTTTATTTATTTATTTAATTATTTTATTATTATTTTTTTTTTCATTCCTACATTCATCTGATTTATTGGTTTATATATAATTTAATATTTTAATTTGAAATACTGATAGTAATGTTCATTGTAATTATAGTTGGCATCAAGGTTAGTGCAGAACTGTTAGCATAAAAATAGATTAAATTAAGGATACTTATCTGTTTGCTAAGTGATTATTATCTTATTTATGATATAAAAGTTTGATATTTTTGCTCAAATGTACATTTAAATTTTGTTACAAAGTGATTTCTTTACCCATTATTTATAATCTAATGTAATCAGATTGTGAACATACAGCATATGTGAGACTTGTAGAGCAATACCATGCAATAATGGTCAGTTGTGTAATATTTTAATATAGATTGTTGACTTCAGAACAAGAGGATAGTAAAGGAATTATGAAGGTTAATATTAGCATTAAAGTTTTTAATAAAAGAAATATATTTATGTTGATATGTTATGTAGCCTATGTGAGTAAATAGCTTAAGTTTGCTAATTTTGAATGAAATTGTCTATAAAGAATTAAGAAGAAAAGAAAAGAAAAATAAATAAGAGAAATAATTATATACTCAGTTCATATGCAGAATAAGAATAATTCTAACATGTTTAGGATGTAGATGTTCTCTTGGTATAGAACTTGCTGTGATTACATGAAGATCCTCTTTTGCTCATTCCAAAGCATGCTTGAGCAAGATTTGTCAGTATTGTTAGTTTCACATAAAGAGACAGGAAAAGATGGTGCTCAGAAAACAAGAAAATCATTAGAGTTAGTCCCTGACTTATGTAACTTTGCACTTATGTAAATTTTTTTGGTAAAATCACAAAGATACTTTCAGTATAATTTTTAAGAGTCGAATGAAGGAACAATAAGTATAAGTTTTTATTTTCATTCCCATAGGTAAATAACTAGAGTTAACATTTCATTTTCTGCTTTAAAAATTCTGAAGAAGTATTCGACAACATGCGTTTGAGTCAGGTAACTACGTTGAATCACTTCAGAGAAACCCCCACACTTCGGAGAATTACTCTCTAGCCCTTTGTCTCTACTTTCTGGATTGTAGAGTCAGTTCAGTTTTGTTTGAGAGCGAAGTGGGAGATTTTGTTTGTATTTTATATGTAATATTTATTACAATGGAGAGTTATTGTGGTGAAGTTGAAATTCACATTGCCCTACAATTTTCAATGGTTCACTTCAAACTCTCATTGTGTAGTGCACACTTCATTCGCATGTCGTAAGATGTGACAGCATCTCTTATAACTTAAACCCTGTGAAATTCTTTACAGAAAATTTCATTTTGACTGTTATCATGGTGCAGCCTAAGAGAATGACAGCGGTACTAATAAATCTACCAAGAAAAGGAAAGCGATCGATTTGGATCAGAAAATTAAAATAATAAGGATGTGTGAAAATGGTCAAACATTTAGCAAATATTGCATAGAATTTAGATTTGTAAGTGTCGACAGTGAATACAGTAATAAAGGACAAAGACAGAATACGTGAAGCGGTGAAGGGATCGGCACCAATGAAGATATAAACTTTTTTTTAGATGAGAATAACCATAATAATTAAGGCTAGAACGGGTCTAATAAGCGAGATGGAAAAGTTACTTATTGTTTGGATGGAAGACCAGATCCAAAAATGCCTCCACCTCATCAAAGCAAAGGCTTGCACCATTTTTGAGGATCTTAACAAGAAGAGTGATGATACTGAAACCACCTTTGTTGCGAGTCATGGTTCGTTTGATAGGTTCTGTAAAAGAATCGGATATCATAACATTGCCATAAGTAGTGAAGTAGCAAGTGCAGATGGTGGGGCTGCCGTAAAATTCAAGGACAAATTGGATGAGGTTATAAGAAGTGTTATTTGCAGCAACAAATATTTAATGTGGATGAGACTAGCCTTTCTTGGAAAAAAAATGCCTGGTAGGACTTATATTTCTATTGAAGAAAAGTCAGTGTCAGATTTTAAAGCCATCAACGACATGGTAATACTCTTCTTGGGGGGGGGGGTAACATAGTGAGTTATAAACTTAAACCTTTAGTAGTTTACTGAGTTTATCACTCAGTAAACCCGCATCTTTTAAGGGCATTGACAAGAAATTGCTTCCTGTACACTTCAGGGCTAACTGAAAGGCCTGGGTGAGAATAACCATGTTCGAAGAATGGTTTCTAAATTTGTTTTTCTCGGAAGTTGAAAAATATTGTTTACAAATATCTTACATTGTTTACATTAATATCTTAAAAAGCACTTTTTAAGTGCTTTTTAAGATAGTAATGCTCTTTGACGATGCTCTTGGTCATCCCAAATATCTAGATGATCTGCACGAAAACGTCAAGGTGGTATACCTCCCTTCAAATACAACGGCTTTGATTCATCCAATGGATCAGGGAGTTATCCAGGCATTCAAAGCTTATTATTACATATGGACAACATTTTCTGAGGCTGTAAATATAACAGAGCAGGGGAAGATGGATCTGCGGCAATTTTGGAAGACGTTTAACATCCTTGATAGAACATGCAATATTTCAAGAGTCTGGAATGATATGAAAACTTGTATGAGTGGAGTTTGGAAAAAAACTTCTAAAACATTCCGAGCTTAAAGAAGGCTTCAATAAAGATGAGCTGATGTCTTCTGTTACCAAAAATTGTAAACTTAGCCCAGAAGTTGCAGTTATTCCTGAAGGACGAAGATGTAGACGAGTTTGTAGATGAACGAGATGAAGATTTAACAATAGAAGACCTAGTCCAGAAGTTTCAGTTATTCCTGAAGGACGCAGATGTAGACGAGTTTGTAGGTAGATGAACGAGATGAAGATTTAACAACAGAAGATCTAGCCCAGCTTCATGAATGCACAGAGATGAGGAGCAAGGGGGGAGTCTAATCTGTTGAGGAATTGGGGCAACCCAAGAAGCAGTTCAAATTAAGGGAAATGGGAGAAGCATTTCATAAAATTCAGGAAGGTTAAAATTCAGATTGGATGAAAACACCTTAACATTTCTTGAAAATATGAAAACAAATTCAGATAGCAAGGTTTCTTCCCACAGAAACTGGAGTTTTTTCGTCCAGCAAAACAGGCAAATCGACCAGAGAACAAACACAATTTACAGACACAAATACAGGTTTATCACATACCACCTCCCTGACCTCCTCAGCCTACAACGCCCTAGGATTAATGTGTCTTATTAATGCTTCAGGTTCGTTTTAAGTTACCTTCAGTTCATCACCTGAAGTGTATAGACTGATTCATTGTGTGGTTTAGACCAATTTTCTTAAATATGTACACTTTGGTTTTGATTCCCTTAGTAGCCCTTATAAAGCCTAACAGCATACGAAATACATATCAGTTTTTACAGTACAATAACATGCTTTTTTTTTTTTCCCTTTTATGTTTTGTTTTCTTATGTGCCACTCTGGCTACTTCATCTCTGTCTCCAGATAAAGTTTTAAATTGTTATGGTATATAACATAAATGGTTTTGTATAACCATAAATAACAAGTTATATGATTATAACATAACCATATAACTTGTTATATAACATAACAAGTTTTCTTCATTCTCTTTCTGAGAATGTTTTTTTTTTTTTTTTTTTGTAATTTTGTTGTAAAATATTTTACTATATCCCTGACATATCAGAGATATAGTAGAATATTTTATTAATGATTCTGGAGTTATGTGAAAATTGACTTACGTAAGAAGTCCTGGAACATATCTCTTACGTATGTTGGAGACAGACTGTATTTTGTAAGTCCTTAGTGAGATAACACAGGCAGAAATTTCTTTAATAAAACAGTTGCAATGACAGAACAATTTAAATTCATTTTTCATCACTGAGAGATAATACAAACAGTTTAAGAAGAAAGGTCATCTTTATTGCTTAACTTATCAGTTAAGCAATAAAGATGACCATTCAATTAGCATTAGCATTAGTAGAGGCATTTGATGCAAGAAAGCAAGCTTATGCAGCATCAGCCAAAAAAAAAAAAAAAAAAACCCACTTCCACTTCACCCCTCTGTTCGTTCAAAATACCTGCCCAGCTGAGCCTTAAACTTATTTAGGCTATCAACTTCCACGACAAGGGATGGAAGTCTGTTCCACCAACCAACCACCCGCTGGCTAAAGGCAAATTTCCACACGTCTATCCTACATCGGTCTTTCCTCAATTTGAATTTATGCCCTCTCAGGTGATTTTTCTGAACTAGAGGAAGAATCCCATCAGTATTGAGCATGCTTAAACCATTCAAGGCTTTATACACCTCTATCAGATCACCTCGCTGGTGCCTAGTCTCCAGACACTGTAATTTGCAAAACTTAAGCCTTTCTTCGTAAGAGCACCCCTTTGTTCCATTCACTGATCTTGTTGCCCTTCTCTGTACTCGTTCCAGCAGCTCTACATCCTTCTTGAAATGAGGTCTCCAGACCTGTATACAGTACTCTAGGTGTGGCCTGACCATCGCCTTATACAATGGAATAATCACCTCCTTATCCCTGCTGGAAAAATTCCTGTATATCATTGACAATACTCCATGAGCTACTCTTGCAGCCCATCTGCACTGCTCAGAGAACTTCATGTCTGCCTGCACAACCACCCCCAAGTCCCTTTCATTCTCTACCACTGTCAATGTAGTACCACAGAGTTGATACGTTGCTCTGGGGTTGCTGTTTCCCATGTGTAGTACTTTACATTTATCAATGTTAAACTTCATTTGCCACCTCTCAGCCCATCTGCTCAACCTTTCCAGATCCTGTTGCAGCAGCATAGTGTCAGTAGTGTCCTTGACAACCCTGCCAACCTTTGTATCGTCTGCAAACTTGGACATTAAGCCCGATATACCATCATCAATATCATTTATAAATACAGAAAACAATAATGGACCCAACACTGAGCCCTGAGGGACTCCACTAATAACATCAGTCCACGATGAGCAGTGTCCATTGATTACCACTCTCTGTCTTCTCCCCCTCAACCACCCCTTTATCCATAGCAGTAATTTGCCTCCAATGTCACACTGCTCCAATTTGTGTAGCAGTCTTCCATGTGCAACAGTATCAAAAGCCATTCTAAGATCCAAGTATATAATATCAAAGTTATTCCCTGCATCCAGTTCTTTTGTGACTGCATCATAGTATCCAATCAAGTTGGTCAGGCAAGACTTCCCCTTAACAAAACCATGCTGTGTCTGAGTTATAACTGAAGTCTTGTCTAAATGATCCTGCAGTGCTTCTTTAACCAGTGCCTCCATTAATTTTCCTGGAACAGAAGTTAAGCTCACAGGTCTATAATTACTAGTGTCAGCCTTTGATCCTCCTTTGTGAATTGGGGTCACATTTGCACATTTCCAGTCTATGGGTACCTCCCCTGAGTCCAAGGAAGCTCTCATAATTATGGCTAAGGGTTTGCTTACTTCCTTTGCTGCCTCCTTTAATATAACTGGATAGATCCCATCCACCCCGGGTGCCTTTCTTGTGTTTATCTTCAACAGTTTCTCCTCCACTTTACTCCCAGTTATTTCAAAATTCTGTAGCTTACTGCTAGAGTTGAATACACCTCTGGCATTCCCCACGCTGAATAACTCCTCATGTGTGAATGTCGATGCAAAATATTCATTTAGTTTGTTAGCTACCTGAGCAGGATCATCAACACTTGACCCATCAATATCAAGTGGACCAATCTGATTCATCCCCTTCCTTCTAGAGTTTACATAAGTAAAGAACTCTTTGCTGTTTTTCTTTGCATCCCTTGCCAAGGATTTCTCGTAATCTGCCTTTGCCTGCCTAACCTCCTTTGTAACTTGGTTGCATATCAACTTGTATCTATCATAGGCTTCTGTGTCATGTGTTAATTTGTATGTATCCCATGCATTTTTCTTCTCTGCCATATGCCTCATTAGTTCATCTGACATCCATTTTGGCCTAAACCTTGAACAATATTTCTTAGTTGGTATGTAAAGCCTAGTAGCTTCCAAGATAAGTTCTTTGAATGCTTCCCATTTTGAATTTGCTGTTGGTAACATCATCAGTTGGTCCCACTGTATAGAATTTAAATACTGTCTCAGTCCATCGTAGTCGCCTTTACGGAAGCAATAACCCTTCCCTTTACCCCTAATGGTAGTTACCTCTTTGAGTAAATCCCACTTCAGCACACTGTGATCACTGCCACCTAGTGGTTCATTTATCTGCAGATTCTTAATGCATGAAGAATCACTGCTGATAATCAAATCAAGAGTATTACTCCCTCTAGTTGCCTCCCGAACATGCTGATGTAGAAAACAATCATCCAATACATCCACAAAAGTCCTGCTAGTGTGTGAGTAACCAGCCCCCAAATTCCAGTCAATATCTGGGAAATTAAAATCTCCCATTATAAGACACTCTGATTTACTGGCCCACTCTATTTCCCTGTACAGTTCCTTATTATACTCATCAGAGTCATTAGGCCTATAGCACACTCCTACTCTCAATTTTGATCTCCCAATGTTTATGTCACACCAAACTGACTCCACACTGCACTGTCCAGCGATGTCGACTGGCTTCACTTCCTTGGTTTTTATGTGTTTCTTAATTAATAACATAACCCCTCCTCCCTTCCTATCCTGTCTATCCTTTCTGTAGACGTTGTACTCCCCAAATTGCAGTTCTGCATCCCTTATATCTGTGTGACACCACGTCTCTGATATCCCAACAATATCTGCCTTTGATGTTTTGAGCAATACCTCAAATTCATCAAATTTATTTACTAAACTCCTAGCATTGGTGTACACGCAAGTATACCTGCACCTGTTTCTATTCTTAGCTACCCTAACACAACCCATGTGTTTACTTGTACCGCAATGGCTCCCAGCAGTCTCTGAAATACCATGCATCTTGTTTTTCAGGCTTCTGCTCATTCTAATAGAAGCAGTGCAAGAATCTCTTTCACCTCTGCCAGTGGCTACTGTCAATCTATTGGTCTTTGTCTCCCCCCAAGCTAGCAGTTTTCCGACCCACCTAACACTGCCTCGATAGCATCAGCAAATATTCTTGCACCCTTTCTATTTAAGTGTATCCCATCCCTGTTTATCATACAAGCTTAGTTCATTTTGTACAAATACCTGAGTTTTGCAATAGAATTAAGTGGGAACAACCAAGAACTTGTGTGGGTACCCCCAAGTGGTGCTGGATGTTGTGCGCGTTGGGTAACAACACTAAAAATGTTGAAATCAGCTTTTCAGGAGAGCAGTTTATGTAAGTCTGTGGTGGAGGTGAGGGAATATGATGACTAAAAACTTGTTCTCTATACAATAACATAGATCTGATAAGCTTCAGAATGAGGCCTTGTGAGTATTCCATTTGGGAAATATAAATCTGAAAAAAGCCTCCACTTGCATTCCCTTAGGGTAGAGCATTACCAGGTTTAGTGATTTCATCCTTATAGCTCACCATAGCCTTGGTTCCTGTCCCAAAGATGTTCAGTACACATTGTCTTCCCAGAGCATCAGACTAGTGGCTCCTTTCTCTGCATTGCATGATTTTGGATTCCTCTTCTCCACCCACATGAGGTTATGTCAAGAATCAGACTATAGACTGAATCTGAGCTCATCTGTGAATATCACATTGTACCACTGCTCTTGGATCCAGCTCTCTCTCTCTCTCTCTCTCTGGCGCCTCCGTAGCCAGGTGGGAAGGAGCAGCAGTGTGTAGCACACGCTTCTTGATTAGACCGGGGTTCGAGCCCGTTACCACCAAATACGGAGGATGCGGAAAGGTCAGGGAATAACCACCGCATATTCCCGGAGCAATATGGCCTTAGTTGCTAATGCTCCTAAAAAACGAAATAACAACAACTCTCTCTCCCCCCCCCTCCAGTCCACAGGATAGTGTGGTGGAAGATATTTCCATTCTGAGATGGTTGCAAACTCAGAAAAGAATTGCCCTGCTAGTGATATAACCTTTGCCCAAACTTATACAATTTTTGGAATACCTCTGCCTCCTGTTTTTACAATTGTAAAAACACCTCCAGCAGACAGAGGATATCACATTTCGATGGATTTAGTCTTTAGTCTTCATTAAAGACTTCCTAGATACATAATTATCAAAGATTTTTGGTTGTTTAGTGTACATACATTCTAAATTTTCCTTGTATCTCCAAATTTTCATAATCTTTTTTTGTATTTTGTTCTTATGTTCCCATGACTTTTCTGTAATTTATTTTAGTGCAGTTGTTTGAGCATTGCTTCCCCTGTTTAGCCAAAAACTTTAGTGTTCTTCACAAGGTATCATGAAAATCCAACAACACCTCTAACTCTATTCTCTAAGATACTTGATTTTATCCTGTGCAAAGGAATCAAATTTCTCTGAATTTACATATTCCTCTTGATTTCCTTTTTTATATATTGGTACAATTAATTCTTTGTTCCAATCTTTTGAAAGTTGTTCTTTGGAAAACAACCCCTTCACAACATGGTGTAACCAACACAACACTTTTTTTTTTCAGTATTTCAGGTGCATTTCATCTATACCTGTATTTCCTTGTTTGTTATTTTCAATTACCTTTTTAATTCAAATTGAAATAGTGTTCTATCAAAAATATCCCCCATTTTTATCTTTTCCTCTTCACTGATGCTTCAGCTTTGTTTTTGCATTCATCAGCTGTCTCTGAATTTCTGGATTATGGAAGAAATCTATGATCCAGATGATTAAAATCCAACTGAATGAAATGTGTATGCCCATAATTCAACTGAAAGAATAAATCAAATGTGTGTGATGAACTAATGATGTCTAAATTAAACCACTTGATGTAACTTATGAAATTGATGATGGCTGCAGAAATAAGAACTACTTGAAATAACTGTTATCTAATGCAAAGAAATTAAACAAACTGAATTATTTAACTATAAAACTGCTAAAAAGAGGAAACCAAATAACTAGACAAGGTCCTGCACTCAGGCTTGCAGGTATGGCATAATTTCTGCCTCTGAGATAATGGGATACAGGAAGGGGTTCCCTCTAGGAATCCCTTCCTGTATCACCCAAAAGTGAACACAGACATTTACTAAGAGAAACTTTTTCTTTTGTGTGTTAACAACAAAGTTTTCTTTGGTGTGGGGGGACATTACATCATTTAAAAAAGCAGTGTGGAACAACACAGTACAGGTCCCAACGCCAGTAGTGACTTTTTTTATAATTGGGCATTGTGGCCTAAGGCATGTCCCACAAAAAAAAAAGAAGATATTTTCATAATATGAGTAATTAAATACAAAGTTTGGCACCACAGTGACAACAACAAAAAAAAGTTGGTGGTTTGGCATCTCCATTTTTTTTGTTTAACATTGTGGTGGTTAATGCGTTAAATTAGCCCATCCTTAAGTGTCTCCAAAATACAAATCTTACTACTTGCACAAAAGTCATTTTAACTCTGTATAAGATTCTAGTGCTGCTGATATTTGTTTTATATATATATATATATATATATATATATATATAAAAATAAATAGACTACATTCATGTAGTGTAGTGAAACAACTGTAATTCTTCCAAATATAAATTTTTGAGAAACTAGAAAACAGAAGTGATATGGCTTGCTTTCAAACAAAAGAAGGCAAACAACACACACACACGGCCTTTATAAGAGCCCTTGCATTGCATAATATCTACCACATAAATCGAGTGGTTATGGGAAGACTGAATGACCACAAATTTTCTTGCAGAAACGTAAAGGATTTGCAGTATCCTGGTGCTAAAAAAAACTTGATGTCCTTGTGGAGTGACTCTGTGCTTGAGAGACTCTGCAAGATGTATGTAGCAAATTTTTTTTAGCATGGCCAGCTTTAGCTGATAGATGGAAATTTATTTTGTAAAGATGGTATTCACTTAAATGGAGGAGGTGCATAATTTGCTTGTCCCATTGAGGAAGCATTAAGGGTTCAGAGAAACTTAGTTCAGGAAGTTAGGGAAGATGACACAATCCACCCAGATCATTGGTATGAGACAAAAGGACATTCACACCCTCTCTGAGAGGTTTCGTGCAACCAATAATTATCCTAAACATTAAAAGGGAAACTGTAATAGAGGCAATATCATCATCATCAGCCATTTTCAATCCACTGCAGGATGAAGGCCTCTCCAGCAACTTTCCAGTTCCTTCTGTTTTGAGCACTGGCCATCCATTTACTACCCAAAAACTCATGAATTTCATCTATCCATCTCCGACTTTGTCTTCCAGGTTTTCTTCTAGCTCCTCTTGGATACCATTCTGTTATTTTCTTAGTCCATCTGTCATCATGTCTTCGAGCTATGTGTCCTGCCCAAGACCATTTTAGTTCTTTAGTTTTGATAAGAATGTCCTTTACTTGAGTTTGCTGCCTAATCCATGTGTTTCTCTTCTTATCTAACAGTCTGATTCCCAATATAATTCGTTCCATTCTTCGCTGTGCAGTTCTCAACTTCTCTTCCATTCTTTTGGTGAGTGCCCAAGTTTCACTTCCATAACTCATGGTGGGGAGTATACATTGATTCATTATTTTACGTTTCAGACAAATTGAGATATTGCTCTTCAGTATGTGACTATATTTCCTGAATGCTATCCATCCAAAATTTATTCTTCTCTTGACTTCCAGCCATTTACCATTATTACAGCTAATAACTTGTCCCAGATAAGTATATGACTCCACCTTTTCAATTACTGCTCCTTTAATCAGCATTTCCCTTTCCGTGGCATACTTGTTCATCATTACTTTTGTTTTAGCCATATTCAACTTTAGTCCAAAATCCTTACTAACTGTGCATAACTGATTAAGATTTTCCTCTAATTCTTTGGGATCGTGGCTTATAACCACAATGTCATCTGCAAATCGTAAATGGTTTAGGTACTCTCCGTTCACATTGACTTCTTTCTGTGACCAGTCTAATCCTCTGAAAGCTTCCTCAAGGGCAGCAGTAAACAGCTTCAGAGATATTGTGTCTCCTTGTCGAACTCCTTTCTCGATTTTAAATTTGCTACTGTCTTTGTCTAGTCTAATAAAGGAGGTAGTACTCTCATATATTTTCTTCAAAATCATAATATATGGGGTATCTATGCCTTGTCTTTGCAGTGCCCGAAACATTGCCTTATGCTGTATGGAGTCAAATGCCTTTTCATAATCCACAAATGCCAGGCATAATGGTGTTTAATATTCATTTGCTTTCTCCATTAGCTGTGATATTACATGAAGGTGATCCATAGTAGAGAATCCTGTCCTAAAGCCAACTTGCTCTTTCGGTTGATTCTCATCAAGTATTCTTTCTAATCTGTTAGTAATGACCCTTGTGAACAACTTGTAGATGTGGGATAACAAGCTAATTGGTCTATAATTTCCAATTTCTGATTTATCTCCTTTCTTATGCAGCAAAACTATGATTGCATTATTCCACTGCTTAGGCATCGCACCTTTTCTAATGCACTTTGTGAAGAGCCTTGCCAGTTTTTGTGTTATGTCTCTTCCTCCCAATTTTAACAACTCTACAGTAACTTCATCTTCCCCCAGGGCTTTCCGATTCTTCATTTTCTTCAATGCATGTTCTACCTCATCAGGAAGAATATCGGGTATGTCGTATGTGTTGCTACTTTGCAATCCATCTTCCCCACTGCTGGTATCATTCCCTCGCTCCTTGTATAATTCTCTATAGTAGTCTTCTGCTATTTGAATTATGCTTTCTCTGCTGTTTATAAGTACACCATCGCTATTCTTCAGTTTCAGTATCATTTGTCTTTCTGTATTACTGCTCATGGCTGATTTAAATCCTTTGTTTTCCCTTAATGCTTGTTCCACTTTTCTTGTGTTAAATATTCTTATGTCCTCTCTGAGTCTCTTTCTAATGGCTTTGCATAACTCAGTATACACAATTTTCTCCCTGTCAGTGTTTTTCTTGCTCTTCATTTGTCATCTTCGGTTCATCATGACGTGTTTCTTGACTAATTTTTTCTTCTTTGGATTTCTGTTTCCCTATAGGTTTCTTGGGCTTTATCACTTTCAGAAAGTTGTAATATTCCTCGTCGATATCTTGGTCCTGAGCAGTCTGCAGAAGCTCAAACTTGTTTTTAAGTTCCAGTACATACTGCTTTTTCTCCTCCTCTGTTATCTCAAAGACCTTTGTATTATTTACTCGAGTCAGTTTTTTCCTTTTCTTTCCTACATCTATATCAAGTGTACATATTACCATTCTGTGATCACCTCCAACATTTACCTTATTCAGGACGGTAACATCATTCACAATATATCTCCTGTTAGTGAGGATGAAGTCGATTTCATTAGTTGTTAATCCATTTGGACTCTTCCATGTCCACTTTCTATTCATCCTTTTCTTGAAAAAAGTGTTCATTACTGACAGTCCTTGAGATTCTGCAAATTTGCAGAATAGAGGCAATATCCACCAGTAATCTAAGATAACATGGAAAAAAATGTAACTACCTGTCAGAAGCATTGTCAAAAGCATTAAAATACAAAACTTAATTTGTCTATACAATAATGCATGATATTGTAAACAAATTAAATGCACTTGAGCTTTTTGAAGTCAGCTAATGCTGATATATTGGGCTTACTGAGATTTCATGCCACAGAGATGCAAGATGTAGAAGTTAATTTCAGAAAATATTGCATTTATTATTATTATTATTATAATTAGCCATATGGTGCAAGGAAGCCTTGAGGCTTTTTCTGCACCAGCCAAAAAAAAAACATTCTGAATTATCCTGAGAGAGAGAGAGAGAGAGAGAGAGAGAGAGAGAGAGAGAGAGAGAGAAAGTGTCAGAAGTAAAAGGGAATCACCAAAAAAGAGAAAAATGATGATATCCAGCTAAGGACCCTGGGTGTGCCAAGCCCATACTCACCAGATGTGAGCCCCTGGGGGGTGTTTCAGAAGAGATGGGAGGGATGGGGGAAGTGATACTTCTGAATGCCTGAAGTTGACAAGAATATTCCCTTGAGATCAGTGTGAATGTGGTGTGAAATGTCTTGCAGTAAAGGGAAGCAAGAATATGTTTTGATATATTTCTACCAGTACTCTTGAGAGACATTTGGCCTGATGACTATCAGGCCAAATGACTCATTATGTCTCGTTATGGCCAAATTCAGCTTACCTCTTATAGACTGGAATACGTATACTAAAAATCGAGGGTTTAGTGTCAAACAACGTTTTTGTAATTAACCAAGAAAAAGGCATTTGACATTTTCTTAGTTTACCAGAAATGTACTTACACCCAAGCCAACATATAAAGTACTAGAGAGATACAGTTCTATGACATAATATGCATTGTTATTTGTATAAAGTAAAACTAAAGTTATCTCAAAAAAAAAGAAAGAAAGCAATTTTGTAGTTAACTCTGTTTGACACTAAACCCTCAAAATACACTATATAATGGTTTTTAGAACAAGCTAAATGATTGCTACTTATCCCAGTAAGTATGAGAATACAAAGAACTTTAATGTCCTAGATATGGTTCTTGTTAAGAAACTGAACAGTATCAAAAACTTGGCAGTGGTGGGATCAATAGGTGGTGGGACCACATTACCATAAAATAGGTGGTATCAAAATAAAACTTGTGTGGGCAAAGGTACAGGAAAGAGCTTTATTTCAAGAGAGGGGAGTATAATGAAATAATATATTTCTTGGACTTGATTAACTAGAGAGAGAGAGAGAGAAACTGCAATATGCCGTTTGATACAAATATCTAATATACTATGAGAAATCAAGATATCTATCCTCGAAGCCATAGATTTGTTAATCTTTGTCATCCATTTTATCATAAGATGATAAAATGGATGACAGTGAAGTGAAGAGTTTAATTGAACAAAGCAAGTAAAAAACATGGAATAGTCACATATAATCATGTTCTTGTGATTTGTATTGTCATTTATATGACAATTATATATACAGTGGCAGACAAAAAAAAACTGCATCACTTGTGAATTTTGCAAATAGTGTGTTTTGTGCTACATTGACGGTTACAGAAATGTTCGAAATGCATTTGTTAGATTCACAGAGATATATATCTCTGTGAATGAAATCCAATAAAAAGACTCCACCTGATATACCTAATTGCCATAAATATCTTCCCAAAGGGTATAATGCATAATTAATGGAAATATGAGAAATCATGTAAATGGCAATTATGACAACCAAACATATATTTTATTGCATTTACATGTACAAACTGAAATGACAAGTTAACATAATAGTATTATGTACTGTAAAGCAGCAAAATAAGTCCTCAATATTTTGTTGTTCCTCCTGGAGCTGCAATTACAGTCATGCAACGATCTGGCATAGAGTTAATCAACTTCTGGATATACGGTTGCCCAATTTCATGGTATCATACCCTTACAATGCTCGCCTGCAGCTGAATCTTAATTGTTGGCTTCTTCTGAGTAATTTTAGACGGCATTATGTACCAGCAATTTTCAATAGGGTTCAAATCTGGACTGTTGTCGTGCCAGTCTAACACTGTAATGCCAGTATTTCTGAGGTATGATTGCACCTTAAGGGAGAAAAATGAGGGAAAACATTGGTGTAAGTATGAGAGACAAGAAGACAAACTCATCATTAAATCTAAATAGCGTAAAACTTACCAATTTTGCTGTGTGGCAAGGTTCTGAGTCCTGTTTAAAAATACAGTTTTGGACATCAGTGTGGTGAACCCTAATAACGGGTTTTAGGTTTCCTCCAAGATAGTAGTGTAGGTTTCTGCATTTACTGTTCCGTTAATAAACTTAATTTGCCCCACCCCTTTGCTTGTTATGAATCCCCAGACCATCTGACCGGTGGGGAATTTTACAGTCGGTGTTATGCAGTCAGGATGGTATGCCTCCGATTTTTGTCTTCTGACATATTGCTGCCCATCCGAACCATACAGGTTGAATTTCGATTTTTTTAGAAAATATGTCCCATTGCTGTTTTGTCCATGAAACATGCGTTTTAGCCCAAGCAAGTCACTTCTTCCTCATTTATTGGATCAACAAAGGCTTCTTCTTGGGCCGATAGGCAATCCGACTGCATTCCAAAAGCTGTCTGTGGGTAGTTCTTCCACTTGTTTCAACACAGAGGCCATCTCAAAATCCAGTTTTAGATCAGGAGCACTAGCATGGCAATTACAAAGTCATAGCCATTTTAAATATCAATCTTGGGAAGGCATAGCCACTCTCTTATGGCCTGATCCAGGGCTTCTCTTCACATCACCAGTTTCACACTTTAATTTCAGCATCCAGGATACTGTTGACTGGTCGCAGGGCACCTCTGTAGCCAGGTGGGCAGGAGCAGTAGTGCGTAGTTGATCAGACTGGGGTTCGAGCCCGTGACCACCAAATACGGAGGATGCGGAAAGGTCAGGAAATGACCACCGCATATCCCCGGAGCAATATGGCCTTAGTTGCTAATGCTCCTAAAAACCAAATAACAAACAACAACAACAAACAGACTGGTGGCAGCCTATTTTATCAGCGATAGCACGCATAGAAAGCTCTTCTTGGGACAGAGTGACAGCTACACTTTTTTTTTTCTTGGTGTCAACTGAAGAACATACAGAGCCATGCTTACACCCCTGCAAAACAAGATACTAATCAGCATATATACTCTTCCAACAGCATATTTATAGAAATGGCTGATGCAATATCCTGCAATTACTGTCTGATGCAATAGAAGCGTTATCTGACAATGCAGACAGGCTGCAAGAGCAGGTCATAGGATTTTGTCAATGATATACAGGAATTTTGCTAGCAGGTAAAAGGAGGTGATTATCTCTTTGTATAAGGCAATGGTCAAACCACACCTTGAGTACTGCTTACAGGTCTGGAGGCCTCATTTTAGAAAGGATGTAGATTTGCTCGAGTGTGTACAGAGAAGGGCAACAAGATTGGTGAGGGGTCCTCTTACCAAGAGAGAGAGAGAGAGACTTAAATTTTACAAATTGCAGCGGCTGGAGACCAGGCACCTGCGAGGTGATCTCATTGATATGTATAAGGCCTTGAATTGGTTGAACACGCTGAATTCTGATGGAATTCTTCCACTTGCTCAGATTATAAACGTACGGTGGCATAAATTCAAATTGAGGAAAGACAGTTGTAGAATAGATGTGTGGAAATTTGCCTTTAGCCAGCAGGTGATTAATTGCTAGAACAAACTTCCAACTGCCGTTGTGAAAGTTGATAGCTTAAATAAATTCAAGTAGGAACTGGTCAGACTTTTGGAGGGAAAAGTTGTATTTTTTTTTTTTTTTTTTTTTGGCTGATGCTATATATGTCATACGCTTGCTTTCTTGCATCACATGCCTCTATTACTTTGCGACAAACAAAATGACTGTAATCAAACAATATCTTATATGTTTCACTACAAATGTTACTTTTTTTTAAGGTGATACAATTTTCTTGCCTGCCACTGTATATAGTAATAGTGCAAGGAAGCCACAGGCTTTTGCTGCACTGTCAAAAAAAAAAAAAAAAAAAAAAACCTGAATAGATAAGAAAATTCAAATTATATTCTTCCCCTCTTCACACATAATTAACCAGTTGATCTTTGAATTTACTCAAACTGTCAGCCTCAACTACCTGCTACCAACTTGTTCCAGCAATCGACTTTTAAAACTTCCTACAATCTAATCTAAACCTTAACTCCTGTAATTTGAATGTATGACCCTAATTCTTGAATTCTTTATAACAGTGAAAATTCCACTTTTGTTAATTTTACTAATCCCTCTCAGAGCTTTAAAAATCTCAATCAGGTCACCTCTGAGGTGCCTGGTTGCCAAGCTCTGTATCCTACATAATCAGAATCTTTCCTCATATGGTTGTCCTTCTGCTTATCTCACCATTTGAGTTTGCCCGTCTTTGGACCATTTCAAGAAGCTCAATTTTTTTTTTTTTATTTATTTATTTATTTATTATTATTTTTTTACAAACGAGGTCTCCATACTTTAACACAGTATTACAAATGTGGTCTTACAATTTCCTTATACAGTGGGATTATAACTTCCCTATCTCTATTGGATAACATTCAATAAATCATCGATAGGACACCATGGGCTTTTCTGGCTGCCTGTTTATGCTGCAAAGAAAACTTCATATCTGCCTGTATCATAACTCCCAGATTCCTTTTCCTCCTCCACTGTTTTTAATTCAACTACCAAGTGTATAATTTATTTGTAGTTTGCTATTCCCCAAGTGTAAGACAAGGCTGTTGTTATTGTTGTTTGTTTGTTATTTGGTTTTTAGGAGCATTAGCAACTAAGGCCATATTGCTCCGGGGATATGCGGTGGTCATTCCCTGACCTTTCCACATCCTCTGTATTTGGTGGTCACGGGCTCGAACCCCAGTCTAATCAAGAAGCATGTGCTACGCACTGCTGCTCCTGCCCACCTGGCTATGGAAGCACATAAGACCTTGCATTTGGCAGCATTAAAACCTAGCTGCCACTTATTGATCATCTTTGAAATCTGTTCAAGCCATTCTGAAGGACTGCTGCTCTGCACTGGTCATTAATGACTCTGCCAATCTTTGTCATCTTCAAATTTTGACATCAAGCCTTCTATCCCTTTGTCAATGTCATTTATGAAATGGAGAAACAACAGTAGTCCAAGAACTATTCCTTGAGGGAGCCCACTCCTGAAGTTACACCAATCTGTAGAATATCCGATAATTACAAACACATCATGGCTTTGTTAAGGGGAAGTCTTGTCTGACCAGTTTGATTGGATATTATGATGTGGTCACAAAAGAACCGGATGCAAAAAAATAATTTTGATATCATATACTCGGATTTGAGGAAAGCTATTGAATGCACATTAAAGACTGCTGTACAAATTGGAGCAGTATAGCGTTAAGGGCAAGTTACTGCTGTGGATAAAGGGATGGCTGAGTAGGAGAAGACAGAGCGGTAATGAAGGGACATTGATCTTTGTGGACTAATGTTGTCAGTGGAGTCCCCCGTAGTTCAGTGTTGTGCCCATTGTTGTTTTGTTTATTTATCAATGATATTGATGAAGGTATATCAGGCTTAATGTCCAAGTTTTCTGACGATACAAAGGTTGGCAGAGTTGTTAATGACAGTACACTACTGCAACAAGATCTAAAAAAGTTGGGAAGAACAGCTGAGATGTGGCAACTGAAGTTTAACATTGACAAATGTAAAGTATTGTATATGGATAGCAGTAACCCCAGATTAACATGCTAACTGTGCGGTACTACACTCAGGTTGGTGGAGAATGAAAAAGACCTGGGGGTTATTGGTACAGTCAGATATGAAGTTTTCTGAGCAGTGCAGACAGGAATTTTGCTAGCAGGGATAAGGAGTTGATTATCCCTTTGTATAAGGCAGTGGTCAGGCCACACCTTGAGTACTCATACAGGTCTGTAGGCCTCATTTTAGGAAGGTTGCCAGAACAAGATTGGGAACAAAGGTGTGCTCTTACCAAGAAAGTTCTGCAAATTGCAGTGTCTGGAGACTAGGCATCTGTGAGGTGATCTAATTGAGGTGTATAAGGTCTTGAATGGTTTGAGCAGGCTCAATCTGATGGGACTCTCCCACTTGCTCAGATTATGAATCTGAGGGGGGCATAGATTCAAATTGAGGGAAGACGGTTGCAGAATAGATGGGCAGAAGCCAGCAGGTTGATTTCTGAAACAGACTACCTTCTGTTGTTGTGGAAGTTGATAACTTAAATAAATTTAAGGCTGATCTAAACAGAGTGACTGGATGGGTGAAATGGGAAAGGGTTTTTTTTTTTTTTTTTTTTGGTTGATGCTGTATAAGCTTGCTTTCTTGCATCATGCCTCCACTAATGCTAAATGCTAATGTATTGACAGGATCCTGTAAGCTGTTCTAGTAGCCTGTCTGAAATGCACAGAGAACTTCCATGTCGGACTGTACAAATTATTCTACCCCCTACCCAGGTCTCTTTCATTCTTCACCACCTTGAGTGTGGTGAAGAATGAAATTGGTATGTTATTCTGGGATTAATGCTATCCATATGCAGTGCCTTGCATTTGTCAATGTTAAAACGTCTTACCACTTCTCAGCACATCTAATTTGTCTAGATCTTTTTAAAAAGAACTGGCTAGATCTGCTCAGCCTTATTTATTTTTAGCTTTGGAACTCTCTCTTCCTCTTTCTTCTTAGTTATTATAATGAAGTCGTTTAGCTACCAGTTACAACTTAGTGTACTTCTCGTGTTCTCATCCCTAAAATTTCTTTACACATGAATGTAAATGTAATTATTGCATTTACTTTTTGAGCAGATTGAGTAGAACAAAAAAGCAAAGAATTGTTTGCTACTTTTCTTTGAATTCTTAGTCAAGAACTTCCCCCCCCCCACATCACCAGTGACCTGATTGCATACCAGTTTGTATTTGTAGGATTCCATGTCCCCTACTAATTTATAATCATCCCAAGGGTTTTTTTTTTTTTTTTCCCTCTGCTACTAGTGTCATCAGTTCTTCTGACATCCATTTAGGTCTAAACCTTGAATATATATATATATATTTGTTAGTATAAAAAGCTTAGCAGCTTCTATGATTTCTTCTCTGAATGCCTCCCATATAGAATTTGCAATTGGTAACATCATTAGTTGGTTTCACTGACTAAATAAAGGTGACTACCACTGTAGTCACCTTTATTAAAGCAAAATCCCTTCTCCTTTACCCCAACAGTACTTATATCTTTAAGTATATCCTACATCAATATATTATGATCACTGCCACCTAGTGGCTCCTTTATTTGGATATTCATAATGCATGAAGAGCTACCGCTGATAATCAAATCAAGAGTATTGCTTTCTCTTGTTGCTTCTATAACATGTTGCTGCAGAAAACAGTCATCCAGTAAAAACCCAGAGCTTGTTATGAAATAAGTGATATGATGATCTCAGAGATCTGATGTTAAAGTGATAATATTTATCACTTTAATATCAGATATTCTTAATGCATGAAGAATTATCATTTATTATCACTTTAATGTTAAAGTGATAATAACAGCACTTTAACATCAGATCTACTGAGACTGAAGATCAAGTCCCCAGGAAGGATGATATATATTCAGTTAGAATTTAAAAAGCTGCATGTTGATGTATGAAACCTTTGGAGGTATTAATGACAGTGCAATTAGATTCTGGGAAGAATAAGCAGTTCTGATGCCTCTTCAATCCTCAAAGGTGGTGCAAAAGAAGAGTTTGGTAACTGTAGGCCAGTGAGTTTGACTACTGTGTTAAGGAAGGTCTTGAAGTCTGTGGTTAACAATGCAATTCAGGACCATCTCTACAAGAATGGTTATCTTGAATAAATCCTAGCCTGAGTTTGTTAAGGTAAGGTTATATGTGACCAGTGTGGCAAATTACTATGATGTAGTCATTAAACAGTTGGACAAGTAACAATTTTTATCTTATATATCTAGATTTTAGTTAGTAAAGCTTTTGATACCACCCCTCAGGTAAGTGGTCTTGTAGGCTGACTAATTGATGGGAGACAGGGTTGTCATAAATGGCTGGCCTTCAATCTGGACTAATGTAACAAGTTAGGTCCTTCAGAGATCAGTGTTGGTTCTCCTCCTATTTATAATTTTCATAAATAGTATCAATAAGAGTACTGAAAAGAAGCTAACAAAGTTTCTTCAATGTATTTGAAGTTTGGAAGAGTAGTTCACAATTCAAGCCAGACCCTTGTTTCTTCAAAAAGACTGATTTTAACTTGATTTTTATTCTGATTTTGGCCTGCATATATGGCCCAAAAAATGGCAACTAAAAAGTTCAGTGCTTCTAAATTTAAGCTTATGTACTTGGGGTACAGAAATCCTGGACTCATATAATCAGTGGGGGCGTAGAGCTAAAAGTGGTTCAAGACAAAGGGATTTGATCTAACATGAAATTTTCCATGCACTGCAAACAGGAAGCTAGAAAAGCACACGATATCCTGTCCATTATTTATGGGACCTTTTTTAGTGGAGAGAATGATATCATTATTCCTCTATACAAAACAATGGTTAGACCACATTAGCATTAGCATTAGTTGAGGCATATGATGGAAGAAAGCAAGCTTATTCAGCATCAGCCAAAAAAAAAAAAAAAAAACACACACCACACTCCCATTTCACCCCTCCGTTCATTCGAAATACCTGTCCAGTTCAGCCTTAAATTTGTTTAGGCTATCAACTTCAACAACAAGTGATGGAAGTCAGTTCCACCAACCAACCACCCGGTGGCCAAAGGCAAATTTCCGGACATCTATCCGACATCTGTCCTTCCTCAATTTGAATTTATGCCCTCTGAGGTGATTATTCTGAGCAAGATGAAGAATCCCATTGGCATTGAGCATGCTCAAACCATTCAAAGCCTTATACACCTCTATCAGATCACCTCGCCGGTGCCTAGTCTCCAGACTCTGTAATTTGCAAAACTTAAGCCTTTCTTCGTAAGAGCAACCCTTTATTCCATTCACTAATCTTGTTGCCCTTCTCTGTACCCGTTCCAGCAGCTCTACATCCTTCTTGAAATGAGGCCTCCAGACCTGTATACAGTACTCAAGATGTGGCCTAACCATTGCCTTATACAAGGGAATAATCACCTCCTTATCCCTGCTAGAAAAATTCCTGTATATCATTGACAAGACACCATGAGCTACTCTTGCAGCTCGTCTGCACTGCTCAGAGAACTTCATATCTGCCTGCACAATTACCCCCAGGTCCTTTTCATTCTCCACCACTGTCAGTGTAGTACCGCAGAGTTGATACGTTGCTCTGTGGTTACTGTTTCCCATATGTAGTACTTTACATTTGTCAATGTTAAACTTCATTTGCCACCTCTCAGCCCATCTGTTCAACCTTTCCAGATCCTGTTGCAGCAGCATAGCGTCAGTAGTGTCCTTAACAACCCTGCCAACCTTTGTATCATCTGCAAACTTGGACATTAAACTTGATATACCATCATCAATATCATTCATAAACACCGAAAACAACAACGGACCCAACGCTGAACCCTGAGGAACTCCACTAATAACATTAGTCCACATTGAGCAGTGTCCATTGATTACCACGCTCTGTCTTCTGCCACTCAACCATCCCCTTATCCATAGCAGCAATTTGCCTCCAATGCCACACTGCTCCAATTTGTGCAGCAGTCTTCCATGTGCAACAGTATCAAAAGCCTTTCTAAGATCCAAATATATAATATCAAAGTTATTCCCTGCATCCAGTTCTTTTGTGACTACATCATAGTATCCAATCAAATTGGTCAGGCAAGACCTGCCCTTAACAAAACCATGCTGCGTCTGAGCTATAACTGAATTCTTGTCTAGATGATCCTGCAGTGCCTCTTTAACCAGTGCCTCCATTAATTTACCTGGAACAGAAGTTAAACTAACAGGTCTATAATTACTTGTGTCAGCCTTTGATCCTCCTTTGTGAATTGGGGTTACATTTGCAAATCTCCAGTCTATGGGTACCTCCCCTGAGTCCAATGAAGCTCTCATAATTATGGCTAGGGATTTGCTTACTTCCTTTGCTGCCTCCTTTAATATAACTGGATAGATCCCATCCACCCCAGGTACCTTTTTTTATGTTTATCCTCAACAATCTCTCCTCCACTTTCCTCTCAGTTATTACAAAATCATCTAGCTCACTGCCAACGTTTACTTTACCTACGTCATTCTCCTTCCTGAATAACTCCTCATGCGTGAATGTAGATGCAAAATACTCGTTTAGATTGTTAGCCACCTGAGCAGGATCCTCAACTGTTGAACCATCAATATCCAGTGGACCAATCCGATTCATCCCTTTCCTTCTTGAGTTTAAATAGGTAAAGAACTCTTTTCTGTTTTTCTTTGCATCCTTTGCCAAGGATTTTTCGTAGTCTGCCTTTGCCTGCCTAATCTCCTTTGTGACTTGGTTACAGACCAACTTATATCTATCATAGGCTTCCATGTCACCCATTAATTTGTATGTATTCCATGCATTTTTCTTCTCTGCCACATGTCTCATTAGTTCATCTTACAACCATTTAGGCCTAAACCTTGAACAATATTTCTTAGTTGGTATGTAAAGCCTAGTAGCTTCCATGATTAGTTCCTTGAATGCTTCCATTCAGTTCTATTCAGTTCTTAGAGGCCATACCTAAAAAAAAAAAAAAAAAAAAAAAAAAAAAAAAAAAAAAGGCTTCTGGAGAGGGTTCAAAGGAAGGCATCAAGATTAGTGATGAGTACAAATTAGTGCACATATGAAGAGTGGCTTTGAAGGTATGGACTGCAAAGAGTTTGACAGTTAGATACCTAAAAAGATCTGATTGAGGTGTATTATAAGGCACCGAAGGGTTGAGTAAAATGGATGAGAAAAGTCTGTTCTTCCTCATAGGTGGGACAAGAACCAGGAGGCACAAATATTGAAATGTCAGGAAATAACAGAAGATTAGGTCTCGTGAACCTCACCTATGGGCACCTGGTTGTTGAACACTGGAGTAAGTTGCCTCCCAACATGGCAGAGGCAGCTTGATTACTGCAACTCCCCTATTATCAATTTATCTCCATCCTACCCTCTTCTCTTTTGTTATTGTAATAACTGATTTTCTTTGTATTCGCTTCTTCCTTGGCTTGGCCATTCTGCTAAGGTACTAATATAAATTATTTAATATTTTGATGGTTTAATAAGGATGGTGTCATAAGTAATTAAATGTTATTTACAGACTAATCAACTTTAAATTTATATTTTTGTATTATCTATTCTTAAATATTTATAGTATATTCCTCTTTATTATTTTGATTTTCATCTATAAATTCTTTTTTTATATATATAATTCATATTAATAGTGGTTTTCCTTTCATACCTAACTAACATTTAAATTCATATGTAGTGTGGCTAGCAATTGTTCAAGTTTCTAACTAAATGAACAGACTTGGGATCCCTGAAATACCTGAGCCACCACCAATCTACACTTTGCTATTTTTGTCATTTACTTTACTGTGCCCTATGTCTTGTAAACTGTTAGGCAACAAAGGAATTGAGATGCTATATACTCTTACTACAATCTTTTATCTCCTAATTGATGCTAGGTTTCATCGCATATTAACTTAATCACAACATATCAACAACATAATTGGCTGTTCTGTTTCCACTGTGGGCTATTCTACATGATTTTTACACTTCTTAATTTGAGAATTTTCTAGTCTTCACTCAAAGCTGTAGTTGACCAATCTCAAGCAGAGGAATAAGCTTACCTCCATGAGTTATTCTGTTTTTTCAGCCCACACAACATACAGACATAATACATAACAGTGCAGTATGGTCTGTCATTGATGTACCTAAAACCCTACAATAACATCCACCTACCCCTCCACACAAACACGCGCATATTGAAGGTTGTTTCGATACAACATCAACAAATTATATCTGTATATGTACATTGTATTGAAATTCTATAGGGACATGCTGCCATCTATTAACTGTGTTTACTAGTAAAACTGTCTTTATATTGATTTAAAAACAAACACACAGTCGAAGCTATTTATAGCAACCCTCTTTTTAACATCCCAAACGTTATAACATCCTATGTGATTGGTCCCAGCCAATTTCTCATTAACCTAATGCTATTTTATGAACAATTGATATAGCACCCTTCGGATATAATAACTGTTTTCTCATTCCCCTGGAGGGTAATTATATAGAGCTTCAACTGTGTATGTATATATATATATATATATATATATATATATATATATATATATATGTAGGAGATGTTATTACATTGAGGGGAGAAAAAGTAATGATAATTTTTTTTTTTTTTTTACATTTTAAATTGAATTTGATTTTGTGGAAAAGAATTATAATATATTTTTATTAAGGAAAAGAATTATATTAAAAAGCATTTATGTACATAGTTTCACAGTTTCTAAAAAGAAATTCCAGATTCCTCAAGAAAAATAAAACTTATTCCAAGTTACATATATACTATCCAGAAAACGGTTAAATGATTTTAGACATCCGATATTCTGCATTATTATCCTTACTCAGGAACATTTTGCTCTTGGGACTGTTATTTCAGAAATGGGAGATATTTCTCAAACTCTGAATTATCAGTGAATAATTCGGAGCTTGAGAAAGATTTTAGAACTCAGCCAGTTCTAAAATCTCATTAATAACGGATAACAGGGAAATAACATGGATAAATAAGATAAAGGCTATTATATATGGGTAAAAGAATGTACATGTATGTACAAGAAAACAGTATAATTTCAAAAAATAAATTTGTGCAAACTTCACACATGCAGAGCTATAAAGAGAGAACTAAAAAAAATAAATAAGTAATTTATTTAAATTGGACTTATTAATTTTTGAAATGCTGCTAGGTATTACTTTAGACAAAATGAGTATTTGAGAAAATTTTAACATACTAAATTAAATCAAAAGTTTCTGTTATTTTAGTATTCTGAAGTGGGTGCTATAACAACAGCTCCAGTATGTCCAGGGAAATGCTCCACTCCAAGATTATTAGGAAAACCAAAATCACTGTCCTTACACTTGAAGTGGTGTGAGTTTATTTATCATTTTTGATTCAGTTTTTTTCTTTTTAACTAATATATCATTCTTGAATAAGAATATAGTGTGGTAGGAGAAGTTTATGGTGTGTGTGTGTGTGTGTGTGTGAGAGAGAGAGAGAGAGAGAGAGAGAGAGAGAGAGAGAGAGAGAGAGAGAGAGAGAGATAGATCTGTTTAGCCTACTTGGAACAAAGTAACAGTTGGAATAACTGTAAGGATGCACACTTATAGGAGTAAAACAGCTGTTTGAAATATACCAAAATAAAAAGTGATCATTAAAGATTCACAGTCCTGATTGGAATCTAATAAACAATGATAGTCATATGTATAAAGTGGATGACAGTATCAGGTATGAAAGTTATATTAAAATTAGTCACTAAACATTGGAAATACAGTTCATAGGTCCAACAGTATTACTTAAATGTTGACACATACAGTTCTGGAAAGAGCCACTTTATTCATCATTTAAAAAAAAAAAAAAAAAAGGTTTAAAAAGATATTAACAGTCATCAAAAACACATGAAACCGAATGAGACTGCAGTAGTAAAAAACTAGGGATATCAACAGCTGTTTTTAAAATACAGGTCAATTATAAATGTAGTAAAGAAGTAGACTGGTGACAAAGCTACAGGCATACATGGAAAACTTGCTTCAAGAGTACCACAGTACAGCAGGGTGTGTTCATTGCATACACAGTTAGCATTAGCACATAATGCAGGAAAGTAAGCTAATATAGCATCAACCAAAAACACACACACTCTTCTCATTTCACCCATTCACTTGCTCCAAATGTTTGTCTAGTTCTGCCTTGAATCTGTTTAAGCTAGCAACTTCCACAATGACAGCATTAGCATTAGTAGAGGCATTTGATGCAAGAAAGCAAGCTTATGCAGCATCAACCAAAAAATAAAATAAATAAATAATAACCACTTCCACTTCACCCCTCTGTTCGTTCGAAATACCTGTCCAGCTGAGCCTTAAACTTATTTAGGCTATCAACTTCCACGACAAGGGATGGACGTCTGTTCCACCAACCAACCACCCGCTGGCTAAAGGCAAATTTCCGCACGTCTATCCTACATCTGTCTTTCCTCAATTTGAATTTATGCCCTCTCAGGTGATTATTCTGAGCAAGAGAGAGAATCCCATCAGCGTTGAGCATTCTCAAATGGAAGTTTGTTCCAGCAATCGACAGATGGAAGTTTGTTCCAGCAATCGACCACCCGCTGGCTAAAGGCAAACTTCTGCACAACTATCCTACAACTGTCTTTCCTCAATTTGAATTTATGTCCTCTCAGGTGATTATTCTGAGCAAGAGGAAAAATCCCATCAGCATTGAGCATGCTCAAACCATTCAAAGCTTTATACACCTCAGTCAGATCAACTTGCAATCTGCTGTAAATTCAGTCAACTTGCAAACGCTGTAATCTGCAAAACTTAAGCCTTTCTTCGTAAGAGCAATCCTTTGTTCCATTCACAAATCTTAATAATTCGTTCCAACAACTCTACATCCTTCTTAACATGAGGCCTCCAGACCTGTATACAGTAGTCAAGGTGTGGCCTGACCATTGCCTTATACAAGGGAATAATCACCTCCTTATCCCTGCTAGAAAAATTCCTGTATATCATTGAAAAGACACCATGAGCTACTCTTGCAGACCGTCTGCACTGCTCAGAAAACTTCATATCTGCCTGCACAGTTACCATCAGGTCCTTTTCACTCTCTATGTAGTACCACACAGTCGATACGTTACTCTGGGGTTACTACTTCCCATATGCAGTACTTTACATTTGTCAATGTTAAACTTCAGTTGCCACCTCTCAGCCCATCTGCTCAACTTTTCTAGGTCCTGTTGCAGCAGCGTACTGTCATTAGTGTCATTAACAACCTTGCTGACCTTTGTATCATCTGCAAACTTGGACATTAAGCCTGATATACCATCATCAATATTATTAATGAATACAGAAAACAATAATGGACCCAACATTGAACCCTCAGGGACTCCACTAATAACATTAGTCCACGAAGAGCAGTGTTCATTGATTACCACACAGTTGAACAAAGTTGGTTGTCTTCAGAGTGATCAGTTTGGTTGACTCTGAGGCAACCAGTACAAGGCTTTGGGGGAAGTTGAAAGATAGCAATAGGAGGTTGATACAGTTGACTATTGTTAGCATTAGCATTAGCATTAGTAAAGGCACTTGATGCAAGAAAGCAAGCTTATGCAGCATCAGCCAAAAAAAAAAAAAAACCCACTTCCACTTCACCCCTCTGTTCGTTCAAAATACCTGTCCAGCTGAGCCTTAAACTTATTTAGGCTATCAACCTCCACCACAAGGGATGGCAGTCTGTTCCACAAACCAACCACCCGCTGGCTAAAGGCAAATTTCCGCACGTCTATCCTACATCTGTCTTTCCTCAATTTGAATTTATGCCCTCTCAGGTGATTTTTCTGAGCTAGAGGAAGAATCCCATCAGCATTGAGCATGCTTAAACCATTCAAGGCTTTATACACCTCTATCAGATCACCTCGCTGGTGCCTAGTCTCCAGACACTGTAATTTGCAAAACTTAAGCCTTTCCTCGTAAGAGCACCCCTTTGTTCCATTCACTAATCTTGTTGCCCTTCTCTGTACTCGTTCCAGCAGCTCTACATCCTTCTTGAAATGAGGCCTCCAGACCTGTATACAGTACTCTAGGTGTGGCCTGACCATTGCCTTATACAATGAAATAATCACCTCCTTATCCCTGCTGGAAAAATTCCTGTATATCATTGACAATACTCCATGAGCTACTCTTGCAGCCCGTCTGCACTGCTCAGAGAACTTCATATCTGCCTGCACAATCACCCCCAAGTCCCTTTCATTCTCTACCACTGTCAGTGTAGTACCACAGAGTTGATACGTTGCCCTGGGGTTGCTGTTTCCCATGTGTAGTACTTTACATTTGTCAATGTTAAACTTCATTTGCCACCTCTCAGCCCATCTGCTCAACCTTTCCAGATCCTGTTGCAGCAGTGTAGTGTCAGTAGTGTCCTTGACAACCCTGCCAACCTTTGTATCATCTGCAAACTTGGACATTAAGCTTGATATACCATCATCAATATCATTTATAAATACAGAAAACAATAATGGACCCAACACTGAGCCCTGAGGGACTCCACTAATAACATTAGTCCACGATGAGCAGTGTCCATTGATTACCACTCTCTGTCTTCTCCCCCTCAACCACCCCTTTATCCATAGCAGCAATTTGCCTCCAATGTCACACTGCTCCAATTTGTGTAGCAGTCTTCCATGTGCAACAGTATCAAAAGCCTTTCTAAGATCCAAGTATATAATATCAAAGTTATTCCCTGCATCCAGTTCTTTTGTGACTGCATCATAGTATCCAATCAAGTTGGTCAGGCAAGACTTCCCCTTAACAAAACCATGCTGTGTCTGAGCTATAACTGAAGTCTTGTCTAAATGATCCTGCAGTGCTTCTTTAACCAGTGCCTCCATTAATTTTCCTGGAACAGAAGTTAAGCTCACAGGTCTATAGTTACTTGTGTCAGCCTTTGATCCTCCTTTGTGAATTGGGGTCACATTTGCACATTTCCAGTCTATGGGTACCTCCCCTGAGTCCAAGGAAGCTCTCATAATTATGGCTAAGGGTTTGCTTACTTCCTTTGTTGCCTCCTTTAATATAACTGGATAGATCCCATCCACCCCGGGTGCCTTTCTTGTGTTTATCTTCAACAGTATCTCCTCCACTTTACTCCCAGTTATTTCAAAATTCTGTAGCTTACTGCTAGAGTTGAATACACCTCTGGCATTCCCCTTGCTGAATAACTCCTCATGTGTGAATGTCGATGCAAAATATTCATTTAGTTTGTTAGCTACCTGAGCAGGATCATCAACAGTTGGCCCATCAATATCAAGTGGACCAATCTGATTCATCCCCTTCCTTCTAGAGTTTACATAAGTAAAGAACTCTTTGCTGTTTTTCTTTGCATCCCTTGCCAAGGATTTCTCGTAATCTGCCTTCGCCTGCCTAACCTCCTTTGTAACTTGGTTGCATATCAACTTGTATCTATCATAGGCTTCTGTGTCATGTGTTAATTTGTAAGTATCCCATGCATTTTTCTTCTCTGCCATATGCCTCATTAGTTCATCTGACATCCATTTTGGCCTAAACCTTGAACAATATTTCTTAGTTGGTATGTAAAGCCTAGTAGCTTCCAAGATATGTTCTTTGAATGCTTCCCATTTTGAATTTGCTGTTGGTAACATCATCAGTTGGTCCCACTGTATAGAATTTAAATACTGTCTCAGTCCATCGTAGTCGCCTTTACGGAAGCAATAACCCTTCCCTTTACCCCTAATGGTAGTTACCTCTTTCAGTAAATCCCACTTCAGCACACTGTGATCACTGCCACCTAGTGGTTCATTTATCTGCAGATTCTTAATGCATGAAGAATCACTGCTGATAATCAAATCAAGAGTATTACTCCCTCTAGTTGCCTCCTGAACATGCTGATGTAGAAAACAATCATCCAATAAATCCACAAAAGCCCTGCTAGTGTGTGAGTAACCAGCCCCTAAATTCCAGTCAATATCTGGGAAATTAAAATCTCCCATTATAAGACTCTCTGATTTACTGGCCCACTCTATTTCCCTGTACAGTTCCTTATTATACTCATCAGAGTCATTAGGCCTATAGCACACTCCTACTCTCAATTTTGATCTCCCAATGCTTATGTCACACCAAACTGACTCAACACTGCACTGTCCAGCGATGTCGACTGGCTTCACTTCCTTGGTTTTTATGTGTTTCTTAACTAATAGCAGGCGCTTCCGTAGCCAGGTGGGAAGGAGCAGCAGTGCGTAGCATACGCTTCTTGATTAGACCGGGGTTCGAGCCCGTCACCACCAAATACGGAATATGCGGAAAGGTCAGGGAATGACCACCGGAGCAATATGGCCTTAGTTGCTAATGCTCCTAAAAACCAAATAACAAATTAACTAATAGCATAACCCCTCCCCCCTTCCTATCCTTTCTGTAGATGTTGTACTCCCCAAATTGCAGTTCTGCATCCCTTATATCTGTGTGACACCACGTCTCTGATATCCCAACAATATCTGCCTTTGATGTTTTGAGCAATACCTCAAATTCATCAAATTTATTTACTAAACTCCTAGCATTGGTGTACACGCAAGTATACCTGCACCTGTTTCTATTCTTAGCTACCCGAACACAACCCATGTGTTTATTTGTACCGCAATGGCTCCCAGCAGTCTCTGAAATACCATGCATCTTGTTTTTCAGGCTTCTGCTCATTCTAATAGAAGCAGTGCAAGAATCTCTTTCACCTCTGCCAGTGGCTACTGTCAATCTATTGGTCTTTGTCTCCCCCCAAGCTAGCAGTTTTCCGACCCACCTAACACTGCCTCGATAGCATCAGCAAATATTCTTGCACCCTTTCTATTTAAGTGTATCCCATCCCTGTAGAAGCAATCTCTCCTGTTAACAAGTACAGTTCAGGCTGAAAAAAATTCTACCCCTTGAGCCTTGCACAATCTTTCCTGGGCCGAATTGATCGACAAGGCTCTCATCATATACTCCCTCCTATCGTGTCTGGGCAGAATTGCAGACACTTTCAAATTCAACCCTAATTCTCGGCTTTTGTTCAACAGTGACCTGTACTTAAGTAATTCTGCCGGTCTCCTACTCTTAATATTATTAGTGCCAACGTGTACAACTATATCACCTTTTGTGCCCTTAAAAGATGATATTCGCTCTACAACGTCATCAACCTTTGCCCCTGGCAGACATACCCTGGTCCTGTTCCACCTATCTTTTTTACAAAGCATGTTCCCCGTTTCCCTGAAAATAGAGTCACCAACAACTACTAGTTCCTTCGGGACCAGCGCATTCTGCCTTGGGGGTCGTCTCTGTGTCACGCGATGCCCAAGTGCAAGCTCTGGCGTTGATGTGGGCAGCTGAGAGCTTGATGGGCCCCTCAATTTAGTTTCTTCGAGGGCATCCACCCTGTCCTTCAAGCTCTCATATAGGCCCACAAGAACGCCGAGTTGTTGCCTGATATCGATACACTCCTTGCATCGCGCACACACAAAGACATCCCCCTTGGCAGTATCATGTCCCGTACCCGATTGCTCTGCAAACATCAAGCAAACAGTGCATTTTATAAGGCTGTGAGTCAGAGGACAACTGCCCCCCTCAGTTCTGCTCTGAGCCACAGCGCTTCCATTAGCTTGAGCCTTTTGCTTTGCTGCTCTGGTCTGAGTCATGATTCTATTAATTTATCAATTAATTATAATTAATTATGTTATGTTATTAATTATGTTAAATATAATTAATTATATTACGTTTGTAATCTAAGTCGTTATATGTATTTATTTAAACTTACAATTTAACTGCTAACGAAGTTCAACTAACGCTATCTAGTACGGCATACAACTATCGTATCACAATGGCGGGAAAATTACGAACGCTAGCGGAGTTGAAACACGTGGAAACCTTTACCGATACTTTTATGCAATTACAAGGCCGAGTAAAGAATAAATACACCAAGTTAATCAGAAAATCACAAAATAATGTTATACTACTAAATTTAAATCAAAAGTTTTAGAAAAACAATAATTTCAAATCAATAAATAAGAAAAATCCACTTAGCGGCTTGGAACACGACCGTCTCTAGTAGCAAACGTCTCTTGTTTGAGAGCACTGATCCAGTAAGGGGCTGATGTCAGCATTCTGTTCCTTTTGATGGCTAGGCTAAAGAGTGCTATGTTGTAAAAGGCTTTCTTAAATTTTTTTCTGGCACAATGAATGTCACAAAAAACTGTAATATGATCCACATGAATGAAATCAATCTTACCACACATGTCCAGCAAGTTTCGATTTAGTAACTCTGTCATATTTTAGGTCATTCCAGCATACTCCAAAGTGCTAATTCTTAGCCCTTCCCCCCATTGCAACATGCACAACACAATGATACAAAATGGAAATTTTCATGTTCAGGCTATAATTTCACCAGAATAACATGGAAATCTTTGTGACCTGTGCAATACGTTTTAATTTAATAATTAATAATTTTTAATAAATTAATAATTAACATTATTAATTTATTAGTTAATTTATATCACAGGCAGGATGTATCTGTAGTCAGGTATATTTAAAGTATTACTTATAAACTTGTTACAGATTTTTAGGAACAGATCTTGTAAATGCTATACCATATCAGAGTACACATAATGCTCTGTTAATGTACATAGTACATTTTTGTAACATTGTACACCAGTGTTACCATTAGTAAAGGCACATGATGCAAGAAAGCAAGCTTATATAGCATCAGCCAAAAAAAAAAAAAAGCCTGATATACCATCATCAATATCATTAATAAATACAGAAAACAACAATGGACCCAGCACTGAACCCTGAGGGACTCCACTAATAACATTAGTCCACGAACAGCAGTGTTCATTGATTACCACTCTGTCTTTTCCCACTCAACCATCTCTTTATCTATAGCAGCAATTTGCCTCCAATGCCACACTGCTCCAATTTGTGCAGGAGTCTTCCATGTGCAACAGTATCAAAAGCCTTTCTAAGATCCAAATATATGATATCAGAATTATTCCTTGCATCCAGTTCCTTTGTGACTACATCATAGTATCCAGTCAAATTGGTCAGACAAGACTTCCCCTTAACAAAACCATGCTGTGTCTGAGCTATAACTGAAGTCTTGTCTATATGATCTTGCAGTGCTTCTTTAACCAGTGCCTCCATTAATTTCCCTGTAACAGAAGTTAAACTAACAGGTCTGTAATTACTTGTGCCCTTTGATCCTCCTTTGTGAATTGGGGTCACATTTGCACATCTTGGCAGTCTAGTCTGCGCAGGAACCGAAAAGAGGAAGTTGTTCTATCTCGGCTCCGCATAGGACATTGTCACTTGACACATTACTATCTGCTGAGGGCAGACGATCGTCCTATGTGTAGAAATTGTGACACCATTTTAACAGTCCGTCATATTTTAATTGAATGTCCGTCCTTTTATAATGACCGCCGTTTATGTTTTAGCCATCTGTCTGAACCTTATACACTCAGACAGGTTTTAAACGACAATGACAATATGTCAGCTATTTTTAAGTTTTTACAACTTATTAATCTAAATAATTCAATCTAAAATATTTTTATCATTTTATACTACATGAACGTTTTAAATCGTATATTCTTTTAAAATAATATACAAATAATTTCAATTTTATATTCTACATCTTTTTGACTTGGCGCATTATAGCCTTAGATGCTAATGCGCCATAAAACAAACAAACAAACAAACAAACATTTGCACATCTACAGTCCATGGATACCTCCCCTGAGTCCAAGGGAGCTCTCATAATTATGGCTAAGGGTTTGCTTACTTCCTTTGCTGCCTCCTTTAATATAACTGGATAGATCCCATCCATCCCAGGTGCCTTTCTTATGTTTATCTTCAACAATTTCTCCTTCACTTTGCTCTCAGTTATTACAAAATCATCTAGCTCACTGCCAGAGTTTAATTCACCTTTGGTATTGTCCTCCCTGAATGTGTGAATGTAGATGCAAAATACTCATTTAGTTTGTTTATCTACCTGTGCAGGATCATCAACAGTTGACCCATCGATGTTTATTTCACACCAAACTGACTCGACACTGCACTGTCTAGCCATGTCAACATGGCTGGACAGCGTACTTCCTTGGATTTTGTGTGTTTCTTAACTAATTGCATAACCCCTCCTCCCTTCCTATCCTGTCTATCCCTCCTGTACACATTGTATTCCCCAAATTCCATTTGTATATTTCTTATATCTGTGTGACACCACCACGTCTCTGATATCCCAGAGACATGGTGTCACCCAAGGTTGGTCAAAACATCTTTTGATGTTTTGACCAACACCTCAAATTCATCAAATTTATTTTGCAAACTCCTAGCATTGGTGTACATGCTAAGTATACAAGCACCTTATTCTTAGCTACCCTAACAAAACCCATGTGTTTACTTGTACCACAATGACTTCCAGTAGTCTCTGAAATCCCCTGCATCTTGTTATCCAGGCTGCTGCTCGCTCATTCCAATAGAAGCAGTGCAAGAATCACTGCTTCTTATTGGAAGCAGTGCAAGAATCACTTTCACCTCTGCCAGCAGCTACTGTTAATCTATTAGTCCATGTATCCCCCTCTCAAGCTGTTTCTTAACTTTTTTTAATTATCACCCTCTAAAGGGCTTTTTTAGACAGTTTTTTTTTTTTCCTAATTGTCCCGCATGAAATTTTAAACAAGAAAATATTTTATGCTTGCTCTTTTGACATTAAAAACATTTTTACTTGCATTATTCCAAAAATTTTTAACAAAAAACAGTCATACAAAAAGCATTACTCAAGTGAAGTCATCGTCAGCTTCTGCCAGAAGCAAATTATTTTAACTTGTATTGTTGGAATCATACTTGTATGATGACAACAATAATTTATCTTCTACGGGATCAAATTTAATGAAATTTTGCATGGAGCTTCGTCTTAGCTGTATACTAGAGGATAAACTTTCAAACCTCTGAAAATTGCAGTAGTTTTTTCAAGATAGTGGAAAATACAAACTGTAATCAAGGAAATTTTCTCACATAATAAAAGGGATAATGTGGACTTATAGAATATCATTGAAAAGCTAAGGAATTTAGAAACAGAAATATTAAAGTTTTAGGATACAAAAAAAATGCTTTGGAAACTGGGAAATGCATTAATTTGAAAATGCATCTGGTTTCAAGTCACCTGGTGTTTTCAGATTGAATGCAATATTTTTCTTTACAATTAAACTCTGAGGCTGGAAAAGGGTTCTGCAAATTTCCAAAAACATTTGTCAACTTGGACATTGTTATATTATTATCCACGAATTTTATTAATATCTGAAAATTAAAATTTTTAATGTCTGTTGATGACTCTTAAATGTAAAACGCGTTAAATATGCTAGCAGCAGGACACTATATACCTGGTACAGAATTTTGTAAAATATTTATTCAGTGGGATCCCTGAGCCTGATGCTTCTTAGCTAAAAGTTCAATGTTCAGTATGATGTTAGTAAGTTTAATTCTGATGTCTCCTCTTGAACATATATCAATTTTGTTTCTTTCCTTTGTTAATATTTTATTTACTGAACTAAAACCACTTTCAACCATATAAGACATAGGAAAACAAAGAAGTACTTTGGCCATTTCAGACCACATTATTGGATAAAGAAGTTTAGTTGTTTGTGGAGTGGCTGAGTTGCAACAACTCAGCCATTCCTCCTTTTTCAAATTTATATTTTCATTCTTCATTACATTTTAATTCAATGAATTCTTCTTGAATTCCTTCCCTAGCAGACACTGCATCATTGAAAGCAGGCTCTGCATCGCATTCAATTGGATCTAACATCCATGGCTTCACTTCAAAAGAAAATAAATATGAAAATCTATTTTTCATTTCACCTTTTAAAGAACGCAAATGAACTGAATAATTCTTAAGATCATTCTCAGTGAGAGATTCATTGATTTCAGCTAACTCTTACATACCATGAAATTGTTTTCTCATTAAATTTCTTTCAAATATTTTCAGTGAAAGCTTTTAATATGTGTTTGCAATCTATCACCATAATTAATTTCCCTTGAAGTTGAATTGATATTTCATTAAGATTTTGAAAAATCCAAGCTGTATAATATATGCTGTTTTGCATTTGCTTATCTCCTTTGCTAAATCTATGTCTGCTTCGCTTTCTAAAAAATGAATTATTATATCAAAAAGGTTTACAAATCTTGTTAGACAGTTTCCTTTATAAATGTAAAAGAAGCCTCACATACTGTTCTTCCTTATCAACACTAAATTTTCTGAAAAGGCGATCATATTTGCTTTGTGATTTAATTTTATTGATGGTTTTAATAACTATATTGAGAGATTGATAAAGAATTGGACTAATATTTTTTGCAACCAGATGAAGTCAGTGAAGTGTATTGCAAGAACTTTGGGACATACTGCCTTTAGATGGGCCTATAAAACCTTTGTCTTCCAACCATGGAGGTAGCACCATCAGTAGCACAGGATACCAAATTTTCCAATGGTACTTGTTTTTCATCAAACCATGTTTACAGCAGCAAAAATAGATGCTTCAGTAGTCAGTTTCTATAGATTTTACAAACAACGTCTCTTCTTGTAATTTACAAGAAGTATGCCATTAGTCATCATCGAAACGTATGCCATTAGTCATCATCGAAATGAGAAACGTATGCCATTAGAAGGGCCTTATTGTCAGTAACTGTGGATTTATCAATCTGAATAGAAAATTTTATCGTTTTTAATTTTTCAGTTAGTTGTCCTTCAATGTTAACTGACATGTCATTGATTCATCTTCGAATTGAATTGTTGCTCAATGTCAGTGCTTTTAAAATACTGAAAGGATTTTGATTCATCACTGTTGAAATTACAGTCTCTAATGCAGGTTATATAACAGTCTCAGCAACTGTATGAACACTACCAATTTTTTCAGTGATTTCTGCAATTCTATAAGAAGCAATCATTCCATTGTCATTTGTTTGTGTGTTCTTAAATAAGGAAGTAACTGTTACATTGCTCAAAATTCTGTTTTAATTTTTTAAAATATTCAATATGTTTACCAATTTTATCAGGATATTTCTTTTTTAAGTGTCTAAAAGTCTTAATGGTTTCGTAGCCTCATTTGAAAAAGAACAATTACGCTTAAGACACGTGGGCTGTCTTGAGTCAAATGGGCATTCAATAAAACCATAAGCTAGATATTCATCCAGATACTGTCAACACTTTTTTTTCAGCACTTGCCATGATTAATGATGGGTTGAATAACTATAAATAATAAAATATAAACTATTTTTATTTAACTCTCATAGCCCATGTCACTCACAAAAGCACCGCCGATCAAAAATAAACAATTTCCACAGGGAAACAATAAATCAAAACTAATTGTCACTTAGAAACAATAGACTAAAACACTTCCTCATCCCATCCATACCTCATATATTGACCAATGAAACAGAAGAATAAATAAATAAACCACGCCCACCACATCGCCACCAAGATACAGCTGACAGAAAGGCGCAAACACCAAGGATTGCAGAGACATTACCTCTGAAAGCACTTAGGCATTTAATGCCTATGAAAAGCAAAGGTGGTTGAATTAAATCAGGCCCACTTTCTTCCTTCTATCAAAATTTCTCACTCACTCCTAATATAATATACCTATATGTTAAAAATCAGTTGTCTCAGGGGAAAATAAAACCCAATGAGAGAAATTAAATATTAAGGAATAGGATGTTGTTGGGTAGGTTCGAACTTTGGAGGGTCACAAACCATTGTATAATACCCATGATTTTTTTTACCCCCCAAAAAACCAATTTCTCCCCCGTTGAAAATCCCTGCGATACACTAACCAAACATTAATTTCCCATAAAATTCATGGAACTTGTCAACATACATTTTGCAAATATATATATTTTTTAAAAGAAATATGAATAAATACAGTTACTATGTATGCATGATAAACTAATCCTGTTTGAAAAAATTCATTAAAAGAAGCGGATGAGTTGCCTTCCTCCTGTCATAAAGACTCTTATAGCAAGTGGTAGTAATAGTAGTGGCATGTGATGCAAGAAAGCAAGTGTATGAGCTTATGCAGCATCAGCCAAAAAAAATCACACCATTCCCTCCAAATGCCTGTCCAGTTCCTCCTTAAATTTATTTAACCTATCAACTTCCACAATGACAGATGGAAGTTTGTTCCAGCAATTAACCACCCGCTGGCTAAAGGCAAATTTCCGCACATCTATTCTACATCTGTCTTTTCTTAATTTGAATTTATTGCCCCCTTAGGTTCATAATCTGAACAAGTGGAAGGATCCCATCAGAATTCAGCGTGCTCAATCCATTCAAGGCCTTATACACCTCAATCAGATCACTGCGCAGGTGCCTAGTCTCCAGCCACTTGCAATTTGCAGAACTTAAGCCTCTCTTGGTAGGATTCCCCTCACCAATCTTGTTGCCCTTCTCTGTACACGCTGAAGCAAATCTACATCCTTCCTAAAATGAGGCCTCGAGACCTGTACGCAGTACTCAAGGCGTGGCCTGACCATTGCCTTATATAGAGGGACAACCATCTCCTTTTCCCTGCTAGCAAAATTCCTATATATCATTGACTGCACAATATACCCAGGTCTTTTTCATTTTCTACCACCTTAAGTGTAGTACCACACAGTTGGTATGTTTCTCTGGGGTTCTTCTACCGGTATGCAGTACTTTGCATTTGTCAAGGTTAAACTTCAGTTGCCACTTCTTAGCCCATCTGCCCAAATTATCTAGATCCTGTTGCAGTAGCACACTGCCATTACTGTCATTAACAACCCTGCCAACCTTTGTATCATCTGCAAACTTCGACACTAAGCCTGATATACCTTCATCAATATCATTGATAAATATACAAACCAACAGAGGACCCAACACCGAACCCTGTGGGACTCCACTAATAACATTAGTCCATGAAGAGCAGCACCCATTAATTACCACTCTCTGTCTTCTCCCACTCAACCATCCTTTTATCCATTGTAGCAACTTACCCTTAATACCATTCTGCTCCAATTTGTACAATAGTCTTCCATGCGCAAGTGGTTACATTACAAGCATACTCTAATATTGAAAACATTACTTCTTCTTCTTCCAAAATTGATCAGAATCTTCTGTGACTCCTATTATATCTTCCAGCTTCATCATGATTTCTCATACAGACTTTTGAGCAGTTCTTTTGGTACTGATCATTTGGTAACTTAATAGTTAATGATCAGTGTCAAATAGCACTTCTTCAAAATGACTTAGATAGACATCATAGATGGTCAGAAAAGTGGCATGTATGTTTGAATACAGCAAAATGCAAAGTCTTGCACTTGGGAAACAGCAGCCCCAAAATAATTTATACACTTGGTGAGGGTTATATTAACCCCCACCAAATGTATAAGTTATTTTGGTTTTCCAAGGAGAGTAGATAGGTGTCAAGAAAGGTCCTGGTGTCCAATCCATGATTTATAAACTTTTGCTTGTAGAGGTTGGGAGGTCATTATCCCACTGTATAAAGCAGTTGTATGGCTGCACTTGTAATACTGCGTTGAAGTTTGGAGACCACGCCTAAAATAAGACATCAAGCTTCTTGAAAGGGTTCCAAAGACGGACACTGCATCTCAGCAGAAGGATACACGAAAGACTTAGAATATGTGGGCTACAGAACTTAGCAACTAGGCTAAGGGGACCTAAATGAGATTTATATCTGGGAAGAGAAATAAAAGGAATGAGGATGGAATATTCCCTATTAAAAAATTCCAGAACTTGAAGCCAAAAAATTCAAATTGGGGGGTAGGGGGGAGGTTTAGACTGGATTTCAGGGGAAGTTCTATTTTAGTCAGTGAGTTGCTAATTACTGGAATAAGTTGCCTTCATGAATGGTTGAGGCTGATAGCTTGGGAAACTCAAACATCATTCAAGCTGGATGGGTACCTTTCTGAGGAGGGAGTCACAAACAGATAGTTTATTTTATTATTATTCTTTTTTAAATTAATTAGTTTATTTATTTATATTTTTGGCTGGTGCAGCAAAAGCTTTAGGCTTCCTTGTGCCATGTGGCTGATACTAATACTTCATACTAACTTGTATTAAATGGATCACAGTCACTACCCTCAATATCACCTTCTCCCAAGAGGTTCTCATAGATAACTTTTGCCTTCTCTGGAATTTGATGCATACATTTTTCTTTGATTTCTATTTTAAAAGTCTTTCCATTTCTACTGTGTGCATGAGTGGAAGTAATTTGCTCTTTATCCTTTGCTATTGTACCTTTTATAACAACTCATTTTTCATAGATACCATTCCTTCACCACTTTCAGCTCTTATTTTCAATTTTTCTTCAAAAGTAATTATGTGTCTTTTCTTTTTTGCCACACCATTTGGAAGAGCACCCTCACTTTGTTTTCTCTTTTCATTCATCTGAACTACGTAGTATCAAACTCTTCTACAAGTTGTTGTTGTTGTTCTGTTGTTCACCAAACTATGAAAATGAGTAACCACAATAGCAGCCTGTTTCAAATTTCCAAAATGGTACTAAATTTGAAACCACAACCTTTGTTTTAGCTTTGCTTGTTGTTTACAAAGATAACATTATAGTGTGACAAAACCTGAAACTGTACATCACTGCAGGTATATTGTAAATATATTACATTAGGCATATGGTTTAAGTATGGGATTTCCATATCTCCTGATGTACAGTAACAGAGTGTACTAGCTGAGGCAGTGACATACATAGTTCTGACCTATAAAAAACCTCTGTGGTTGACATAAATGGGAGCAAGCATTTTCACATAGGAAAGAGAACTTCCAGTCAGTTGTTTTAACTATATAATGAGGCCTCCAGACATTTTAATACCATAACTTTGCATCCCTATTATAGCCTTTGCATGCTATATTCTTCACGTGATCTATCTGTTTGGGGGATAGCAGTCAGTATAGGTAAGAAACAGAGAAAGAGGAGCAAAACATTAACAAAATTATATAAATAGTTTTATCCATCTTATATTTCTGCCAGATTTCCAGTTTTCTTGGAGTTCTACAGAGAGTTTACTCTTTTTCTGGATTTTAGTGTTTGTAATATATGCTTTTTCAAATTTGTTTCTGTGGTGCTTTTCAAAAATATATTTGCCAAATATAATGATATGGGGAGGAGAGGCAGTTAGCCACCTAACTACCTTTAGGTGACTCTCCTTTTGCACAGAGTATGATACTGCTGAGCAAGTAATAAAACATGTAATTTCAGTTTTATATTATTATCATACCGCTATTGTACCTGGTGGCACATAGCTGTCAACTCTCCAAATTACAAAGGGGAATGTGTTTTTTTTTATTCAATTTGACCCTTCTCCATCTCATAATCATAACATAAAAAAGATGGACAGAGTTTCTCCATCTTTTTACAAAAACACACATTTTTTTTTTTTTTTTTTCACAAAAATAATAATAAAACTATATTAAAATTTGGTTTTTATTTTGCAAATTGCTGCTTATTTTCATAAAAAAATTGGCCATAAGGTATGCTGTGGTTGTCTAAGTTGTAAAATAGAAACGTATGAGATAATAGCATTGTTCTCTGTGATGTGATATGATGAAGCTAATTAACATCATTCAGTGAGATGCCAAAGATATAACAATTTCAGAAGACACCAAGATTTTCTTTTTCCATGTATTATAAAATTTAAAAAGGTAACATGTTTAGATGTGATATTTCAGTTTTAAGCAGTAGTAAACATGATATACTCAGACATTTGCAAACATAAGCATAATGACAGCATGCAGTACATAGAAATGCAAATGAAGTTTGCATTTTATGTTGATGATGTCATATGTGCTGAATGTTTATTTGCATCTTTTGTCATAGAACATAATCTTCCTCTGAAATTGTGCGGATTGCGTAGGCACATTGTTCAGATGTGTTTCCTAAGAATGAAACAGGAGCCTCGTGGGTAGCACAGTTAGAATCACTGTCCTCCCCACACCAATTGAAAAAATCTAAGTTCAAATCCCGTTGATCACATGTGGAATTTTAATGGGCCTTTTTTTCACAACATGGTCGAGTTAATTGGTCTCAGGTGAGGGCAGCATTGTTTTTTTCCACTGTAAACAAATTTTTTCATCATCCAAACGTTCAATCACTCACAGAACACACTCAATTTACAGACAATATATATAGTGCAGATAGATGGCTCTCTGTCTTCTAACTTCTCCACTAAGTAACTTATGTACCTAAAACCCTACAGCAACAACAATGCAATAATGAAAAATACAGCTCTGGAAGAACAGAAACAATCATTGTTAATGAAATTGCACTTAGATTAAGAAGAGGTAATGATGGCTCTGAAAAATGGGCCATTTTTGATTGCTACAAATAACAGTAATCAAAATGATTCCAGCTATGGTGACCTATCAAAAAAATAAAATAAAATAAATAAAAAATTGTCAAATCGAAAGCTGCTCACTCTCAATGCCAGGACTGTAAGGCAACTCTACAGGGTACAACATTCGGCAGATTTTTCTGAACAACCTGAAAGCATATGTAATTCCTTCAGAAACTGTCTTGTGCTTATTGTTGTTAATTTGCCTATTATAGTAGGCCAAATTAACTAAAGCAGCAAAGGCATAAAAGGGGCGATTGAGCACTTGGTGGTAATAGCCTTTTTTTCACTTTCTTATTCCAAAGGTGTTTTTCCTTCTTGTTGGAAATTTGCTCATATCCAGCCAATTCCTAAAAAGGTACTGGTTCCAGTTATCATCCTATTGCAATTACCTCTACTCTTTCTAAAGTAATGGAGAGATCAATTAACTGCCAACTCTTAAACTACCTAGAATCCTTCCGTCTGATCAACAATCGCCAGTATGGATTCCATCTGTGTCAATCCACTGGTGATATTCTGGCTTATGTTACTCATTTATGGACATATTCAATGGAAAAGTACGGTGAAACACAAGCAGTTGCTCTTGACATCTCAAAGGCTTTCGATCATGTTTGGCATAAAGGTCTTCTAAACAAGCTTCCATCTTATGGTTTGCCAACTGTTTTTTGTAACTGGTTATCCAGTTTTCTCTGTGATCGCTCATTGAGGGTGATGGTAGATGCTCTCTGTCTTCTAACTTCTCCACTAATGCCGATGTCCCCCAAGGTTCAGTTTTTTCCCCCACTCTTTTCCTCTTGTGTATTAATGACCTTCTTCCATTGACTGGAAATCCTATCCATAGTTTTGCCGATGATAGCACATTGCATTCCACTTTCCATTTTGAGAAACTTTGCCCTGCTGAATCAGCTTCAACTTCTCGAATATTCACTACCAATTCCTTAAATGCTGATCTCCAGGTAATTCTCCAGTGGGGCGCAGACAACTTAGTTAATTTCAATCCTTCTAAAACTCAGTCTTGTCTTATATTTTGCAAAAAGGATTATCAAAAAGATTAGCTTATCTTTGGTGACACTCCGATTTCTAGGCAAAATGATATATCTTTTTTGGGGATTACCTTGACTTCTAATCTCTCTTGGCACAAGCACATTACAAATTGCAAATCTGCCCTGCCATGGAATATTGTTCCCACGTCTGGGAGGGTGCCCCTCCAAACCTCTCTCAGGCTCTAGATTGAACCACGTGGAGAAATACCACGTGTGGAGGTACCGTGAGCCTGCTACTTAAGGAGATGTTGCAGGAAGTCATTTCACTGTTGAAAAAGGGAGCTGACGCTCCCGAAAGCTTCAGGTTTTTAGCGCTTTTAATGTTTTATATTTTAGCAAATTTTATTGTAAATGATCTTTTATTACAGTTTTTAGCATTCCGCAGTAGTTTATTGTAAATATTTTTGTGTAAAGATTGTAGTCATATTAAATTTTAAATTTTATTCAATGGTCGGTGTATGAATTTATATATATTTTTAGACATCAGGCTCTAGATTCCATTCACAAGAGGGCAGTTAGGTTAATTAATGACTTCTCTCTAACAGAGTCTCTCCACTTGCTGTTCCACAGACGTACTGTTTCTGCTGCATGCCTTTTCTACAGATACTTCCATGGGCACTGTTCTTCTGAATTGGCTTCTATAATTTCTGCTCTCTCTTTCAAAACAGTCCGAACCCGTGCCGCCACCAGCCAACATCCATTTACTGTCCAACTTCAAACTCACAGAACCAACTTTTCATCTTCCTCGTTTATTCATTAAACTGCCGTTTTCTGGAACAATCTTCCTTCATACGTATTTCCTGAAAATTACAGTCTACAGAAGTTCAAGTCCAATGTCAACAAATATCTTCTTTCGTCTTCTCAACCTCCAACCCAAGAACGGTCCTAAGTACTATAGGTTCTAATACCTCTCGTGTTTGGGGTTTTCATAAAAAAAAATAGGCATCTAGTTAATTTGTGTGCTGAAAAGGGAGCTACATGCCTTCCTGTGAAAGTGGATAAATATTTGGTGGAATTTACTACTGTCTAGAAAGAAGTGCTAAAAGGAAAGATAGAGTTAAATTTTCAAATGGTGCACACCACTGAATTAAAAAAGATTCTGAGCATGTATGTACATATTGGCTGTCTTTGGTTAAATGTGTAACTAGACTGGTAGAACAGGGGCACCTTTTGAGAAATTTGTTGAAAGAAAAGGTTAGAAGTGGAGGAAAAAGCAATATGAGCACTTTTTTGGAGTTACCAAATTGAAAAATACAACAAATAATCTCGGAGTGGGGGGAACTGGCATGGTCAAATCCATTTCATGATCGAAAAGTTTTGATAGAAGACAAATTGATAAAGTCATTTGTTTCTCTCTGTCTCTCTGTCTTTTGGCTTAAATAACATATTTTCTTGTTTCTTTTAAATGTTATGCCAACATTTGAAAATCCAAACATAGTTTACAATGCAACTTACTTCACTTCCATGTACTTGAAGGGTCATCACTCCTAGATATCTTGAAAAATATTATGTGCAAATTTATCTTACCAACAGTTTTCAAATCTTCCATTTTCAAAATTGATTACCATAACAGACTAAACTAGACAGATGATCATTTCTACTCCAATATCGTGGAGGGTCTAAAACAAGTGGTGATGGTCTTGTTCTCTTGCTGTTAATTGCCCATTACAAGTATCTGACAGAGTTTATAGGTTTATGTTATCTGTATGCTATAAATTAATTTTTTTAAGAATTATCTGATCACATTTTCAACTCTGTATTAGTTGCAATAAACAGCAAGTTTTTTTATGATTTCATCCTCTATATGAAGAATGTAATAAAGTCAGAAACACTGAAAAATACCCTAGGTCTTTCATTCTTGTTTTTCATGTTTTTGACATTTGCAAAAATAAGTTAAAAATAAACTTGTGGTCAATGATAGTAATGTTTTGTGATTGTTTTGGAGATTTATATTTAGTTTTCACTTGGCAGAAGAAAGACAGCCACCTGTTTTGTGCATGGCCAGTGTTATCAGAAATGGAATATAACTGAAACAGATATTAGGGTGATGGCACCTTATTAAAAATAAAAAACTTTACTGCTTCTGAAAAGTAAAGTGCTGTTTATTTGTTATACAATACCAAAGGAACTTATGCTAATATTTGTGAACTGTTACTAGGTGTGAAACTTCTTAAGTTCTTTTTATTTAAACATTTTATAGCATATCCTGAAATTGATGGTGGATCACCAGTAACTGAGTTTGAAATTGAGATGATAAATCCAGATGATATATCACGTCAAGCTTACAGGGGGCCAGACACAGACTGTGTTATTGCTGGCCTTTTACCTGGCAGGTTGTATCTCTTTCAAGTGCGGGCTTACAACAAAATTGGAGTAAGGGAAAAAATTACTTTTATATGCCATTTACTTTTAGATATCTTATTATAACCATTTCATTTTTATGCATTCTTTCCTTTCTTCTATGTATATTCTTTAAGATTGCTTATGAAATTACAGTCGAAATTGGTTATAACGAGCATCAAGTAACTGACAAAATTTCCTCATTATAACGATTATTATGAGTTAAATCTACCTCTTATTTTTTTTAATTCTCAATAACTTGATAAAAAGATAGATTCAAAAAAACAAAAGAAATATTAGAGAGAGAAAAAATAATAATAGTATATACCTACATATTATTTGTATTATATGCTTGTGTTCGATTTTTATTCGGTTATTTGGTTTTTAAATTGATCCAGCCAATCATTGTTACATACAAAATCGTCGCATCCAAATTGTTTAGCAAATTTTTCCGCTTGAGCCTTCAAGATCGGACCGTCTATTGAAAATCCAGCACTTCTTTGTGTAGTGAGCCATTGAAGCAATGCTTCTTTGGCGTTTGAACCTCACACTTTCTATTTTTTTTTTTTTTTTTCCAGTTATGTTCTTTTCCAGTGCCGATATGTAAACATGTTTATTCTTGAACAATGTCAATACTGTTGAAAAGGACAAAGAAAACTTTTACATACTTCAACATTTTTTGCACCACATTCTAAGGCACGAATAATTTTAACTTTTTTGTGAATTGAGAGACTTCCTTTTGTTAGTAGACATATTTCTGAAGGAAGAGTTTGTTTCTGACTGATTTTACTTTAAAATGACAGTAAAGTGATCTGCATACAAAGTTCTTAGAAGGCCCAAATTCTTTTCCAAAATTCTTAGAAGTCCTGAAATAAATTTATAGTTCAGTGAATACAAGACGGTAATGCGACAAGCGGAATGCCAATGCACTATTGTATAGCCCGCGTACCCGAAATGACAAGGTCATAAACCAGCCTCTAATCCGATGCAGGTGGTGATAAAAGATAAGTTGCCCTTTTTCAGGGCGCCTTCGTAGCCAGGTGGGAAGGAGCAGCAGTGCGTAGCATAAGCTTCTTGATTAGACCGGGGTTCGAGCCCGTCACCACCAAATACGGAGGATGCGGAAAGGTCAGGGAATGACCACCGCATATCCCAGAGCAATATGGCCTTAGTTGCTAATGCTCCTAAAAACCAAATAACAAACAACAAACAAACAGCCCTTTTTCATTTTTGTCTATTCCAAGGATTGGGTTTTTTCGACTACCCAAGCAATTAAGAATGTTTGCATAGTTACCAAAATTTGTATGGGAATATGCATAAATTAAAATCATTATGGCTTTTTGCTCGTTACAGCCGTGATCTCGTTATTTCCATGCTTGTTATAACCAAGGTTGACTGTATTTTATTTTATTATTATTATTTTTTACTTAAGTGTTGCTTATATAAAATTAATAATGGTTTAAAATTTTGAATAACTAATATACCACCCAATTCTTTCAATTTAGTGGAAGAGTTGGTAGATATGTTAATATACTCCAGTACTTTAGTGTGTCATCCGGTTTTGTGCTAAGTTTAATTTTCTTCTGTTTAGTCAAGTTTGTGCATCTTTTTCAAATACACACGGGTATATCATTTATTATTATTATTATTATGTTATTTATTTGTTTTTTCAATAATGGGCCTACCAGATTTAATTAAAACCAACATTAAGTGATTCTGCTCCTGTTTAGCCAAAGTATAGTGGCCTGATTTCAGCATAAATTATTTATTTCTGGACTGTAGTGGTGCATGATTTTCTACATGGGTATTTTAATCATTTACTTGGAAATAAATTTTAAAAAATTCATCATCTTCATATGCAAAGGAAACGTTATTTAATTTTCATTCAGTGTTTTTCACCACATAATGCCTTGCCATTCATTCATTCATTATCTTTAGCATTCATTATTAGTACCTTTGCATGATTTTGGATGAAGTGTGCAGATCTAGCATATAGCATTCAAACTTTAATGGGAAAATATTACAGTTACTTCAAATACAGACAATGGCAGTTGAAAAAGATTATTTTCAAGAATTTAGAGTTGTATATACTGATATATTCTTCTGCCTTTGAAGTAGGTAAGGAAGGTTTCCATTTAGCAATTTGTGCCAGTGTTAATATATGACATGGCAGGAAAGTGATGGTACTCACTATTAAGTATATAACCTTTTTTTTTTTTTTTTTTTTGCCAAAAGTGGAAAGGCTGATTTAGATATTATAGAGTCTTTTTGTTGCATTTTTGGTATAATACAACTGTCCCATGACATTACCCATGCTCCTCATTATTCATAAATATGTTTCCTAAATCTGAAATGCTGAAAAGAATAGTTTGGGTAGGACAGATGATAGCTGTTTTGAATGAAATGACATTGGATATAGCAACTAGAATTTGCAATTTATATTTTTACTATTTTTGTTTCAACTGTTGCTAGTAACAGTAGTTTCTAAGACTTATCCCATTGTCATAATGTTTATCATTATACAGAGAATTGTGGCTCTACTTTCTGTACTTGCCTTGGGTGGTGGTTCTACAAGATGAAATATATAATTTGATGAATTATATATAGATTTGCTTCTTTCAGAATTTCAGCATATAAAATACCAGTTGAACACCGCGTGGCATTTTGTAGTGACAGTGCTATTGTTACTGCAAGCCACATAGAAGGGTGTTGCAGCAATAATTAAAGAGTATCAGTGAGGACTGATTATTATAGAATGTTTTTGCCCTTTAATCTACTTAGCTGCAGAAAAGAAACAAGTTTGCTTTCAGGGTGGATGATATTCTTTTAGATGTATAATAAACTCCCATTATAACTCACTTCACATAATGCTATCCCACTTTTAACACACTTTTTGAAGAGCCATAAATTTTTTAACATTTATAGTACTACCATTTGAAGCACTTCCCGCTTATATTGCTTATATATATATATATTGGATAAAATGATCAAAAGTGACATGTATGGAAATATGAGCTAATTATGAGCAAAGGATACTTCTTATGTAAGTCAATTTTTGCATAACTCAGGAACGATTAATAAAATATTGCTACTATATCCCTGATATACCAAAAAAGCACATAATATCCTCAGAAGAATGAAGAAAAATAGTTATATATCATAACAATTAAAAATTTTATTTGGGGACTGGTGAAGTAGCCAGAGTGGCACATAAGAAAACAAAACATAAAAGGGAGAGAAAAAAAAATGTTATCGTACTGTAAAAACTGATTTTATTGTATTTCATATGCTGTATAGGCTTTATAAGGGCTACTAAGGGAATCAAAACCAAAGTGTACATATTTAAGAAAATTGGTCTAAACCACACAATGAATCAAAGTCTATACACATCAGGTGATGAACTGAAGGTAACTTAAAACGAACCTGAAGCATTAATAAGACACATTAATCCTAGGGCTTTGTAGGCTAAGTAGAGGTCAGGGAGGTAGTATATAATATGAACTCTTCAATTTTCATCTGTTTTGTATGCTTTTTTTTTTTTTCTCTCTTCATAACTTTCGCGATAAACTGATTAGCAATCTTGAATTTTTATTCATATTTTCAAGAAATGTTAAGGTGTTTTCATCCAACCTGAATTTTAACCTTCCTGAATTTTATGAAATGCTTCTGCTATTTCCTTTAATTTGAACTGCTTCTTGGATTGCCCCAATTCCTCAACAGATTTGGCTCCTCCTTGCTCCTCATCTCTTTGCACATTCATGAAGCTGGGCTAGGTCTTCTGTTGTTAAATCTTCATTTTGTTCATCTACAAGCTCGTCTGCATCTTCGTCCTCCAAGACCAACTGCAACTTGTGGGCTAAGTTTATACAATTTTTCGTAACAGAAGACATCAGCTCTTCTTTATTGAAGCCTTCGTTGAAAGGTTGGAATGTTTTAGAAGTTTTTTTCCAAATTCCACTCTTACAAGTTGTCACATTCCAGGCTCTTGAAATGTTGCATGTTCTATCAAGGATGTTAAACGTCTTCCAGAATTGCCACAGATCCATCTTCCCTTGCTCTGTTGCATTTACAACCTCAGAAAATGTTGTCCATATGTAATAAGCTTTGAATGCCCAGATAACTCCCTGATCCATTTGGTTGAATCAAAGCCATTGTATTTGAAAGGAAATAGTAGTACTGGCATGTGATGCAAGAAAGCAAGTGTATGAGCTTATGCAGCATCAGCCAAAAAAAAAAATTTCATGCAACCATTCCCACTAAATGTTTGTCCAGTTCCTCCTTAAATTTATTTAACATATAAACTTCCACAACAACAGATGGAAGGTTGTTCCAGCAATTAACAACCGACTGGCTAAAGGCAAATTTCTGCACATCTATTCTACATCTGTCTTTTTCTAATTTTCCGCACATCTTTTCTACATCTGTCTTTCCTTAATTCCTCAAACAGATCACCGCGCATTTGCCTAGTCTCCAGCCATTGCAATTTGCAGAACTTAAGCCTCTCTTGGTAAGAGGATCCCTTCATTCCCCTCACCAATCTTGTTGCCCTTCTCTGTACACGCTCAAGCAAATCTACGTCCTTCCTAAAATGAGGTCTCCAGACCTGTACGCAGTATCAAGGCATGGCTTGACCATTGCCTTATACAGAGGGACAATCCTTTTCCTTGGTAGCAAAATTTCTATATATCATTGACAAAACCCCATGGCCTGCCCTGGCAGCCTGTCTGCCTTGCTCAGAAAACTTCATATCTGACTGCACAATTACTCCCAGGTCTTTCATTTTCTACCACCTTATGTGTAGTACCACACAGTTGGTATGTTTCTCTGGGGTTACTTCTATCCATATGCAGTACTTTGCATTTGTCAAGGTTAAACTTCAGTTGCCACTTCTCATCCCATCTGCCCAAATTTTCTAGATCTTGTTGCAGTAGCACACTGTCGTTACTGTAATTAACAACCCTGCCAACCTTTGTATCATCTGCAAACTTCGACACTAAGCCTAATATACCTTCATCAATATTATTGATAAATATACAAAACAACAGTGGACCCAACACCAAACCCTGTGGGACTTCACTAATAACATTAGTCCATGAAGAGTAGCACCCATTAATTACCACCCTCTGTCTTCTCCCACTCAACCATCCTTTTATCCATTGTAGCAATTTACCCTTAATACCATTCTGCTCCAATTTGTACAGTAGTCTTCCATGGGTAACAGTGTCAAAAGCTTTCCTGAAATCCAAGTATATGATATCAAAATTATTTTTTGCATCCAGTTCCTTTGTAACCACATCATAATAACTAATCAAATTTGTCAGACAAGACTTTCCCTTAACAAACCCATTCTGTGTCTGAATTATTGCTGCAGTCTTGTCTAGATGATCCTGCAATGCATCTTTAACCAGTGTCTCCGTTATTTTACCCGAAACAGAAGTTAAACTAACTGGTCTGTAATTACTTGTCACCCTTCGATACCCCTTTGTGAATCGGAGATACATTTGCACATCTCCAGTCCGTGGAGACTTCCCCTGAGTCCAAGGATGCTCTCATAATTATGATTAAGGGTTTGCTTACTTCCTTTGCCACCTCCTTTAATATAACTGGATAGATCCCATCCACCCCAGATGCCTTTTCTTATGTTTAACTTCAGCAATTTCTCCTCCACTTTGCTCTCAGTTATTACAAAATCATTATGCATCCTGCTACAATTTGATAACCTGCCATTTTCAAACCTTAATAAGTCCTCATGTGTGAATGTAGATGCAAAATACTCATTGTTTGTTTGCTATCTAAGCAGGATCATCAACAGTCAAACCATCGATATCAAGTGGACCAATCAGATTCATCCCCTTCCTTTTAGAGTTTATATAAGAAAAGAAATCCTTGCTGTTTTTCTTAGCATCCTTTGCCAAAGATTTCTCGTAATCTGCCTTCGCCTGGCTAACCTCCGTTGTGACTTGATTACAGACTAGCTTATATCTTGAAGTATACTTTGATGTTGTTGTGCAGATCACCTAGATATTTAGGATGACCGAGAGCATTGTCAAAGAACATTAATATCTTAAAAGGCACTGACATTTGTAAGCAATATTTTTCAACTTCAGGGAAAAACACATTTAAAAACCATTCTTCGAACATAGTTATTCTCACCCAGGTCTTTGAGTTAGCCCTGAAGTGTATAGGAAATGATTTTTTGTCAATGCCCTTAAAAGCCGCAGGTTTACTGAGTGCTAAACCACTAAAGGTTTAAGTTTATAACTCACTATGTAACCTCCCCCCCCCCAAAGAAGAACATTACCCTGTCATTGATGGCTTTAAACCCTGACATTGACTTTTCTTCAATAGAAAGTCCTACTAGGCATTTTTTTCCAAGAAAGGCTAGTCTCTTCCACGTTAAATATTTGTTGCTGCAAATAACCATTACTTCTTATAATCTCATCCAAATTGTTCTTGAATTTTTTGGCAACCTCGCCATGTGTGCTTGCTGCGTCACCACTTATAACAACATTATGATATCCACTTCTCTTACCGAACCTATCAACCCAACAATGACTCGGAACAAAGGTGGTTTCAGTATCATTGCTCTTCTTTTTAAGATCCTCAAAAATGGCACCAGCCTTTGCTTTGCTTTGATGAGGTGGAGGCTTAAGGGGATGTGTTTTTGGATCTGGTCTTCCATCCACATAATAAGTAACTTTTCCATCTCGCTTATTAGTCCCATTCTAGGCTTTATTATTATAGTTGATTCCATTGGTGCTGATGCCCTCACCATTTCATGTATACTGTCTTTGTACTTTATTATTGTGTTCACTGTTGACACTGACAAATCTAAATTTGGTGCAATACTTGTTAACGTTTGACCATTTTCATACATCCTTATTATTTTAATTTTCTGATCCAAATCAATCATTTTCCATTTCCTGGTAGATTTACTAGTGCCACTGTCGCTTAGGTGGCACCATGATAACGGTCAAAATAGAATTTTCTGTAAAGAACTTCACATGGTTAAGTTATAATAAATGCTGTAACACCTTACGACATGCAAATGAAGCGTGCACTACACGATGATAGTTTGACATGAAATCGTTGAAAATGGTAAGACAACGTGAATTTCAACTTCACCACAATAACCCGACGTGTAATAAATATTACATACAAAATGCAAACAAAAGCACGCACTTCACTTGCCATTTTGTTGCCCATATGCTTAGTTTATCTGAAACTTCTTGAAGTAACATACCTAGATTATTGTCATTAGCTACCATGTCCAGTTTTGTATTATCAGCAAACTTAGACATCAAACTTGAAGTCCCCTACATCATTATCATTAAAAAATAAAACAGTAAGGGGCTCAATGCAGACCTCATTGGTACCACACACTTTGTCTGCTACCACTTAACTGTGCCTTTATCCCTAGTAGTCACATTATCATCAAAAAATAAACAGTACGGGGGCTCAATGCAGCCCTCATTGGTACCACACTCTATCTACTTCCACTTAACCTTTCCTTTATCTGTAGTAGTCACTTGTCCCTAATGTCACATTCTCCAATTTATATAATAATCCTAATTTATTTATTGATTTTAAAGTCAACATTTAAGTAAAATAAAGTGGAGGCATTTGTACATAAAAATGCAGCAGAATTTATTTGAAAAATAATGACCCTTGTAAATAATTTTCAGCAATATTCATTAGAATAAAATTTTTATATATAACAAAACGATTCATGCAACTTTGAGAAGTTCATTGTAACAAGATTTTATTGTACATAGATTTAAATAATATCACATTATAAGCAACTCATGTTTTTTGCTTGACGTTACAGTGAAAAATCCACTATATTTGATGACCTCACTCTCACGTACTTCCTCTGCCTATGGATAGGCAGAGGAGATTACTATGATTTATCTTTAATATTTTTGCAATGTTATTTTTAATTTATCCTTTTCAATCATATTTTAATAATTAATTATTTTGTAAATATTGGATATATTTTCCATAGAATGGACCCTGGTCTGATCTTCTGGAAGTAATAAGTGGAGCTGGAAATCCAGATCCACCAACCAATGTAAAAGTTGTTTTTCGTTCTCCCTATACTGCTCTATTAACATGGGAAGAACCACTAAATAATGGTGCAGTGATCACCGAATACCGTGTAGAAGAACAAGAAAATGAAAGTGAATTTAATCAGGTAGGCTGATTTGCTGATTAATTACATTTGTTCCATTTTAGAACACAAGAATTTGTTGTAAGATGCATTTTTCCTTGTTAATTTTTCTAGCTTTTCATTGATAATTATTTCATATTTTTATATATATTGATAAGGGAGAGATAATGAAATAATGTACTTTCTACTCAGCTATTTACATATTAGCTACACTGCAGTCTGAAATAAGTTAGTGGTTTAGTCTTATATTGAACAAGTGACCCAAAATGAGAGTGAAGACATTTTCATTATCAGTTATTTTCCCTCCTTTTTTACATGTAGAATATGCAGTGCCTTAGCATTGCAACATTTATGCAACATATTTCTGACTAGAAAAAGTTTTTAATCCAGTGCTCAACCAATTCAGTGGGTTGTTTTTTTTTTTTTTTGTCCAGGGAATTTTGTGTATCACATTATACTACACATAAATTGTTTGTGTTCCAAATTTACAGAATTCTGGGGAATACCTGACAAACCTTGGTCCTTGAAGCTGTCACAGGCATTCTCTCAGCTATGATAGGCTGGGCTTGTTATCTGGGAGTATAAAATGCTGATGGAATTGATATTCAGGTGAACTGAAATTCGGTCCACTTTCGGACTGAATTTCAGCAAAGTCTTGTCATTCTGTAGCAAGCAAATCCTCTGCTTGCACCTTCATGGTGGTGGGACTTCGAGTATAATCCCCACGTGCAAGTCTTGAAATACAGCACTTTATATTGGAGGGACCACCCAGGTGTGAACCAACGTAAGCAGGGGTCGAGGTGTGGCCTCCACACCACACAAAGTAATGCTGCCTTTCTGTGTTACTAGGCAATACTAGGTGATAGATGACTCATCTACCAGTGCAGTGCAGTACCACCACTTTGCTTATTGGAGGTTTGAAGTGGTGGAACCCATGTTTGCTGTGGCAAACCCCCCCCCATCTCTTCCATCATGCAGTATGATTTATGTCTTTTGAGGTTATGGACATAATGGCAACATCCAATCTTTCCCTACATTTCAAGGGTACAGCTCTAAAACTGAGTTTGCAAGCCAGCTGCTAGGTAGTCCACTGGACCAAACTCAGGTGGCTTCCACATCTCTAGGTGGCTTCCACATCAGCTAGTGTATAATCTTGCTGCTTCACCTCTACTCTGCCAGTTATTGACTGGAGGGAGTCTGAGTAGTGTGTTTACGTGGGGCCATTGTTCAGGCCAAATTATGTCAAGGAGCCGGATATATCCTGGCTTTGTTTGTGAAAAATCTCATTACTTTATACATCATGTCCCCACAACCTTTTCTTATTACTGGATACATCAAGAATAGTCAAAAACTAATTGAACAAACTTATCTATGAAAAGATCTAAACCTCCAAAACACTTCCTCATTCATTTCACAAATATATGTAGTCTCAGTGATGTTCATTTTCACTTACAGTCTGCCAGCCCTACGTTTTTTTTTCTGACAGAATCCTAATTATTTGCTGTATGATTCCTTTTGCTTCAAAGGTGATACTTGTGCATATGTCTGCTCTGATATTCTTTGTCAGAGACTTAGTAATTTGGAATCTCTTCTTTTTGACCTTCTCTAGCTTAAAATCTTTCTACTACATTTTCTAAAATTCATCTGTTGCTTCTGTCCTTCTCCCAACTCCACTAATCATTTTGAACTCTTTGACTTCCTCTCTTTGAAACTTGACTTTCTCCAGTCCAACTTCCCTAATAGTAAGGTAAGTTTTAAGTTTCCTTGGTGATTTTAATGTTCACAACTCCAGCTGGCCTCCTAGTCTGGGCACCTCCGTAGCCAAGGTGGGCAGGAGCAGCAGTACCTAGCATATGCTTCATGATTAGACCGGGGTTCGAGCCCGTGACCACCAAATACAGAGGATGCGGAAAGGTCAGGGAATGACCACCACATATCCCCAGAGCAATATAGCCTTAGTTGCTAATGCTCCTAAAAAAAAAAAAAAACAAATAACCTCCTATTCTAGTTAATCAGAACCAGCTGGCCATCATCATCATCATCATCATCACTGTCCTAACACCTGCTTGTACCTGCGCTTCCTGAGCAATAAGCTCATCCACGCTTTATTCCTCTATCCTATCAATTTTTATCTTTTGATCCTTAATCATATCCTCCATATGATAAATCAAACATTGAAGATATGTTACCGCCTCTGCCCTTAAGAGGCGGATATCCACTATCTAGACCAGCTGGCCAAGATGCTGAGGCTCTTGCAATTACTGATGACCTCACATAGATTGTTCATTTACCTACCAGAATACCAGACAGTCCTAACCATACAGCCAACACTCTTGATCTTTTTCTCACAAACAACCCTTCTAAGTACATGGTTGAGGTGAGTGGTCCTCTAGGCACCTTAGATCACAACTTGGTGATGGTCTCTTCTCCAGTGGAGCCTTTCTGTCATGGCTGTTCTCCACCTTGTGTGGCATTACAAGAATGCAAAATGGGATTATCTGCAAGATTTCTACTTTTAATTTCAATCCTTCTGATGTCAATGTTTGCTCAGATCGGATCAGTGAAATTATTCTTGTAGAGATGAAATCCTTTAGTAATAGTATTTGCCGTATAGTGCAAGGAAGTCACAGGCATTTGTTGCACTGGCAAAAAAAAAGTAGATTAGAAAACAAATTATATGCTTCTTCACACAGGTAAGTATCCAGTTGGCCTTTGAATTTATTCAAGCTGTCATCTTAAAATCTGGTATTTTATCTAAATCTTGGTTTTCCATAAATGCTCTAAGGCCAATCAAAACAAGAATGTTGCATGTTGAAATTGTCTTGCATCCAAATCTCCAGGTTTATTTCTTGCCTATGCCAAAGCTTTTGGCATAGTTATTGATTGATAACTGTAAAGCAGTTATTAATCACTGTGAACTGAATTTTTAACAGGTTGAGTAGAAAGCTTGCTTCTTGTCCAAATGGTAGCTGAGCATTCTGGTCTTTTGCCAAGGCTGTTGGCTGCAACTTTTGCACATCTCTACTTCCAACTCTTAAAACCTGCTGGGTCTTGTTGCCACATCAAGTAATTACAGACCAGTTAGTTTAACTTCTGTTTCGGGTAAAATAATGGAGTCGCTGGTTAAAGATGCATTGCAGGATAATCTAGACAAGACTGCAGCAATAATTCAGACACAGCATGGGTTTGTTAAGGGAAAATCTTGTCTGACAAATTTGATAGGATATTATGATGTGGTTACAAAGGAACTGGATGCAAAAAACAATTTTGATATCATATACAGTCTGTCCTCATATAGCACGATAGTTGTGTTCCTAGAAACCCTCGTGCAATGCAAAATCGTGCAATATAAATAACAGGCCCTATGGGAAAAGTGGGGTTAGGTGCCGACCACCCAAGATTGAACACACATTTGGAACCAAAACATTACCAAACACAATAAATAATCGGGTAATTTTAATCATTATAAAATACTTATGTATTTTATAATGATTAAAATACGTAATAAAAAATAATATATATATATTTTTTTATTATAATATAATAAATAATAAAAAAATAAATATTTTTTATAATACGTAAGTATAAATTATAATACATAAGTCGTAATAAAATGCTTACGTATTTTATTACGACTATTACGTAATAAAATATTGCTAATGCTTTTGCTTCTATCGTAAGCAAACTTGTTTTTTGTTTGATTTTCTATCCAAACAGATGACAGCCGTTCCATCTCTTCCAATTCTTGTCTTAATCTAATGGATTTTAATTACACTTTGAGTTGTTCCCGCTATGAAAGTTGTTTTTATTTTCTCCGCATTCTTTGAAATTCTCGGCTTTGCTCATTTAGGTCTGTAGCACGTGCAACATCACATGGTCTTTCATTTCGCTCAAAGCGTTTCACAATTTCATATTTTTTTCTCTATCGACAGAGGCGGACTGGCCATAAGTCTTACCCGGGAAACCCCGGTGGGCCGGAAACCGGTGTGATTTTGGCCATAAACCGTAGTATGAGGCCACTATAAATTTTCCCGGGTAAGAATTTTTGACCCAGTCCGCCTCTGTTTATCGATATTGCTTTTCTTTTTCTCTCTGAATCTGCAGTGTCTTCACCAGGACGCTTCCTTTTCATACCTTTTAAGTATTTTACTAATTTTTAGGGAATAAAGTGCAATTACAAAACGAGGAGGCACGCTTAATACACATAAACAAAGCTGCGCGCATATAGCAACTGAATAAACAACACCGTAAAGGCCGAGATACACTATTAACACCCCACACTTTACTAAAGCACATTTCTGGAGGTTACTACCATAAAACAATAAAAACAATTTTCAGTTTCGTTTCTGCTTGTGGAATCTGTTATAAACTGGTAGTAAACTCCATCTAATTGCATTTGCGATTATATCGATAGCTGGAATTGTGTTGGTTTTTACGTTATTATGGTGAAATGTGTTTCCCCTTCACTGATATAAAACACATAAATACATTTTCAGAATCTTCTTCATTCCTATTGTGTTGCGTTCGGTTGGGGTGATTCCGCATTCGATTGCCATTTCTTGTAAACACAAAGGCAAATCGTGCATAAGCGAATTCGGTTCGTGTTATATAAGGTAACGTTCCCCTATTTATAAATCGTGTATGATCGAATTCGTGTAATGTAAACACGTGTTATACGAGGACCGACTGTATTTGGATTTCAGGAAAGCTTTTGACACTGTTGCGCATGGAAGACTATTGTACAAATTGGAGCAGAATGGTATTAAGGGTAAGTTGCTACAATGGATAAAAGGATGATTAAGTGCGAGAAGACAGAGGGTGGTAATCAATGGGTGCTGCTCTTCTTAGACTAATGTTATTAGTGGAGTCCCACAGGGTTCGGTGTTAGGTCCACTGTTGTTTTGTATATTTATCAGTGATATTGATGAAGGTATGTCAGGCTTAATGTCGAAGTTTGCAGATGATACAAAGGTTGGCAGGGTAGGCCTGACGTAGCCCAGTGGTCAGGAGCGAGGGTGCATAGCACGCGTTCCTTGAGTGGACCGGGGTTCAAGCCCGTGACTACTAAATACGATAAATATTTGTATTGACGATTTATTGTAAACTCTACTGACTTGGTTGTCGTGCCGGAGTATAAACAGAAAATTTATTTTATTTATTTATTTAATGACAGTAATGGCAGTCTGCTACTGCAACAGGATCTAGATAATTTGGGCAGATGGGCTAAGAAGTGGCAACTGAAGTTTAACCTTGACAAATGCAAAGTACTGCATATGGGTAGAAATAACCCCAGAGAAACGTACCAACTGTGTGGTACTACACTTAAGGTGGTAGAAAATGAAAAAGACCTGGGAGTAATTGTGCAGTCAGATATGAAGTTCTCTGAGCAATGCAGACAGGCTGCCAGGGCAGGTCATGGGGTTTTGTCAATGATATATAGGAATTTTGCTAGCAGGGAAAAGGAGGTGATTATCCCTCTGTATAAGGCAATGGTCAGGCCACGCCTTGAGTACTGCGTACAGGTCTGGAGACCTCATTTTAGGAAGGATGTAGATTTACTTGAGCGGGTACAGAGAAGGGCAACAAGATTGGTGAGGGGAATGAAGGGATCCTCTTACCAAGAGAGGCTTAAGTTCTGCAAATTGCAGTGGCTGGAGACTAGGCACCTGCGCGGTGATCTGATTGAGGTATATAAGGCCTTGAATGGATTGAGCACGCTGAATTCTGATGGGATCCTTCCACTTGTTCAGATTACGAACCTAAGGGGGCATAAATTCAAATTAAGAAAAGACAGATGTAGGATAGATGTGCGGAAATTTGCCTTTAGCCAGCGGATGGTTAATTACTGGAACAAACTTCCATCTGTTGTTGTGGAAGTTGATAGCTTGAATAAATTTAAGGAGGAACTGGACAGGCATTTGGAGGGAATGGTGTGTTTTTTTTTTTTTTTTTGGCTGATGCTGCATAAGCTCATACATTTGCTTTCTTGCATCACATGCCACTACTACTACTACTACCAGCTAAAGATAAAGCTGAACTGCTAGCATCCTACTTTTTTTTCCCAACTCTTGTGTTGATGGTCTTGGTAAACTACCTCCTATCATTCCCATTACACTCCATTCAGTGCCTCCTGTTGTCTTCTATCAAAAGGATGTCAGAAGAATTTTGAACACTCTTGATGCCCAGAAAGCACCAGGTCTTGATAGTATTTCTCCACTTGTTCTCAAACCTGTGCTTCTGAGTTTACTCCTGTTCTGTGTCCCATTTTTGTACTTTCTTATTCCACTAGTGTTTTCCTTCTGCTTGGATATTTGCTCATATCTAGATAGTTTCTAAAAAGTGATGAAGAAGTAAGTGTAATGGGATGATAATTGGATGGGGGGGACAAATCCCTCCCATCCAATTATCATCCCATTGCACTTACTTCTACTCTTTCTAAAGTAATGAAGAAATCCATTAACTGCCAACTCCTAAACTTTCAAGAAATCTTCCATCTGATCAAGTTTAATGTCAACAAGTACCTTTTTTCATCTTTTCAACCCTCAGCCCATGCGCAGTACTTTAGAACTCTAGGTTCTAGGTTCTAATACCTTTTGTGTTTGGGGTTTTTTCATTAAAAAAAAATCATATTAGTATTAGTCACAAATGAATAAATGAACTTATTCTGCATCAGCCAAAAAAAAAAAAAAAAAAAATCTCATCTATCCATCCATCCCCTTTAATAATTTGTCTAAATCTTCCTTAAATTTATTTAAACTACCCACTTCCACAACACCAGATAGAAGTTGTTCCAACAATCAGTTACTCTCTGGCTGAAAGAAAATTTTAACAAAACTATCTGGCATCCACCTTTTTAATTTACGTTTCCTCTTATGTTACTGAAAAGAGTAACGATGCCATCAGCATTTAGTTTATGGCATGTTGCAGAAGATGATAAAACTAATAGAAGTTCTTTGTGCTTGAAATGCTCCACCTGGACCAAAAATGTGTGGATATTGATGAGAAAATGTATGTCTCAGTTACAGAAAAAGTGATGATAAGAACATGCATAAAGAATAGTTGTAACAGGATGAAGGTTATGTTGGCAAGACTACTGAATATAGTAAAGTTTGAATAAGTATGAAGTGGCGCCTCCGTAGCCAGGTGGGAAGGAGCAGCAGTGCGTAGCACACGCTTCTTGATTAGACCGGGGTTCGAGCCCGTCACCACCAAATACGGAGGATGCGGAAAGGTCATTCAGGGAATGACCACCGCATATCCCGGAGCAATATGGCCTTAGTTGCTAATGCTCCTAAAAACCAAACAACAACAACAATAAGTATGAAGTGGAAATTGGGCTAATTTATGCCCCATGTTTCCAATAAGAATCCCCCCCCCTCTTCACGAAAAGAGAGGGGATTAGAAATAATCATAAAGATGACACAGCAATACACACACATGCACACCTGACTGCCAAAATTGCAGCTCTGACTATAAATTTGATTTGTTGCAGTAATCCCATCAGCACCAGGGTTTAGGATCAGGATTATTGTTGGCTATTGAGCTACTGACTGAATGGAGATTGATGAAGTATTTGTTTCACTATTATATGGGAACATGTTGGGAATACAAAACTGTCTACAGGAGTTATTTTGAGTTTTTCAACATGCACAACATTTATATTGGCCCATGAACTAGCACACCATAAATAGACCAAAACTACCTACAACAATGATTACAACAAAACTCATCTTTAGTTTACCGTTTCTTTATTTTGTAGAAATATGAATTGTACAATTTTTTTTTTTTTTTTTTTTGCTTGCTGTCTTTCAGATTTATTTCTCATTTAGACACTGAAACAAGAAAAATTAATGACATGACTTTTAAAAAATATGGTTTAGAAGTTAGAATTAAACTAAAACTTTTATGAATTGCATTAGAGCACCTTTTTTTTTTATTATCAAAGCTCAAGCTATTGAAATGGGTAGCTTGAATAAATTCACAGCACTATACACTGTGTGTGTGTGTGTGTGTGTGTGTGTGTGTGTGTGTGTGTGTGTGTGTGTGTGTGTGTGTGTGTGTGTGTGTGTGTGTGTGTGTGTGTGTGGTTTTTGTTTTAATTTATATTTTAATAGTCTTGTGTTATAAAATTTTTAATGATATTTAGGATTATTCTGTTTTTGTGATTGCAATAATTTTATTTAGCTGTACATTTTTTATATTAAAGTTTCATGATCATATTTGCTATATTTTAAAGTAGTGAATTATCAAGTTTAATGGATCATGAACCTTTTGCCAAGTTGTATGTAGCTTGCAAAAGGAAACTGTTCACTTTATTGTTTTTAAAATAGTTTATTGAACTGGGATAATGATCAACTTTTTTAAAGCTTTAAAATTAAAAAAAAAACAAAACAAAACTAAGCAATCCAACCTTCAGTCTTTTTTTTTTTTAGTGGATTTAGAATTAAAAGAAAACTTTACTTACATTCCAAAAAAAAACTACTAATAACCTTTAACATCTCATTATAATTAAGGCTGTCACTAAGCATAACAACATACAGTTTGCACCCATGGTTCCATACAAATAAATTTTTGAAATGGGAATAATAATCATTGTCTAAGAAAGCAAAGAATGGTGACGGGTTTTTCATGTATATGTATATGAATAACGGGTGTGTGAAAAATTCTTGAATTGATGAATTCAACAAGTTTTACTGTATCAATTTTGCATCATCAGTTTAAGCATTGCATCAGTTTTACTGACAGAAGACCTTTCTTGGTAAGGAAAGGTGTGCAAGTGAGCTGGAAAGCATGAACTTAGCAATATTGAAATTTCAGATTATTTATTTGAAGAACTAAATCTAAAAGCAAGTGAGGCTCCTGGAGTCAATCTCATACACAGTAATTTTGAAAGAATCAATGAGGGAGTGCATTGAACCATTAAGATTAATTATGAGGGCATCATTTGACTCAGGATAGTGCCAGTGTATCACTGATGATACATCAAGGCAGTTGTAAAAGTCAGGTGAGTAACCACAAACTCGTCATTCTAATTTCATTGGTAGGTAAAATCACAGGTAATGATAAAGAGTGCACATAGGGACATTTAAATAGAGATGGAATTCTGAAGGCTACGCAACAAAAGTTGAGAAAAAATCATGTTTAGCAACTATTTCCTACATCCAGCTCATAATTGCTTATGAGCTGGATGTAGGAAAAGTTTTGATATTCTCTATTTGCATTTTAGCAAAACATTTGACTAAGTCTCTCATATGAGAGAGGATGTATATATTAAGTGCATTAGCATCGTTAATACACAGCCATTTCTGAATAAACAGAATACTTATCATGGCAACTCATTGTGAAGGCATTCACAATATGAGATAACTTAAAACGATGCCACCTTTTAAATATTCTGTTTATTCAGAAATGTGGTCCTGTGTATTAATGATGCTATTGCACTTAATATATACATAGTCTAAATTTGCTCGCAGCTTGAAGCTTTAGCTCTAAATGTATCTTATGAGACGGAATATATTGGAATCATGGGTAAGATTCTAAGATGGATCACAAAGTAGGTGCAGGGTACAAAGAGTTGTGATTATTGGTTATACTTCAGGTTGGTCCAATGTTAGAAATGGGGTTCTGGGACCACTGTTGTTCTGATTTTCATAAATGACAACGACAAAGGGATACAGGGTACGGTGTCAAATTTTTCAGATGATGTAAAGGTTGGGCAATTATTAATGATTGGTGCCAAGCAGCATTCCTTTGGGATGACTTAGCATTAGCATTAGTAGAGCCATATGATGCAAGAAAGCAAGCTTATTCAGCATCAGCCAAAAAAAAAAAAAAAAAAAAAAAACACACACACCACTCCCATTTCACCCCTCCGTTCGTTCGAAATACCTATCCAGTTGAGCTTTAAATTTGTTTAGGCTATCAACTTCAACAACAAGTGATGGAAGTCGGTTCCACCAACCAACTACCCGCTGGCCAAAGGCAAATTTCCGCACATCTATCCGATATCCGTCCTTCCTCAATTTGAATTTATGCCCTCTGAGGTGATTATTCTGAGCAGAATGAAGAATCCCATTGGCATTGAGCATGCTCAAACCATTCAAAGCCTTATACACCTCTATCAGATCACCTCGCCGGTGCCTAGTCTCCAGACTCTGTAATTTGCCAAACTTAAGCCTTTCTTCGTAAGAGCAACCCTTTGTTCCATTCACTAATCTTGTTGCCCTTCTCTGTACCCGTTCCAGCAGCTCTACATCCTTCTTGAAATGAGGCCTCCAGACCTGTATACAGTACTCAAGATGTGGCCTAACCATTGCCTTATACAAGGGAATAATCACCTCCTTATCCCTGCTAGAAAAATTCCTGTATATCATTGACAAGACACCATGAGCTACTCTTGCAGCTCGTCTGCACTGCTCAGAGAACTTCATATCTGCCTGCACAATTACCCCCAGGTCCTTTTCATTCTCCACCACTGTCAGTGTAGTACCGCAGATTTGATACGTTGCTCTGGGGTTACTGTTTCCCATATGTAGTACTTTACATTTGTCAATGTTAAACTTCATTTGCCACCTCCCAGCCCATCTGTTCAACCTTTCCAGATCCTGTTGCAGCAGCATAGCGTCAGTAGTGTCCTTAACAACCCTGCCAACCTGTGTATCATCTGCAAACTTGGACATTAAACTTGATATCCCATCATCAATATCATTCATAAACACCGAAAACAACAACGGACCCAACGCTGAACCCTGAGGAACTCCACTAATAACATTAGTCCACGTTGAGCAGTGTCCATTGATTACCACTCTGTCTTCTGCCACTCAACCATCCCCTTATCCATAGCAACAATTTGCCTCCAATGCCACACTGCTCCAATTTGTGCAGCAGTCTTCCATGTGCAACAGTATCAAAAGCCTTTCTAAGATCCAAATATATAATATCAAAGTTATTCCCTGCATCCAGTTCTTTTGTGACTACATCATAGTATCCAATCAAATTGGTCAGGCAAGACCTGCCCTTAACAAAACCATGCTGCGTCTGAGCTATAACTGAATTCTTGTCTAGATGATCCTGCAGTGCTTCTTTAACCAGTGCCTCCATTAATTTACCTGGAACAGAAGTTAAACTAACAGTTCTATAATTACTTGTGTCAGCCTTTGATCCTCCTTTGTGAATTGGGGTTACATTTGCACATCTCCAGTCTATGGGTATCTCCCCTGAGTCCAAAGAAGCTCTCATAATTATGGCTAGGGGTTTGCTTACTTCCTTTGCTGCCTCCTTTAATATAACTGGATAGATCCCATCCACCCCAGGTGCCTTTTTTATGATAATCCTCAACAATCTCTCCTCCACTTTCCTCTCAGTTATTACAAAATCATCCAGCTCACTGCCAATGTTTACTTTACCTACATCATTCTCCTTCCTGAATAACTCCTCATGCGTGAATGTAGATGCAAAATACTCGTTTAGATTGTTAGCCACCTGAGCAGGATCCTCAACTGTTGAACCATCAATATCCAGTGGACCAATCCGATTCATCCCTTTCCTTCTTGAGTTTAAATATGTAAAGAACTCTTTTCTGTTTTTCTTTGCATCCTTTGCCAAGGATTTTTCGTAGTCTGCCTTTGCCTGCCTAATCTCCTTTGTGACTTGGTTACAGACCAACTTATATCTATCATAGGCTTCCATGTCACCCATTAATTTGTATGTATCCCATGCATTTTTCTTCTTTGCCACATGTCTCATTAGGCGCCTCCGTAGCCAGGTGGGAAGCAGCAGTGCGTAGCACACGCTTCTTGATTAGACCGGGGTTCGAGCCCGTCACCACCAAATACGGAGGATGCGGAAAGGTCAGGAAATCACCACCGCATATCCCGGAGCAATATGGCCTTAGTTGCTAATGCTCCTAAAAACCAAATAACAACATGTCTCATTAGTTCATCTGACAACCATTTAGGCCTAAACCTTGAACAATATTTCTTATTTGGTATGTAAAGCCTGGTAGCCTCCAAAATTAGTTCCTTGAATGCTTCCCATTTTGAGTTTGCTGTTGGTAACATCATCAGTTGGTCCCATTGATAGAATTTAAATACTGTCTCAGACCATCATAGTCACCTTTACGAAAACAAAAACCCTTTACCTCTGATGGTAGTTTCCTCCTTGAGTAAATCCCACTTCAACACACTGTGATCACTGCCACCTAGTGGTTCATTTATCTGCAGATTCTTAATGCATGAAGAATCACTACTGATAATCAGATCAAGAGTATTGCTCCCTCTTGTTGCCTCACGAACATGCTGATGTAGAAAACAATCATCCAATAAATCCACAAAAGCCTTGCTAGTGTGCGAGTGACCAACCCACAAATTCCAGTCAATATCTGGGAAATTAAAATCCCCCATTATAAGACTCTCTGATTTACTGGCCCACTCTGTTTCCCTGTACAATATCTTATTATACTCATCAGAGTCATTAGGCCTATAGCACACTCCTACTCTCAATTTTGATTTCCCTATGCTTATGTTACACCAAACTGACTCGACACTGCCCTGTCCATCAATGTCGACTGGCTTCACTTCCTTGGACTTTGTGTTTCTTAACTAATAGCATAACCCCTCCTCCCCTCCTGTCCTGTCTATCCTTTCTATACACATTGTATTCCCCAAATTCCAGTTCCGCATTACTTATATCTGTGTGACACCACGTCTCTGATATCCCAACAATATCTGCCTTTGATGTTTTGAGCAATACCTCAAATTCATCAAATTTATTTACCAAACTCCTAGCATTGGTGTACACGCAGGTATACATGCACTTGTTTCTATTCTTAGCTACCCTAACACAACCCATGTGTTTACTTGTACCGCAATGACTCCCAGCAGTCTCTGAAATATCCTGCATCTTGTTTTTCAGGCTTCTGCTCATTTCAATAGAAGCAGTGCAAGAATCACTTCCACCTCTGCCAGTGGCTACTGTCAATCTATTGGTCTTTGTCTCCCCCCAAGCTATCAGTTTTCCGATCCACCTAACACTGCCTCCATAACATCAGCAAAAATTCTTGCACCCTTTCTATTTAAGTGTATCCCATCCCTGTAGAAGCAATCTCTCCTGTTAACAAGTACAGTCCAGGCTGAAAAAAATTCTACCCCTTGAGCCTTGCACAGTCCCTCCAGGGCCGAATTGATCGACAAGGTTCTCATCATATACTCTCTCCTATCGTGTCTGGGCAGAATTGCAGACACTTTCAAATTCAACCCTAATTCACGGCTTTTTTTCAACAGTGACCTGTACTTGCTAAGTAATTCCGCCGGTCTCCTACTCTTAATATCATTAGTGCCAACGTGTACAACAATATCACCTTTTGTTCCCTTAAAAGATGATATCCGTTCTACAACGTCATCAACCTTTGCCCCTGGCAGACATACCCTGGTCCTATTCCACCTATCCTTTTTACAAAGCATGTTCCCCGTTTCCCTGACAATAGAGTCACCAACAACTACTAGTTCCTGTGGGACCAGCACATTCTGCCTAGGGGGCTGCCTCTGTGTTGCCTGATGACCAAGTGCAAGCTCTGGCGTTGATGTGGGCAGCTGAGAGCTTGATGGGCCCCTCAATTTATTTCCTTCGAGGGCATTCACCCTGTCCTTCAAGCTCTCATAAAGGCCCATAACAACGCTGAGTTGTCGCCTTATTTCCTTGCACTCCTTACATCGTGCACACACAAAGACATCCCCCTTGGCAGTATCATGTCCCGTACCCGACTGCTCCGCAAAAATCAAGCAAACATTTTAAAAGACTGTGATTCAGAGGGCAACTGTCCCCCTCAGTTCTCCCTTGAACCACAGCACTCCCATTAGCTTGAGCCTTTTGCTTTGCTGCTCTGGTCAGAGTCATGATTCCGATTTAATTCAATAAAATTTCAAAACAAAAATTAAATCTTTAAGTTATATCCCAAAACAGTTATGTTATATATATATATTTTTTCGGTATCTAGTGTTTTCTACGAGTTCCCTTTATACAACTTCCGTATCACGTGTACCACTATAGTTATGTATTAATTATTTGTTACGATTAAGTCATTATATATATATAGAGTTAAAAATACAATTTAATTGACAATAAAGTTTATCAAGATTAATAGATTTACTGATTAATTTACAATATTATATTATGCACTATACTACACTAAACTCATGCTATCGTGTAAAAATGGCGGGAATTCTCGAACGGCACTTCTACGGACTCGTAAGTATTGATTAGCTTCCAAATCTCGCTATCTCAATTTAGAATAAACTAAGGATCCTGACTAGGTCTATAATCTACTTATAGAAGATAATTTGATATAACAATTGGTTAATAAATCGACTAAATTTGGTTAAAAAAAAAAGACCTCTCGTTCAATTTGTAACACGTGGATTTGATACCGTTACCGATACTAAGTAATACCTACAAAATCTCTGTCTAAGTTAAACTTTAAACTAAGTATCGTAACTAGGAATATAAAGCTACTCTAGAAAATAAGTTAATATGACAATTTAAGCTAATAAATCAGAAAATAAATCAGGAAAAACTTCTCTGTTCCAAGAGCTTTGGCCGCACAGGCTAACCTCGCACCCAGACTTTGACAGGCTTCAAGGATGGTCATAAAAGTGGCATAGCAACTAAGTTTTAATGAGCAAAATGCAAATACACTTGGAAATAGCAACCCCCAAAATAACTTATACGCTCCGTGGGGTTGAATTAAGAAACAGTAGAGGAAGAAAGGGATTTGGGAGTTACGATTCATTTGGACATGAAGTTCCCAGTGTAGTCAGGCATCAAAAATGATTTCCTATCTTGTCCTTTTAATGGTTTATTGAATATTTGCTGATAGAGGTAGGGAAGTCATGATCCCATTGTATAAGGCAATTATAAGACTGCACTTGCAATAGAGTTGGCTCAGTATTGAGACAACTCTATTCCAAATGCAGTCTTATTATTTAGGTGTTGTCTCAGTATTGAGACAACACCTAAAAAAAAAAAAAAGCTTCTTGAAAGGATTCAAAGATGGACCTTGGTGGACTCACTTGGTGAGATCTGCAAAAATATTTCATAGTTGAGGCTTGATATATCTTGAGAAAATTCACAGGTATAATTTCAGATGGATAATTATTTGCATGAGGAGGGAAACACATAAGTTATTTCTTTTTATTTTTTATTTAGTTATTTTATTATTGTTTTTGGCCAGTGTAGCAAAAGCTGGTTGTTTCCTTGCACTGTATGGCTAATACTGTTATTTGTGGTTTTACATTCTACAACAACATGGTACATAACAACATAAAACTATAATATGTATATAAATGCATCATTTTAACATAGCTATCTACCAAAGTAGTTAACTTAATTAATTAAACATAAACATATAAATAACACAATGTGTAGTTTTGCATTCTACAAAACATGGTACAACATATTACATCACACTCTCATGATAGCCTTCAACAGCCCAAAGAATTTCCTGCATTGTACCATGAGCTTCGAGCTGTATATAATTATTCTTCCTTTATAGCATTAATTATAAGGAGATGAGGCTTTAGCTCTAAATCGTTTCAGGTATAAGGAGAAGTTAAAAGTTATTAATTTGGAATGTAAGTAAAATTTTCTTTCAATTCTTAATCCACTAAAGAAAACCCACTAAGAGAGGTTAGAATGTCTAGTATCTCTAAATTTTAAAATTAAATATTAATTCTTATCGCAGCCCAACACAATGAAATTCTTGTTTTGCAATTTTTTTTTTTTTTTTTTAGCATTTGTTGCTAGCATCCTAGTAAATAAAAACAATTCATTCTTATTTTTAAATGTCATGTCATGTCATGTTGCTGAAGTGTTTGAGGAAAGCTTCCAAATCAAATGAAGACCCATTTTTAAGGCTGCCATTAATAATAATGAATAAATCAGATTTTAAATCCAAATTGCACACAATTTACAAAATAATACTAAAAAAAATAACACTTTGAAACCCATGTAGATTAGAACAAGTTTCGGATTTTGAACAGGTTTAGGATTTAATTGTTTAATTTTTGTTATTTATTTCATTTCTTTAATATTTTATGAATTTAATTTCTGTAATTTTGTAAAGTTAATCCTAAATTATTTTTTTATATTTTGGGTGTTTTTAAAGTTTTTCAAAACTGACTATAAAATTTAACATAAATATTTTTATCTTTGTAAATATTTGATAGAGGTATAAACAACACATAGAAAATTGGATCAAAATAGATTGAACATAGCAATTTTTATTTATAAAAAATATATATTTTTTAAGTGTCCTGTAAATATGCAGTGATGTCAGTGGGTTAATTTTTAAATTTCAGTAATAGATTAATTTTTATCTGTTTAATTTCAGTAACAAAAATGTTTTGAAAGGACATAATATGATTAATCACAGTGAACTCATTTAATGCGAATAACACTAATTAAACCATGTGATTTATTTAAGAAAATTTTGTTGTGTAAAAAGTATTACCCCCCCACAATTGAACTATTTAATAATCACCGTTGTTTCTGGATTCTTTTTTGAATTCTGTTATCAGGCCTATTGGGATAGATTCAGCAGCTGTTTCTAACTGTACAGGATATAAGCCTTGAGTATAGCTAAAAATCTGGAATAATTCACGACAAAAAACACACTTCCACTGAGATTGACTATCTACAGGCTTAATTGAAAAAAGGACAGAAAATTGATGTGATTGTCAGTGGGGATCAAACGCACGTCTCTCTCTCTCTTCCCAGTTTGGACAGATGGTAATGTTCCATGCTAACTAAGCTACCATGAAGAATGCTCTGACAATACAGGAATCATCTAATATCTGGGCAAACAGCATAGAGCAGGCCAACCCTTGGTAATTATGAAATACCTTTAAAACAGTTGTAGCAGAAACCTCAAAAAACCTGTTAACTAATTAAGAACATTGTTTGATAAAATTTTATTTATTCTTTAAATGGCTGAGGCCAGAAGAGTTCATAAATTCATCATGACTGTATATATATTGGCAAGTAAGGGTCCAGTAGTTGATGGCATATACTAGTAATTTTGAGGGAGGTAGCCCAGAGAGTGTATTGAACCATTGAGACATTAATTACGAGGGCTTCCTTGGACTCCAGAGAGAGAGAGAAAGAGATAGTTCTATTGTTGGAGAAGTGCCAACATACCAGTACATAAAGGTGTGGTTGTAAGAATAAAGTTGATAACCACAGACTAATTAATGCAACTTCACTGGCAGGGAAAACCTTGGGAGGCAATAAGTGCAATCCAGGGACATTTAGATATAAATTGCATTTTGAAGGACACAACATGGTTTTGTTAAGGGAAAATCGTGTTTAACTAACCTGGTAAGCTATTTTGACACAGTTACTCATCAGTTGGATGTAGGGAACAATTTCAACATAATTTATTTGGATTTTAACAAGGAATTTGACTCAGTCCCTCATGAGAGGTTACTGTATAAGTTGGGATTACTGGAAAGATTCTAAGATGGATTGCAGGGTGGCCACAGGACAGAAGGCAGAGGGGTGTGATTAATCTTCAGATTGGTGCAGTGGTGGATTCAGGGTAGGGGCACGTTACCCCCTGTCTTTTTTGGAGAATATACACCAATCATTTAAATTCCCTTTAGCTACAAAAAAAAAATTTTTTTTTTTTTTTAATTGTTAACAGGATTTTATCTATTTTTGCATTGTGGCTCAACCATTTTCAACTGACTACAGTTGACAACACTAGTGCCGTCCATAGCCAGGTGGGCAGGAGCAGCAGTGCGTAGCACACGCTTCTTGATTAGACCAGGGTTCGAGCCCATGCCCACCAAATATGGAGGATGCGGAAAGGTCAGGGAATGGCCACTGCATATCCCCGGAGCAATATGGCCTTAGTTGCTAATGCTCCTAAAAACCAAACAACAACAACACAAGTGCACAAAATGGTGCCCCTCCTGTCTTTTTTTTTTTTTTTCTTTCTGGATCTGCCGCAGGATTGATGCAATGTCAGAAGTGTCCCCCGCCCCAAGGATCGGTTCTTGGACTGCTGTTGTTTCTGATTTTCATAAACTGCATTGACCAAGGGATAAAGAGTGCAATATCAAAATTTGCAGACAATGTGAAGATTGGGAGAATCATTAATGATCAGTATGGAACACCACTCCTTCAGGATGACTTGAACAGGCTTCAGGAATGGTCAGAAAGGTGGCAGCTATGGTTTAATGCAGCAAAATGCAAGCTCTTATATTTGGGAAATAGCAACCCAAAACAATATTCACTTGGTGTGATTGAATTAAAAATGGTAGAGGAAGAAAGGAATCTATGATATGGACAGATATGAAGTTCTCTGAGCAGTATAAACAGGTGGCCAGGAAAGCTCATGGTGTTGTATCTAAGATTTATCAAACAGTATCCTATAGAGATAAGAAGGTCATAATTCCACCACATAATGCAATTGTGAGACTGCATTAGAAATACTATGTCCAAGTATGGAGACCTCATCTAAAAAAGACATTGGGCTTCTGTCTATGGAACCCAATGTCTTCAATGAAGACATTGGGCTCCATAGACAGGCAATTCACATGGTGAGATTAGCAAAAGGGCAACCATATGAGGAAAGACTGATTATGTGGGCTACAGAGCTTAGCAACGGGCTCCTTAGAGTGGTTGTAAAATGAATGAAGGTAGGATTTTCATTGTTATAAAGAATTCCAGAACTAGGGGCCGTGAATTCAAATTAAAAGGAAACTTGGTTAATTAGATGAGAGTGTAGGATGTTTTATTTTCGCCAGTGAGTTGTTGATTACTGGAACAAGTTGTCTCCCACAGGTGGTTGAGGCTGAGTTTAAAGAAATTCAAGGGTCAACTGGGTAGTTACTAATGTGAGGAGGGAAGCACATAATTTGTATTTCTTATCTACTTTTATTCTCTTCTTTTTTTTTTTTTTTTCTTTCTCTGTGGTTTCCTTGCACTATACAGCTAATATTAATACTATGATATTGAATTATTATGGGTAACCAGATTTTCATTTCCACAATAGCAATGGGTCATGCATTTTGTGGTAGTTTAACTCAAAACCTCTTTATTTAGTGGTTAGCATGCATGGCCACAAGTGTGATTTAGTGGAATCAATACTTGCACAGATATTGAATTATTATGGGTAACCAGATTTTCATTTCCACAATAGCAATGGGTCATGCATTTTGTGGTAGTTTAACTCAAAACCTCTTTATTTAGTGGTTAGCATGCATGGCCACAAGTGTGATTTAGTGGAATCAATACTGAATTTGTTTTATGTATGAAAACTTTAACAGATATATCAATTTTTTTTTTATTTACCTAGGTGTATATTGGTCCTACTACAGCTTACGAAGCAAAAGGTTTAGCTCCTGCTACGCAATATTGCTTTAGAGTTCAGGTAATTATAAAATTTGATAATTAACCATAAAAGGTCATTTGTAAATAAATCTTGTTTTGCTAGTTAGATTTTATGAACCAGATTCAAAAATTAAATTACTGGATTGAAACAGTGTGAATTGGGGGGAGGGGGGAAGTAAGACATTTTTGGGCTTTCATTTTATTATGACTGAATTAGTCAGCCACTGAAAAATGTTGCTTGACAAAAAATATCCAGTTTTTCTTACATTAAATTGAATGAAAATAGTTCTTTAAGTTGGGCTGTTTTCCCTCCAAGTGGATTAGAAACCCCATGACCCACATGTGCATCGACACACAGTTAACATGTTAATTGGTGAGTGAGATATATTACCTGAAGTGAAAAATTTGGGTGGGGGTGCATGATTTCAGAGAGCAGTTGCATTATACTAGTGCAGAATGCTGTTCCTCTTTTCACCCCTGGGTGATTGCAGGCTCACATCGTTAACATGGATATTTTTATTTTATTTTTTATTACGAAGTTTTAATAGTTTTATTTATTTTTATATATAATTTGTGCTTGTATGCAGTTAGCACCTCTTTAGCAACATTTATTGCAGTTAACCCTAACACAGCCAGCCCCTATATTTGGAGTTTTGGTCCCTGGGCAAAACATTTTCTGAGGGCCCTACACCCTACTTTAATGATAATAATAATAAAAAAGTAACACTATAATCCAAAATTGCAGTTAATATAAAACAAATAAATTTACATACATTTCCTTAGATATATATATATGCAAATATGAACATATCGGCAGCATGTGCCTCTTGCCCAAAAGCTACTCATTGCAATTTGAAAGTATATTTTATTTGCAAATTTCATAAGGAACACAAGTGCTCGTGTTCTTTATTATGCTACTGGGTATCATTGATTTTGGCTGTGTTCATTGCCATTTATGGCCCCCCCCTCAAAGTCAGGCCCTAAGCACATGCCAAGTTTGCCTAGGCCTAGGATAGGCCTGGAACACAGCCCATGTATTTATCTATTTCTTGATGACTCTGAGCAGGCCTTGAAATCTCCAGCTGTTATTTATTGTTATTTGGTTTTTAGGAGCATTAGCAACTAAGGCCATATTGCTCGGGGATATGCGGTGGTCATTCCCTGACCTTTCTGCATCCTCCGTATTTGGTGGTGCTGGCTCGAACCCCGGTCTAATCAAGAAGCATGTGCTACGCACTGCTGCTCCTTCCCACCTGGCTACGGAGGTGCCTGAAATCTCCAGCACCTTGCTTTCTAAGTGGCTGCTTGTTTAAATAGAAGCAGTGCAAGAATCACTTTCACTTTTGCCTGATACCAAGAAGCAGTGCAAGAATCACTTTCACTTTTGCCTGATACCTGCTAATGTCTGTGTCTCTCTCCAAATCTATTAGTTTTCAGATCCACCTAACACTGCCTTGATAATGTCAGAAAATATTCTTGCACCCTTTCTTTAAAGTGTATTCCATCCCTGTAGAAGTAGTCTCTCCTATTAACAAGCACAGACCACAGTGAGAAAAATTCTACCCCTGTGAACCTTGCATGATCTCTCCCGGGCCGAATTGATTGACAAAGCTGTCATCATGTACTCCCTCCTATTGTGCCTGGGCAGAATTGCACACCCTTTCAAATTTAACCTTAATTTGCAAGCATTGATTCTTGTGTTCCTCACTTCTTATGTTATATAATAGAAGATGAAAGGCACAAGGCATAATTTCTTATGGGTTTAGGTAATTAACTATATAATATCAGTGTAGAAACACCATAGTTTACCCAAAAATTTGAACTATGTATGTAGTGTAAAAGGCATCGTTTTAATTATATCTCATATTGTGAGATCTTCACAACGAGATAGCTGGTATTGCACTACTTCAAATAAATAACGCTTCTCTAGTAGAGAAGACTATTGTTATTTATTTTCAGTAGATACCACCACCCAGACGATCATTTCAAGGCTAGTTGGCTTCATCATCAGTGAGTGGACAGGTACCCGGTAATGCAACATGCCATCACAGTTGCGAAATTATTTCCACAATATGAGAAATGCCAAATGGTGTATAAATAATAATGTATTAGAAGATGAAATGCACAAGGCATAATTTCTTATGAGTTTAGGTAATTAACTATAACAAGGGAAGTGCTTTCATCAGGACATGCCCACAATGGAAAAGTGGTACCGAGATCGCTTTGATATTGCTGTGATTGAAGATTACTGCTTATGAGGGGAAGCAGTATGGACTATAAGGGAAAGCTCTGAGTGGCAAATATTTCTAAGGACACAGAAAGCTTTACACTATGTGTTCGATGAAAACATTTTAAAATGTTTTCATCGATTTGGTTTTTCGGAATCAGCGGATCAATTTACTTTAAAACTGCAACTTCACCACCAGAGGTACCCCCCCCCATGTTATACGAGCTGTTTTTTCATCTAGTTTTGTTTTGTGTTTACATTCATCAAAGGATAAAATCAGAGGTAATAATAGTAGTATATACATATTATTATACTTCAGACTGTGTTACACAAAATAGCATTTCCTTTTTAATAAAGAAATCACAAATCTGTTGTTGTCTGCTTTCGTCTTTAGAGCATATCTGTAGAGCTGATATAAAAGCAGTATCTGGTGGGTCAGTATGTCATTTTCTGTAGCCCATTCATTTTGTGTGTTCATACATAAATATCTTTGTTTCACTAAATTCATTCGAATGGCTCATTGATCCTCTTTATTTTGTGAGACACTATTCATAATTTTATTGCCAGTGTGAATTTCATAATGATTTTAATTTTTGCTATTGTAACCAACTTTTTAACCTCTCCCTGACTTATTTCACCTTTGTGATTCATTCATTTATTAGATGAACAACTGATATCAATTCTTCTCTGTTCTGAGCTATATTATCCCCAGTTACTAAATCTTTTAAAAAATTGTCAAATTTTGGCCATGACTTTTTTCAACAAAAAAAAAAATCTCAAGTTTAGGTAAGGCAGAATTTCAGGCTTCAGTTAGAGAAAAAGCATCTTTTAAAGTTCTTTTTTAATGTTATTGTTAAAACCTTCAGTTTTCACATGCATGAATAAGAAGATTTTTATGATACCATAACATCAGTTGCCTAAATCACATTGATTGAATTAGGCATTAATTTAGGCATTAGAAGTCTACAGTTAGGAAGAAGAGGGGCAATATTATAATATTGTCATTCCTCACTTAGTTATTCATCTACATCTGGATGATGTGGTACATTGTCAAAAATTCAAAGAGCATTTTATATATTTTCATTTCTTTTAGATGTCTTTTTATAGATAGAGAAAATTCAGAGTGAAGCCATTCAGAAACCAATTCTCTGTTTACTTAATCTTACACAAGGAATTTGCACAACAAATGAACACCACTCACTCTTTGCTGAATTTGTGACTGGTACAGAATCTTTGTTTTTATGAACTATATAAAACTTCAAAGTAACAATTCTCATTATTATTATTATAAACTCGGATGGGACTCAAACATAGTTCAGCTATCATTTGAATAAATTTACTCTGAAAAGGTTCTAAAATGGTTCTATGGTAGAATTATCACTAGAAAGCCTTTAACCGCATATAGACAAATACTGATTCCATAGTCCTTTTTAACTTTGTTAATCCACCTGTCATAACCTTTTGTCACTTGTAAAAAAAATAAATAATAAAAAAAAAATTGTGAATAAATTTTGCCTTCTCATGTAAAACTTCTCCAGATATTGGATTATATGAACAATCCTGAAGAAAGAGGTGCACAGAGCAATTTCCACCAAAGGATATTTATCCAGTTTAAGTGTAAAGTGTATTTAAGGTCTAACGGCACCAGGGGTTCCCCCCCATCTCCGTGTATTGTACATTGTCTTGTGATACAGAACGCTGTAAAGGCCAGAGATTTAAAAGTATATGGATATTGTATACGTGTAGTGTTGTATACCATTGTTCTTCTGGCCATTTAGCCACTGGACCCCTGTTGAGGTCCAACGTTGCCCACATTTCACCTCATGGAGACAGACCAGGCATCCAGTAGTTTGTATTTTACTATGGCAGGTCCTGCAACCTAATATCCTAAGATTTCAGTGGCTAGGACCTAAAAAAAAAAAAAAAAAAAAAAGTAATAATTTCAATGTGTATTCATGTACTGGGGATAGCGCTAGGATTTAAAAGGCTGAAAATATTGGAGGGCGAAAGTAATTTAGACAATGCAGTTTGATTAGGAAAATGTGGGGCGTTTGCTTGCATACAGATAGTAATGGGGGAGATAGGCAGAAGCATGGAGTCAGTAGGCAAGACAACTCCAGATATTAGTGGGGCATATGTATATATCTCACACACTAGCAGGGCTTTTGTGGATTTATTGGATGATTGTTTTCTACACCAGCATGTTCGGGAGGCAACTAGAGGGAGTAATACTCTTGATCTGATTATCAGTAGTGATTCTTCATGCATTAGGAATCTGCAGATAAAGGAACCACTGGGTGGCAGTGATCACAGTGTGCTGAAGTGGGATTTACTCAAGGAGGTAACTACCATCAGAGGCAAAGGGAAGGGTTTTTGCTTTCGTAAAGGCGACTATGCAAATATATATGCAAATATGAACATATCGGCAGCATGTGCCTCTTGCCCAAAAGCTACTCATTGCAATTTGAAAGTATATTTTATTTGCAAATTTCATAAGGAACACAAGTGCTCGTGTTCTTTATTATGCTACTGGGTATCATTGATTTTGGCTGTGTTCATTGCCATTTATGGCCCTCCCCTCAAAGTCAGGCCCCAAGCACATGCCAAGATCAGGCCACACCTATGATGGTCTGAGACAGTATTTAAATTCTATACAGTGGGACCAACTGATGACGTTACCAACAGCAAATTCAAAATGGGAAGCATTCAAGGAACTAATCTTGGAAGCTACCAGGCTTTACATACCAACCAAGAAATATTGTTCAAGGTTCAGGCCTAAATGGTTGTCAGATGAACTAATGAGACATATGGCAGAGAAGAAAAATGCATGGGATACATACAAATTAATGGGTGACATGGAAGCCTATGATAGATATAAGTTGGTCTGTAACCAAGTCACAAAGGAGATTAGGCAGGCAAAGGCAGATTATGAGAAATCCTTGGCAAAGGACGCAAAGAAAAACAGAAAAGAGTTCTTTACCTATTTAAACTCAAGAAGGAAAGGGATGAATCAGATTGGTCCACTGGATGTTGATGGTTCAACAGTTGAGGATCCTGCTCAGGTGGCTAACAATCTAAACGAGTATTTTGCATCTACATTCACACATGAGGAGTTATTCAGGAAGGGGAATGTCGTAGGTGAAGTAAACATTGGCCGTGAGCTAGATTATTTTCTAATAACTGAGAGGAAAGTGGAGGAGAAATTGCTGAGGATAAACATAAAAAAGGCACCAGGGGTGGATGGGATCTATCCAGTTATATTAAAGGAGGCAGCAAAGGAAGTAAGCAAACCCCTAGCCATAATTATGAGAGCTTCTTTGGACTCAGGGGAGGTACCCATGGACTGGAGATGTGCAAATGTAACCCCAATTCACAAAGGAGGATCAAATGCTGACACAAGTAATTATAGACCTGTTAGTTTAACTTCGGTTCCAGGAAAATTAATGGAGGCACTGGTTAAAGAAGCACTGCAGGATCATCTGGACAAGAATTCAGTTATAGCTCAGACACAGCATGGTTTTGTTAAGGGCAGGTCTTGTCTGACCAATTTGATTGGATACTATGATGTAGTCACAAAAGAACTGGATGCAGGGAATAACTTTGATATTATATATGTGGATCTTAGAAAGGCATTTGATACTGTTGCGCATGGCAGACTGCTGCACAAATTGCAGAAGTGTGGCATTGGAGGCAAATTGCTGCTATGGATAAAGGGATGGTTGAGTGGCAGAAGACAGAGAGTGGTAATCAATGGACACTGCTCAACGTGGACTAATGTTATTAGTGGAGTTCCTCAGGGTTCAGTGTTGGGTCCATTGTTGTTTTCTGTATTTATAAATGATATTGATGATGGTGTATCAGGCTTAATGTCCAAGTTTGCAGACGATACCAAGGTTGGCAGGGTTGTTAAGGACACTACTGATACTATGCTGCTGCAACAGGATCTAGAAAAGTTGAACAGATGGGTTGAGAGGTGGCAAATGAAGTTTAACATTGACAAATGCAAAGTACTACATATGGGAAGCAGTAACCCCAGAGTAACGTATCAACTCTGTGGTACTACACTTACAGTGGTAGAGAATGAAAAGGACCTGGGGGTAATTGTGCAGGCAGATATGAAGTTCTCTGAGCAGTGCAGACGAGCTGCAAGAGTAGCTCATGGTGTCTTGTCAATGATATACAGGAATTTTTCTAGCAGGGATAAGGAGGTGATTATTCCCTTGTATAAGGCATTGGTCAGGCCACACCTTGAGTACTGTATACAGGTCTGGAGGCCTCATTTCAAAAAGAATGTAGAGCTGCTCGAACGAGTACAGAGAAGGGCAACAAGATTAGTGAATGGAACAAAGGGTTGCTCTTACGAAGAAAGGCTTAAGTTTTGCAAATTACAGAGCCTGGAGACTAGGCATCGGCGAGGTGATCTGATAAAGGTGTATAAGGCTTTGAATGGCTTGAGCATGCTCAATGCCGATGGGATTCTTCCTCTTGCTCAGAATAATCGCCTGAGAGGGCATAAATTCAAATCGAGGAAGGACGGATGTCGGATAGATGTGCGGAAATTTGCCTTTAGCCAGCGGGCAGTTGGTTTGTGGAATAGACTCCCATCGCTTGTTGTTGAAGTTGATAGCCTAAATAAATTTAAGGCTCAGCTGGACGGGTATTTCGAACGAACGGAGGGGTGAAATGGGAGTAGTGATTGTTTTTTTTTTTTTTTTTTTGGCTGATGCTGAATAAGCTTGCTTTCTTGCATCATATGCCTCTACTAATGCTAATATGTGTCTGTGTCATGGGTGCTCCCAAGCTCTCTCCTAACTCCACCTGTATATACTGTATTTGGATAAAACCTCCAGAAAAAGAAAAAAGAAACAGCCTGAAAGTGTATCTTATCTTACTGTGCTAAAGCACAAAATCCCACACACACTGATGGAAGTGCTATACCAGTGGGTGCCAGCAGTCCCGCCCCCAGTTTACCCAACTTGGGAGCCCACATAAAAAAAAAAAACTGCACCCACTGGAAAAGTGCTATACTGGTGGGTGCTAGCAATCCCACTCCCAGTTTACCTAACCTGAGAGCCAGCAAAAAATTAAAAAAAAAAAAAAAAAAAGAAGTTAAATTTTAAAAATAAATAAATAATATAAAATAAATGATAAAAAAAAAAAAAAAATCCTGCACCCACCAGAGAAAACACTATACTGGTGGGTGCCAGCAATCCCACCCCTAGTATCCTAGCCTGGGAGCCAGCAAAAAAAATCCCGCACCCACTGGAAAAAACACTATACCGGTGGGTGCCAGCAAAATCACCCCCAGTATCCTAGCCTGAGAGCCAGCAAAAAAAAAGAAGTGGATAAATCACCTTCTAAATTTACTTTAGGTTTAATAATCTGTAATAAGGCTTATCCAATGTCTATGCCCCGAAAAACAGTTACACAGAACTCTTGCAATAAATTAAATCTCAACTGAGTAATAAGATAATTACTTTAATTACCTAAAATCTTCAATATGTAACAATAACTTTCATCTTTGTTCAGAATACAAATTACACTCGTATAGAATATGATACCATGTCTCAGGCGGACACAAAGGAGAATTAAAAGGCCAAAATGGTATAACTTAAAATTCAAGGACCCATAGCCAGTCAGGACATATGACAATTAAATTACTGAAAAAAACCATTTATTATCCTTATTATCAAAAGTAAAAGTGACCCTGGAGATAGACAATCTCGTCACCTCCCCAGTGTCACCTATATCGCACTGCTGTTGCCATTTCATACCAATTGATTTAAAATATCCTTCTTGCCCTTAGTCAAATCACTAGCATTATTAAAAGTAATATTCAAAAAAGAGACAATTGTACCTTTTTTTTTGTTATTGTAGCAAAGTGTCCTATATACAATGTATAAGTCCAATGGTAAATGGCCTGCCAACACCTGCATCGCATCTGTCCTGCATACATTTAAAATAACTAAAAGCATAAACCTCTGGATAGAAAGTAATTTTTGTTTAAACTTAACATTTACAAGTCTATAATACCACACTGAGGCAGCATAGGTTACAATGGGTAAAAACACTACTTTTTAATATAAATTAAGCACCCTTTTTTTTTTTTTTTTTTTTTTCAAACCCCATTCAGATGAGAGCAAAGTGGAGGAGAAATTGTTGAAATTAAACATAAAAAAGACACCTGGATCAGATAGGATCTATCCAATTATATTGAAGGAGGCAACAAGGGAAGTAAGCAAACCCTTAGCCATGATTATGAGAGAATCCTTAGACTCAGGGGAGGTCCCCATGGACTGGAGATGTGAAAATTTTCCCCAATTCATAAAGGGGGGTACAAAGGGTGACACAAATAATTATAGACCTGTTAATTTAACTTCTGTTCCAGGGGAAAATAATGGAGTCACTGGTTAAAGAGGTTATACAGGATCACCTAGACAAGATTGCAGTAATAGTTCAGACACAGCATGGGTTTATTAAGGGGAAGTTTTGTCTGACCAATTTAATTGGATACTGTGATGTGATCAGAAAGGAACTGGATGCAAAAAATAATTTTGATATCATATACTTGGATTTCAGGAAAGGCTTTTGATACTGTTGCACATAGAAGACTGCTGTACAAATTGGAGTGGTATGGCATTAAGGGCAAGTTGCTGTAATGGATAAAGGGACGGTTGAGTGGAAGACTGCAGAGAGTGGTAATAAATGGACACTGCTCTACGTGGACTAATGTTATTAATGTAGTCCCCCAGGGTTTGGTGCTATGCCCATTGCTGTTTTGTGTATTTATCAATGATATCGATGAAGTTATATCAGGCTAAATGTCTAAGTTTGCAGATGATACAAAGGTTGGCAGGGTTGTTAATGACAGTAAAGACAGTATGCTACTGCAACAGGATCTAGAAAAGTTAGGCAGGTGGGCTGAGAAGTGGCAACTGAAGATTAACATTGACAAATGCAAAGTACTGCATATGGATAGCAGTAACCAAGAGAAATGTACCAAAAAATTCACCATCCAGTGTCATAGGCAGTTCGAAGTCTGCATTTCCTGTTCTGAGCTGCAATAAAATGATATACCCTATTGAAAAATAGATTTACTCCCTATCTCTTCTTTTGTTTTACTTCTGCTAAATGCATGCTGTTCCTTGTATTCTCTCAATCTTGTGAACTCCTGACCATGTGGCCGTCCCGAAGTATAAACAGAAAATTCCTTTGAATGCTGTCCAGATGGCACCTACCATCTGGACAGCATTCAAACAAACAAATCAATTATCAACTCTTTTACTGTCTTCTAAGTTACATTGGATTCAGATGGTCCACTTTGGGAAAATTGGAAAGTGCTTACATCAATTAGGAACAAAAACCATTTCCATCCTCACACCATAACGAATTACTTTAGGTACAGTAAAGGACTATTACTGATTGGTTTTACCGCAAGAAACTTCCCACAATAAGACATCTGTACAAGGCAGAAACGTCGGGTCAGTCAAAAGTATTATTTGCATTCAAGGGCAAGCAATACAGTGATGCAGCTCACTTGCCAAAGGGATTATTGATAAGTATATATTAGAAGATAAAATATACATCCAGAAAACATGCTGTATCAGTATTGCTCCCTAAAAACAATTACAATAAAGCAGTGATGAATGCTGTGACGCGTTCTATAATCAAGGTCAACACTTGCTTGTTTTTTGCCAGAATAATTAGCAAAATGCATACTAGATCATATATTTTTGCTGGTTTCACATTAATAGTTTTTATGAAATTTAAAGTTGGGGAATCAAAGAAAACACTTCAACTCAGCTCACATTGCAGATAATTGAACAGATAACTTTGCATTAATGTTTACAGTTGAAAGACCTTTCATGGTGTGGAAAACTACGAATGAAACTAGGAAACGTGAAATTAGCAATGCTGATATTTTAGATGGTTGTTTATTAGAAAAACTTGTAAGCCCAAAGGTAAGTAAGGCTTCTGGAATTAGCATATACCCAGTAATTTTGAAGAATGTGGCAATAGGATGCATTGAACCATTAAAGTTAATTGTGAGGGTGTCATTCAGTGAACTCAGGAGAAATTCCTTTCAATTGGACAAGTGCTATTCTATTTACCAATACAAAAAAGGTAGCTGTCTGAGTGATGAGGCTTGTCAGTCAGTCAGACTAGTCTGACTTCATTGGTGAAGAAAATCATGGGGTTCTTTCTTTAACAAAACCATACAGAGTAGTTCTTCTCTAGTGGCAGAATCAGCGAAAACCATATGAACAAAAATGATGTTTTTGTTCATAAGGGATGTTTGGATAAAAATGGAATTCTGAAGGAAATACAGTACGGTTTTATAAAACAAAAATCATGTCCCAAATGAATTTCGGTCAAACTGGTTAACTGCTTTGACTGAGTCACTCATGAGCTGGATGTTAGAGCTTATGCCTTGGTGCATATCTTCCCCAGTTTTATACCACAGATAATCTGAATATTTTTACAATGTATAAGAGTGATGATTCTGATTCATAAGTGAGTAAATTATTATTTAGTTTTGCTGCAATCATAACAATAATTCAAAACTAAAACTAGATAATATACTGATTGGTATATCCCAGAGAGATTATACTAATTTCTATGACCATATTGGGCACCAGAAAAATGATATAATTCAAGACATTACATCCTTTTTTAAGGAATATTTGTGCCAGAAGTTTCCAGATAGTGATTGTAAGCAGCAGTCTTTATTGTGCATGTGTTTTTAAAATAAGTTAAATTTTGCATGAATATGGTTCTCTGTTTAATATTATAGAAATTAGCATTAGTGTGTGCTAATTTCTATAATTTCAAAAAAAAAAAAAAAAAACTTCCCGTTTTACCCATCCATTCACTCCAAAAGTTTGTATAGAATTTATTTAAGTTGTCAGCTTCCACAATGACAGATGGAAGTTTGTTCCAGTAATCAATCACCTGCTGACTAAAGGCAAATTATTTCAAACCTGCATAATTTATTCAAATATTTGTACACATATACACCGATGAGCCAAAACATTATGACCAGCAAGTCATTATGCAAATCGAAGCAACTGCAGGTGAACTACATCGCGTGTGTGGGTTGGGGCACGGTATAAAAAAAAACCATGGTATAAAAAGTCCATGGGTTCATGGACTCATGCTGTTTTCACTGCATTGTTGGTCCTCCTATCAGTGTGAGGCAACAGGAACTAGGATTTATTGGACCAGGCAATGCTTTTCCAAACTTCCGCCATTTAGTGTTGGTGTTCTTGAGCCTACTCTAACTGTACTTTCTTGTTTTTTTCAGACAGGAGTGGAACCCTGTTTGATTATTGACTTCTATACATCACCCACAATAACGTATGACAAGTTATGCATTCTGAATTGCCTCTTTTGCTTACCACTGTTGTATTTTGTAGGTGCAAAGTAGGTGCATCAACCAGTGAAATACCACCACTTTGCTTATTGGAAGCTTAAAGTGGTGAAACCCATGTTTAGTCTCTAGAGCAAAGTTTCTGGCACCCCCCTCCCCCCATACTTCTCCTTCAACCCATGCATGGTACAGTACTATAGGTTTTGTTACCTTTCGTGTTTGGGGTTTTCATAAAAAAAAAAAAAAAAAACTGTGTGGTTGTACTACCTGCTGTACCACACAGGGAGGTGGAGAATGAAAAAGAACTGGGAGTAATTAATGGTCAAGACATCAAAGGTGGATATTGTTGGGATAGCAGAGACGTGGTGTCACACAGATATAAGGAATGCAGAACTGGAATTTGGGGAGTACAATGAATACAGAAAGGATAGACAGGATAGAAAAGGAGGAGGTGTTATGCTCTTAATTAAGAAAAACATAAAATCAAAAGAAGTGCACCCAGTTGATATAGATGAACAGTGCACTGTTGAGTCAGTTTGGTGTGACATAAGCACTGCGAAGGCAAAAATAAGAGTAGGAGTGTGTTATAGGCCTAATGACTCGAATGAGTACAATGAACAATTATACAGAGAAATAGAGTGGGCCAGTAAATCAGAATGTCTTATAATGGGGGATTTTAACTTCCCAGATATTGACTGGAACTTGTGGGTTGGGCACTCACACACTAGTCAGACATTTGTGGATTTATTGGATGATTGTTTTCTGCAGCAGCATGTTCGAGAGACAACCAGAGAGAGTAATACTCTTGATCTGGTTATCAGCAGTGATCATTTGTGTATTAAGAATTTGCAGATAAAGGAACCACTAGGTGGCAGTGATCAGTGTACTGATGTGGGATTTACTTAAAGATTTAATTACCATCAGGGGTAAAGGAAAGGGTTTTTGCTTCCGTAAAGGTGAGTACAGTGGTGTCAGACAGTTTTTAAATTCTGTACAGTGGGATCAACTGACGATGTTACCAACAGTAAATTCTAAGTGGGAAGCAATCAAGGAATTAATCGCGGATGCTACTAAACGTGTCATACCAATTAAGAAATATTGTTCAAGGTTTAGGCCTAAATGGTTATCTAATGGACTAATGAGACTCGTAACAGAGAAGAAAAATGCATGGGATGCATATAAATTATCAAGCGACCCAGAAACCTATGGCACATATAAGCTAGTCTGTAATCAGGTCAAAAAGGAGGTTAGGCAGGTGAAGGCAGATTACGAGAAATCCTTGGCAAAAGATGCTAAGAAAAACAGCAAGGATTTCTTTACTTATATAAACTCTAAAAGAAAGGGGATGAATCTGATTGGTCTACTTGACATCAGTGGTTCGACTGTTGATGATCCTGCTAAGATAGCAAACAAACTGAATGAGTATTTTGCATCTACATTCACACATGAGGAATTATTAAGGTTTGAAAATGGCAGAAGGTTATCAAATTGTAGCAGGATACTTAATGATTTTGTAATAACTGAGAGCAAAGTGAAGGAGAAATTGTTGAAGTTAAACATAAGAAAAGCACCTGGGGTGGATGGGATCTATCCAATTATATTAAAGGAGGCGGCAATAAGCATACCCTTAGCCATAATTATGAGAGCATCCTTGGACTCAGGGGAGGTCCCCACGGACTGGAGATGTGCAAATGTATCCTCCAATTCACAAAGGGTGACACGAGTAATTACAGACCAGTTAGTTTAACTTCTGTTCCGGATAAAATAATGGAGTCACTGGTTAAAGATGCATTGCAGGATCATCTAAACAAGACTGCAGCAATAATTCAGACACAGCATGGGTTTGTTAAGGGAAAGTCTTGTCTGACAAATTTGATAGGATATTATGATGTGGTTACAAAGGAACTGGATGCAAAAAATAATTTTGATATCATATATTTGGATTTCAGGAAAGCTTTTGACACTGTTGCGCATGGAAGAGTATTGTACAAATTGGAGAAGAATGGTATTAAGGGTAAGTTGCTACAGTGGATAAAAGGATGGTTAAGTGGGAGAAGACAGAGGGTGGTAATCAATGGGTGCTGCTATTCGTGGACTAATGTTATTAGTGGAGTCCCACAGGGTTCGGTGTTGGATCCACTGCTGTTTTGTATATTTATCAATGATATTGATGAAGGTATATCAGGCTTAATGTCGAAGTTTGCAGATGATACAAAGGTTGGCAGAGTTGTTAATAACAGTAATGGCAGTGTGCTACTGCAACAGAATCTAGATAATTTGGGCAGATGGGCTAAGAAGTGGCAACTGAAGTTTAACCTTGACAAATGCAAAGTACTGCATATATATAGAAGTAACCCCAGAGAAACGTACCAACTGTGTGGTATTACACTTAAGGTCATAGAAAATGAAAAAGACCTGGGAGTAATTGTGCAGTCAGATATGACGTTTTCTGAGCAATGCAGACAGGCTGCCAGGGCAGGTCATGGGGTTTTATCAATGATATATAGGAATTTTGCTAGCAGGGAAGAGGAGGTGATTGTCCCTCTGTATAAGGCAATGGTCAGGCCACGCTTTGAGTACTGCGTACAGGTCTGGAGGCTTCATTTTAGGAAGGATGTAGATTTGCTTGAACGTGTTCAGAGAAGAGCAACAAGATTAGTGAGGGGAATGAAGGGATCCTCTTACCAAGAGAGGTTTAAGTCTGCAAATTGCAGTTTTGTTCAGTGTTGTGTGAAGTGCACAATGTCTTCTCATAAACATTTAACTTTAAAAGATAAAGTCGAACTCATTAATGCGTATGATCGGCAAAAAAATAGTGTTCGCACTCTCGCTGCAAAATTCAAAATCGGGAAGACGCAGGTAAGTGACATCCTAAAGAAAAAAAAAAATGAACTGCTCAAACAATTTTGGCAACACGGAAATGATCAGGTTCAAAAATCATTCCCGAAAATTGTTGGACTTCAAATTTATCGCGCACATGCTAAAAAAATTCCCATTAATGGGCCTATTATTAGGGAAAAGGCTTTGGGGGTTGCGAAATCTATGGGAGTAAATGAGTTCAAAGCTTCTGTGGGATGGCTAGAAAAGTTCAAAACTCGGCATAAAATTTCTTGGAAAACCGTAAGTAGTGAAGGTGAATCTGTTTGATACTGGGGTTGTAACAGAGTGGACCGTCAAATTGGAAGATTTATGTCGTGATTTTGAAGCTAAGGATATTTACAACTGTGACGAAACGGTTGTTTTTTTAAAGCTCTTCCTGAAAAAACAATGAGTCTTAAAAACGAAAAGTGCCAGGGCGGAAAAATTTCTAAGGAACGCTTGACTGTACTATTGTGTACAAATATGCTGGGAGACTTTGAACAACCTCTTGTTATAGGAAAACCACAAAATCCTGGTTGTTTCAAGGGCATAAAGTTGAATCTTTTGAATGTTGACTGGAAGTCTAATAAAAAAGCGTGGATGACACGAGATATCATGAGCGAATGGATAAGTCACTTTAACCAAAACATGATTCGTCAAAACAGAGAAATTATTCTTTTCATGGATAATGCTGCATCTCACCCGCACATTGAATTGTCCAACATTCAAATCATTTTTCTGCCACCAAACACATCTGCAGAGTATCAGCCCTTGGATCAAGGGATAATAAAAAATTTTAAACTTCACTACAGAAAACGTGTTTTAAGACATCTCATTGCAAACATGAACGATGTAACATGTGCGAGTGACCTTGCAAAGAAAATCAGCATCCTAGATGCGATTCAATGGATTTCCTGTTCAGTAAACGCAATTAGAAAACAAACTGTCGTGAACTGTTTTGTAAAGTCTGGCTTCTCAAACGTAAAAATTGAAGTTGTGAACAGCAATGTGGAGCACCAAGAAGAACAAGAACTTCAACATCTATTGATAATGTACGATACTTCCGCTGCAAGTGACCCTGGCTACAAAGATATAGACTCAAACCTCACTACAGAAGGTGCTCTAGATATCAACGACATTATCATCGATATTTTTCAAGAAGTTACTCAGAAGATGAAGAAATGGAAGGAGGTCATTCTGTTGAAGAACATATTAACGACGAACCACCGATGAAAATAGAAGAAGCGCTCATACAAATCAATCGTTTAAAAATGTTTTTCGCCGCTGAAGAAGATACTGAAGGACTTTCGATGGTTTCTTCACTCCAAACAAATGTTGAAAACAAAATTATCAGCCGGAAGAAGGTGCAGAAGAAAATAAGTGATTACTGTATGTATTTTTCTTAAGATAAAGTCATAATATGCATAGCACAATTGTATGTATATTATTTACAAAAATATTGTGCAAAATCTGTATATAATTTAATTTAATTTTACATTAAACATTTAACGATTTTTCTTTCATTCTTTTTTTTTTTCTCCCTCAGACTTCTTGTTAGCGGACACTTCTCTCTAACGGACACATTTTCGTTCCCCATGGCTGTCCGTTAAAGGGAAATTTCACTGTATAGGAATTTTGCTAGCAGGGAAAAGGAGATGATTGTCCCTCTGTGTAAGGCAATGGTCAGGCCACGCCTTGAGTACTGCGTACAAGTCTGGAGGCCTCATTTTAGGAAGGTGTAGATTTACTTGAGCGTGTACAGAGAAGGGCAACAAGATTGGTGAGGGGAATGAAGGGATCCTCTTACCAAGAGAGGGGCTTAAGTTCTGGAAATTGCAGTGGCTGGAGACTAGGCACCTGCGCGGTGATCTGATTGAGGTGTATAAGGCCTTGAATGGGTTGAACACGCTGAATTCTGATGGGATCCTTCCACTTGTTCAGATTACGAACCTAAGGGGGCATAAATTCAAATTAAGAAAAGACAGATGTAGAATAGATGTGCTGAAATTTGCCTTTAGCTAGCAGGTGGTTAATTGCTGGAACAAACTTCCATCTGTCATTGTGGAAGTTGATAGGTTGAATAAATTTAAGGAGGAACTGGACAAGCATTTGGAGGGAATGGTGTAATTTTTTTTTTTTTTGGGCTGATGCTGCATAAGCTACTTTTTTTTTTTTTTTTTATTTGGCTGATGTTGCATACACTTGCTTTCTTGCATCACATGCCACTACTACTACTACTATTACTAATTGTGCAGTCAGATATGAAGTACTCTGAGTAGTGCAGATGGGCTGCCAGAGCAGGTCATGGAGTTTTGTCAATGATATATTGGAATCTTGTTAGCAGAGACAAGGAGGTGATTATCCCTTTGTATAAGGCAATGGTCAGATCTTGAGTACTGCATACAGGTCTAGAGGCCTCATTTTAGGAAGGATCTAGAGTTGCTAGAACGAGTACAGAGAAGTGCAACAAAATTGGTGAGAGCAACAAAGTGGTGCTCTTACAAAGAAAAGCTTTAAGTTCTGCAAGTTGCGGCATCTAGGCACCTCCAAGGTGATCCGATTGAGGTGTATAAGGCCTTGAATGGTTTGAGCAGGCTCAATGCTGACAGGATACTTCCACTTGCCCAGATTAAGAACTCAAGGGGGCATAGATTCAAAATGAGGAAAGACAGTTGTAGAATAGATGTGCGGGCATTCGACTTTAGCCAGCGGTTATTGATTGTGGAATAGACTTCCATCTGTTGTTTTGGAAGTCGATAGCTTAAATAAATTTAAGGCTGAACTAGACAAACATTTGAAGTGACTGGATGGGTGAAATGGGAAGTTTTTTTTTTTTTTTGCTGATGCTGTATAAACCTTTTTTTTCTTGCATCATGTGCTTCAACTAATGCTAAATCTAGTTAACCTTATTATTTCCAAACTTAACTTTTTAACTTTGTTATGTAAGTAATTTAAGTGGTGGAGAAAAGACAATTTATCATCTAGTCTTATACCTAAATATTTTACCGAAACAAAAGGAATCTAAACTTCATTAATTTTAGCTTTAGGTGATCGATCATAATTTAATCTCCCTTTAAGAAGCATCATAACAGTTACCAGTGGAGCATGCCCATGTACCATCGGGCAAAGGGAAGAAGAGTGGGCCAAGCAAGGGAACTGGCTTAGATTGCCAGTATGGCAAGTATGCAGTGTAACTTCCAGTGTCAGTCCAGTAGGTCATCATATCTGGGACAGTATCCCAGTCGTCGTTTTCAGGTGTCCAGTTTATTGGAGTCATTCATGGGAGGAGCCTTGTCCAAGATCTGCGGTCGTGATCGTTTAGTTGTGCATTTGTTTGATCCTACACAGTGTGAAGCCATACTAGTGACATGACCCCACCAAGAACTGTAGTCGTGACGTTTGGTGTCCAGTCTGGTTTAGGTCTTTCTTGGAACAGAGTTACACTTGTGGTTGATTTCCACGGTGCCAAGTTGTGGTGTGGTCAGTTCCTTTGGCATTTCCCATGGGGAATGTCGGTGTTATGGTGGTGGTATTGATCTATGTCTCCCAAAGAGGTCTTTTGAAAATTTTGAGAATGTATTGTTGGTTTCTTTTGATTCCAGGAGATGGCATTCCTGATCCTTCAGGTTGAAATGGATGGTTGTGATTATTATGCATTTGGAGGTCTTCCTATAGTAGGCTATGGTACATTATGTGTTCCCAGGATTCTAGGAGCCCACAGGAACACAGCCGGTTGTTGGTTAGGCCTAGGGTGATTAGTTTCTCCCTGATGGTGCCGTGACTGGTCAGCAAATATGTAGTCAGGAAGCCTGGAGAAAACCAGGATGGCAGTTCCGGGTGGGTTCTATGGAGCCCTCGTATGAATTTCTTTCTTATTGCTCCTTTGGTTGTGTCATTCCAGCATTGTTGCCAGATCTGTTGGAGGAAGGTGGCGAGTCTGTTTTTTCCTCAGAGTGGTTGTTTCCCAGATCAATGAAGCTGGCCAATCTTCCTTTTGTCAGGTTGTATAGCATGCCACACCGCACAACCTCCAGGTCTAGGGGGAGGGCACCTGCCAGGGCCTGGAGGGCATGAGTGCTGATGGTGCAACAGGTGATGGTTATTAGGATTGAGCATTGTATGCTTTCTAGCTTTCTTTGATCGGTTGCTGTGGTGGCCTTTCTGTACCACACAAGGACAGCATAGATTATTGTGGGTAGGAATACTGTCTTGCAGAAGAGGCTGAGGGTTCTCCGTTTCAGCTCCCAGTCCCTCTGGGTGACTCTGGCGACCATTGCAGAGTAGCTTTTTATTTTTCGCTGGATGTAGGTGAGATGTGGCTTTGAAGGTAAGGTTCCCATCCAGGAACAGTCCCAGGTATTTAAGTTGCGTGACAAACTTGACGGTGGTGTTCTGGATCTTGATTTGTGGAGACCAGTTTGGATGGAGGTGTCCCCTCAGCAAGATGGAGCAGGTTTTTGTGGGTGATATTTAAAGGTTGTTTTGGGTGGCCCACCCCTGCAAAGATACAAGGGCCTGGTTTCCCAATGCCTCTAGCTGTGTCCTGGAGTCTGCGGCCAGCATCAAGACAAGATCGTTGGCCAGGGAGGTTACATTTCCAAGATCTTTGTGGAGGAAGTCGTCAAGCACCACATTCCATAGTAGTGGGCCCAGTACAGAACACTGCGGGCAGCCTCTATATACTTGGCATGTGACCTGGCAGAAAGGAGCTCTCACCATAATGTTTCTATGGAAGAGGTATTTTCTTATACAGTTGTAAAGGTTTGTGGGCGGGTTTGCTATTTTGAACCTGCCTAGGACAGTCGGCCACCATAAGGTGTCGAATGCCCCAGCGATGTCAATGGAGATGACTAGAAGATAGTTTTGGTTGCAGGTATTTGCAGTCATGATGATGTTATCCAGTATTGATTGTTGGAAGAGAGGTTGGTTGTGTCATAGTGATTCTCCATTCTTTGCCGCAATAAATGTTCAAGTATTAGTATTAGTATTAGTAACGGCCACATGGTGCAAGAAAGCCTATGGCTTATGCTGCACCAGCCAAAAAAAAAAAAATTAAAAATCCGAACAAAACAATGATAAAAACAAAAAAAAAAATAAATAAATAAAATAACTAAATAATAATAATTGAAAATAAATAACTAAATAATAATAATTAAAAAATATATATATATAATATAAATAAAAAGGAAATTAAACCTATCATCCTATGCGCTTCCCTTACCCGAAAGTACTATCCAGATGACCTTTGAATTTCCCCAAACTGTCGGCTTCTCCCACCCATGAAGGCAACTTATTCCAGTAATTTATAACTCGCTGGCTAAAATAAAACTTCCTACAGTCCAATCTAAACATTTCCCCCCCGTAACTTGAATTTATGTCCCCTAGTTCCAGCATCATTTATAATCTTGAAAATTTTTCTCCTCATTCATTTTACTGATGCCTCTCAGAGCCTTAAACACCTCAATGAAATCTCCTCTAAGGTGTCTAGTTTCCAAACTCTGCAACCCACATATTCAAAGTCTTTCTTCATAAGGACGCCCTTTTACCGATCTCACCAGGCAAGTTACCCTTCTTTGCACCCTTTCAAGAAGCTCGATGTCTTTCTTTAGGTGCGGTCTCCATACTTGAACACAGTATTCCAAGTGTGGTCTAACATAAGCCTTATATAATGGGATTATCACGTCCCTGTCTCTACTTGCAAAAGTTCGATAGATCATCGATAGGACACCATGGGCCTTCCTTGCAACCTGTTTACAATGCTCAGAGAATTTCATGTCTGACCGTATCGTAACACCCAAGTCCCTTTCCTCCAGTACTGGGTTTAGTTGAACTCCACCAAGTGAATAAGTTTTTTTGGGATTACTGTTTCCCAGGTGTAATACCTTACACTTTGTTGGATTAAAGCACAGCTGCCATTTTTCTGACCATTCTTGAAGTCTATCTAAGTCTCTCTGAAGAAGCTCAGCTTGACAGTGATCATTAACTACTCTACCAATTTTAACATCATCTGCAAATTTAGACATCACGCCCTCTATCTCTTCATCAATGTCGTTTATGAAAATTAAAAACAACAGTGGTCCTAATACTGATCCTTGGGGAACCCCACTTCTTACATCAACCCAATCTGAGGAATAGCCATTTATCACAACCCTCTGCCTCCTGCCCTGAAGCCATCCTTCTATCCATCTAAGGATTTTCCCAGTGATTCCAACCTGTTCCAGCTTATAAAGCAACCGCTCATGTGGGACTGAGTCAAAAGCTTTGCTAAAATCTAAATAAACAATGTTGAAATTATTCCCTAAATCCAGCTCGTGAGTGACCCTTTCGAAATAGCGAACCAGATTTGTTAAACATGATTTTCCCTTTACAAAACCATGCTGAGTATCCTTGAGAATTTCAATTCGATTCAAATGATCCTGAATTCCACCCTTGATCATTGCCTCCATGATTTTCCCTACTACTGAAGTCAGACTGACAGGTCGATAATTTCCAGCTTCACTTTTAGAGCCACCCTTATGTATGGGAGATACATTTGCACTTTTCCAATCCAAGGGAATCTCCCCAGAGTCTAGTGATGCTCGCATAATTAGCCTCAATGGTTCAATGCACTCGCTTGCCGCCTCTCTTAAGATTATAGGGTATATTCCATCAAATCCAGGAGCCTTACTGGTCTGTAGGCTCAAAAGTTTTTCATTAAATAATCTTGCGAAATTTCAATATCATTAATTACATATTTTTCAACTTCGCTACCACAATTTCCCATTGCCACAAAAGGCTTTTCATTTGTAAATATCAATGCAAAATAACTGTTGAGCTCATCTGCAACGGCAGCTGGTGTATTTATTACTATCCCCTTTCCCTTACGTAAAGGTCCGATCTGGTTTATCCTGCTCTTCTTGGCATTTATATATGTGAAGAATTCTTTATCCCCCCTCTTTGCTCTGTTTGCTAGTGATTTCTCATAAACTGCCTTTGCCTGTCGAACCTTTTCTGTGGCTCTATTACAGATCACCTTGTAGCTGTTATAGGCTTCAGTACTTTTTATTGCTCTGTAACCTTTCCATGCCACCTTTTTCTGCTCAAGTAATGTGGCAACTTTACTATTCATCCAACTTGGAACCCTTCTCGTGGAGTATTTTTTTTAATGGTATATACGCATTCAAGGCATCTGTGATTAATGTTTTAAAAGCGTACCACAGTTCAATTATATTCATTCTCTGCGCGATATCTACCCAGTTAATAGAGCCATGTACAGGCATACCTCGGTTAACGTTACCTCTGATAACGAAGCCTCGATATAACGAAGTCCGCAATTTCAAGCCCCATTTAACATAAAGAAAAGCAATTTTTTTGGAAACTAAACTAAATATCGTACGACGTGTTGAAAGCGGCGAAAGAAAATCCGATGTGGCACATTCTTTAGGATTAGCGCAATCAACTTTAACAACCATACTAAGTCAATCAGAAAAAATAAAACAGTCTGCTCAGAATTGTACAGATGTTACAGCGGCAAAATTAACTCGCTTAAGGAATTCAATTTTAGAAAAAAATGAAGAAAATGTTAAGTTTGTGGATAGATGATATGTCACAACGTCATATGCCTTTAAGTCAAATGGTGATTCAAGAAAAAGCATTATTTTTGTTTAATCACCTGAAATCTAAACAAACTGAAGAAATTACGGAAACCTTTAGGGCTTCTCATGGTTGGTTCGAGAAATTTAAAAAAAACGGGCCAGGATTCATAGTGTAAAATTAACAGAAGCTGCAAATAAGTTTCCAGAAAAACTAAAGGAAATAATCGAACGTGAAAATTTTCCACCAAATTTGGTGTTCAATGTTGACGAAAGCGGTTTGTTCTGGAAACGGCTACCAACAAAAAGCTTCATTTCTATTGAAGAAAAATCAGCTGCTGGGTTCAAAGCAGCCAAAGACCGTTTAACGTTACTCTTTGGATCAAATGCCTCTGGCGATTATAAATTAAAATTGTTATTAGTTTACCATTCAGAAAATCCGAGGGCGTTAAAAGGTAACATAAAAATGAATTTACCTGTAATATGGAAAGCAAATAGAAAAGCATGGGTTACCAAGGAGTTATTTACTGATTGGTTTGTTAACCACTTTTGTCCTGGAGTAAAACAGTACATATTGTCAAAAAAACAACTTTGAAGAAAAAGCTCTTTTGTTGTTAGACAATGCTCTGGGACATCCTACTGATCTTAACACGTTGGACACATGCATTCCTGTCAAAGTTGTGTTTCTTCCAGCAAACACAACTTTCCTGATTCAACCATTGGATCAGGGAGTAATAGCATCATTTAAAGCTTATTATCTGCGTCGAATTTTAAGCAATTTACCTGAACTAGAGGATAAAGAGGAAGTGACAGTTAAAACTTTTTGGAAAAACTACACCATTAAAAGCGCAATTGAAAACATTGATAGTTCTTGGAAAGAAGTCACTAAGAAATGCTTAAATGGAGTTTGGCGCAAAATATGGCTAGAAGTTGTACTAGAAGAAGAAAATAACATCCAAGAAATTAGAAATGAAGTTATCCAGATGGCTCAATCAATAGGTTTCGAAAATTTCGATGAAGAGGATGTTAGAAATTTATTGAATGCAGAAGATGATGGTTTTTCAGTGGAAGATTTAGAAAACCTTGTTAGCAACGAAGACAAAGATAATGAAGGCGAAGTTAAAGAAGTTCCTGCCGAAAAAGTGTTAACAACCAAAGATTTAAAAAGGTGCTTAAATGACATTGAAAACGTTTTAAATTTTTTTAGTGAAAATGATCCTGATTTAGGAAGAAGTGTTATAGTTAAGCGATCAGTGTTAAATGCAATAACTCCGTATAGGCAATTTTTAAATGAAAGAGAAAAAAAGCATAAACAATCAACTTTAACCTCATATTTTAAAATGTGATTTCACTTTGTATGTAAGTTGACTGTTTATTTAATAAAACTTTTCTTTGTTCGAAAAAAAGCTTTTCATTTTCTTTACGTAGGAACGTATCCCTATTCTGGCCATAGTATTTTTACCTCTGAAAACGAAGTTTCGGTTAACGAAGTAATTTCGTGGAACGCATCCTATTCGTTAATCGAGGTATGCCTGTAGTACCTTAAGGCATCATAATTTCCTTTTCTGAAATTAAAACCCATTCCTTTGCCTTTTACTTCTGCTACCTCTCTCGTCATCATCCACCGTAGAACTCCGTGAGTGATTACTTCCTGCTACTGGTTCCTCTACTGTCAGCCCTGTTATGTCATCTGATTCATGTGTGATGATGAGGTCTAGGATATTCTTTTCTCTAGTACTTTCCCTGACATGTTGATGCAAATAACAGTCATCTAGTTGATTTAAAAATTTTGTTCCCCATGTCGAATTTCCTTCCCATTTGCCTCCAATCAATTAGAGGCAAATTGAAATCACCCATAATAAGGCATTGACGCTTACTTTCCCATTCCATTTGCATGTAGAGGCTTTTGTCATAATCTTCATAATCACCTGGTCTGTAGATTACTCCTACTCGCATTATACCTTTGTTTCCAACTATCTCACACCATACAGACTCTATACTAGCATGTGAAATGTCTGAATCCGGGAAAGCTATCATCGCACTCAGGCTGCTTCTGATAAGAAGCATTACCCCACCACCCCTTCTATCTGACCTATCCTTACTAAATACATTATACAAGCCGTACTGAAACTCATCGTCCCCAATTTCCAGGTGGCACCACGTCTCTGTAAGCCCTATTATGTCCGCGTTACTTGTTTTAACCAGCAGTTCGAATTCGCTCATTTTATTGACGACACTTCTAACGTTACTGTATAAACAATTAAGATTTACTGTTCTTGTATATTTAACAACCCTAACACAACCCTTGAAGTTTTTTCGACTCTCTTCCCTGATATTAGCTACCCGCTTACGTGAAACGTCTTTGCCCCCAGAACATCTAGATAATACATCCAGTTGGGGTAACAGATAAGAACTCTTAAGGTATGTGCAAGAGTTACATTGACCAATATTATCAGATAAACGCATGTCAGTATTACCCACATCCCCCCTAACTAGCAGTTTCCCTGAACCTTTAAGGTATCCTCAATAATACTGGCAAAAACTTTTGCACTACCACCTTTGTTTAAGTGTATCCCGTCTCTACAAAACAAATTCCTTCTACCTACAAGTGTGGGCCATGCTGATAGAAATTTACCCCCTAAAGCCTTGCAGATTCCTTCAAGTCTTGAGTTAATCCACAAGGCTCTTAACATATAATCTCTCCTATCGTGTCTGGGCAGAATTGCAGAGACATAGACATTATGGCCTAGCTCGCGACATTTCCTCAGCATGGTCCTGTATTTTTCCAACAAATCGTCAGATCGTGTACGTTTAATATCGTTTGTCCCCACATGAATAATAATATTTTCTTTACCCCCTTTAAAATCTGACAATCTGTTGGTGACATCATCAATAGTTGCTCCCGGCAGACATACCCTGGTTCTGCTCCACCTATCTTTATTACAAAAAAATATTCCCCGTTTCCCTGACAATGGAGTCTCCTAATAAAACAATGTCCTTTTTAACCAGAGTAGTTTGCACTTGGTTTTTCTGTTTTGAGGCTCGAATCGGGTGTGCATCACTTGGTAGATTGCTGGAGTTTTGAGTCCCTGACGAGCTCCCAGATGCATTATTTTCGAGGGCAAGCACTCGTTTTTTCAGGGACTCAAATTGTTCCATCAGTGCACCAAATTGTAATTTAAGATCGGTGCACTCCTTACATCGATCACAAAAAAAAGAATCCCTAGGTGAGATAGGATTAGTCACCAGGTCGACCCTGGAAAACATACCACAGGTTAGACAACGGATTAAGTCATGACTCACCCGTAAATCGCCATCTGCTATTTCCGTGTGAGTCACGATACCCTGTGACGTGTTTAAGGCAGATCTCGTAACTACCATTATAAAATTAAATAAATATCAATGAAAGTAACTTTAAAAAATTATATCTATAATATTATTAAAATCAAACAGTTACAGGAAAACCTATAACAAAATAATCCAACAATATCTAAATAAATCAAATATTTAAAAGCACTATCCAAAAGTAAACCACTTAACTGAGGAGCCCTGTCTAAGCGCGTCCGCTCACCTCGAATGCCAACGTGAAAAAAAGTATCTTGCATATCGTGGATAGAAGAGCTATGGGACGGTAAAAGCCGGGTAAGTCCTGTTTCTTTGACAGATTTTTCAAGATTAGGCATACACCGGCTGTTCTCCTCTCAGTTGGGAACCATCCCAAGCATAGGCAATGGTTAAATAAATTTAGTAGTAGTTCAGGGGCATATTCAATGACTCTTTTGATGATTTCCAGGCCTGGTGTCTTCTTGTTTCTGAGCTTCTGGGCTGTGTGGTTGAGGTCTAGTTGAGTGAAAGGTTCCTCAATCCGGTCCAACCAGTATTATTCATTCTCCTCGCAGAGCAGGATCTGTTCATGCGTGGACGGTTGTTGAGCAGGTTAAGTATATTATTTATGGACTTCTGCCATGTTGTCGTTAGTTGATTCTTCTACGTTCTGGTGGAGGGGATGACCTCTCCCCTGGGAAGTTTATTAGTAGTGATCCGGTAGACCACCCCCCCAGGATTCATTGTTTCCCACGGTGATGACAAGGTGCTCCCAGGGTAGTTTCTTCCTCTGCCTGATGATTGCAGTGTATTGATTCCTTGTTTCTCTGTAGCTCTGTTTCAAGGCTTCAACCTCAGCTGCCAGCCAAGACCTGTGGGCATGCTGGAAGGCATGGCATTTTGTATCCACTTCCCGTCAGAGGTTTTGCAACTCTCGACACCACCAAGGGACAGCACCAGGCATCAGTTTCTTTTGTGGGATGGCAGCATTTGCAGCATTTATGATTATCTTTGTGACTGCATGTTGGTGGAGATCGAGGCAGCCAGCCTGTGGATCTTGTGCTTGTAGTGTTTTGGCACCAGCAACTAGGATATCCCGGAAGAGGGGCAGTTGGCCTTTGCCAGAGAATATCTTTGCATTTGTTGTCTGGAAATGATTGTGCAGTCTAGAGATCTTAGCATTTGGAAAATGATTTCACAGTGTTCAGATGTTAACCAGTTGTTGTGTACGGTTCAGTTGGAGATGTCTTGCTAGTGATCTGGTTGAAAAAGTAACATCGATGGTTGCTTCCCAGAGAGTGCTGGAGAAGGTGGCAGATTATTTGGCTGATTTAGGATTACATATGGGCTGTTGGCAAGATATTCCTCCAGGTGTTGCCCGTTCATTGAGCCACAGCATTCTTGAGTTTTGCTGAACCAGCTAGGGAATGGCAGTTCGCATCGGCACTGATGAGTATTCTTGTGTTGGGGAGCTCCATGGAGAGGGTCTGTAGGTAGGTTATAGCAGGATGGATGTCATTTTCAGGTCTGGATATATAGAAATGGTGTAGAATTTGACAACTGTGCTGATGATGTGGGCGCAGACCACCCAGGGGAAGCAGGGATGGGAGATTCTGGTAACTGTGAAATCTGGATTACACACTAGGGTTGCGGCTCAGGGGGTGTCGTTCTGACATTGTACAAATTTGTAATTGTTTGGATATCCTTTTACTTCCTTGGCATGAGTATAGGGCTCTTGTAGAAGGAGTATGTCTATATTTTCTTTGTCCGCTTTGAGGCATAGTTGAATTGCAACTGCTTTTGCTCTTTGTGCATTATTTTGTAGGAAATTCTCTCTGTTGGTATTATACTGTTTATAGAAGGTACCCATAATTGGGTACCTTCTGTAAACAGTTGCGTGTTATGCTCTTTGCAGTTTGCACACATTGCTTCTTCGGATTTGTTAGGACGTGTTAAAATCATGGTCCTTTTGTGCACAGGTGTGTATCCTATAGTGTGTGTGTGTGTGTGTGTGTGTGTGTGTGTGTAAATAGTGGCAAACGGCACTAGGGGTTTCCCCCATCTCCATGAAGTGGAAACTGCCTTATCATGACATCAGACAATTAAAACACAGCTACAAATGTACAAATACTACATGTGTACTGTAACATAGCTGTGCCACCCACAACAAAACTTAATGTATAGCACTAAATCCAGCACTAATTATTTGCTCTTTTCCAAGCAAAGAGTAGGTACTTTGTAGCACCATAAAAAGACTTTTTTGATGTTTTGCTGGTAGTCTTCTAATACTGAACTTATTTGGAAGGTTCGCCTTCCAGTACAGCAAAAAGTTTCACAAACAGTGCTGCTGAATCTTTCTTTAGTTTAGAGCAGGGGTGGGCAACTTTTTTCGTCAGCGGGCCGAATGAAATTTTTGCATCATGATGCGGGCCGGAATAGATTGAACGATTTAATAAAAAAAATCAGAACCTAAAAAATGTTGTATTACTTGAATTATCAAATTATTAATGTATTTTTAAAAAAAATATCTGAATATCCAATTATCATTGAAAATGCGGCATTCGGCATCAATTTTTCTTTTTTTAATCAGCTCATTTTATGGGCTATAAATTATATTAAATTAAAAATTGTAATAATTAGAAAAGGCATAAAACATAAAATATCTCGCACCAATATTATTTTTTTCAATAAGAAGTCAAACCCAAAGGAACTTCGTTCGATCGATGCTACAATAATAATTAGAAAATAACTCTTTGACGCTGCGTAGAATCACTTGGTTACTGTTGTACTGGCCGCAATTCCCGATTGAACCGAATTAAGCCGAACGTTTACTGCGAGTGTAGTCAGGTATGGATTTTCTATATTTATGCATTTACCGAGGGGGCCGGATTCAACATCGTCGCAGGCCGGCTGTTGCCCACCCCTGGTTTAGAGTGTGGAAAAACTTTACATTGTTTAGCATGTGCAGATAGCACATGATTGATAGTACTAGCTAGCTCTGGACCTTTGCCAATTTCTATAACAATTTTATATACAAATGTTTATTCATGGTATTCCAATAAAATTCCAAACTATTTGATACAAAAACATTTTTTTTTATTATTATTTAAAATAATAATAATTAAATCAGAATCTGATTCAGATTAGTGGGATCACTGTGATTTTTTATTTCACTCAATGTTATGTTGATTTTTTAATTTTATTTAAATTCTGGCATTAATTTTAAATAGGCAGTTAATAGTAGTGGATTAGGTCCATTTGGAAAAGAAGTGTTCTGTCAGACTCCACCCTCATCTCCAGGAGCTGTGTCTGTAACATCTATTCAAGCTTTATGTGATGTAGTCTCTATATCTTTATCTTGGAAAGAACCCAATTGTCATGGTGCCGAGATTCTAAACTACAATGTTGAAATTGGAGAGTGTATGTATAGTACAGAAGGAAACAAACCAGAGATTCTGATAGATGGACTTTTGCCTGAATCATCTTACAAGTGAGAATAATTTGTTTGATTTTCATTGTTTGTCAACTAGTATGAACAAGGAAGGTTTATTTTTAATGTTATTTTGTTCTAAACCTGCCTAGTGGGATCACTGGCAGGTTTAGAACAATCCTTACCATTTTTTTTTTTTAAATGGTAAGGATTTTTACACTGTTGATTAAATGGAATCTTAATTTGTTTACTGATTATTTTTTTGGTGTATATTTGGTGTCATCTGGCAATCCAGGCCATCATTCACTGAACTGGGGAGCAAAAGAAATTATATGCCACTGATTGGGGAAGCTGCTTTGGATATTACATGGTTGGATATTTGACTGTTTAATGGTGGCTACAAATTCGTTGATGTATTCACTGTTGCAGAGGGTCTGCTTTATGTATCCTGACTTACTACATTGCTTTTGAGCTTTAGAATTAGCTTCTTTAAACAAAAGAAAATCTGATAATTAATTTAATTCAGTTTCCACTTGTAGCTAAATGACTAGATGGATCCCACTGGTGGACAAGTGAATGGATGCTTGCAGGAAAAAAACAAGCTCAAACAGCTGCAACCAGAATATAATGTATGACATCTCAATTACAAATGTTTTCCCTGGCTGTGATTTTACTTTTATGCCCTGAGTGCAAAAGGGTTTGGGAGATCAAGATCTGGATTATGCAGTGAAGATGTTGGTAGTACGCCAAAGTTCTGTTCTTTTCCCTGTTCTGTTTTTTTTTTTTTATTTTTATTTTTTATATAAATTTAATATCTTGTATGCTGATGTTCTGGAAATCCTATCCATAGTTTTGCTGATGATAACATGGATACTACATTATATCTTCTGGTTTGACAAACTGCTCTGCTTAGTATGCTTTATAGTTATGCTATAGTGTAAGGAAGCCACAGGCTTTTGTTGTGCTATGTAAAAAAAAAAAAAAAAAAAATTCAATAAAATGTATAAAAAAATAAATATAGACATACTCCTTAAATATCCACCACCCATTTCTTACATTCAAATGTCTGGTTAATTCCCCAGGGGAAAAAGAAAGCTTAGTTAGCATCAATCCTAAAATTAAATCTTGTCTTATTTCTTGAAAATATATTTGCAGTCCCCATGCTCATCTTTGGCACTCACAGGGGAATTTTCAATAACATCATGTCAATACCCCCCCCCCCTTACACATCAAAACGCAAATATTTTAAAATTTATATATGTGTCCGGTTAGCTACTCCACGCATCGAACACAATTTGGTCTGCATTTCAAACTCATCTATTGCCTTCCATTTGTACAGAATTGCAAGGGCAGCCTTTTGCCTCTCCAAATCCTCAATTTCAGTTTTAAGGCATTTTAGTCTTGCCTCCACATGTTCTTGATTTTTAAGTCCTTTAACTCCATTTCAAATTGTGCTTCATGTGAGCTATAAAGTTAAAGAACCGCAGCTACATGTTAAAAGGGCTGCAGGTTACCGAACCCTGTCATATGTTGACTTCCTTTCTTTCTCTTTGTGTGTCGGTTGCTGAACGACGTTTCCGAAGCAGCCACAAATCGACATATTTTGCTGGATCAAAGCAGATCAGCAGTGGGCTTACAATTTTAAGAAACAGTAGTGAAGAAACTGTTTTTGTCATCAACAAAGCACTGGTTGGTCTGGTGATCAGATTCATTTGTGAAAAATCCTCGTTCACATTCACTCAATGAAATTGGTATCGTACTCAGAGGGTTCATCAAATTCTTCAATTCTTCCGAAACCTTCTTATAAATTAGGTATCTTGAATTGCATCTCTATCATTTAACTGTAACCTAATTGACAATTTTCTAACTTCACTTTCACCAAATGCGAACAATTCATATTTAGAAGGATTAATACCTTTGTTGTCCTCATTTTCTGTCTCTCATCATCAGTATTGTCACTAGTTCTTAAATTTGAACTTTTTTCTTTTCTTTTTTTTTTTTTTTTTGAAACTGGCCAAAATGTCGGTGTCATTTGGATATTCAGGTACTGTGAAGATGTAAACAGAGGTGGGGAAATTTTATGGAAAAAAGGGAATACTGCACTTCCGTGAAACAACAGATGATTATTTGTTGGGGTAAAAGAAAATAACTTTTCTAATTCTCGAACGGGGCACTTACAGTTGATTCACAAAGGTATCCAACCTATGGCCCGTGTGGAAAGTGAACTAAAACAGCATTTTAAATTTTGTTAATTATCAAAAAAATTCTCATTAAATGTTTTTGTTCAGAAAATGTAATTGTGTATTGTACTTAATAAAAATTTCAAATATTTTCAATTTTACTTTTACATGCAACAAGATATGGAAAATGTAACACACTAAAGAAATCTAACTTTGAATTTTTTTGAATATGGTCCCTGTACGGGAAAAGGTTGGACACCACTGCAGTAGAAGGTGGGCCAGAGCCGGTTGGGAATACACCTTGATCTGCTCACTCTTGACTAGCGCGACTCCTCCGTATGTGGGACAGGTGGTCAAATATGTTTTACCAGATACCACTAAATTGTAGAATGCTTTAGCTCACTTAATTTGCACAGCAGCCCTAATTGCCTAAATTGTCTGAAGGCCAGAAATGCGAACGGGGCCTACCGAGTTAATTCTCTCCTAATCCTGTCGCTATATGAAAATTTTCTTCGCTCAACGGAAACTATTTTAAGTGTAACTTCCAAGGGGAATTCAAAATAATTCGCTATAAAAGGACTTTTTAACCAGAGGTCCAACTGAGTAATTTAGAATTATAAAAATGGTTATACAGTTTTATATAGAAAATATCTTAACAATACACAGTAAAAAATGCAAATTTAGTTAAATAATTTGAAGCTTATTTGAATAGTAGGTAAACATATGAAAAAAAATTTATGGAATATTACAAATTTAAAAGTGCATTGCATCCAAATGTGACACGTAACTGTTAATAAAGGTGCCGGTACGCCGTACCATTGTGTACCATCCCAAAAAAAGAACTGGGTAGAAGTAACCCCAGAGAAACGTACCAACTGTGTGGTACTTCACTTAAGATGGTAGAAAATGAAAAAGACTTGGGAGTAATTGTGCAGTCAGATATGAAGTTTTCTGAGCAATGCAGACAGGCTGCCAGGGCAGGTCATGGGGTTTTGTCAATGATATACAGGAATTTTGCTAGCAGGGATAAGGAGGTGATTATTCCCTTGTATAAGGCAATGGTCGGACCACGCCTTGAGTACTGCATCCAGGTCTGGAGGCCTCGTTTTAGGAAGGATGTAGATTTGCTTGAGCATGTACAGAGAAGGGCAACAAGATTGGTGAGGGGAATGAGGGATCCTCTTATGAAGACTAGGCACCTGCAAGGTGATCTGATTGAGTTGTATAAGGCCTTGAATTGGCTGAGCAGGCTGAATTCTGATGAGATTCTTCCACTTGTTCAGATTACGAACCCACGGAGGCATAAATTCAAATTGAGGAAAGACAGATGTAGAATAGATGTGCAGAAATTTGCCTTTAGCCAGCTTGTTGTGAATTGCTGGAACAAACTTCCATCTGTCATTGTAGAAGTTGATAGGTTAAAGAAATTTAAGGAGGAACTGGACAAACATTTAGAGGGAATGTTGTGTAAATTTTTTTTTTTATTTATTTTTTTTTATTATTATTATTATTTATTTTTTTTTTGGCTGATGCTGCATAAGCTCATACACTTGCTTTCTTGCATCACATGCCACTACTACTTCTATTACTACGAATAATTACAGACCTTAGTTTGACATCTTTTGCAGGGGAAAAAAAAAAAAAAAATTGGCACCTCCGTAGCCAGGTGGGCAGGAGCAGCAGTGTGTAGCACATGCTTCTTGAATAGACCGGGGTTCGAGCCTGTGATCACCCAAATACGGAGGATGCGGAAAGGTCAGGGAATGACCACCGCATATCCCCGGAGCTAATGCTCCTAAAAACCAAATAAACAAAACAAACAAACAAACAACAAGCAGGGAAAATAATGGAGTCACTGTAAAAGAAGTAATGCAGGATCATCTAAACAAAGACCTCAGTTATACTTCAGACACAAGGGCTTGTTAAGGGTAAAAAACTTGTTTGACCAGTTTGATTGGATACTACAATGTGGTCATGAAGGAACTGAATGCAAAATTAACTTTGATATCATATACAGTCATTCGTGACAATGAAAACACTGACAAGGAGAAAATTGAGTATACTGAGTTATGCAAAGCCATTAGAAAGAGACTCAGAGAGGACATAAGAAAATTTAACACAAGAAAAGTAGAACAAGCATATTAAGGGAAAACAAAGGATTTAAATCAGCAGCCATGAGTAATACAGAAAGACAAATAATACTGAAACTGAAGAATAGGATTTTGGACTAAAGATGAATATGGCTAAAACAAAAGTAATGAAAAACAAGTATGCCACAGAAAGGGATATAATGATTGAAGGAGGCAGTAATTGAAAAGGTGGAGTCATATACTTATCTGGGACAAGTCATTAGCTGTAATAATGATAAATGGCTGGAAGTCAAGAGAAGAATAAATTTTGGATGCCAGCAGTCAGGACATATAGTCACATACTGAGAAGCAATATCCCAATTTGTCTGAAAAATAAAATAATGAACATTGTATACTCCCCACCATGACTTATGGAAGTGAAACTTGGGCACCCACCAAAAGAATGGAAGAGAAGCTGAGAACTACACAGCGAAGAATGGAATGAATTATATTGGGAATCAGACTGTTAGATAAGAAGAGAAACACATGGATTAGGTAACAAACTCAAGTAAAGGACATTCTTATCAAAACTAAAGAACTAAATTGGTCTTGGGCAGGACACACAGCTCGAAGATATGATGACAGATGGACTAAGAAAATAACAGAATGGTACCCAAGAGGAGCTAGAAGAAAACCTGGTAGACAACAACAGAGATGGACAGATGAAATTCATGAGTTGTGGGTAGTAAATGGATGGCCATTGCACAAAACAGAAAGAACTGGAAAGTTGCTGGAGAGGCTTTTATCCTGCAGTGGATTTAAAATGGCTGATGATGATGATGATGACAGTCAGTCCTCATATAACACTTGTTTACACTACACAAATTCGATCATGATTTATAAATAGGGGAATGATGTCGTATGTAACACCAACCGAATTCAATTATGCACGATTTGCCTTTGTATTTACAAGAAATGGCAGTCAAATGCGGGAATCACCCCAACTGAACGCAACACAATAGGAATGAAGAGAAAATTCTGAAAATTTATTTATGTTTTTTATATGATAGAAGATTTCATGGAAGGGGAAACATTTCACCATAATAACGTAAAAATCCACAGAATTCCAGCTATCCATATTATTACAGATGCAGTTAGATCTAGTTTACTGCCATTTATAACAGATTCCACTAGCAGGAATGCCCAATAAACCAGAAACTGCAAATTATTTTTATTGTATTATGGCAGTGACCTCCAAAAATATGCTTTAGTAAAATGTGAGGTGATAGTGTGTTTCTTCCTTTACTGCATTTTTTATTCTACATGCATGTTGCTTTGTTTTTGTGTATCAAGCGTGCCTCCTCGTTTTTGTTCTTTTTATACTGTAATTGCTTTATTCCCTAAAAATTAGTAAAATACTTGAAAAAAGTGAAAAGGAATCCTGGACAGGAATCCCGTTCAGAGAGTAAAAGAAAAGCAATATCGAATAAGGAAAAATACGAAATTGTGAAAGATTTGAGCGAAATGAAAGAACGTGATATTGTGCAGCTACAGGCCTAAATGAGGCAATTCTGAAAACAATTAGAAAGAATGCAGAGAAAATAAAAAACAACTTTCATAGTAGGAACAACTCAATGTGTAACAAAATCTGTTAGATCAAGACACAAATAATTGGAAGAGATGGAACGTCTGTTTGGATAGAAGATCAAACAAAGAAGAGATCAGGAACAAGTTTGCCTATGATAGAACAAAAGCATTAGCAATATTTTATTACATAATAATTGTAGTAAAATATGTAAGTATTTTATTATGATTATTTATTGTGTTTGGTAATGTTTTTGTTACAAATGTGTGTTCAATCTTGGATGGTCGGCACCTAATCCTATTTTTCCCATAAGGCCTGTTATTTATATTGCACGATTTTACATTGCATGAGGGTTTCTAGGAACGCAACTACTGTGTTATACGAGGACTGACTATACTTGGATTTCATGAAAGCTTTTGATACTGTTGCACATAAAAATTGGAGCAGTGTGGCATTAAGGGCAAGTTTCTGCTGTGAATAAAGGGATGGTTAAATGGGAGAAAACAGAGTGGCTCATGGGGTTTTGTCAGTGACATTACTCTTTATGGACTAATGTTATTAGTGGAGTTGCCAAGGATTCAGTGTTGGGCCCATTGTTGTTTTCTGTATTTATCACTGATATTTATGAAAGCAATGTCAGACTTAATGTCCAAGTTTGCAGATGATACAAAGGTTGGCAGGGTAGTTAATGACAGTAATGATGGATGCTACTTCAACAGGATCTAGAAAAATTAGACAGATAGCTATTGACGAAAAATTAGAAAATAGCTATTGACGTTTAACATTGACAAATGCAAAGTACTGCATATGGGTAGCAGTAATCCCAGAGTAAGAGTACCAACTGTGTGGTACTAAACTCAGGAAAACAACTACCGTGTTCAGGGTAGTGGTAAATTAAACAGAACTAGGGTAATTGTGCAGTCAGATATGAAATTCTCTGAGTAATGCAACAGGCTGCCAGGACAGCTCGTGGGGACAGCATATTATGTCAATAATATAGGAATTTTGCTATCAGGGATAAGAAAGTGATTATCCCATTGTATAAGGCATTGGTCAGGCCAGTCGTGAGTGCTGCATTCAGGTCTGAAGTCCTCATTTTAGGAAGGATTTGGAGTTGCCAGAACGAGTACAGAGAAGAGCAGCGAGAAGAAAAGCTTAAGTTCTGCAAATTGCAGCATCTGGAGATTAGGCACCTGTGAGGTAATTGATTGATTGAGATGCTTAAGGATTTGAATGGATTGAACAAGCTCAATGCTGATGCAGATCTTCCTCTTGCTCAGATCACACACACATGAGAGGGCACAAATTCAAATTGAAGAACAGCAGGTGATTGATTGTGGGAACAAATTTCCATCTGTTTTGTGGAAGTTAATAGCTTAAATCAATTAAAGAAAGAACTAGACACTATTGGAGGGAATGAATAGGTGAAATGGGTAGTCTTTTTTTTTTTTTTCTTTTTTTTTTTTGCTAATGCTGTATAGGCTTGCTTTCTTGCATCATTTGGCACAGCTAATGCTAAACAAATTACTATCATAATTAGATTTTAATGTTTTTTACCATTCAAAATTCATGCACATTTTCTTGGTTTCTACCCTGTTATAGATACAACTGGAAAAGGATTGTGGTTTAAATTTGACAAAATTAATAGAGTCAAATTTGGATATTAGTGATTTAAAAGAGTTTAAACAGTAATTTAAAAGGACAAATATGCAGGAGGAAAACAACAGGCTTCAGAGAAAATATTAAAATTGATCACTAGAGCATTTTTATTCCTTTTCAAGTTAGTCTCCATTTAGTTGTTGATGACAGTGCTAAAATTTGTACAGCACAAGAATTGTACATATTTTCTGTCCAACCATAGATTGAATATATTACTTAAAAATGTAAAGCACAGCTGAGGCGCCTCTGTAGCCAGGTGGGCAGGAGCAGCAGTGCGTAGCACACGCTTCTTGATTAGACCGGGGTTTGAGCCCATGCCCACCAAATATGGAGGATGCAGAAAGGTCAGGGAATGACCACCGCATATCCCCGGAGCAATATGGCCTTAGTTGTTAATGCTCCTAAAAACCAAATAAAAAACAAACAAACAACAAACAGCACCAGCTGAAACAAGGTGGGAAAGCTGCATTGAAGCATAAGTAATAAAACCTCTCGGAATACATATAGAAATTGATGACATTCTAATTGAACTAAGCAACAGTTAAAAACAAGAGATTGAATATGAGAAGTCAAGCACATTCCCTTGGTAAAAATTAAATCATTTAAGTTTTTGTGTTCAGATATCATGTGATATGATGTGTTGAATATAATTCACGCTGTCAGCAAAATGCTACAGAGTTCAAAATTAAATCTTATTTTTACTAATTTAAGAACAGTAATAGTTTCAAATGAAATAAATTTCAATGAACAATGGCAAATCATAAGATAACTTTACACACTGAGATTACCTAAAATTAGTTAGACAGAAAGAGGGAATTTTAGCCAGATCATGGAGCCCTATAAATTTAGAGCAAAGGCCTCACGCTGTGAAAACTATAAAACATTACTTCATATGTAGGGGTAGCCTTAGTTTGTACATAGCATTGAGCAAACCAAGTTGGCTATGATCTCATTATCAAGAGACTTCATTGCCAGTTGCCTCAGTATTGCACTTGGAGCTCCTGTAACATGAGGCCTTTGCCCTAAATTCATTGAGCTTTTAAAACTTATGCACCACTGACCATCTTACATATTTTGGATAAGTAAGAAATCTTATCAATGGATTATGTGGTTATTCATACAGGGTACCTACTCTCTTACTAGTGAGGTGCTACTCAGTGGTGAAGCAGAGTATTGGGAATGGCAGAGTATGGAGAAGGGGGGAGGTCGAAGAAAGAATACTTTTTCTGTTGATGGGTGAAGACTCCCCCACCATTAAGACTTCAGAAACAAATAGGTTATTTGGTAAAGGAATAGTGCTATAATTTTTTTTTATCTTGCATGGTATATGAATTTTTACTACCTTCAAGCTTTAATGATAGTTTCTCTATAAATTAGTTATATCATTTCTTTTATCCATTTATTTTTATTTCATAGGATACGAGTGCAAGCTGTAAATGGTGTAGGTCCTGGTCCCTTCAGTAGTTCGTTGAAGGTCATAACTAGAGGATTTCCACCCAATCCACCTTCCCTTGAGTGTTATGGATATAGCCACAACAGTCTAAAGATAAAGTGGGGAGAAGGACGCAATCCTGATTTTATACAGTATGTTTTAGAGATGGAAAATAAAACAGGAAGGTAGATGTTTCAAGTCAATATTAACTTTGTAGTAATTTTAAGATTATCATTAGGCTTCCTTCATTTATATGTATAATAATTTGGAAAATTTCTGTGTAATTATAAACCCTTTATGCTTGCATTGTTTTGAGCAGAGTAATAGTTTGACATTCACTGCCAAGTGAATATTTCACAAATATATCATTATCACAAATACAGCAGACTCTCAATTTACTGGAATTGGATTAACCGGGACATTTCAAGACTCCAAATTTAAATAAAATAAAATAAATCAACCGGAAATCGTAAAATTCAAATAATAACTAGAATAGGTATAAACACACATTTTGCAAGTCATAAATAAGCAACAAGAAGCGGCATTACAAGTCATCATTGGGAGATTAATATTACCCGTTAAAGATAATAGATATATTAATCTACCTTCCTGTTTTATTAATCTCCCAATGACGACTGCAACCCATGCTGTCTTCACACCCGCTGCAAAAAAAAAAAAAAAAAGAGAGAGAGAGAGACCAAATGTTTAGTTTGTTTTAGCACGCCACGTCGATTGTTATGTTCTGTCTCACCACAAAGGAACAAATTTTGTTTTGTTATTTATGTTTGGGGTGTTGGATTTTTTTTTTTTTTATAGTAGCTATTTTTTTTGTTCAGAAATCGCAAAAGTGATGGGGGAAAATGCAAGAGTTGTCCTTTCAATAAAACAAAAACTCGAAATTATTCAAGTTTGACGATGCATCTGTTAAATCTTTAATGAACCGTTATAATGTTGGTGACCAAACCATATGTGACATTATAAAAAATAAAGGAAAGCTATTAGATTTAAAATCAACGTTGTAAAAAAAAAAGGGAAGCATTGTATTGGACATGTGAGTAGTGCATGGTAAGTTTTTTTGTTTTTTATATATCGCCATACTTTTTACGTAGGTTGCTAAACATTTTTCGATACAGTAAGTCACTGACTTCAACTCAGGGGAGGTACCCACAGACTGGAGATGTGCAAATGTCACCCCAATTCACAAAGGAGGATCAAAGGCTGACACAAGTAATTATAGACCTGTGAGTTTAACTTCTGTTCCAGGAAAATTAATGGAGGCACTAGTTAAAGAAGCACTGCAGGATCATTTAGACAAGACTTCAGCTATAGCTCGGACACGCATGGTTTTGTTAAGGGGAAGTCTTGCCTGACCAATTTGATTGGATACTATGATGCAGTCACAAAGGAACTGGATGCAGGGAATAACTTTGATATTATATACTTGGATCTTAGAAAGGCTTTTGATACTGTTGCACATGGAAGACTGCTGCACAAATTGGAGCAGTGTGGCATTGGAGGCAAATTGCTGCTGTGGATAAAGGGGTGGCCGAGGGGGAGAAGACAGAGAGTGGTAATCAATGGACACTGCTCGTCGTGGACTAATGTTATTAGTGGAGTCCCTCAGGGCTCAGTGTTGGGTCCATTATTGTTTTCTGTATTCATAAATGATATTGATGATGGTATATCAAGCTTAATGTTGAAGTTTGCAGATGATACAAAGGTAGGCAGGGTTGTCAAGGACACTACTGACACTATGCTGCTGCAACAGGATCTGGAAAGGTTGAGCAGATGGGCTGAGAGGTGGCAAATGAAGTTTAACATTGACAAATGTAAAGTACTACATATGGGAAACAGCAACCCCAGAGCAACGGATAAACTCTGTGGTACTAAACTGACAGTGGTAGAGAATGAAAAGGGACCTGGGGGTGGTTGTGCAGGCAAATATGAAGTTCTCTGAGCAGTGCAGACAGGCTGCAAGAGTAGCTCATGGTGTATTGTCAATGATATATAGGAATTTTTCTAGCAGCGATAAGGAGGTGATTATTCCCTTGTATAAGGCAATGGTCAGGCCACACCTAGAGTACTGTATACAGGTCTGGAGGCCTCATTTCAAGAAGGATGTAGGGCTGCTGGAACGAGTGATGAATGGAACAAAGGGGTGCTCTTATGAAGAAAGGCTTAAGTTTTGCAAATTACAGTGTCTGGAGACTAGGCACCAGCGAGGTGATCTGATAGAGGTGTATAAAGCCTTGAATGGTTTGAGCATGCTCAGTGCTGATGGGATTCTTCCTCTCGCTCAGAATAATCACCTGAGAGGGCATAAATTCAAATTGAGGAAAGACAGATGTAGGATAGACGTGCGGAAATTTGCCTTTAGCCAACGAGTGGTTGGTTGGTGGAACAGACTTCCATCCCTTGTCGTGGAAGTTGATAGCCTAAATAAGTTTGAGGCTCAGTTGGGCAGGTATTTCGAACGAACCGAGGGGTGAAATGGGTGTGGGTTTTTTTTTTTTTTTTAGGCTGATGCTGCATAAGCTTGCTTTCTTGCATCAAATGCCCCTACTAATGCTAATGCTAATAGCTTTGGACTTACGTTATGTTATTTATATATTTTTTATATGACTGAAGATTTCAGTGACGGGAACACACATTTCACTATAATAATGTAACAACCCACAGAATTCGAGTTATCGGTATTATTGCAAATGCAATAAGATTGAGTTTACTATCCGTTTATTATGAATTGCACTAACAGAAAAGCCCAATAACCCAGAAAGTGCAAATTGTTTTTCTTGTTTTTTGGCAGTGGCCTCCGGAAATGTGCTTTAATAAAGTGTGAGCTCACGTGGGGTGATTAATAGTGAGTTTTTGCCTTAACCCTGTGAAGTTCTTTTCAGAAAATTTAACTTTGACTATTATCACGGTGCTGACCAAAAGAATAAGTGACAGCGGTATTAGTAAATATAACAAGAAAAGGAAAGCGATCGAGTTGAATCAGAAAATTAAAATAATAAGGATGTATATAAATGGCCAAACATTAACAAGTATCGCGTGGAATTCAGATTTGTCAGTGGCAACGGTGAACACAATAATAAAGGACAAAGACAGAATAGAGAAGCGGTGAAGCGATCGGCACCAATGAAGTTAACTATAATAACTAAGGCTATGAAATACATATCAGTTTTTACAGTACAATAACATGCACATTTTTTCTTCCTTTTATGTTTTCTTTTCTTATGTGCCACTCTGCTACTTCACTGCTGTCCCCAGATAAAGTTTTTAATTGAACTAATTAAATATATATAACTATTTTTATATATATATATATATATATATATAACGTATATATATATATATATATATATATATATATAACTGATTAATTGATATATACCTATTTTTCTTCATTCTTCTGAGGATATTATGTGGTTTTTGTAATTTTGGCATATCATGGATATAGTAGCAATATGTTTAGTCATTCCCGCGTTATGTAAAACTTGACTTACGTAAGAAGTCCTGGAACATATCTCTTACTTATGTCAGGGACTTGCTGTATTTTTGGATTAACCGAGAAATCGATTATCCAGAATTTTTTTTTTTTTTAACCATCTGTCCTGGAAAATGGAAAGTCTATTGTACTGATGCACTTGTGAAGTACATATTGGCATCATTTGGTAAATTGTGGTGATATATTTGTGCTTTCAGTCTGTGTTTAGTGGTGTCAGCCAGTAAGGAGCAAGAATCTGATGGCCACTGTGTGGCAATATCAACAGGTTTATAGTAGGGTTGGAATGGGAAGAAAGTGTCTCCCCCAGCACACCACAAGAAAATAAAGGTATTTTTGTTCAAATCAGTGAGTATGAGTTCCTCGGTGGCAGCTTAGTCAGCATGGTACATATCCATCTGCCACTTGTATTCAGAAGTCAGTTATCATCAGTCATGGTACATGATAGTTTAAAGTTGATAGCTTAAATAAATTCAAGAAGGAACTGGACAAACGTTTAGAGGGAATGGATGTGTGAAAGGATTTTTTTTTTTTTTTTTTTGGGGGAGGGGCTGATGTTACATTAGCTTGCATCACATGCCTCTACTACTACTACTACAAAGAATTTCTGGAACCCCTTTCATTCGAAGCTGTAGTTAGCCTTTCTTGGACAGGAGCAGGGTTTTCTCTATAGGTTATTGTGGGTTTTTCAGTCCCCACAACATGCAGATAAACCCATGAACACACTTCTGCAGATGTGTGGCAAGCTTCAGTGCCATTAAAATAATAATTTGAATTAGAATTTTTATCACCCTAATGAGCCCTCCCCTACACGTGTGCATGCACACACAATCCAAGATTTTTCTCAGTATCATTCTCATTCATTCTGACCCTGATTAGTAGCAAGAAACTTGTGGCTACCATTTAGTAGTTTGGTAGAGGAATCAAATCAAAATTAGTATACTTTATTGATTTGATTTCAATCATGTAGAGACTTTTCTGCTCTCACTTAAGACTGAGTACCAAATACTCAGCACTAAGGCTTGAGCTTGTATTCAATTTAGAGACAAATACCATTATCCATGGTTAATGTATATATTTTTAAAATCTGTTTAGTGTAAGTCACCACCAGTGACTTAAATTTTCTTGTGACGCTGTGCAATTTAAAACGATACTAGCAATTTAGGCAAAACTCAGGAATGGTATTTGTCTCTGAATTGAATAATAGGCTCAAGCCTTGGTACCAAGTACTTGGTGCTTAGTCTTCAGTAAGAGCAGAATGTCTGACAAGAGTTGAAATTGAATGCAAGTGAAGCATATGAATTTTGATTTCATTTCATCTACTGGAAATAACCCTGCAGTCCTATAGCATTTTAGTGGCAGGATCAATCCAGGAAAAAAATTCTCCAGAAAAAAATGAATTAATTTTTGTTTGGATCAGTAAGAGTACTAATGACCTTGATTATCTTCCCAATCCATTTGGATCCTAATTAGCAGCAAGAAACTTGCAGTTACTGTTTGATGGTGTTAGCTGATAAGTAACAATAAAATTAAGGCTGCTGTTTGTGAGTTTGGAAACCCTCTCTCATTCTGATGCCAAGAAAATCTATTATTGCTGCTGTCTTCATATAAAAGTTTTCCAGTTCTTTACAGAGTTTAATTTTTCTCAACTTCTCTTGTGTTTATGTTGACAGCTTACAATACACATTTTTCTTGTAAATACTACAGTAACTTTAACGAATAATATTTTAACTGTAAATAATAAGTTACTTTTCTGTCTATACCTTCTACTAGTAGCCAACAAAACAACAAACTCACCAAGCCATACTAGAATTAATACTGCCACGTTAAACACACATCAGCATCCTGTTCTGGGTTTTTTGGCCAGAACAACATGCAGATCAGTCCATGAACACACACTTCTACAGACATAATACACAGGGGGTACCACCAGCTCCCTCCCCTGCTTACCAAAATATATGTTTGATTAGTTGCAGAATTTTACCTTAATCGAGTGAAAGAAAAATATTACATGCAACTATAAACTAAAAAAAAAAGGCTATAACTAATTTAAAACTCTACAAACGTAATGGTAGTATAGCTTATCTTGTAACATAAACTTGATAGCATAACATATGATGAACTTGATAGTGTAACATATAACTTAAACTTGCTAGCATAATGTATAATAAAAACTTAATAGGGAAATGTATATTATTGCATTTCAGTATTTATTAACTTAGTGTAGCTAATGCAGTATCAATTAGCTACTTTGGTATGTATTGGCTTAGTGCAGCTTAGAGTCCATTGCTTAGCAGAGCAGTGGACTCAATTTAGTGGGAGTGCTGTGGCTCATGGGAGAACTAAAGAGAGCAATTCTGTGAATAAGAGCCTAACGAAATGTGCTACTTGTGCAATGTTTGCAGAACTATATGGAACATGAGATGATACAGGAAAGGGGATGTCTTTGTGTATGTTCGGTGCATAGAGTGTGAAGTAATTAAATGCCAACTTAGAGTTCTGATGGGTGTTTATGATAGCTTGAACAGTAGGGTGGATGCCCTTGAAGGAATTAAAATGGTAGGCCCATCTCAACACCAGAGCTCACACTTGTGCAGCAGACAAGACAGTGTCAATCTCTAAGACAGAATATGCTGGTCCCACAGGAGGTAGTTACTATTAGTGACTATTGTCAGAGAAATGGGAAATATATTGCTCAAGAAAGATAGGTGGAATAGGACCAAGAGAAACCTACCAACTACAAAGGAAAATAACATTGTGGATCAGCAGATATCTTTTAAGGGCAAAAAAGGTGATTTGTAAATGTTGGCACTAATAATATTAAAGATTAGGAGATTTGCGGACTTACTTAACAAGAACAGGGCAGTGTTGGGAAAAAGTCGTCAGTTAGGATTGAATTGGAAATTCTACCCAGACACGATAGGAAGGAGTACATGTTGAGTGCTTGTCAGTCAGTTCATCCCTAGAGAGAGAGAGAGAGAGAGTGCAAGGCTCATGGGGTAGAATTTCTCTCAGCATGGCGTATGCTTGTTAACAGGGATGGGATACACTTAAATAGAAGGGTTGCAAGAATATTTGCTGATGCTATCAAATCAGTGAAAGGCAGTTCAGAAAGCTGCAAAGCTACTAGCTTGGTGGGGGAATACACAAGTTAATAGATTTATTAGAGTCACAGGCTGAGGTGAAAGTGATTCTTGCACTGCTTCTGTTGGAACATGCAGTGGCCTGCAAAGCAAGGTGTCAGGAATTTCAAGTCCTATTGTGGTTTATCACAGAACAAGTAAATACATGGGCTGTATTTACTTGTTCTGTGATAAATATTAGGGTAACTAAGAGTAAGGAGAGGTGCGTGTATACTTGAATGTGCACTAATGCTAGGAGCATTGTAAATAAATTTGACGAATTTGAAGTACTGATTAAGCCATCAAATGCAGGTATTATAGGGATATCAGAGACGTGGTGTCGCTCAGACATAAGTGATGCTCAATTTGAATATGGTGAGTTTAATGTGTATGGAAAGGACAGACAGGACAGGGGGAGAGATGTGCTCCTAGTTAAGAAGCATACTAAATCTAAGGCAGTGTATTCAGTCAACATCGGTGGCTAGTGTAACATTGAGTCAGTTTGGTATGACATAAGCACTGGAAAATCAAAAATGAGAGTAGGAATGTCAGATTGTCTTTTAATTGTAACCCAAAAACTCCAGATGACTGGAATTTTTTAGTTAGTCACTAGCACACTAGCAAGACATGGATTTATTGGATGACTGTTTTCTACAGTAGCACATTAGAGAAGCACAAGAGGAAGCAGTTTTCTTGATTTGATTATCAGCGGCAATTCTTCATGCATTAAGAATCTACGGGATCACTAAGTGGCAGTGATCATAGTTTACTGATGTGTAATTTACTTAAAACTACTGCCAAGGGTAAAGGGTTAGACTTTTGCTTTCATTAAGGTGACTACAGTGGTCTCAGACAGTTTTTAAATTCTATGCAGATGATATTACTAATAGTAAATTCTAAATGGGAAGCATTCAGAGAAATGATGATAGAAGCTACCAAGCTTTTCATACCAACCAAGAAATTGTTTAAGACTTAGACCTAAATGGATATCAGATGAACTAATGAGACTTGTGGCATAGAAGAAAAATGTGTGGGATACATATAAATTATCAGATGATACAGAAGGTTATAATAGATATTAACTAGTCTGTAATCAAGTCACAATGGAGTTTAGGCAAAATAAGGCAGTTTACAAGAATTCTTTGGCAAAGAATGCAAAGAACAGCAGCAAAGACTTCTGTGCATATATTAACAGTAGAAGGAAGTGGTTGAATCACATTGGGCCACATGATGTCAGTGGTTTAACTGTTGATCTTGCTTAGGTTGCTGACAGATTGAATAGGTATTTTCCATCTACATTACAATCATACACAAGGAATTCTTTAGGGAAGGGAATGCCAGAAGTTTATCTAACCTTATGGAGAGGTAAATGATTTTATAATAACTGAAAGAAAAGCGGAATAGAAATTGTTGAAGCTAAACATAAAAAAGGTGCCTGGGATGGATGGGATCTATCCAATTATATTAAGGTAGGCAGCAAAGGAGGTAAGCAAACACTTAGCCATAATTATGAAATTATGGGGAGTTTCCTATGCACTGGAAATGTGCAAATGTGTCACCAGTTCAAAAGGAGGATCAAAAGATGACATGGGTAACACAGACCTGTTAGCTTAACTTCTGTTCCTGGGAAAATAATGGAGTCACTCATTAAACAAGTAATGCTGGACCATTTAGAGCAGGGGTTCTTAATCTTTTGCTTTAGGCGAGCAAGATTTTCCAGCTTACAGTATGTGTGCACACCATATATTAAAATATAATTTTTTTTTTTTGCTTAAAGATAGGCGCATTGTAGCCTTAGTTGCTAATGCGCCAAAAAATCCAAACAAACAAGCTTAAAGATTAAAAATGCATTTTTTAAATTAATTTTAACCGTATTACACATACAAGAATTATATTCTTCAATTAAAATTGTTGGGTGCTAATATTGATTACCTTATCAGTGAACCTTGACTTTGAAGAGATAATTGCAAATTTTCTTCCAAATATGTCAACAATCTTCTTTTTTTTTGTTTTTGATATTGTTCATTAATGAAAAAGCACTTTCACATGTGTATGTTGATTCAAAAATAGAAAGTACTTTGAACGCTTCTCTTTGTAATAAAGGAAATTTTTTTTTTGCATTTGGAAGAACCCCAGAATCTTAAAATAGTTTTGTGTTGGAAAAGGCAATTCAGAGCTAAAGACAACTGCATATCAACAAGTTCTAACTCTGCAGTTGCTATTAAGAGTAGGAAAATGAAGCAAATTTCCTTTTAACACTTGATTCTGAAACACTAAATTTTTTCTCAAATGCAATAATCTCTTCATATAAAACTACCACAAATTTATCTTTTTCCTGTAGCCTTAAATTAACTCATTTAAATGGCTGAAGATGTCAACCGTGAATGAAAGTGTAATCTTCAAATCTTCAGTAAAATTTCATTAAAAAGGTTTTCTTTATTGCTATCTATTAGAAAAGCTTTTACTTCTTCAAACACTTCCCAAATTCTGGAGAGAACCTTTTCATGACTGAGCCAACGAACTCTGTATGGGTAATAGAATGCGGTTCTTGATGATCTTCCAAAAATATTTTTAGAAGTCGCTTATTTGGGGATTTAGCAATAAAATGGTTGATTTTAATACTGACTTCAAGACATCCTATAATTTCTTTTTGATCTTTCATTCATGAACACAAAGCCTCAATATGAATCAAACACAGTGATAATGCACAACATTATCACTGTCAGTATCCTTTCATCTCTATTAAGATAAGCAATAAGGCCTTTGTTTTTACCTATCATGGAAGGCAGGCACTCCATCGGTAACAATTGATATAGGTTTACTCAGATCAATTTTGTGCACTGTGAAGAATTTCATAAGTGCGTCATATACATTTTTCCAGTTGTATGACCAGTAAGCAGCAAACTAGCCAAAAATCTTCTTCGCAGCTGCCATCATATTGAATCGAACGAACAAAGCACATGAGTTGTGATATGCCTGAAACATCAGTCAACTCATCAAGTGCCAGTGTGAAAAATACATAACTTTCGATTCTACCTAATAATTCATTGAATATTACATCTGCCATTTTATAAACTTGATTTGAAACTGTATTATTATTACTCAAAGGAATATTTTTGATGCAGCTAATCAATGTAGTTTTCTGTTTTTCTGGTAAGATGCTAGCAAGCACTTCTAATGATGACACTGCACAATTTTTTTTATTATTTCATCACTAATGTAAGGCAGTGAATTCTTTGCAATTATATTATTTGATAAAATGAATGAAACTTCATTCGCTAACATTTTACTGCTATTAACTTTACCTAAATTTAAAATATTTTTCTGTCTTTCAAGTTTCTTTTTTTTTTTTTTTCTTCTTGAAGTTCATCTTTTCTAATATCATTAAATTTCAGAAAAGCTTCATGAAAATTCCTATGGGATGTTTGGTAATGCCTTTCACAGTTCGACTTCCAATAGCCAGCCAAACATGCCTGACATAATAAGCAAATTACACCAGTTCCACTATTATCTATTACCAAATAATCATATTCCCAAGAGGACTGAAACACATACTTTTTGATTCTTTGTTTCTTTGCATTTGAAACATGCAGGTCTAAATCAGATGAGTGTGAAAGTAGTGTTAATGCATAATTTTTTCACTCATCATGTTCATTTCAGTTTCTTTTTAAAAACTTATCCATTTTGAAAGGGTTTAGTAACGTTAGTTCTGTTAAAAGAAAATACATTTAAGAATTTGCACACAAAATCAAAAGATTTCTTACTATAACACTTTCGTCTCTTTTAAAGTCAGCACTATACATGTACAGTACCTGTTGAAGCAGCGCAACTCAGCAAAACTTGGCAGAAACCTGTTAAACCCAGAAACTGAGAATTGCATGAGGCAGTATCCTCTGTCTGTAGTGACACTACAGCAACAATAATCATACTCTCAACAAAGTATTTTGTAAAAATTTTTCTTACTAAATAAATGCCAAATTAACAATAATTAATAATAAAAAAATTTAACAATACCAAATTTTGACTGTTTTTGAGATTAAAACATAGTGTTATTTTATTATTATGTCTATATTAATATATATAGTATAAATTTTACTTTAGATTTAATTCTTACAGTAGTACATTTTCACAAATGAATCAAATATATTTTCCAAGCTTTCTGCTCACACCTGGCGCTCTTTTTACCCTTAGCTGCTCTAAAGTAATACCAAAGTTCATGCAAGTGCTCAATGATCAGCTTATTTAGCTATAAATAATAGTAGTAGTAGGAAATGATGCAAGAAAAACTTATATGGCATCAGCAAAACAAAACAAAAAAAAAAAAAAAACTTCCAACATCACTTGTCCATCCATTCTAACAGTTTGTCTAGGTCCTCCTTGAATTTATTCAGACTACAATAATAAACTACTATCTGGTTGAAGGGAAATTTTCTGCAACCAGCCTTCCTCAATTTGAATTTATGCCACCTCGTGTAGTCTGAGCAAGAGGAAGGATTCCATCAGCATTGAACTTACTCAATACATTCAAGGCCTTAAACACCTCAATCAGATCTCCTCACAGGTGCCTAGTCTCCAGATGCTGGAGACTAGCACCTGTGAGGAGATCTGATTGAAAAAAATAGCTCTTAACAGGAAAGGGTTCAGTTTGCAAAACTGAACCCTTTCCTGTTAAGAGCTAGTTTTGCTTCCCTCACCAATCTCATTGTCCTTCTCTGCACCTATTCCAACAAATCCATGTCCTTCCTAAAATAAGGCTTCCAAACCTGTTTGCAGTGCTCGAGGTATGGCCTAACCACTGCCATTTTATAATGGGATAATGTTCTTCTTAGCCCTACTTGAAAAATTCCAGTATATCATTGACAAAACCCTATAAACTGTCCTCACAGACTATCTGCACTGTCCCGGGTGTAATACCACATAGTTAGTACGGTAATATGAGATTACTGCTACCAGATGAGATTACTGCTACCAGATGACACCTTGCATTTGTCAATATTAAATATGAATTTCTACTCTTCAGCCCATCTGCCTAATTTGTCTCAATCTTGTTGCAGTAGCATTCCTTGCTAACCCCTGTACCATCTGCAAACCTATACATTAATCCTGATAGAACTTCATCAATATCATTAATAAATATAGAAACCAACAATTGATCCAGCACTGAACCCTAGAGAAGGAACTCTGCTAATAACATTATTCCAAGAAGAGCCATGCCCAGTGATAACCATTCTGTCTTCTCCCACTCCACCATCTCTTTATATATAGCAGCAACTTGCCCTTAATGCCACACTACTCCAATTTGTATAGCAGTCTTTTATGTGCAACAGTATCAAAAGCTTTCCCGAAATCAAAGTACAGCGAGCTCTCTGTTTATTCAATAGATGTGTTCCCGACATCCTTGCATAAATTGAACAAGATTTTCCCATTCAAATACATGTAAAATAGGGAGGATGCATTTGCCGAAAATGAAACAATTAAAAATAAATAATAACAAACATTTTTTATTGATACATACCATTAATATTAAGTACAGAAAACAACTTGCATAAATTTTTCAATGTTTGAGGGCTGGGAATTCTCCTCAAAGTTAGGATCATTATCTTCTTCACCTTCCTCAACTTCTAACTCAACAAAGCATGGGCGTGGCAAAGCACGAGGTGCAGAAGTGAATGGTTTCCTGAAAAAAGGTGTTCTTCTTATAGAGGATTTCTTGGTAGGGAACAGCTCATTCCAACATTTTTCTCCTAACCGTAGAGGTCCTGTTGATATTGAGATAATTTTAATATATTTATTTCGCATGATGTGATCAATACACAAAGGAACCAGTTTTTTCTTGCTTCCTTCCTGTATCATAGCCGGGATATCCAACCAACCAGTTGGTTCGCCACCATCGTGATATCCAGGCCGATGCGGGAATCAAACCCGTAACCTTTAGATTGCTAGGCAGACACTTTACCTACCCTCTAGCCCGGTCGGCATTTTCATATATCATAAGGCAGGATTCAAGGTGTTGGAAGGCCTCATATAAGCATGTCATTGTAAGTTGGCGGCCGGGTGGTTTTTGCTGGTTGGTGGAAGCGAATGGTGCTTTTTCATCCTCTTTTGTAGCTATCTTCTCTATCTCCAACAATTCTACCATCTGCAATTCAAACAAATTTTCAGTTTTTCATTTTCGTCAACTTCATACAAGGCATCTCTTTGGGCCATCCTGGTACTACCTTTATAGTGGCGCTAATGGTGTCATCCACATCAAAGCCTTTAGAATTATGGCAGAATTGAGAGCAGCACAGTTTCTTCAGCATGCTGTCCCTCTGTACGAATTGCTGTGGAATTTCGATGCATGCAGACTTGGTTAATGAAAGGACATCTTTTATGGTGAAGGCCCCCCAAAATTCTCTTATGGATACATTCAAATTGTCCATCTGGTTGACAGTTTTGGTAATTGTAGAGGGCACATTGTATGACTTGAATATTTTAATTGTACCTTGGTCCATCAGTTGCAGGAGTCGTATTAGGTGGCAGAAAAACAACTTTGATGTTGTTACTCATATTGATGATCTCTGGATGACTTGGAAAAAAATTATCCAAGATAATGAGAATTTTGAAAGGAATTTCTTCCTGCATGCAGAGTCAGGCGATCTTTCACAGGTCAAGTAACGAACAAATTCGCCAACTTAATCACAGAATTATAAATAATAATGACACGTCTAATTTTAAATCAAAAGTTGCAAAAAAAAAAACAAAATTTTTAAGCAATAATGAAAGTTCCACGTAGTTTCTCCCCAAAAAAAAGTTGTGCATCTGTATAGCCTCATCAGCCAGATGGAAATCTCTTTAGAAGGTGCATACAATTATGCATAATAAACAATGCACATGTTTTAATATGCAGTTTGTGAACAGTGGGCTGCATGGCTTCAAAAACAGAATTCTTAAATCTTTATTTACTTTCAGGAAGTTGTAAAAGATTTCACACATATCTCGTTTTGAATTCTTAAGACAAATAGTGAAAGTATATTTTTCTATAAAGTACATACATTGTCATTCTCTCTCAAAATAAGAGTGTGCATGCAGTAAGTTAAAGTTGAGATATAAAACTGAGAGCAAAGTGGAGGAGAAATTGTTGAAGTTAAACATAAGAAAGGCACCTGGGGCGGATGGGATCTATCCAGTTATATTAAAGGAGGCGGCACAGCAACTAAGCAAACCCTTAGCCATAATTATGAGAGCATCCTTGGATTCAGGGGAGGTTCCCACGGACTGGAGATGTGCAAATGTATCCCCAATTCACAAAGGAGGTTCGAAGGGTGACACGAATAATTACAGACCAGTTAGTTTAACTTCTGTTCCGGGTAAAATAATGGAGTCACTGGTTAAAGATGCATTGCAGGATCATCTAGACAAGACTGCAGCAATAATTCAGACACAGCATGGGTTTGTTAAGGGAAAGTCTTGTCTGACAAATTTGATTGGTTATTATGATGTGGTCACAAAGGAACTGGATGCAAAAAATAATTTTGATATCATATACTTGGATTTCAGGAAAGCTTTTGACACTGTTGCGCATGGAAGACTACTGTACAAATTGGAGCAGAATGGTATTAAGGGTAAGTTGCTACAATGGATAAAAGGATGGTTAAGTGGGAGAAGACAGAGGGTGGTAATCAATGGGTGCTGCTCTTCGTGGACTAATGTTATTAGTGGAGTCCCACAGGGTTCGGTGTTGGGTCCACTGTTGTTTTGCATATTTATCAATGATATTGATGAAGGTATATCAGGCTTAATGTCGAAGTTTGCAGATGACACGAAGGTTGGCAGGGTTGTTAATGACAGTAATGGCAGTGTGCTACTGCAACAGGATCTAGATAATTTGGGCAGATGGGCTAAGAAGTGGCAACTGAAGTTTAACCTTGACAAATGCAAAGTACTGCATATGGGTAGAAGTAACCCCAGAGAAACGTACCAACTGTGTGGTACTACACTTAAGGTGGTAGAAAATGAAAAAGACCTGGGAGTAATTGTGCAGTCAGATATGAAGTTTTCTGAGCAATGTAGACAGGCTGCTAGGGCAGGTCATGGGGTTTTGTCAATGATATATAGGAATTTTGCTAGCAGGGAAAAGGAGGTGATTGTCCCTCTGTATAAGGCAATGGTCAGGCCACGCCTTGAGTACTGCGTACAGGTCTGGAGGCCTCATTTTAGGAAGGATGTAGATTTGCTTGAGCGTGTACAGAGAAGAGCAACACGATTGGTGAGGGGAATGAAGGGATCCTCTTACCAAGAGAGGCTTAAGTTCTGCAAATTGCAGTGGCTGGAGACTAGGCACCTGCGTGGTGATCTGATTGAGGTCTATAAGGCCTTGAATGGGTTGAGCACGCTGAATTCTGATGGGATCCTCCCACTTGTTCAGAATACGAACCTACGGGGACATAAGTTCAAATTAAGAAAGGATAGATGTAGAATAGATGTGCGGAAATTTGCCTTTAGCCAGCGGGTGGTTAATTGCTGGAACAAACTTCCATCTGTCGTTGTGGAAGTTGATAGGTTAAATAAATTTAAGGAGGAACTGGACAGGCAATTGGAGGGTATGGTGTGATTTTTTTTTTTTGGCTGATGCTGCATAAGCTCCTACACTTGCTTTCTTGCATCAAGTGCCACTACTACTACTACTACTACTACTACTACTACTATATCATGCTTTTTTGTAGCACCCATAACACTAATTACAATTGTGTTAATTGTCCAGGATTATGCATGCATTTCTTCAGTAAGTGAATAGAAATGTAAAATTTAAAGGTGCCATATTAATGTATAACAATACTATATGCAGTACTGCAGCAAAATTTTCCTATAGCTCCATACAATTTCATTTAACAATATTTGTCTTTAGTTGGTTTCAACTGTCTTTTCGAAGAGCATAGAACCCAATTAAGACTTTAAATTTCATTGTTGATGTATTTTCAGTAATCCATATTATGTGAAACCCTATATTGTTGGTTGCAGAATGGTAGCAACTTCGAAACACATCACATTTGCATTGCCGATATAAAATTTAATAGGATATTCTCTGTTTGCAATTTTAAACTTTCCAACTTGCTCTCATCTCCTATGAGACGTCCGTGCTATAGAAACTTGGTTTGCACCTCATCATGTTTTGAACATCATTGATTACATGTGTGGTACCTTCCTGTACTCTGGGAAGAGATGTTAAATGTATTTGTACTACATAATATCTGGTTATTGTCCATTGTAATTAGTTTTTATAGATTTGTGTACATCTTGTATTATCTGAAAGGTAATGTGTCTTGAACATTTATGGTTGTGTTTACCCTCTTAGTATATGTATCTGTTGGGTGGATGTAACTTTCTCTTTACCTGAATAAATAATAGTGCTCTGAAATTTGACGTTAAACTGCTATTTAATGAGATAGATTTAGTTTATGTATGTATAAGTTTTGTTCTTGTAGAATTTGTACTTTCATTACTGATTCAAACGGTATTGGACAGCTCATTGATTCTATGTTTTGCTTTGCTATTAGTATTTAGGGATATATGATGCAAGGAAGCAAGTTTATACAACATCAGCCAAAAAAAATGTACCCACATCATCTGACCATCCATTCTAATTTGTGTGGCCCTTCCTTGATTTTTTTTTTTATTCAACCTATCCACTTCCACAACACCAGATGGTAGTTTGCTCCAACGATCAGTTACTATCGGGCTGAAAGAAAATTTTCAAACACCTATCCAGCAACCATCCTTTTTAAGTTTAAATTTGTGTGTCATCCAGGGAAGCATTAGACTGTCATCAGCATTTAATTTACTCAGTCCATTTAAGGCCTTAAACACTTCACTGATTTCTCCTCACAGGTGCCCAGTTTCCAAATGCTGTATTGTGTAGAAGTGAAGTCTTTCTCAGTAAGCGTACATGTTTGTGTCCTCTGCATTCATTCCAGTAGACCTATATCCTTTCTAAAATGAGACTGTATGGAAGCTTCATGTGCACACTGTGTGTGTGTGTGTGTGTGTGTGTGTGTGTGTGTGTGTGTGTGTGTGTGTGTGTGTGTGTGTGTGTGTGTGTGTAGTAAATTGACCAATGAAGAAAGTTAGCTTGTGGGGCTATTAATTGAAAGGGATGAGAGAGTTTCCAAAATATAGAAGATAGTCAATAACAACAGCTGTGCTTAGAATATTTGAATTTCATCGCATTTTGCCGCTTTTATTTATAAGGGTGTTTTGAGATTGAGATTTTGCTCAAAGATTAATTTATTCAGTGTTCATTGGAAGTTCATTAATTTACAGATAGTTTTTGCAGAATTGTTTCAATAATAAAAGGAGATACAGAAAAAAAAAAAGTTTTTGGGTTGTAGTAAAGTTACACAATCTCTTCTCTCTCTCTCTCTCTCTCTCTCTCTCTCTCTCTCTGTAGCCTCCATAGCCAGGTGGGCAGGAGCAGCAGTGCATAGCACACGCTTCTTGATTAGACCAGGGTTCGAGCCCATGACCACCAAATACGGAGGATGCGGAAAGGTCAGGGAATGACCACCGCATATCCCCAGAGCAATATGACCTTAGTTGCTAATGCTCCTAAAAAAAACTCTCCCTCTCTCTCTCTCTCTTTCATTTCAGAGGATATATGAGTAAATGGCTGATTACACATGACCTTCAAAGTGTATTTTTTGCTACACAGAAATAAAAGGTTAAATTTTTAGTTTAAAGAAGTCCAGTTCCCAGAAATACTGAAGTGTGAAGCTTGACCTAACATATTATCTTTAACAGGTATTATTGATGATGTATGTTAGTTTGCTTACATTTAACAAACTCAAGGCAGCCACCAGATTATAATTATAATTCACTATCTTCTACTTCCCATATCATTCTTAGCAATCTTATTTCTAGTCATAACTATAAGTAATTTGGATGTATGATTTTATCTAAATAATTTAAGACCAAGAACATGAGTAATTACAGAATACTTGCTATTAAATTACATTGCCACACAGAAATCTTATTCACTCAAGCAGTATAGTCACACAATGCTATCACCTAATTTGACAACTTTTAATGTACTTAGCTAATTTAGCACCACACGTGAAAAAGATAACAGAAACTATTATTAGTTTCTGTTGTCTTTTTGCAGTACTTGGAATAAAAATTATAATTATTCTGGTTAGTATTTTAAATAAAGTTCCACAACAAGAGAATTCTTATTTATAATGTAATTATAACTTGATTTGACCTCATTTTAGGAAGAATGTAGAGTTGCTAGAATGAGTATAGAGAAGGGCAACAAGGTTGGTGAGAGGAACAAAGGGGTGCGGTGCACTTACAAAGAAAGGCTTAAGTTTTGCAAGCATCTGGAGACTAGGCACTTGCGAGGTAATCTGATCGAGGTATATAAGGCCTTGAATGATTTGAGTGGGCTCAATGCTGATGGGATACTTGTGGAAGTTGATAGCTTAAATAAATTTAAAGCTGAACTAGACAAACATTTGGAGTGACTGGATGGGAAGGATTTTTTTTTTTTTTTGGTTGATGTATAAGCTTGCTTTCTTGCATCATATGTCTCAACTAATGCTAATGTACCCATTAAAATTACTTATAGTGATGACTGTATGTAATTAAGTTAACTTTAAAAATATCAAAAATACAATACAAAAGTAGTAACCCCAAGGACTCACATCTGGTGAGTATGGGTTTTGGTTTGTTATTTGGTTTTTTTTTAGGAGCATTAGCAACTAAGACCATATTGCTCCGAGGATATGCGGTGGTCATTCCCTGACCTTTCCATATCCTCCGTATTTGGTGGTCATGGGCTCGAACCCCGGTCTAATCAAGAAGCATGTGCTGCTCCTGCCCACCTGGCTACGGAGGCGCCATGGTGAGTATGGGCTTGGCACACCCAGGGTCCTGAGCTGGATATCACCATTCTTCTATTTCTTGGTGATTTCCTTCTACTTTTGACACTCTCTCTCTCTCTCTCTCTCTCTCTCTCTCTCTCTCTCTCTCTCTCTCTCTCATTGTTGTTTTTGGTTTTTAGGAGCATTAGCAACTAAGGCCATATTGTTCTGGAATATGCGGTGGTCATTCCCTGACCTTTCCGCATCCTCCGTGTTTGGTGGTGACGGTCTCGAACCCTGGTCTAATTAAGAAGCGTGTGCTATGCGCTGCTGCTCCTGCCCATGGAGTCGCGCTCGCTCTCTCTCTCTCTCTCTCTCTCTCTCTCTCTCTCTCTGAGTAACTTTGGAACTTTTTTTTTGGCTGGTGCAGCACAAGCTTCAGGCTTCCTTGTACCATGTAGCTAATAATAATAATAACTACATGATTAGAACTTAATACTGTCCCTTTACTACAATTTAACAATATTAAATTAAAAAAAAAAACAAAAAAAACTCAAAACTGATAATTCTTGTAATAGCCTCCATTATTAGTTTTACTGTGTACCAGAATTTGAAATATTTTTTAAATTGTTTTTGAATAAATCATTATTATATATTATATAGTTCACAAAAAAAGCAATTTTTTTTTAATATTATTGTCTTTACAGTTTTGTGCCATTATATCAGGGCTCTGGTCATTCCTATAAAGTAAATAAACTGCAGGAAACAACAACATATAAGTTCCGTATATATGCATCCAACGAGGAAGGAGACGGACCATATTCTGATGTATATATATTTTCAACTATTAAAGCCATACCTCCTGCCTTAAAAGGTTAGTGCTTGTTAAGATGCAACACGTTGATGAAAAATAAATTTAACAAAAGATATTTGTAATGGAAACCTTGTGAACAAAAACCCTCCTTTGTCATCTGTGTCATCACTAAGTTTGATATAAAATATATATATATGTTATTAAATATTGGTGTAGATGCACCATAGATAGCTCTCAAATAAAAACCACGATAGTAGTGTAAAGGCATCATTTCAGTTGTATCTCATATTGTGATCATCCTTCATGAGTTTTCATGTATTTCATCGCGTACTCAAATAAGTAACTCTTCACTAATAGAGAAGACTATTGTTGCTTATTCTCAGTGGGCACCACCACCCAGATGGCAACATTTCAAGGCTTGGACTTGTTGCCCTTTCATTGGTGGGTGAGCAGGTACCCTGCTATTGCAATCACGACAACCCAGTTGTGAAGTTAATCCAATGAGAATGATCACAATATGAGATACAGTTGAAATGATGCCTTTACTTTACTATTGTAGTTTTCATTTAAGAGCTATCTATGGTGGATCTACACAAATATTTAATAGTATAATTTTAAGCTCTTATAGTATTATCATGTACACCTTTTGGCATCTTTCGTATTGTGGGATTAACTTCACAACTGGGTTGTCATGCTTGCAATACCAGGGTACTTGCCCACCCACCGACGAAAGACCGACAAGCCTTGAAACAGTACCATCCAGGCGGGCACTGTTTCAAGGCTTGAAACAGTGCCACCTGGATGGTGGTGCCCACCGAGAATAAGTGACGATAGTCTTTTCTATTAGTGAAGCATTACTTATTCGAGGTAGTGCAATACCTGGAGACTCATTGTGAAGGATGAGCACAATATGAGATACAGTTGAAACGTTTACACTACTATCATAGTTTTCTTTTGAGATATCTGTGGTGTATCTACACCAATATGTAATAGTATAATTTTAAGGTCTTATAATATTATGCCTTGTTGCATTTGTATTTATTAGATATATATATATATATATATACAGGGTGTCTGAAAAATACATGTCATAACTTCAGGAATGAGTTCCTCATATGTAGACAAAAAATATTTTATATCAACATAGTTCCGGAAATGCTTGATTCCCGAGTTATTAACCGGAATGTCTTATCTCCTGCAGGTGATTTCCTTCATCACAAGGTACTGACAGAAACTGGTGGTTTTCCCTTCCCACCATGTACTCAAATCAGGAGCAAGCGGATATGCGATATGCACTTTATGTACGGTTTGGTGGACGGCAATGCTCTGGAGGCTCGTCGTTTGTACCACGAAAGGTTCCCAGAACAAAGATGTCCAGACAGGAAAACGTTTGTAAGTATCCATCGCTACCTTTGTGAACATGGGACCTTTACACCTCATGCTGCAGACAGAGGACTACTCCTGAAGTAGAGGAGGAGATTTTGGATGTTGTGCATGCCACTCCTGGAATCAGCATATGCAGAATAGCAATGCAACTGGCTGTTGAAAGTTCAGCTATTTGGAGAGTGCTTTGCGAGAACACCAACTGTATACTTACCATCTGCAACAGGTACAGGCCTTGTCACCAGCAGATTTCCCTGTGCGAGTAATGTTCTGCCAGTGGTTCTTGCAACAGTGTGGTACAACTCCTCACTTTCCTGCCTTAGTGATATTCACAGATGAAGCAGTTCACACAAGACGAAATCCAAAACTTTCACAATCAGCATGCATGGGCTGAGGAAAACCCACATGCAATTCTTCCATCACATCACCAACAGCGGTTCAGCCTCAACATCTGGGTGGGTGTTTTTGGTGATAAGTTATTTGGGCCCCATGTACTTCCAAACTCACAGGGCAAGCGTACAGAAACTTGCTGGAAAACAACATGCCTGATTTCTTGGATGACACGCCACTGATCATTCGTCAACAAGCACACTTCATGCACGATGGCGCTCCCGCACATTTCAGCCACCTAGCGCGCAATTACCTGAATTGAAGATTTCCTGGTTGGTGGATAGGTAGAGGTGGACCAACTGCCTGGCCTCCACACTCACTGATTTAAACCCACTAGATTTTTTTCTTGTGCAGCCATTTAAAGTCATTGATGTATTCGATTCTGGTAGCTGATGTGGAAACTCTCTGCAATCAAATTGTGGCAGGTTGTGAGACAATTTAACACACACTCACTCAGATTGTATGTGGAACCATATTATTATGATGCACTATAACTGAAGTGGTTAATGTGACAAGGAACTTTCAATGCAAGCAGAGCAATTTCATTTTGATAACCACTCTATTCTCCCACTTAACCAAATATTTATCCATAGCAGTAAGGTAAGCAAGCAGCAGCCATTATCAGTCCACTGCAGGATGGAAGCCTCCTCAACAATTGCTATTTATAATTGCTACTGCACTCCTACTTCTGAATGCTCAGGTATGGGGGCCGGCTCATAGCAGTAACTTGCCGTTAATTCTCCACTGCTCCAATTTGTGTAGCAGTCTTTTATGTATTTCAGTATCAAAAGCTTTCCTGAAATCAAAATATATTTTGCTCAAATGGATGTTTAAATTTTGTAAAGTGTTTTCTCACCAAATAGTAACACTTAACGATTAGGTCTTGAGAGTATAGCATATGTGGGGCTCATGCTGAATGCCACTGCACAGTAGTGGTCAGTTATGTAAATATGAAATCAAAACATTATATACTTAATTTTGAAATAGCATTACATTTGTTTAATTCTTTAAATTTATTAAAGCTAACCCCACTTCCACAACACCAGATGGAAGTTTATTCCAACAATCAATCATTTTCTGGCTGAAAGCAAGATTTCACACATCTAGCCCACAACACCTTTTTTCTCAAAAAATTAAACGTTTTTTGAGAAAAAAGTATGCAGTATTTGTTTAGATATAATGTCGGTTTTTATTAAGAGAATATTTATATTAATGTGTTACTTTGTAAAATAATAAGAGGAGTTTACCTCAATATAGTACTTAGAACACTTCCATATAATACTCTCTAGAAATTAAAATGAAAAAATCGAAAACTTACATTAGAGTAAAAAAATAAATAATTAAAAACCAATTTAACACAATTTAAATCAACTTAACACAAAAATCAGTTTAACACAATTAAAAAGAATCTAACGAAAATATTCAAAACGATTTTCCTTCCTGAAGCTGACAACATTTTTCAACCATATGTCGTGATCACTGGAATGAAAATTTCTGAATAGGGATGAACCTGAAACTTAAATAGTGATTATTTGTCTTCGCGCATGCACGTAAAGGTCCACGCATCGGAGGTCAAATATGGCCGCCAAACATTAACAGAATTCTCATGTAATTTAATTTCTACAGTTTCTGTAATTAATTCTGTATTTATAAATGATATTGATGATGGTGTATCAGGCTTAATGTCCAAGTTTGCAGACGATACCAAGGTTGGCAGGGTTGTTAAGGACACTACTGATACTATGCTGCTGCAACAGGATCTGGAAAGGTTGAGCAGATGGGCTGAGAGGTGGCAAATGAAGTTTAACATTGACAAATGTAAAGTACTACATATGGGAAACAGTAACCCCAGATCAACGTATCAACTCTGTGGTACTACGCTGACAGTGGTAGAGAATGAAAAGGACCTGGGGGTAATTGTGCAGGCAGATATGAAGTTCTCTGAGCAGTGCAGACGAGCTGCAAGAGTAGCTCATGGTGTCTTGTCAATGATATACAGGAATTTTTCTAGCAGGGATAAGGAGGTGATTATTCCCTTGTATAAGGCATTGGTCAGGCCACACCTTGAGTACTGTATACAGGTCTGGAGGCCTCATTTCAAAAAGAATGTAGAGCTGCTCGAACGAGTACAGAGAAGGGCAACAAGATTAGTGAATGGAACAAAGGGTTGCTCTTACGAAGAAAGGCTTAAGTTTTGCAAATTACAGAGCCTGGAGACTAGGCATCGGCGAGGTGATCTGATAGAGGTGTATAAGGCTTTGAATGGCTTGAGCATGCTCAATGCCGATGGGATTCTTCCTCTTGCTCAGAATAATCGCCTGAGAGGGCAAAAATTCAAATTGAGCAAGGACGGATGTCGGATAGATGTGCGGAAATTTGCCTTTAGCCAGCGGGCAGTTGGTTTGTGGAATAGACTCCCATCGCTTGTTGTTGAAGTTGATAGCCTAAACAAATTTAAGGCTCAGCTGGACAGGTATTTCGAACGAACGGAGGGGTGAAATGGGAGTAGTGGTTGTTTTTTTTTTTTTTTTTTTTTGGCTGATGCTGAATAAGCTTGCTTTCTTGCATCATATGCCTCTACTAATGCTAATGCTAAGTCGCGTATAATTACGTTGAACATTAAGTATTTTGGCCTCGTTAAACAAAAAAGTGTGTTTTTCGTTAATGGCATGAAAGGCTAATTCTGACGCTGCTGAACGAGAAGCATGAACTGAGGCTTCATGTTGATTTACACGAATATTCAGAGAAAATCGCGTCGAACCTTGGTAAGATGAGTCGCAATCACCGCAAGAAATGTTGTATACCAGATCATTAATTTGTGTTGCGAACGCGGAAAGAACCAAGCGATTGTTCAGTATAGTGTGTAATTTCCATATTGGCCTGGCCACATTTTTAAATTCGGTATCTTTAAAGAATCTGTTAAGCTGTTTGTGCTACTGTTCGACATATGGGACAGAAATAAAGTATTTTTTGATATTACTATTGTTGGTTAGTGTAGTATTTTGTATCTTATCCTTAGCCTGTACCCTAATTCGGTTTATTGTGGCAAGGGGATAACCCTTATTTAAGAACCTTCTAGTTAATATTTGTATTTCTGAGCCCAAAGCAGTTTCCGTCGTTGAATATTTATATGCATTTAGAAATTGATTAAAGTTAATCGATCTTTTGTAGGTAAACAGGTGATAGCTATTATAATGTAGAAGCATACCGGTGTTTGTAGGTTTTCGATAGATGCTAAATTGGATTTTATTCGAGTCCCAAATAAGCGTTAAATTTAGAAAGTGTAATGGCTTTGTATCTGTATCCTCCCTTTCCAATGTAAATTTGAGTCTAGAATGAATATTATTAAACGAACGTAAAATGTCTTGGATAGTACTACTATCGGTAATAACTAGGACATCATCTAAATACTTCCCATAGTATGTGATACGGGGTCGAAAAGGTGTCAAATGTATATGCTCAATCGTTGAGAGATAGATCTCTGACATTAAGCCGCTCAGGCTCAAACCCATTGCCAGTCCAAAAATTTGTTTGTACACCTTGTCTCAAAAGGTGATATAGTTGGCCTCAACTAACAGTTTAGTCAAGTGAAAATTATTTCACTTGATTAAACTGTTAATTGCCGAAACCGTAGAAATTAAATTACACGAGAATTCTGTTAATGTTAAACGGCCATATTTTATCTCCAATGCGTGGACCTTTACGCGCATGCGCGAAGACAAATAATCACTATTTAAGTTTCAGGTTCAACCCTATACGGTAATTTTCATTCCTGTGATCACGACATACGGTCGAAAAGCGTTGTCAGCTTCAGGAAGGAAAATCGTTTTGAATATTTTTGTTAGATTCTTTTTAATTTTTAATTGCATTAAATCGATTTTAATTGTGTTAAATTGGTTTTTAATTATTTATTTTTTACTCTAATGTAAGTTTTTGATTTTTTTGTTTTAATTTCTGGAGAGTATCATGCGGAAATTTTCTACGTACTATATTGAGGTAAACTCCTTATTATTTTACAAATATTAATATCAATGCAAATATTAATATAGAACATATTGAGTATTACAGCTCTGATTCTTACTAATCAATGTGTTACATAGCCTATATGAGTTAAAGTTTAATTAAACTGAAGAATGATATTACGTGGAAATGTACTAATACGTGTTTCATGGTCTATTTAATCATCCTGAACTAAGTGACTAATGCAGACTGCAGACTGGCAATCCATTGGAGCAAAAAAATATCTTTGAGAACAAGTAGATAGGAGCTAAAATAAATGCCTTATATGTGAACAGCAGTGTAATAAAAATACTCATAATGACTGTTAAAAAGAGAAACAGAAGTATTAATTATTAGTATTTCATCTATGTTAATTTTGTTAATTACATGTAAATGTTGAATATAAGATAAATTTAAGAGCCAATATGATTTTTAAAACAAAGTATTAATTTTAACACGAATTTATTTCTATAAACTTTTTCTGCACAAAACACGGTGAACAGAAAAGACCAATAGTCATTCAAGCCTCACACTTTGGAAAAAAAAAATATATATATATATATTTATTTATTTTTTTTATTTATTTATTTTTTTTTTTTTTGATAATATGTGGGGAAATGTCAAAATTCATTCCTACATGCATCTGATTTATTGGTTTATATGTAATTTAATGTTTTAATTTAATTTGAAATACTGATATTAATATTCATTGTAATTATAGTTGGCATTAAGGTTAGTGCAGAACTGTTGGCATAAAAATAGATTAAATTAAGGATACTTACTGTTTGCTAAGTCATTATTATCTTATTCATGATATTTGGTCCTTGAGATTGTCACAGACATTCTCTCAGATATGCCAGACAAGCTGTACTTGCTACCTGGGAGTCTAAAATATCAGTTCCATCAGTTCTGATGGAACTGATATTCGGGTGATACTCAAGTCAAGTGGTCCGGACAGTCTGTGACAGCCAATCCTCTGCTTGCACCTTCACGATGCTGGGACTGTTAGTAATCCTGGGTATAATCCCCCATGCAAAAGCACACTGTGGGTGACCACCCAGGTGTGAACCAACTTAAGCAGGGGTTGAGGTGTAGTGCCACACCACGTGGAGGATTGCCATCCCTCTGTGTTACCAGGCAGTACTAGGTGATAGATGACTCTCATCAACCGGTGCAATACCACCACTTTGCTTATTGGAGGCTTGAAGTGGTGGAACCGATGTTTAGTCTCCAGAGCTAAGTTCAGGTGAACCCTTCCCCATCTCTTCCATCATGCAGTGTGACTAATGACTTTTGAGGTTATGATGGACATCATGGCGAGATCCAATCTTCCTTACATTTTGAGGGTACAGCTCTAAAACAGTGTTCGCAGGCCAGCCACTAGTTATCACACTGGACCGAACCTATTGGTAACTCTTTAGGAGGCTTCCGGATCAGCTGTATAACCTTGCTACCTCTAACTCTGTCAGATAATGACTGGGGGGAGTCCGAGTAGTGTGTATGCGGGGGGGGGATTGTCGAGGCGACGTTATGTCAAGGATCTGGGTATATTCTTATGTGCGCCATATAATTTCATTATTTCTGCGAAAAGATCTAAACCACCCAAACACGTCCTAGTTCATTTCACAAATATACGTGGTCTCAATTCTAATCTCAACGATATCCATTTTCACTTGCAGTCTGCCAAACCCCATGTACTTTTTCTGATAGAATCTCAATTATTGGTTGATTCAACTACTGCTCATCTCAGTTGCCCAAATTATTTGCTGTATGATTCCTTTTGCCTCAAAGGTGGTACTTGTGCATATGTCCGTTCTGATATGCCCTGTCAGAGAAGAGACTTGGTAATTTGGAATCTCCTCTTTTTGATCTTCTCTGGCTTAAAATCTTTCTACCTCATTCTGTAAAATTCATCTGTTTTCTCTGCTGTTCTCCCAACTCCACTAATCACTTGGAGCTCTTTAACTTCCTCTCTTTGCAACTTGACTTTCTCCAGTCCAACTTTCCTAACAGTGAGGTAATTTTTCCTTGGTGATTTTAATGTTCACAACTGCAGCTGGCTTCCATTCTCTAGTCACACTGACCCAGCTGGTCGAGGTGCAGAGGCTTTTACTAATTACTAAAGCTCTAGCACAGATTGTTCATTTACCTACAAGAATACCAGACAATCCTAACCATACAGCCAACACTCTTGATCTTTTTCTCACAAACAACCCTTCAAAGAGAGAGATTATAATAACAAAATATTTGTATATAGTATGTTTTTTATATATTGATATAATAAGAAATGTATAGATTGTTCTATTGGCTTCAGTGTGTAGTTTTCTTGCAGAAGAAAACTGCACACTGAAGTTTTAATATTTAACAGTACAGTTTCTCTTTTGTATTTATCCAGCTCCTAAAGTCTGCCCAGTAAGTGAAACAGCTTGTAGTATAGAATGGCAGACTACTAAACCCTTAAGTGAAGATTTATTATCATATCTGCTACAACTCATGAATCCTCATAATGGTGAATATCAAGTAGTAAGTATACTGTTTCAGTTTTTTTTTTTATGTTCTTATTCATTTTAATAATTTAAAATAAAACTGGTGAATCTGTTTTATAATTTCATATATAACATATTTTAATATGACAGTATATTATTTAATTTTAATTTTACCTTAATTCCCACTACACATAATAATAAGTTCACAAACCTTGTGTTTGGAATGGCATACTTGTTTTTTTTAGGTAATCTTAATCCTCTCCTTGAATCCATTACATAATGATTCTCATGCCACCATTTAATTAGAGGTCAATACAGGAAGTTTTTAACTGATTTACCAACTGATCCTCTCATTATTAAAACTGTATACTCAAGGCACATTACACAGCATTGATTAGTCATCAGTTTTACTAATATATTTAATATGTTCCAGAACTCTGGCTCCAACAGATAAAAACCTTCAAATTAATATGATTTAAAAACAAGATAGTTATTTGTATCATGCTAAGTGAAGGTGCAGAAACAAAGTGTCAACACATTAGGCCATCTTGTTTTTGTATTGTATTAATTTACAAATTTTAATTTCTTAGGAGAAAGAAAGACATACTTGTAAATTAACTAATTCTGATAAAAAAGCTTCCAGCTTATTTCAGTAAACTCCCATATTTTCTTTTCAAAAGTTTGCATGGAGTGTAGTGTTTAATCTTTAATTAGAATTAAATACTTTAGCTGATAATGAGTGAGCTGAAGATTCCTGAAATGTATTGCCTGTAAATTGTATCAATTTTATTATATAGTGTAAATTTATATGGGTAAATCAATGCAGTCTGTAGCATAACTTTTATTAAAATTGATATTACTGCATTTTATGATTCTCCAGATGCTTCTATTTATTGAAACCTGGTTTAATTTAATCATGAAGACAAGAGTAATAACTTTTCAATTCTCAGTTTATAAGGTAGATACATTCCTTTAGGTGCTTCCGTAGCCAGGTGGGAAGGAGCAGCAGTGCGTAGCACACGCTTCTTGATTAGACCGGGGTTCGAGCCCATCACCACCAAATACGGAGGATGTGGAAAGGTCAGGAATGACCACCGCATATTCACGGAGCAATATGGCCTTAGTTGCTAATGCTCCTAAAAACCAAACAACAAACAACAACATTCCTGTAAAGCATAAATTAAAAGCTAATTTCTAATTTTAAAAAATGGAAAAGGGGATGAGTGTTTCGTGTTAAGGGCTAAACCAATGTACAAAATTGTCCTCCTGTGTGTTAGGCAATTGGAAATATTTTTAAATGAATATCAATTACACAGTACCACTACTATTAATAATATAATATAAAATATAATAGTAATATAATTCTAACACTAACACTAGGTAGTAGATGACTCTTATCAACCGGTGAAATACCACCAATTTGCATATTGGAAGCTTGAAGTGGTGAAACCCATGTTTAGTCTCCAGAACATCCCCTCCCTCCCCATCTCCTTCAGCCCATGCATGGTACTAAGTACTTAAAATTAAAAAAAAAAAGTTAACTAAAAAAAATACGTGCAGAGAATTATGTTGCAGTACAGCACTGTTATGTGTTGGTGGGTGCAAGTTCGTTCTTATTGTATGCCTGTAGCTTTAGACCTTTTTTTTTTTTTTTTTTTTGGTTAAACCTGAAGCACGACCAAATTAATAAAGCAATATATACTATATTTATTGTTAAAATATATAATATATTTATTGTTAAATAGCATAACTTCACAAAATGTCGAGTCCAGCACTGAAGAATTCTAATTTAAGAAGTGATATCTGTTGATTATTCAAATTAAACTAAAAACATGTAAATAAAAATATTGTAAATCAAGAAGCAACTGGACTTATAGTACAACATAAAAAGAGACAAATGCTTTAAATTAATTCTGTTATGTTAATTCCAGTTTGGTACACAAATTTTATAGTTCTGTTAAAAAAAAATAAAAAATAAATTTTTAAAAATTTAAAAACTTTTTTTTTATGAAAATTACAACATCCACTATAACAAAAGAGTGTTTAGATATGCTTATTAACTTTATTATTTAAAGATTTTATATTTTCATATTTATATTATATTTCAGAGCTACATTATATATCTTTTGAAATGAAGACAGGAATGTTGTGCTATATAAGCATTCACTGAATGTATGAAAGGAGAGATGAGTGTGCCATTTCAGGTTCCCATAGTATGACATGAAGCAGAGTTGGGGGGAACCCCCAGAGCTGCATTACAATTAACACTATAGACTATACTATATACCCCATTCCTGTCTGGTTATTCTAATTATTATGGCAGAAAAAATCTTTAAAGCTTTTGGGACAGGTGAGTCAAATGTGAAAAAAATGCTCATCTACTGTTTATAGACTTAAAAATCAACTTGGTATTACCATGAAAAAGTATAACATGAACTAACCAGATAATGAAGATTGCTATTTCTCACTTAAGAATATTTCAATTTTTTGAGTTTCTGCCACAAAGCCACTCCCAAATTGGCAAGATCTTCCTAATTAATCAGAAAGAACTCTCCATTCCAATAAAGAAGTCCTGTTGGAAGATCCAATCACATTTGAGCTAAGCGAGCATAGTGACCTATTACATGATTTAAATCTATCAAAGCAGCAACAGCAGAATTTTTTTGGATTAAGATAGCAAGAATTTAATTTGCCACTATGGCATAAGAACTTTCATTTTTAGAAAGAGAGAAATAAGTTTATTTTATGATGTGCAAGATTCTTATTATGTGTGTGCTAGATATAAATGGACTGAAGAATTAGGATTTCAACATAAAGCTGAAGAATGGCAGCTATTAGTTCATATGAAATAAGTTTAAAGATAGTTTTTTAACATAACAAAATCACAAAACCTTCACTGACTATAGTCCATTCCATTGGAATGAAGGAAACTTATGAGAATATGTTCCAAATATTGAATGTAAATATAAGGAATGTCATTAGCAGTTGTGTTGATTTTAAGGTTACCACACTTGAATTGCAGAATGGATTTACTAAGTATTATTATTATTTCCTCTGTTTGTAGATTAATAGCTGAGCAAATGACGAACACTATATTGTCAAAGATTGGTCTTCATGAGAATAGTTCATTTCTGGGAGAAGTAATGTCAAATATGTTCCATTTGGATAAAGAAAGTGATGGCTTTAACTATTTAAAGAAAAAATTCCAAAAATTAAGTGGTGCAGAACTCAAATAATGTGTAGTTTGAATTTTGAAGTATATTAAGTCATACTTTCTCTTTTACAAAAGTTTATTTTTCATTTTTAGAACATATTTTGCCTAAACATGTTAAAGTTTTTTTTTTTTTTTTTTTTAGGTTCTGTTTTTATTTGTATTTTAAAATGTATTAAATGTTTGCATTTGTTCATTAACTGTTTGAGCACTTATGTGTGTGCATGCACATTCACATGATAGATGCTTCAATTAATACATATTGAACCTGTTCATAATAAAATTATATTTTAAAACATTTACTTTTCTTTTAAGGTATACAAAGGACCTGAAACAAGTTATTTACTGGAAGGACTAGAACCAAATATGGAATATTCTGTAAGGGTAGGGGTCATCAGGCACTGTAGTGATGGATCTGGTGATCTTCTAGGTGCCTTTAGTGGAAGTAGCAGTTTTACTATGATAAGCAGACAGTCTTCCAGTAGGGCAACTAATGCAAAAACAGTATGTGCCGCAACATCTGAAAGGCAGCCACTTTCAGATCAGCAATGGGCCATAATTATTCTTTGCAGTTTTACCCTTTTTGCCATTTTGGTTGCCATAATCATTGAACGTATTTTATCTTACAGTAAATCTTCATAACTGGATGAAGTGATGCCTTGCGAGATTTTACTGGTGTCTTTTACATTCCTAATACCCAGTTGAGAGAGAAGAAAGAAAAAATATCACTAGTTCTATCTCACCCACTTGTTCTTTCTTGTCTTCATTCTGGCAGAATTGATATTTTCTAGATTCTTTAACCTTTTTTTTGCTTTTAAAAGAAAATATTTTCTGGATGATGTCAAGTACTTGTGAAGCAGTCCTTGCATTATTCATGGGTATGTACATAAATATAATATATATGAAACATGAAATAATCCTGTGGATGTAAATGGTCAGTAATGCCCTATTTTGTGCATATGGTGCATGCTTGATTTTGTAAGCATTGAAAATATAACCTTGCTTGAGGGCATAATCAAGATGATATTTTTATAATACTGTGTTCCTTAATTTTATATCCATGTCTCATCTACCTCTTGTCTGCCACTGATGTGTTACTTTCTTCACTGAACTACCGGAAGGGGGCAAGCCATTGAAAATGAATTTATATAATAGCCAGTAATCAAAGGTGGAAAAGTCTGTTAAGAGCTTATGTATGAAAATACATTGCTTTTGGCAATTTATTGTACAATTTTTTGTATCACCAATCTTCATGGTGCTATATTCTATCAGGGTCTCAATTTTGCAGGCAAAGTATATTAGAGCAGAATGTATAATAAACATATAAGATCTGTATAGTTTTACACTTTGGTGCTTTTGTTGAGAGTATTTTGTGATTTTAATAACTCTTTGCTATAGCTTTACATTTCTTGAAATATTGTAGGTGCATTTTTCTCCTTCCAGTTATATTATTATTCCCTCTTTGGTTATGGAATATTACAAAGTAAGTTGTTTATAAATGCTGCTAGCAAATTTTCTTTTAATTTAGTAATACTTTTTATGACAAAAATGTAGCTTTAAAAAATGCAATTTTTTTAAAGGTCACATTAAACTTTGTTTTTAATCTGTGAATAATGTAAATCTGTGTATAATTTAATGCTTTAAGAGGGATTGAAAACTACATAATGATTGTGGTTGATACTTTGCTGAAGGCTGGCATTCCTGCAAGAAACTTCCAAATTGCCTCTTCTGGCCAAACTATGATGTCATGATGTGTATATGGGTTGAAAAAAAATGTACATTTTATAGTTTATATATTTGTGTGTACTGGAATGCATGTTTGTATTATAATGTGTTGTACCAGATTATGTATATTTATATGGTGGTCATTTAGCTAGATATCAAAATATTTACAGTCGCATCCCTTTTCAAATGGTTATACTTCTAATCCCTTTATAACGTTCAATGGAAAATATTGCTCTTATTTAAAAAATTATGGAGTTTGCTTGTGAAGATGTATAGAATGCGTATCTATATGTATGAAAAATAAATAAAAAAAAAGTCATTTTAGTTTCTGTATGCAAACCATACTGTCCTTGTAATTTTCTCTATAGATATTTCCACATTTAGAAATTATTTTATTAATGTGTATACATGCATGGCATACATACATGCATGTTCATGTGCATTGTTAAAATTTTTTAGGATGAGGTAAAATTTTCTGTATTCTATATTAATGTGTTTTTTTTTTTGTTTTTTTTTTTTAATATGTTTATTACCAACTAACTGAATAAGCTGAATAGGAATTTTATTTTGTATGGATTTTAGTTTTCTGCTAAGGTTTCTTAAGGAAAAGTAATGTAAAAGAAGCCCACTGAAAATCCATATCTCTGTCATCATGCAACTGATGTGTAGAACATACCAGTAAAGGACTATGTTGAATCAATTGTTTATATTAAACTGTTTTAACTTTTGTTTGTTATAAGCAGTTTTTTTCTTCCTTTAAAGATTGACATTCTAACAAAAAAGAAAAAAAATATATGTTCTGTTTCATTTTAAATATTGTATTCATGAGATGAGCCAAAAATCACACAATCAAAACATCACATCACAGTACTAGGTGTGGTTTTTATGTTCCAAGAACATTATTTTGGCTGAATCTTATTCAAAATTCCAAGCAGCATTTATACATGCATTTTGGATTACAGAAAATCAAATAACTTAAAAACATTTTCTGAAAATGATTTTTTTTAATGGTTTTAGTTGCATTGAATATTCTAAAAGTTGAGTTTCAGTTATGCATGGAAAAATCTTATTTTGACTTAAAACTCAAGCTAATTACTGAATCCCAAGCAAATGACAGCTAATTTCAGAACATTTTAAATGTGACACTTGTATTTTGCTTGTTCTGAATTAGCTAAATCATTTGCTTAACTTTCATTAATTTACCTTGTGTTTAGGCTAGTTATCTAGCATATAGAATACTAAAGCTATGAGGAGGAAATATGTAGTGTTGGTATCAAAAGAATCTACCCATGGGTAGATTCTTTTCAGCAGCCATTTTAATTTTCCCAAACTGCTGTACTCAACTACTTATGAACTTATTTCAATTATTGTTGTCTATAATCCTGCCCCCTCTAATTTGAATTTAAGCCACTTGGTTCTAGTGTCTATGAATTGCAGTATTCTATATTTGATTTATGGGACAAAACCAAATCTTGCCCAAGACTGATCATCTAGGTGATATCATGGAAAAGGTTTTTTCCGTGCCTCACTGAAGTCAGGTAGAAGAAACTTTTCTTTCCACGAAACTGCAGTTTTTCTTCCCAAAAAAAGAGCACACCAATATACACTGTGCTGCCACTTTATTAGGTACACCCTGCTGTGCACACAAATGGTTTGTCCCACAACGTTGCGAGTCACATGACCACAGTTGGGGATATAGATGCAGCATAATAACCTTTCTAGTGTCAGTTAAGCATACAAACCATAGCAAGAATGGAGAAAAGAAGTGATGTAACGGACTTCAAAAGCGGCATGGTAGATGCAAGACATGCTGGACAAAGCATTTCTGAAACAGCAGTTCTGAACTTTTCACGCACTACAGTTTCAAGAGTATATCGAGAATGGTGCAACAAACAGAAAACATCCTCTCAACGGCACTCCTGTGGAAGAAAATCATTTGTTGTTGAGAGAGGTCAGAGGAGGATGGCTAGAATTGTGCAAGCAAACAGACGGGCCACAATGTCACACATCATGTCAGAATACAACCTTGATGTATAGAACAAAATATCGCGACGGCCACATTGCATACTTTTGTTATCAATGAAGAACAAGAGAACAAACACCAGCACTGGATGGACTATTGAGGATTGGAAAACAGTTGCTTGGTCTGACGAGTCAAAGTTCCTGGTGAGTCACATTGATGGAAGGCTCAGAATTTGGTGAAAACAAACATGAATCCATGGACCCGTCATGTCTGATGACTACTGTGCAAGGGGGTGGGGGCAGTGTTATGGTATGGGGAATGTTTTCTTGGCACATGTTGGGTCCATGGATTCACATCTGAATGCCACATCGTTGCTGACCAAGTGCATCCATTCATGTTGACAGTTTATCCTCAAGTCAGATTTCCTTCCAGCAGGATAATGCACCGTTGCACAAAGCCCGAATCACTATGGAATGGTTCCAGGAACATGACAATGACTTCTTTGCTACAGTGGCCCGCTCAGTTCCATGGATCTCAATCCTATTGAGATCCATGACATCTTTGGAATGAGCTGGAAAGGGCTGTTCACTGCAGGCCTACACCACCTTCGAATCTCAGGGAACTGTGAGACAAGTCTGTATGATGCTCCATTCCTGCACATCAGCATCTTGTTCAATCCATGCCTACACACATTCAGGCTGCTTTGAAGGATAAAGGAGGCCCAACGTGCTACTAGGTAGGTGTACTAGGTGTACTTAATAAAGTGGCAGTACAGTGTAGGTGAGCGAGACAATTTTACAATGGAAATTACAGTTATGTGGTATTTTATTTTGCATACAAATTTGTGGAATGGAAACTGCAAGCTGAGACTAACTGCTATGGTGAAATAATTCCATAAAAAGTTAAAAATTCCCATAATTCCGTAAAAAGTATTGCGTTCAGTTTAACACTGCAAACTGGATAGTATTACTGACCAGGGACACATGGGATCTGGAAAAGGTGCCCCCCCCCGCATTTCGTCTCCCATATTTTGCCCCCAGTAGATAATGAATAGGCTATAGAAATGTAAATAATACACCTAATTTTTTATTAATTCTAATTTATTTTGTTTTAATAGAATGAATCAATCAAAGGTAAAGGTAATCAATCATAGAATAAATGCACATTATTATTGTTTAAAACTCGAAGTTGTATGTAATGCCTCTAAGGTAATCAATCACATTACGATTTTGAAAATCTTGGACTATTCTTTTGATTCTAGCAGAAATTGCAGCATACTTCTTGTTCCATCAGAAAACCACTCCTCGCTACGTGCCAATAACTGAAGATTGTTACTAGTGGAAAAAATAAGCATGCGACCTGGGAGCAGTTCGTCCTGAGAATCACACATTAAAAACTGTTTAATAGATATGATAATTGAGAGCTATTAAGTGCTCGATAATTATTCTATTATATTATAAATCAGCAGGGATTACCTTTATTTTAGATATAGGAAGCTTCTTTTCCAACTCGCTAATAATTCTTGAGGATGGCGATATCAATTTTGCAAAACAGGCGGGACATCTTCCCCACTGTCTGAACCGTAGTGTTCAGACCGTGAGGTCTCAACAATGAGCACTCAAGACTTCTGTCTTCAAACACCATACCTCTGGCAGCAAGGAAACAATTACGTGGATTGGCATAAAATTAGATTTTTGAAGATCTGAACTGTTTAATAAATATGGACCGATTATTTCTTTTGGTCCTGTAGCTGGACTTTAGAGTTAAATTTAGGGGTCTACTCATCTACTAGGGGGATGAAATGTGCCGGGGGCCACTTTTCCGTAAACTGAGATACACATCTGGTGAGTATGGGTTTGGCAGACCCAGGGTCCTGAGCTGGATATCATTCTTCTCTTTCTTGGTGATTCCTTTCTACTTTTCTCTCTCTCTCAGGGTAATTTGGGAATTTTTTTTTTGGCTGGTGCAGCATAAGCCTCAGGCTTCCTTGTTGCTAATGATAATAAAAAATAAAAAAATATATTCTTAAATACTGATAAATTTCTACACTACAGGTGTTTAAGAACAGGCCATTTGAATTTACACTCGGGGATCAAATTATGACCACCCACTTAATACCATGTTGGGTCACTGTTCACACATAACAGCTGTTATTTTCCTAGGCATTGACTGCTAGATGTCTGAAGACATCCATAGAGATTTGCAGCCATGCCTGCAAGGCATTCCATGGTGTCAGAAAAGATGGCAGTTGCATGTCCATATGCCTCACTTCCCATTCCAAAACATCCTACAGGTGTTCAATTGGATTTGAGGTCAGGTGAATTTGAAGCATAATCGAGATGGGTGATATCTTCACCGTATTCCTCGAACCACTCATGTACAATACAGGCCCAATGACATGGCAGGGTACATGTGGTCTAAGAACTGCTGATGGACCTCAGTGAAAATACAGATATTAATCAAACCACCGCCACCTGCCTGGATGGTGGGTCCATGGACTCGTTGCTTGTGCCACACAAGGATGTTCATTGGCACGTTGACACCAGAGCATTTGCTGTTGATGACCAATGGTGAGGAGAGTGTCTTGGGTAGTCTGCTGGGTAACCTCATACATCTGAGTGTGCAGAGCATCGTCATTTGGGATATTTCTTGCATTGCACATGTGATATCAACTGTTGCACAGTGACCTGCTGTTGAGCCCTCCATCTTGCACAACCCTTTACTGTTTTGTTGGAGGGAGGTGATTTGACCTGTTCGATACCATTCTTTACCTTAACCACTGGGCTGTGAGCAACTGGCAAGACATGCTGTTTCTGACAGAAGCACCAGACATGCTACAATCATACCCTTTTGAAACTCCTTGATATCTTTAATGCATCCCATAACTGCTACTTCATCACTTTGACTTGCACAACTAGGTGAAAATTACCACTGCTCTACCATATGAAGCTTTTTATGCTACAAGCTGTATAATCTGTTACGATGGAGGGGTTAAAATTCAGTGATCACTGATTATATGCAACCAGTAGCAACAATTTGGGTGCAATTGCTGATAGGTTAATGAGTAATCCAATTAACAACAATGCATTAAGAGCTTCAAAAATAAGTCATTAATACTGTATTGATTTGCCAGTCTGTTTCATGTGCAATCTACAACCATGCAAATTAGTATTTCCTGAAAGCTGAAGCTGTAGTCATTAACATTAGAAGTTCACAATACATCAGTGATTAGTAACAACTTGTGAAGGTTGATTCACAATATGAGATACAATTAAAATGATGCCAATAATCAACTTGAACAGTTCACTATGAACAAGACATTGTCTAAAAGCACTGACCATTCAATGGTGAATCTTAAGTGTAGACCTTGTTTTGTGCAAAATAATTGCATCAGTGATTAGTGTATATCGCGACTTTATTTTGGTGATTGAAATTGGTCCGGAGATTTAACAACTGAAGCTTTGTTATCAACCACCTGAGCTATTCATGATCACTTCTTTTGATGTTATCATAAGAAGTGAATGATACTTATTATGATCAACCTTAAGATACTATCAGGATCGTAGATGATCATATTCACAGTGCTTTCACCTGTAAAACACTTGTCCCGCCTAAAAATCGATGCTTTTCTCACAAAATAAGCGGAGAGGCAGATATCGATGCAGATAGAAAATTATCGTTTGTCCAAATTGATAGATGTCATACCACTTATATCAGGATGTGAACATGCAGGCCAGGGAAGCACATTTACTATTTGTAGGCAATATCAAGATAGGAGGGCCATATTATAGGCACAACTATTGTGCTGGAAAATAGAATTTGGGATTTGAGAGTATTAAAAACCACTGGTTTTAGAATGGTTTCAACATAATGTCTTGCCTTCAAACAGTATTGCAGTTATCCATTTTACCCTGACACCTCAAAGTTATTTAAGTTTCCTCTCCTAGAATTAACCTCCCATTGAAGTGTCACTACTCAGCACATCTTTTCAAAATTGGAAGATTTATTGGTATGTGTGAAAGTGTTCCATGTTATCAATCTTCATTGACCATTTTCACCCGTCAGTAGCAGTCTCCCTAAAGTCCCGATGACATTAGGGAAGGCTCGCACCACCTTTTCCTCTTTTTTGAAATGTATTACAACTTTGCAAAATAGTATCTTTCCTTCTTTTATCTTTCCTTCCCACCCTAGCTGGTGGGACATACTAATAAAATTTCTCCCAAAAAATAGCCCCTCCTAAGCCCCCAAAGAGTGACAGGCACAAATGCAACCTGACCTAATTGCAGCATTTGTTTTCTGCACTACCCACATGCTTATCCAGCAGGTCATCAGTTCATGTGTGGACAGTGCGGTTAATAGCATTAGTTTCCCCCTTTAATAGTAATATGGTTCTCTTTACCTCACTTGAAAACTGACACCATTTTGGTAACATCATCAGTTTTAAATCTCAGAAGACACACCAAAGTTCACTTATTCCTATTTCAAAAAAAAAAAGTTAACCGTTTTCCTTAGCATTCCCAATATAAGCGCAATCCTTCTGGGCTAGGAAACTGCTTGGGGAAATGACGTTTTGTCTTCTTCAGTATAAAGACCGAATAGGCTGTTCGACTGCAGTAATCTGAAGCCAGGATGGGGAAAATACGTGATCTATCAGACTTTGGAAAAGGTCTTACCGTGGGTGCACTTTTAGCAGGAGCCAAGAAACGTAAGACATAACTGGTTTCTCAAAAGCATCCTTCTCACAGGTATTAGTATAAGTATTAGTAGTGGCAAGCGATGCAAGAAAGCTTATAAAGCATCAGCCACAAAAAAAAAACAAAAAACTACCAACTTCAGCCATCCATACCCTCCAAAAATTCGTTTAGTTCTTCCTTTACTTTATTCAGCACACCCACTTCCACAACAACAGATGGAAGTTGGTTACAACAATCAACCATCCGCTAGCTGAAGGCAAACTTCCGCACATCTATCCTGCAACCATTCTTCTTCAACTTGAATTTATTCCCTCTCATGTCTATAGTCTCAACAAGTGGAGAAATACCACTAACATTCAGCTAACTGAATCTATTCAAGGTTTTAAACACCTCAATCAGATTGTCCGGCAGCTACCTTGTCTTGAGACGCAGCAATTTGCAGAACTAAAGCCTTTCCAAGTAAGAGCAACCGTTTGTTCCCTTCACTAATGGTTGCCCTTCTCTGAAATCATTCCAGCAGGTCTACATCCTTCCCAAAGTGAGGCCTCCAGACCTGAATAAAGTACTCAAGATATGGCCAAACCATGGCTTTATATAAAGGGATAATCACCTCCTTATCCTTATCCCTCTTTATTCAAAATTTTCTACAACATCGATCCTTCCAAGTATATCAAAATACTCTTTCCAAGAAAATACACAAGAAGGAGTACGCCCAGGGATCGGTATTAAGCCCCCCTTTCTTTGCTCTAAGACGTAATCAACTGAGAAATAACCTTCCAAATTCAGTGCAAACATATCTTTTTGTAAATGACCTATCAATATCATGTCACTCTCTAGATAAAGCATATATAGAAAGACTACTGAAGATGATAATGGAATCGCTGCAATAGCTATCGTCTATCAAAAGAAAAGACAGTAGCTATACATTGGAGAACGAGGGTAGCCTTGTGTAGGCGAAGTTTTTACTGCTTCTGGAATAGAGAAGTTTTTTCTGTTTTATTAGTTTAAATTGGCATATTAACTTATTTTCTAGAGTAGCTTTATATTCCTCGTTACGATACTGAGTTTAAAGTTTAACTTAGATAGAGATTTCTAGGTATTATTTAGTATAGGTAAGGGTATCAAAGCCACGTGTCACCAGTTGCAGCTCCACTGAACGAGAAGTGTTTTAGCGATATTTAGCCGCTTTATTGACCAATTGTTATATTAAACTATTTTCTATAAGTAGCTTATAGACCTAGTCAGGATCCTTAGTTTATTCTGATTTGAGACAGCGAGATTTGGAAATTAAATAATAGTTAAGTGTCAGTAGATTTACCGTTCTTAACTTGCCGCCATTGTTAAAAGATAGAACGTTATATCCCGAACTAGATAGCATAAGCTTAGTATAGTAGAGTATATAAAATAATATTGTTAATTAATCAGTAAAATCTATTGATCTTGTTAAACTTCATTATCAATTAAATTATACTTTTTAATTAAATACATATAACGACTAATATTACAAACGTAACATAATTAATTAATTATGGCCGCCTTAGCCTAGTGGTCAGGCGCGCGGGTGCCTAAGTACACGTGCTTTGAGTGACCAGGGTTCAAGCCCTTGGCTACTGAATACGGTGTTGTTTCTTGTATTCAATCTATCATGCAAACTCCTCTGACCGTTTGGTCGTCCCGGAGTATAAACAGAAAATTTATTTATTTATTTTAATACATAACTTGATACGGAAGTTATATAAACTGAACTCGTAGATAATACTCATACTGAAAAATATATATAGCGTTAAAACTGTGTTGGAATACAAGTTTACGGTTATGATTTTTTACTGAAATTGAAATTTTATTGAAATTAAATCGAAATCATGACTCAGACCAGAGCGGCAAATCAAAAGGCTCAAGCTAATGGGAGAGCTGTGGCTCAGAGAAGAACTGAGGGGGGGGGGGAGGCAGTTGCCCTCTGAACCACAGCCTTCTAAAATGCATTGCTTGCTTCATGTTTGTGATTCAATCGAGTACGGGACATGATAGTGCCATGGGGGATGTCTTTGTGTTTGCGCGATGTATGGATTGTAAGGAAATCAGGCTACAACACAGCGTTATTATGGGCGTATATGAGAGCTTGAAGGACAGGGTGAATGCCCTCGAAGGATCTAAATTGAGGGGCCCATCAAGCCCTCAGCTGCCCACATCAACGCCAGAGCTTGCATGTGGTCATCACGCAACACAGCGGCAACACCCAAGGCAGAATGCGCTGGTCCCACAGGAACTAGTAGTTGTTGGTGACTCTATTGTTAGAGAAACGGGGAACATGCTTTGTAAAAAGGATAGGTGGAACAGGACCAGGGTATGTCTGCCAGGGGCAAAGGCTGATGACATTGTAGAGCGGATATCATCTTTAAACTGCACAAAATGTAATATATAGTTGTAGACGTTGGCATTGATGCTATTAAGAGTAGGAGACCGGCGGAATTACTTAACAAGCACAAGTCACTGTTGAAAAAAAACAGTGAATTAGGGTTGAATTTGAAAGTGTCTGTAATTCTGCACAGACACGATAGGAGGGAGTATATGATGAGAGCCTTGTCGATCAATTCTGACCTGGAAAGATTGTGCAAGGCTCAAGGTGTAGAATTTTTTTCAGCCTGGTCTGTACTTGTTAACAGGAGAGACTGCTTCTACAGGGATGGGATAAACTTAAATAGAAAGGGTGCAAGAATATTTGCTGTTGCTATCGAGGCAGTGTTATGGGGGTCGGAAAACTGCTAGCTTGGGGGGGGGATACAAGGATTAATAGATTAACTGGCAGAGGTGAAAGTGATTCTTGCACTGCATCTATTGGGCTGCTGCTCATTCCAATAGAAGCAGTGATTCTTGCACTGCTTCTATTGGAATGAGCAACAGCCTGGAAAACAAGATGAAGGATAACAAGGTAACAAGGACTGGACAATAGATTAACAGTACCCACTGGCAGAAGTGAAAGTGATTCTTGCACTGCTTCTATTGGAATGAGCAGCAGCCTGGAAAACAAGATGAAGGATATTTCAGAGACTGCTGGGAGTCATTGCGGTACAAGTAAACACATAGATTGTGTCAGGGTAGCTAAGAATAGGAACAGGTGTATGTATACTTGCGTGTACACCAATGTTAAGAGTTTGGTAAATAAATTTGATGAATTTGAGGTATTGCTCAAAACATCAAAGGCAGATATTGTTGGGATATCAGAGACGTGGTGTCACACAGATATAAGGAATGCAGAACTGGAATTTGGGGGTACAGTGTGTACAGAAAGGATAGACAGGATAGGAAGGGAGGAGGGGTTATGCTATTAGTTAAGAAACACAAAAAATCCAAGGAAGTGAAGCCAGTCGACATTGATGGACAGTGCAGTGTCTAGTGAGTTTGGTGTGACATAAGCTTTGGGAGATCAAATTTGAGAGTAGGAGTGTGCTATAGGCCTAATGACTTTGATGAGTATAATAAGATATTGTACAGGGAAATAGAGTGGGCCAGTAAATCAGAGAGTCTTATAATGGGAGATTTTAATTTCCCAGATATTGACTGGATTTTTTGTGGGTTGGTCACTCACACACTAGCAAGGCTTTTGTGGATTTATTGGATGATTGTTTTCTACATCACCATGTTCGGGAGGCAAATAGAGGGAATAATACTCTTGATTCGATTATCAGTAGTGATTAGCATTAGCATTAGCATTAGTAGAGGCATTTGATGCAAGAAAGCAAGCTTATGCAGCATCAGCCAAAAAAAAAAAAAAAAAAAAAAGTAACATAAATAAATAAAAATAACCACTTCCACTTCACCCCTCTGTTCGTTCGAAATACCTGTCCAGCTGAGCCTTAAACTTATTTACGCTATCAACTTCCACGACAAGGGATGGAAGTCTGTTCCACCCGCTGGCTAAAGGCAAATTTCCGCACATCTATCCTACATCTGTCTTTCCTCAATTTGAATTTATGCCCTCTCAGGTGATTTTTCTGAGCTAGAGGAAGAATCCCATCAGCATTGAGCATGCTCAAACCATTCAAGGCTTTGTACACCTCTATCAGATCACCCCGCTGGTGCCTAGTTTCCAGACACTGTAATTTGCAAAACTTAAGCCTTTCTTCGTAAGAGAACCCCTTTGTCCCATTCACCAATCTAGTTGCCCTTCTCTGTACTCGTTCCAGCAGCTCTACATCCTTCCTGAAATGAGGCCTCCAGGCCTGTATACAGTACTCTAGGTGTGGCCTGACCATTGCCTTATACAAGGGAATAATCACCTCCTTATCCCTGCTAGAAAAATTCCTATATATCATTGACAATACACCATGAGCTACTCTTGCAGCTCGTCTGCACTGCTCAGAGAACTTCATATCTGCCTGCACCACCACCCCCAGGTCCCTTTCATTCTCTACCACTGTCAGTGTAGTACCACAGAGTTGATACGTTGCTCTGGGGTTGCTGTTTCCCATATGTAGTACTTTACATTTGTCAATGTTAAACTTCATTTGCCACCTCGAAGCCCATCTGCTCAACCTTTCCAAATCCTGTTGCAGCAGCATAGTGTCAGTAGTGTCCTTGACAACCCTGCCAACCTTCGTATCGTCTGCAAACTTGGACATTAAGCCTGATATACCATCATCAATATCATTTATAAATACAGAAAACAATAAAGGCCCCAATACTGAACCCTGAGGGACTCCACTAATAACATTAGTCCACGATGAGCAGTGTCCATTGATTACCACTCTCTGTCTTCTCCCCCTCAACCACCCTTTATCCATAGCAGCAACTTGCCTCCAATGCCACACTGCTCCAATTTGTGCAGCAGTCTTCCATGTGCAACAGTATCAAAAGCCTTTCTAAGATCCAAGTATATAATATCAAAGTTATTCCCTGCATCCAGTTCTTTTGTGACTGCATCATAGTATCCAATCAAATTGGTCAGGCAAGACTTCCCCTTAACAAAACCATGCTGTGTCCTAGCTATAACTGAAGTCTTGTCTAGATGATCCTGCAGTGCTTCTTTCACCAGTGCCTCCATTAATTTTCCGGGAACAGAAGTTAAACTCACAGGTCTATAATTACTTGTGTCAGCCTTTGATCCCCCTTTGTGAATTGGGGTCACATTTGCACATCTCCAGTCAATGGGTACCTCCCCTGAGTCCAAGGAAGCTCTCATAATTATGGCTAAGGGTTTGCTTACCTCCTTTGCTGCCTCCTTTAATATAACTGGATAGATCCCATCCATCCCAGGTGCCTTTCTTGTGTTTATCTTCAACAATTTCTCCTCCACTTTGCTCTCAGTTATTACAAGATTCTCTAGCTTACTGCTAGAGTTGAATACACCTCTGGCATTCCCCTCGCTGAATAACTCCTCATGTGTGAATGTCGATGCAAAATATTCATTTAGTTTGTTAGCTACCCGAGCAGGGTCATCAACAGTTGACCCATCGATCTCAAGTGGACCAATCTGATTCATCCTCTTCCTTCTAGAGTTTACATAAGTAAAGAACTCTTTGCTGTTTTTCTTCGGATCCCTTGCCAAGGATCTCTCGTAATCTGCCTTCGCCTGCCTAACCTCCTTTGTAACTTGGTTACAGATCAACTTGTATCTATCATAGGCGTCCGTGTCACGTGTTAATTTGTATGTATCCCATGCATTTTTCTTCTCTGCCATATGCCTCATTAGTTCATCTGACAACCATTTAGGCCTAAACCTTGAACAATATTTCTTAGTTGGTATGTAAAGCCTAGTAGCTTCCACGATAAGTTCTTTGAATGCTTCCCATTTTGAATTTGCTGTTGGCAATATCATCAGTTGATCCCACTGTATAGAATTTAAATACTGTCTCAGTCCATTGTAGTCGCCTTTACGAAAGCAATACCCCTTCCCTTTACCCCTAATGGTAGTTACCTCTTTGAGTAACTCCCACTTCAGCACACTGTGATCACTGCCACCAAGTGGTTCATTTATCTGCAGATTCTTAATGCATGAAGAATCACTACTGATAATCAAATCAAGAGTATTACTCCCTCTAGTTGCCTCCCGAACATGCTGATGTAGAAAACAATCATCCAATAAATCCACAAAAGCCTTGCTACTGTGTGAGTGACCAGCCCCCAAATTCCAGTCAATATCTGGGAAATTAAAATCCCCCATTATAAGACTCTCTGATTTACTGGCCCACTCTATTTCTCCGAACAGTTTCTTATTATACTCATCAGAGTCATTAGGCCTATAGCACACTCCTACTCTCAATTTTGATCTCCCAATGCTTATGTCACACCAAACTGACTCGACACTGCACTGTCCAGCGATGTCGACTGGCTTCACTTCCTTGGATTTTATGTGTTTTTTAACTAATAGCATAACCCCTCCTCCCTTCCTATCCTGTCTATCCTTTCTGTAGACATTGTACTCCCCAAATTCCAGTTCTGCATTTCTTATATCTGTGTGACACCACGTCTCTGAAATCCCCACAATATCTGCCTTTGATGTTTTGAGCAATACCTCAAATTCATCAAATTTATTTACTAAACTTACTGATTCTTCATGCAGTAAGAATCTGCAGATAAAGGAACCACTAGGTGGCAGTGATCACAGTGTGCTGAAGTGCGATTTACTCAAAGAGGTAACTACCATCAGGGGTAAAGGGAAGGGTTTTTGCTTTCGTAAAGGCGACTACGATGGTCTGAGACAGTATTTAAATTCTATACAGTGGGACCAACTGATGATGTTACGAACAGCAAATTCAAAATGGGAAGCATTGAAAGAACTTATCTTGGAAGCTACTTGGCTTTATATACCAACTAAAAAATATTGTTCAAGGTTTAGGCCTAAACGGATGTCAGATGAACTAATGAAACATATGGCAGAGAAGAAAATGCATGGGATACATATAAATTAATGGGTGACATGGAAACCTATGATAAATATATGCTGGTCTGTAACCAAGTCACAAAGGAGATTAAGTAGGCAAAGGCAGATTATGAGAAATCCTTGGCAAAGGATACAAAGAAAATCAGAAAAGAGTTCTTTACTATGTAAACTCTAGAAGGAAAAGGGATGAATCAGATTAGTGCACTGGATATTGATGGTTCAACAGTTGAGGATCCTTCTCAGGTGGCTAACAAACTAAACGAGTATTTTGCATCTACATTCACACATTCAGCAAGGGGAATGCCAGAGGTGTATTCAACTCTGGCAGTGAGCTAGAGGATTTTGTAATAACTGAGAGGAAAGTGGAGGAGAAATTGTTAAGGATAAACATAAGGCACCTGGGGTGGATATGATCTATCCAGTTATATTAAAGGAGGCAGCAATGGAAGTAAGCAAACCCTTAACCATAATTATGAGAGCTTCTTTGGACACAGGGGAGGTATCCATGGACTGGAGAAGTGCAAATGTGACCCCAATTCACAAAGGAGGATCAAAGGGCAACACAAGTAATTATAGACCCGTGAGTTTAACTTCTGTTCCAGGAAAATTAATGGAGGCACTGATTAAACAAGCAGGACCATCTAGACAAGACTTCGTTTATAGCTCGGACATAGCATGGTTTTGTTAAGGGAAAGTCTTGCCTGACCAATTTGATTGGATACTATGACGCAGTCACAAAAGAACTGGATGCAGGGAATAACTTTGATTTTATATATTTGGATCTTAGAAAGGCTCCAATGCCATACTGCTCAAATTGGAGCAGTATGGCATTGGAGGCAATTTGCTGCTATGGATAAAGGAATGTTTGAGGGGGAGAAGAAAGAGAGTGGTAATCAATGGACACTTCTCATTGTGGAGTAATGTTATTAGTCCACAATGAGCAGTGTGGACTAATGTTATTCGTGGGGTTCCTCAGGGTTCAATGTTGCGTCCATTGTTGTTTTCTGTATTTATAAATGATATTGATCATGGTATATCAAGCTTAATATCGAAGTTTGAGGACGATACAAAGGTTGGCAGGGTTGTTAAGGACACTTCTGAAGCTATGCTGCTGCAACAGGATCTGAAAAGGTTGAGCAGATGGGCTGAGAGGTGACAAATGAAGTTTTAACATTGACAAATGTAAAATACTACATATGGGAAACAGTAATCCCAGCACAATGAATCAACTCTGTTGTAGTACACTGGCAGTGGCAGAGAATAAAAAGGACCTGGGGGTAATTGTGCAGGCAGATATGAAATTCTCCCGGACAGTGCAGACAGGCTGCAAGAGTAGCTCATGGCGTCTTGTCAATGATATACAGGAATTTTTCTAGCAGGGATAAGGAGGTGATTATTCCCTTGTATAAGGCAATGTTCAGGCCACACCTTGAGTACTGTATACAGGTCTGGAGGCCTCATTTCAAGAACGATGTAGAATTGCTGGAACGAGTACAGAGAAAAGGAACAAAATTAGTGAATGGTACAAAGGGTCGCTCTTACGAAGAAAGGCTTAAGCTTTGTAAATTACAGTGTCTGGAGACTAGGCACCGGCGAGGTGATCTGATAAAGGTATATAAAGCGTGGAATAGTTTTAGCATGCACATTGCCGATGGGATTATTCCTCTTTGCTGAGAATGTTCACCTGAGATGGCGTAAATTCAAATTGAGGAAAGGCAGATGTAGGATAGATGTGCGGAAATTTGCCTTTAGCCAGCTGGTAGTTGGTTGGTGGGACAGACTTCCATCCCTTGTTGTGGCAGTTGATAGCCTAAACAAATTTAAGGCTGAACTGGACAGGTATTTCGAATGAACGGAGGGGTGAAATGGGAGTGTGGTGTGTGTTTTTTTTTTTTTTTTTTTTTGGCTGATGCTGCATAAGCTTGCTTTCTTGCGTCATATGCCTCTAGTAGTGCTAATGCTGATTTCTGTGAAAAACGAAATCCACATTCTGACTCTCAGTTATATTTACAAGACCAAATCATCCTGTTCACTTTTACCCTGCACTTCATTGGATTAACACTTGAAAAAAAAAACTTAACTTCTTAGCCCATATAAAGCAAATCCTAACCAACTGCTTAAAAAATGAACATTCTTAGAGCAATATCTAAGCTCAGCACTCCAAACACTGGGGTGCTGTTCACGTTGAGCTTTAGTTAGAGCGCGTCTATACTATGGCTCTCCATTCTATGACTCTGCCAGTAAGCGTGGCTAGCATGGCTTGAAGCTATCTAGCACAGCCCGTCAGAATTGCGTAAGGAGACTTTAGAACTTCCTCAGCTGAAAGCTTATGTTTAGAAGCTCACGAACCACCGTTACATCTCAGAAGGAAAATTTTATTAGTAAACTATGCATGAAGTTTAGGGCCTGCCAGCTCATCTTATTTACCCATAACTTTCCAGCTTCAATGGACTGCTGAATATGAAAATAAGCTGCATTTCAATAAACCTGCAGGCATTAGACTTCATGAGATCACTTCACACTGGAATCTGCAGACTGAAAAATCTAACAACATGTGCTCTTTCCTAATCCTGTGGGCTACAATTATGGTACTTAAATGTGATAGTTATTTCAGTCGGTGGGATAAGCATTCTCTGGAGCTTAAATACAGTGGCGGACAAAAAACCTGCATCACTTGTGAATTTTGCAAATAATATGTTTTGCGCTGAATTATGGGGTGAATTTGTTAGATGGGATATCTCTCTCTCTCTCTCTCTCTCTCTCTCTCTCTCTCTCTCTCTCTCTGGGTTCGAATCCTGTCGATGACGCGAGGAACTTTAGAGGGCATTTTTCACTCCGTGGCTGAATTAGTCGGTCTCAGGCATAGATAGCAAGGTTTTCCTCCCTGAAATTGGGTTTTTTTTTTCTTCCAGCAAACAGGCAAATCGACCAGAGAACACACGCAATTTACAGACACGAATACGGGTTAACGTAATCACATACGGGTAAACCTAATATAAAAATTATTTGATATCTCTCTCTCTCTCTCTCTCTGGATGAAATCCAATAAAAAGACTTCACCTGATATACCTAATTGACATAAATATCTTTCCAAAGGGTAAAATGCGTAATTAATGGATATATGAGAAATCGTGCAAATGGCAATCATGACAACCAAACACATTTTATTGCATTTGCATGTACAAACTGAAATTAGCATAGCATTAACATTAGTAGAGGCACATGATTCAAGAAAGCAAGCTTATACAGCATCAGACAAAGAAGAAAACTCTCCCATTTCACCCCTCCGTTCGTTCCATATTGCTGTCCGGCCCAGCCTTAAATTTATTTATATCTGCTATCAACTTCCACAACAAAGAATGGAAGTCTCTTCCACCACCCAACTACTCGCTGGCTAAAGGCAAACTTCGGCACATCTGTCTTACATCTGTTTTTCCTCTATTTGAATTTATGCCTTCTCAGGTGATTATTCGGAGAAATAGGAAGAATCCCATCAGCATTGAGCATACTGAAACCCTTCAAAGCTTTATACACCTCAATCAGATCACCTCGCAGGTGCCTAGTCTCCAGTCACTGTAATTTGAAAACTTAAGCCTTTCTTCGTAAGAGCAACCATTTGTTCCATTCATTAATCTTGTTGCCCCTCCATGTCCTCGTTCCAACAGTTCTACATGCTTCTTAAAATGAGACCTCCAGACCTGTATACAGTACTCAAGGTGTGGCCTGACCATTGCCTTATACAAGGGGATAAGGCAATGGTCAGGTTGAAAAATTGATGCATTTCGTTGACAAGACACCATGTGCTACTTTTGCAGACAGTCTGCACTGCTCGGAAAACTTCATATCAACTGATATGTTAACGTAATAGTATTATGTACTGTAAATCAGCAAAATAAGTCGTCAATATTTTGTTGTTCCTCCTCGAGCTGCAAGTACAGCTTTGCTACGAAATGGCATAGAGCTAATCAACTTCTGGATATACGGTAGCACAATTTCTTGGTACCACAGTCTTGCAATGCTCTCCTGAAGCTGAATCTTACTTGTCAGCTTCTTCTGAGCAATTTTTGATGACATTATGTATGAATGATTTTCAATAGGGTCTTTGTTCAATGGGATCAACTAATGATGTTACCAACGTTGAATTCTAAATGGGAAGCCTTCAGGGACTTAATTTTAGAGGCTATTAGGATTTTCATTCCTACTAAGAAATATTGTTCAAGGTTTAGGCCTAAGTGGATGTTAGATCAACTAATGAGGCTCATGGCAGAAACGCAAAATGTATGGGATGCATATAAAGTATCAGGTGACACAGAAGCCTATGGCAGATATAAACTAGTCTGTTATCAAGTCACAAAGGAGGTTAGGCAGGCGAAGGCAGATTACGAGAAATCCTTGGCAAAGGATGCGAAGAAAAACATCAAAGAGTTCTATACTTATGTAAACTCTAGAAGGAAAGGGATGAAACAGGTTGGACCACTTAACATAGATGGGTTGACAACTGATGATCTTGCTCATGTAGCTGATAAACTGAGTGAATATTTTTCATCTACATTCACACATTCGGAGTTATTCAATGGGGGGGAATGTCAGAAGTGCATGAAACAGGGAGCTAAGTGATTTTGTAATAACTGACAGCAAATTGGAGGAGAAATTGTTGAAGTTAAACATAAAAGAGGCACTTGGGATGGATGGGATCTATCCAGTTATATTAAAGGAGGCACCAAAGGAAGTAAGCAAACCCTTAACCATAATTATGAGCGCTGCCTTGGACTCAGGAAAGGTCCCGATGGACTGTAGGTGTACAAATTTATCATAGCCAACTCACAAAGGAGGTTCAAAAGGTGACACAAGTATCTATAGACCTCTTAATTTAACTTATGTTCTCGGGAAAATAATGGAGTCGCTGGTTAAAGAAGCATTGCAAGATTATCTAGACAAGACTGCAGTAATAGTTAAGACACAGCTTGGGTTTGTTAAAGGGATGTCTGACCAATTTGATTGGATGCTATGATGTGGTCACAAAGGAACTGAATGCCAAAAATAATTTTGATATCATATACCTGGATTTTAGGAAAGCTTTTGATACTGTTGCACATAGAAGACTGCTGTTCAAATTGGAGAGGTATGGCATTAACGGTAAGTTGCTAAAATGGATAAAGGAATGTTTGAGTAGGAGACGACAGAGAGTGGTAATCAATGGATACTGCTCTTCTTGGACAAATATTATTAGTCTAGTTCGCCCTGGTTTGGTGCTGGGCCCATTGTTGTTTTATGTATTCATCAGTGATATTGTTGTAGGTATATCATGATTAATGTCCAAGTTTGCAGATGATACAAAGGTTGGCAGGGTTGTTAATGACAGTATGCTACTCCTGCTGGATTTAGATATGTTGGGCAAATGGGCTGAGAAGTGGCAACTGAAGTTTAACATTGACAAATGCAAAGTATTGCATATGGGTTGCAGCAACCCAAGAGAAATGTTCCAACTGTGTGGTACTACACTCATGCAAGTGGAAAGTGAAAAAGACCTGGGGGTAATGTCTTGCAGTCAAGTATGAAGTTCGCTGAGCAGTGCAGATGGGCTGGTCATGGAATCTTGTCAATGATACAGAGGAATTTTGCTAGTAGTGACAGGGCGTTGATTATCCCGTTATACAAGGCAATGGTCAGGCCACACCTAGAGTACTCTGTACAAGTCCGGAGGCGTCGTTTTAGGAAGGACGTAGAGTTGCTAGAATGAGTACAAAAAGGGCACAAGATTGGTGAGGAGAACAAAGGGGTGTTCTTACCAAGAAAGGCTTAAGTTCTGCAAATTGCTGCGCTTGGAGAGTAGGCACCTGCGACGTGTCCTGATTTAGGTGTATAAGGCCTCGGATGGGTTGAGCAGGCTGAATGCTAATGAGATTCTTCCTCCTGCTCAGACTAAGAACCTGAGAGGGCACAGTTTCAAATTGAAGAAAGATAGTTGTAGAATAGATGTTCGGAAATTTGCCTTTAGCCAGCAGGTCTTTGATTGGTGGAACATACTTCCATCTTTTGTTGTGGAAGTTGATAGCCTAATAAATTTAAGGCGAGCTGTCAGGCATTTGAAACGAATGGGGGGGGGGGGTGAAATGGGAGTTTGTTTTTTTTTGGCAGATGCTGCCTAAGGTTGCTTTCTTCCATCGCATGCCTTTACTAATTCTTATGGTAATGCTAATGCTCAGACCTAACCATCCTTCTTGCCCTCCAGCACCATGAAAGTAAGAGAAGAAGTGGTTCTTGTAAAAGTACCCATTGGCACTCTCATATAACACATCTTAACTGCTCAGAAGCAAATACCCTCCACAGTGTACTTATTGTCATAATGGTCTCACACTAAAACATATTTTACTTGACTGCTCTTATTATCAGCAGGTAAGGCTAGAATCATTCGTATCTCACAGAAGTTTGCAGGAACTTATAATAATGAAGCACATCTTGGGAAATAGTAGTAGTAGTAGTGGCACTTGATGCAAGAAAACAAGTGTAGGAGCTTATGCAGCATCAGCCAAAAAAAAAAAAAAAAAAAATCGCACCATACCCTCCAAATGCCTGTCCAGTTCTTCCTTAAATTTATTTAACCTATCAACTTCCACAACGACAGATGGAAGTTTGTTCCAGCAATTAACCACCCGCTGGCTAAAGGCAAATTTCCGCACATCTATTCTACATCTATCCTTTCTTAATTTGAACTTATGTCCCCGTAGGTTCGTATTCTGAACAAGTGGGAGGATCCCATCAGAATTCAGCGTGCTCAACCCATTCAAGGGCTTATAGACCTCAATCAGATCACCGCGCAGGTGCCTAGTCTCCAGCCACTGCAATTTGCAGAACTTAAGCCTCTCTTGGTAAGAGGATCCCTTCATTCCCGTCACCAATCGTGTTGCTCTTCTCTGTACACGCTCAAGCAAATCTACATCCTTCCGAAAATGAGGCCTCCAGACCTGTACGCAGTACTCAAGGCGTGGCCTGACCATTGCCTTATATAGAGGGACAATCACCTCCTTTTCCCTGCTAGCAAAATTCCTATATATCATTGACAAAACCCCGTGACCTGCCCTAGCAGCCTGTCTGCATTGCTCAGAAAACTTCATATCTGACTGCACAATTATTCCCAGGTCTTTTTCATTTTCTACCACCTTAAGTGTAGTACCACACAGTTGGTACGTTTCTCTGGGGTTACTTCTACCCATATGCAGTACTTTGCATTTGTCAAGGTTAAACTTCAGTTGCCACTTCTTAGCCCATCTGCCCAAATTATCTAGATCCTGTTGCAGTAGCACACTGCCATGACTGTCATTAACAACCCTGCCAATCTTCGTGTCATCTGCAAACTTCGACATTAAGCTTGATATACCTTCATCAATATCATTGATAAATATAGAATGAAGCAAACCTAGATGAATTTTTCTCCTTTCTAAGGAAGAAGGATGTTTTCTCACTTGTGAAGCGGCGCCCTTGCTGACACTTACTTATGATTGGTCTATTTAGAAAAAAAAGTCAGTGTCTTTTACGTAAAATTTAGAAACAATTATGTATCTTTATCAGTGATGTGGAATGTTTATGCGCCGTATCGACTGTGATTTTTTTTTTTTTTTTTTCAAATTAAAAGAGGCAATAGAATTTAAAGTGCATTGTGTTAAGATAATTGATATACGGAAAAATGTAATTGAAACGAATTAATTGATATATAACTATTTCGGTTATTGGTTGGAAAACCTTTTAGCGAGGATTCGTTCTGCATTTATGTGCGGTTCATTTGGTCGAGGAAGCTTGATATGGAACAACTAACATATATACATAGATGGTTATGTTTTCTTTGAGTACTCTAGAAGCACTTCATTAATATATTTTGAACAATGAAGGATGTTACAATTTCTTCACCCAAGAGCACACCAAAGGATGCCCAAGTAATGGCAGCTATTTTGAAGGATATGGGTGCAATAGAATATGAACCACGAGTCATCAATCAGCTGCTTGAATTTAATTACAGTATGTATTTTTATAAAATATTTGGTCATTTGTAGCTTATATAATTAATATAATAGAATAGTGAAATTATTATGCCACATTAATTGTTTCATATAGTAGTGTTTCCAAAAAAATTCATTGCAGAAAGTTATAATACCAATGAGAACAGCGGTATTGCAAACTTTACAATCATGTTGTTATTATTATTAGCCATATGGTGCAAGGAAGCCCGAAGCTTAAGCAGCTCCGGGCAAAAAAAATTGCCGAGTTACCCTGAAAGAAAAAGAGAGAGAGAGAGGGAGAGGGGAGGGGACTCACCAAGAAAAGGATGATTATATCCAGCTCAGGACACTGGGTTTGCCAAGCCGATACTCACCAGATGTGAGCCCCTGGGGTTATGTAGTAATTAAATTTAAAACTAGTAAATCTCTGAACATGGTTACATTTTACAATTAGAATAAAATCGGAAATTGAGATTCCTAATTTAAAAAATATGGTTACCATTGTCTTACCTCGTGATGGTACCCCCTATAAAATAAAATATATTGGGATTACAAGGCCTACTGTATGTTCTTTAAAAAAAACTTGGAAGGACCAGTTTAATAACTAATGGTAAATGATTATAATCTGCATCTAGATTGCCATTACAAAGGTGAAACCGTAATGCAAACTGGCAAACAATCTACTATTTCTGTACTAATGCATACTCATCCTGGAATAGAATAAACCATTTTATAAGTTACGGTAGTTGCATATAATTTCTTTTTATATCAACTTCATGAACCATATTAACCCTTTAAAGAAAAAAGTTCTTTAAAAAAAGTCTGGATAACTGAATTTCTTCATCTTGTTATAAATGTTAACACAGATTGTCACAGAGTTCAGCATTGTAAATTTTAGGACAGCTTCTGCAGTAGCTGGATTAAAAGCCACAAATAGGAAAAGAAATTTATTCACGGGACAAAATTGAGATCTTTGCTTAGAATGTTTCGCTCTATCACTGTGGTTCTAAATAAAATTGTTCATGTTTTGTAACATTCCTGTGGTTGGTATAAAAAATCCATGATAGTGAGTCATTGCAAGGTAGACTATTCAGTTTTTCTTGAAGTGACAGGATTTGTGTAAATAATATGTGTAAGTAAAGATACTTGTGGTCAGTGTAGTCCACATCATATGTATTTAATACTTTACCAAAGAGTATGTTTAATCCATTGTTAATTACATGGAAAACACTGTTTAATAAAAGATTTTACCTCAATTTCCCTTAAAATTTTAAATGATCTCCTTCCCTGTCCCATGCCTCTCTGGGTTTCATGTATGTATGTATCAGACAAGTAAATAACATTGGGGAGGATCTTGATCTGGAAGTTCTTACATTTTCTTTCATTTTAAAAACTTTGGAATCAAATTTCAGACTTTCATCTTTTTAACTGATTACTGAAAGCATATAATTAATTAAAGTGCTTTTATTAAGTTGTAAACTATAAATTTATAACAATACAAGCATGATTTGATAACATAACTATATAACATAATACATAACATAATCTTATACCATAGTACTTATGTTGCCTCATAACCTGGAAATAGTGTAGCATTATTGTATTTACATATCTCATAGCTTAGATATTTTTAATTTTAACTTAAGTTAAATTCATGCCTCAGACTAGAGTAGCAAAGAAAAGAGCTGAAAGTAATGGAAATGCTCTGGCTTGGGGGAAGAACTGCAGTTGTTAACTTTCTTGCACATCAGGATTTATAATGTGCTCTACTTGTTGCATGTTTGTGAAATCTTGTCTAGTAGGATGTGATACAGCTAAAGGGGATGCCTCTGTATGTTTTTATTGCTAAGAGTAAAAAGTCCCAATTTAGCATTCTGATAGGTGAATATGAGTGTTTGAGGAACAAAATTGATGTCCTTGAAGGAATTAAAATGAGGAACCCATCAAACAGTTAGTTGCCCACATCAGTGCTAGGGCCTACACTTGTGCAGCAGACAACACAGCAGTAGCAACCCTGCTGCTGTGTTGTCTTTCAGAATTTTTCAGAGCATGTCTATGATTGTTTACAGGAGAAACTTTTTACAGGGATGCAAGAATATTTGCTAGGGTTATTGAGGCATTGTAATAATACGTTTCCCAAACTGGGGTCCACGGATCCCAGAGGGTCTGTTTCACAGACACCCTGGAACTGGTCAAATTATTCATTCTACATATAGCAAATTGATGATAAATAAAACTATTATTATATATTTATGTAAAAATAAGAATAAAGTTGAGTTGTTTTATACACAAAACTTTGAATTTCTTTTTCAGAAAACCTGTGTTCATACATATATACACACATAAGGGGCCGTAAAATTTGTGCAGCAGACTAAATATATAAGGGTCCGTAGATCTCAGTAGTTTGGAAACCAGTGGACTAACAGATTAACAGTAGCTGCAAGCAGAGATTCATGTGCCGCTTCTATTGGTACATGCAGCAGCCTGGAAAGTAAGGTTGTTTGGGATTACAAGGCCTACTGGAATCCTCATGGGATAAACAAATACATGGACTGTGTTAAGGTTATCAAGAATATACTGGTTAAGGTCATACTTGCTTGTACACTAATGCTGTGGGTGTAGTGAACAAATTTGATGAATTTGAAATACTGGTTAACTCATCAAATGTAGGCATTGTAGAGGATGTTGGAATCACAGCACCATTCTAACATAAAGGATGCAGAATTTGAATATTTGGAGTACCGAGAGGATACGTTATAACCTTCACTTCTATCCCCATATACAGGAAGACAGAAGTGGAGGTTATACTCTTACACACAGAATCTAAGGCAGTGCATTGTTAAGTCACTTTGGTGGGATATAAGCACTGGGAAGACAAAAAATGAGGGTAGGTATGTTATAGGCCAAATGACTGTAACAAAAAACTATACAGAAAAATAGTGGGAGTATACTGAACAACTATACAGACAGAGTTGACAGAGACACACATACAACAGAGACAGAGTGGTCCAGCAAATCAGAATGTCTTCTAATGGTGAATTTTAATATATTGGAAGTTTGCCCCTCAGTAATGATTTCTTAAGGAGCAATTCTTTTCCGACCATTCTGATTGGATGCTTTGAAGCAGTAACAAAGGAAGTGGATGCAAAAAATAAGCTTGACATCGTAAACTTAGATTTCACTAAAGCTTTTTATACTATTCTACGTGAAAGACTACTGTACAAATTAGTGTGGCATTAGGGACAAGTTAGTGCTATGGATAATTGAGTGTTGGAAGAAAGAGGATAGTTATAAATGGACACTGCTCTTCTTGGAATATTAGTAGTAGTTGTTATTAGTAGAGTTCCCCAGGGTTCAGTCTTCTTTGTAATATTTATTAATGATATTGATGGTGTTTCAGGCTTAATGGCTAAGTTTGCAGATGATACAAATCTTGGCAGTATAGATGACAGTAATCAAGGCATGCTACTACAACAAGATCTAGAAAAATTAGGCAGATGGACCAAGAAGTGGTAAATAAAGTTTAACATTAACAAATGTAAGGTACTGCATATGGGTAGCTGTAATTCCAGAGAAACATAATAAGGAAATGGTACTGCACTCAGGGTGGTGGAGAATTAGCATTGACCTTAGCATCAGTAGAGGTATATGATGCAACAAATCAAGCTCATACAGCATCAGACAAAAAAACTTCCCATTTCACCCATCCATTCTTTCCAAAAGTTTGTCCATTCTTCCTTGAATTTATTTAAGCTGTCAACTTCCACAACAACAGATGGAAATTTGTTCCAGCAGTCAACTATCCGCTGGCTAATGGGAAATTTCCACACATCTATTCAACAACTGTCTTTCTTTGATTTGAGTTTATGCCCCCTTAGGTGCATAATTTGAGCAAGAGGAAGAATTCCATCAGCATTGAGCTTGCTCAAACCATTCAAGGCCTTATACACCTCAATCAGATTACCTTGCAAGTGCCAAGTCTCCAGATGCTGAAATATGCAGAACTTTCTTGGTAAGAGCAACCCCGTGTTCCTCTCATCAATCTCGTTTGAGCAAGAGGAAGAATTCCATCAGCATTGAGCTTGCTCAAACCATTCAAGGCCTTATACACCTCAATCAGATTACCTTGCAAGTGCCAAGTCTCCAGATGCTGAAATATGCAGAACTTTCTTGGTAAGAGCAACCCTGTGTTCTTCTCATAAATCTCGTTCCCTTTGTAATGATTTCAGCAGCTCTACATCCTAAAATGAGGTCTCCAGACTTGTATTCAGTACTCAAGGCCTGATCATTACCTTATACAAAGGGATAATTACCTTCTTATTCCTGCTAGAAAAATTCCTGTATATCATTGACAAGACCCCATGAGCTGTTGTGGCAGCCTCTCTGCACTGCTCAGTAAACTTTATTATTAGTAGTGATAAATGATGCAAGAAAGCAAGCTTATACTGCATCAGCTTAAAAAAAAAAAAAAAAAAGAAAAAACTTCCCCATCACCTGCCCATCTTCTCCTAATAGTTTATCTAGTTGGTTCATCCTTGAATTTATTCAAATTATCTACTTCCACAAGAACAGATGGAAGTTTCTTCTAACAAGCAACCATCCTCTGACTGAAGGCAAACTTTTGCACATAACCTGCAGCCATATTTCCTTAATTTGAATTTATGCCCCCCCCATGGGTATAGTCTGAGGAAGAGGAAGGATACCATCAGCATTTAGCTTACTCAATCCATTCAAAGATTTAAAGATCTCAATGAGATCACCTTGCAGGTGCCTAGTCTCCAAATACTGCAGTTTACAGAACTGCAGCTCATTCTTGGTTAGAGAAACCTTATATTCCCCTCATCAATCTCATTGTCCTTCTCTTTACCCATTCCAGCAAATCTAGAATTCTTCCTAAAATGAGGCTGCCAGGCTTCTGCTATAGCCTAGTAGTGAGGTGCAAGGGTTAAGTACACATGCTTTGAGTGACTGAGGTTCAAGCCCATGACTGCTAAATATGGTGCTGTTTCTTGTATTCTCTAAATCTTGTGAACTCCTCTGACCATGTGTGGTCATCCCAGAGTATAAACAGAAAATTAGTGTTCTAACCAGTGCTTTGTACAATGCGTTAATCACTTCCTTATCGCTGCTAGCAAAATTCATATGCATCTCTGAAAAAACCCCATCAGCTGCCCGGACAGCCTGTCTGCTTGCTCAGAGAACTTCATATGTGACTGCACAAATACCCACAGGTCTTTTTCATTTTCCACTACCTTAAGTATAGTATCACATGGTTTGTATGTGTTTTAATAACTTAACTTTATCACGTAGTCCATAATGTACGACATTAATATTCGTGGAGCTTTTAGTATCGATGATTTGGTGTAGATGTATTTATCATAAATAGGTCACTTGAGAGTTTGTAGGTTGTCAATAGATAGTTAAATTTATTATCTATTATAACTACTTAGAATTTACAGCATAATATTATAGCATAATACATATAACAAACTTGATAGGAGATATGAAGTACAGTAGAGCGTCAAAAATTCGATACGTCAGTAATCCAAATGAACCTACATTTGTTTATTTTTTTTTATGCTAGTGTCATAAAATAATTGCACTAAACACTGGTTATTGTGATCACGTTTGCAAATTGAATTTTTATTCTATTAAACGGCAATTGTAATAAGCCAAAATCGGAGAAACATTATCCAGAGGCTATAAAAGTGAAGATGTAAAGCACAGATTTATACTTTTACCTTACCAATTAATAGAATTAAATGATAGTGAAAATCAGGAGAATACACAGGTTAGCAAAATAAAAAAAAAATTTACGCTTACATACATAGGTTAATTAATACAGTACTTGTTTGTTTATTATTTGGTTTTTAGGAGCATTAGCAACTAAGGCCATATTTCTCCGGGGATATGCGGTGGTCATTCCCTGACCTTTCCGCATCCTCCGTATTTGGTGGTCACGGGCTCGAACCCTGGTCTAATCAAGAAGCGTGTGCTACACACTGCTGCTCCTGCCCACCTGGCTACAGAGACGCCTAATACAGTACTAACTAAACATAACATTTTGTAATCTAATATTTCTGTTCACTGACATTTTTTTTTTTTTTTGGGTTGTAAAATTTAAAACAGTAAAAAAAAAAAAAAAGTGTCAATCAATAACAAAGAACACAACGTAAAGAAATTGCTACTAACATGGTACGCGCAAGTGAGATAAGGAGTAACACTTTTATGAAGTTTAGATATAGGAATGAAGAGATTCTGAACATTTACAAAGTTTTATTTTACCATACTTAAGCTATAGTCTTCTTCTTTTAAAAGGAAGCAGAAATTTTTAACAATTAAATCAAAGATTGAGATTTTAAAGAGACTTTCAAAGAGAGAAATTGGGTCTTCGTTAGCAAGATTTTACGAGTTTGGAAAGTCAACCATAACAGAAATTAAACACAACAAGGAAAAAATTTTAAAGTTCGCATCAAAACTTAATTCAGTGATGGTGCAAAAAAAAAAAAAAAAGAAAAATTATGAGAAGAGCTAATGATCCATCCCTCGAAGATGCTGTTTGTTGTTGTTGTAGTTGGATTCTGGGAGCATCAGTAACTAAGGCCATATTGCTCTGTGTATACTGTCTGTAAATTGTGTGTTCTGTGATCGATTTTCTGTTTGCTAGATGAAAAACCCGAGTTTTGGGGAGAAAAACCATGCTACCGTACCCTGAGACTGATTAACACAGCCATGTTGTGAAAAAGGCACATAAATATTCCTCCCATCATTGACGGGACTTGAACTCAGGTCTGTAAAACCTAGAGTAGGGAGGACGGTGATTCTGTCAACTGTGCTACCCATGAGGGCTAGGTATGAGCAACAAGCCGAATACTGTCTAACCTAACTACTCTTGCTGAAAAGAATGAGAGATCTGGCTACAAAGAAACAAAGTTCAAAAATGGTGTAGCAAAAAATAAGTAATTATTTTTGTTCAAGGTCTATACATATGTGTTATTGTGGCTGAAATTCCCATTTATTTTGTTACCTATGAATAAAAATACGTAACAACAACTTATTGTTTTTATTTCTAAACTTACTAAACCTTTTTTTTTTTAGTCTCCAGAACTGTATTTTTGATAAGATCGAAAATCCAAACAAATCGGAAGTTCAAACTATTTCTGGGCCCAATTAGTTCGGATTATTGACGCTCTACTGTACATATAATGGAAATTTGGTAGGAGATAAGAAATACATATACCATAAGCTTGAATATTGAAATATATACCTATATATATTCAAACCAGAGATATAACGTAAACTTCATAGCATAACCAGTGCATGGTGTTATTATTGCATTAGGATATAAGTTTAGTGTAGTATTTTTAATTATACTGTATTTGAGCTAAAATCATGTCTCAGACCAGAGCAGCAAAGCAAAAGGCTTAAGGTAGTGGGAGTGCTGTGGCTCAAGGGTGAACTGAGGGTGGGTGGGTGATTGTTTTCTGAATTACAGCCTTATGAAATGTACTGTTATTTGATGTTTGTGGAGCTATCAGGAACGGGACTTAATATTGCCAAGGGGGATGCCTTTCTGTGTGCTTGATGTAGTGTGAGAAAACTCAGTATTGTTATGGGCCTCTATGAGAGCTTGAAGAACAGGGTGGATGCCCTCAAAGAATTTAAATTGGGGGGAAGGCATCAAACTCTCAGCTGTCCACATCAAAGCATCAAAGCCAGAGCTTGCACACGATCATCACACAACACATTGGCAATGCAGAATGTGCTGATCTCACAGGTGCTTGTTGTTGTCAGTGACTATTTTCAAGGAAATGAGAAATATATTGTGCAAAAAGGAAAAAGGATATGATAGGGTATGTCTGGGGGGGGGGAAGTTGATGATGTAGAGCATATATCGTCTTTTTAAGAGCGCAAAAGGTGATATTGTTGTACATGTTGGAACTAATGATATTAAGAGTAGGAGATCTGCGGACTAACTGAACAAGTACAGGTTAGTGTTAAAAAATAGTTGTGAGTTAGGGTTAAATTTGAAAGTGTCTGCACTTCTGCCCAGACATGATAGGAGCGAATATATGACAAGAGCCTTGTCAATGAATTTGGCTCTGGAGAGATTGTGCAAGGCTAGCGGGATAGAATTTTTATCAGCGTGGTCTGTGCTTTTTAACAGGAGAGGCTGCTTCTACAGGGATGGGATGCACTTAAATACAAAGGGTGCAAGAATATTTCTGATGATCTCAAGGCAGTGTTGATGGGTCAGAAAAAAAGCTGGCTTGGGGTGGGGGATTCACAGACTAATAGATTGACAGTAGCTGGGGCAGAGATGAAAATGATTCTTGCACTGCTTCTATTAGCATGGAAAGCAAGTTGCTGGGGATTTCAAGAACTGCTGGGAGTAATCATGAAACAGGTAAATACATGAGCTGTGTTAAGGTAACTAAAAGTAAGAACAGGTGCATATACACTTGCATGTACACCAATGCTAGGAGTATAGTAAATAAATTTGATGAATTTGAAGTGTTGGTCAAGACATTAAAAGGCAGATATTGTTTGGGTATCAGAGATGTGGTGTCACACAGATATAAGGAATGCAGAATTGCAATTTGGGGAGTACAATGTGCACAGAAAGGATAGACAGGGTAGGAAGGGAGGAAGGGTTATGCTGAAACATACAAAAGCTAAGGAAGTGCATCTGGTTGATATGGGTGGCCAATGCAATGTTCAGCCAGTTTGGTGTGAAATAAGCATTGGGAAAGTAAAATTGAGAGTAGGAGTGTGATATATACCTAATTACACTGATGGGTACAATGAAAAACTATGCAAAGAAATTGGTGAGTCAGTAAATCAGAATATCTTATAATGGGGATTTTAACTTTCCAGATATTGACTGGAACTTGTGGGTTGGTTACTCGCAAACTAGCAAGACTTTTGTGGATTTATTGGATGATTGTTTTCTATAGTAGCATGTTTGAGAGACAACCAGAGGGAGTAATACTCTTTATCTGATTATCAGCAGTGATTATTGATGCATTAAGAAACTGTAGGTAAAGGAACCACTAGGTGGCAGTGATCACAGTGTACTGATGTTGGATTTACTCAAAGATGTCACTACCATCAGGGGTACTGTGGTGGTCTCAGACAGTTTTTAAATTTTGTTCAGTGAGGCCAAACTGATGATGTTACCAACAGCAAATTATACATGGGAAGCATTCAAGGAATTAATCTTGGAAGCTACTAGTCTTTTCATACCAACTAAGAAATACTGTGCAAGGTTAAATGGTTGTCATATGAACTAATGAGGCAGAGAAGAAAAATGCATGGGATGCATATGAATAGCAGAGAAGAAAAATGTATGGGATGTATATAAATTATCAGGTGACACAGAATCCTATGGTAGATATAAGCTACTCTGTAATCAGTCACAAAGGAGATTAGGCAAGCAAAGGCAGATTACAAGAAATCTTTGGCAAAGGATACAAATAAAAACAGCAAAGACTTCTTTACTTATGTGAACTCTAGAAGGAAGGGGATTAATCAGATTGGTCCACTTGATATCAATTGTTGATGATTTGACTGTTGATGATCCTGCTCAGGTAGCCGACAAACTGAATGAGTATTTTGCACCTACACATGAGAAATTCTATAGGGATGTGGAGGCCAGAAGTTTATCAAACTCTTAACAGGGAGCTCCCCACAGACTGGAGAACTGGTGATGCACAAGCGTATCCCCAATTCACAAAGGGTGACATGAGTAATTAGCATTAGTTGAGGTGTATGATGCAAGAAAGCAAGCTTATACAGCATCAGCCAAAAAAACTTTCCATTTTACCCATTTGGTCAATCCAAATGTTTGTCTAGTTCAGCCTTAAATTTATTTAAGCTATCAACTTCCACAACAACAGATGGAAGTCTATTCCAGCAATCAATTACCCACTGGCTAAAGGCAAACTTCCACACATTTATTCTACAACAGTCTTTCTTCAAAAGACAGTTGTAGAATAGATGTGCAGAAGTTTGCCTTTAGCCAGTGGTAGTTGATTGCTGGAACAGACTTCCATCTAATTACAAAATTTTAAATTACATTTAAAATTTTGCTAATTATCAAAAAATTTTTCTCATTAATTAAATGAGTTGTTTACTAAATGTAATCGTGTATTGTATTTAATAAAAATTTCGAATATTTTCAATTTTAGGTGTATCATTATTTTTATTTATTCACCTTATATTCAACCGAGTCACAGCGGTATAACTGTCCCATCACATACAGAGGAAATGCTGTACCTATAGCCTGAAAGGCTATAAGGTGACAGCCCCACCACTTACCCCGTGAAAGGCTGGTAACCTATCCGGGGGATATTCTAAATACTCGAAATAAGCCCAAGGGGAAAAAACTGGACGGATCTCAAGGGTAATGACCTAGGCAATGGATATAAGACTACAATTAAGGAACTTAAAGTAGCAACTTGGAACGTTAGGGGAATAAATCACAAATTAGGTGAACTGACCATGGAACTAGAAAATAGAAATATTGACATAGCAGTCATTACCGAAACAAAAAAGAACAACAAAGAATCCAAAGAAATAGGTAACTTCATAATGATATACTCCAGCGTACCAAGAGTGAATTGTGGGCATCATCGGGAGTTGCTGTTATAAAGAAAGAAAGAATGGGAAAACAAAATATTAGACTACTCTTGGATATCACCCAGAATATTGAAATTAAGACTAAAAATTCAATCTTATACAATAACAATCATTGGCATCTACGCACCAGTAGAAGGCAACATTGATGAAACTGCAGAATTTTATGACGAATTACAACAGATTATAGACCAAACTAACAAAAACGAGTATCTCATACTAGCAGAAGATTTTAATGCAAGGGTTGATGCTCAATCAGTAGACAAATGTATAGAATCAGAAGGCGAACCCGTGGTCAACAATAATGGAAGATGCCTGATAGACTTCTGCATTTTTAATAAACTTAAAATTACAAATACTTTTTTCAGACACAAGAATATCTATAAATTCACATGGGAAGCAAGAAACACAAAGTCTATAATAGATTATATTATCATTAATGAAAATTTAAATGACAAAATTAGAGACACAGTATTCAGAGGCAGTGAAATTGACAGCGATCACTACCTAGTAGAAAGCACTTTCAAAATAAAAAGAAGAAAATACCAACAAAAACTAGTAAGAAATTAAAAATACATTTGTTGGAAGATGAAAGCACTAAATTCCTGTATGAAAGTCGATTGAAAGATAAACTCAAATCAGATGAAAGTGCTAATGTTGAGGAAATCTGGTCAAACGTGAAAAATTCAATTCTGGGAGCTGCTGAAGAAAGTCTTGGATATAAACCTATATAAAATAAAAACTGGCTAAGAACTTGGAATGAAGAATTGAAACAAACAATCAATGAGGAAAAAAAGATCTATAAACTGTTCCTACAAACTAAAGACCTACATCTACACATAAAATATAAAAAGCTTAGAGCAGAAGTCAGAAAACTAACCAGAAGAATCCGACGAGATGACTGGGATAAATTTGTTAAATCTTTAGAACGTGATATCACAAGCCCACAGAGAAGAGGGCCTTCTAAAATTTTTTTTTAGAAGGCCCTCTTCTCTGTGGGTCTTCTAAAAAGTTTTAGAATTTTTAAAATTTTTAAGAAATTACAACTACACACAAATGATCAAATAAAAACCAACTCCATCTCCCAAGCAGAATGGAAGCAACACTATTCCAAACTATGGTATAACCCAGGCACTAGGGAATTGGAAGATGAATCTGTGATAACCAAAGATGAAGAAATAATAACAACGGAAAAACTAGAGTTAATATTACAAAAAACCGAAAAAGCCCAGGCATAGACAATTTGAATGTAGAACTATTTAAATATGGGAGCATTTTACTAAAAACGCACTACTAAAATTATTTAACATCATATGGCATAAGCAACAGATACCCAAAGATTGGGAAACAGGAATAGTAATCAATTTACACAAAAAAGACTCCAGAAATAACCCTAACAACTACAGAGGGATAACACTGCTGTAGTATATACAGCAGTGTTATCCCTTTAGTATATACTCTAATATACTAAAGAATAAACTTAATAAATATAGTGAACAATTCTTAGAAGAAGAACTGTGGGTTCAGAAAAGGGAGAAGCACAATAAATGCCATTTTCTCACTACAACAAATTTTGGAGAAAAGAAGAGAATTCAGTCTACCAACATTTCTGCTGTTTATTGATTATGAAAAAGCATATGACAATGTAAACTGGGAATAACTTTGGCAGATTCTACATGAACAGGCAGATTCTATCCCAACCCAACTCTGGAAAGCTATCCAAACCTATATAAAAACTCAAGTCTGTATAAAATATTCTAATGGCCAACTATCAGATCCAATTAACACCAATAAAGGAGTCAAACAAGTATGTGGACTATCACCAAATTTATTTAATATCTACATCAGTAAAATTCTTAAAGAATGGAAACAAACAATTAACAACGGAATACAGTTGAACAACAGGAATAAAATCCAAACTATATTATATGCTGATGATCAAGTTATAATTGCAAAATCCAAAGATGAACTACAGATAACAGCAAATGAACTTAATAAAATAGGTAAAAAGTATGAGATGAAAATCTCCACCTCAAAAACAAAATCAATGGGATTATGTGGAAAAAACATACAAAGAGTCAAAATTGTTATTGATGATAAAATAATAGAACAAATATCTTACTTCACCTATTTGGGAAATTTAATATCAAATGAAGGGAAAGACATCCACACTAAACTACAAAAATATAATAAAATGAATGGAATGATTAAACGCCACTTCGGAAAACAAATGACAACTGTAACAAAATTATGACTGCACAACATCACTTCAAAACCAGCCCTCTTCTACAGCTGTGAGATTTGGGTCATAAATAAGAAAGATGCACACAAACTAGAAGCAGCAGAAATGAGATTTTTAAGACTATTATTAGGCTTTACAAGACTAGACCACCAAAGAAATTTAGATATCCACAAGGAATTAAAAGTAGATAACATAGTAAATGACATAAAACGGTATCAGGAAAAATGGATCAGCCACATAGAAAGAATGAACCAAGACCGGATCCCAAAATTAGCCTTTAACTACAGGCAAGAGAGTTTTGTTATTTGGTTTTTAGGAGCATTAGCAACTAAGGCCATATTGCTCCGGGATATGCGGTGGTCATTCCCTGACCTTTCCGCATTCTCCGTATTTGGTGGTGACGGGCTCGAACCCCGGTCTAATCAAGAAGCGTGTGCTATGCACTGCTGCTCCTTCCCACCTGGCTACGGAGGCGCCCAGGCAAGAGAGAGAGAGAGAGAGAGAGAGAGAGAGATATGTTGGTCGACCAAGACAACGATGGCAAGATCAAGACCACCTCCAAGTTACAGCAGAACAGGTCTTAAAAGACCTAAGCCACACCAGGTTCATGATGATGACCTTATATTCATCTTAAGCAGTGATCCTTTTAGGTTGTAAATTTTCTAAAGTGAGCATTTAAAGGCAAAAGTAAGGTATTTTTTTGAAAAACAAAAGAAAGCCATATTTTTATAATTTTAATAAAGTGTAAAAAATAAATTAGTGACACAGATTTGTTACACATAAAAGTATTGGGAATTTGCATTTTTTATATATAGCCTGAAAATAAAAAAGAGTAACATAAAAACTGAAACTTCCTTTTACATGTAACAAGATATGGAAAATGTAACGCACTAATTTTTCTTGAATCACTCGGTGTGGCCCCCAAAAGAAATCTAACTTTGAATATGGGCCATGTACAGGAAAAGGTTGGACTCCACTCCAGTAGAAGGTAGACCAGAGCCATTGGGAATACCCCTTGATCTGATCTGCTCACTTTCTGCCAGTTACATTTGCTCTTCCACTCATCCCCATTTACTCTCTATTTCCTTCATGCTAGGTCACTCTTTCTTTCACCAAAACTGCCATTTATTCCCTTTTACCAGTGCGACTTCTCCGTATTATAAGACCTAGAGCTTACAAATAAAATAGAAATTTTCATTTAGCTAGAATAAATCCAGGGAGGGCGATGGAAAGGGAGTATTAAGTTTTAAAAATAGTAAGTATTAAGATTGAATATTTAGTTTGAATGCAATAAAGGTTAAAGTTGGAGAAACACTGGTTTTGGGGATGAGGAAGTTATAGATGTATGTGTTAAATAGCGGCTAAATGGAAACAAGAAATTTCAAATAATATAAGAGAGCAAACAGGGATAGTGGCCAGGACTAGGGAAGGGGTGCCATCTGTGAACGGGCTAGAACAATAGGACCATGAAACTGGGTTATAAAGTGTTCCTTTTGATCTAAGCCGCCGTTAGGAAGTAAATGGGAAATGAGTGGACGTCCAGTATTCACGTAAAAAGAATAGGTTTTACCAGGGTGGCTGATATTTGGGTAAGTTGGCCATATTTAGCAGAGAAAGCGTGAACATGAAACCTTTTTGGAAGTGACCGGCAAACATGAAAAGGTCATGCTGCCGTGTGAAAAAAAAAAATAAGAAAATTATGGGGCGAAGGGTTTCGTTTGTGCAAAAGAGAGAGGGTTGTGGTCAAATAGAAAGGAATTAAAAATTAGAGTATGGGGATTGGTTGCGAGTCCTGGGGAAGATGTTCCAAACTTGGGAGAAGAAAAAAGGTTGAAGAGGAGAGGGAGTTTTGTAGAGGTATGTGGGAGAGAGTGGAGTGTGGTGTTTTTTTTTGTAAGTGCATGGGACAGATTTAGATAGGAGAGCTTAGTAAGGTAAGCTGCTGGAACGGAAGGAGTGTAGATTTTTCTTCGGGCGGACAGTAAGTCTGTCCGCCTGAAGAAAAATCAGAGTGCCCAAGAAAGGAGCGTAAGCCTGTCTGCCACGAAGAAAAATCAGTGCCCAAGAAAGGAACGTAAGCCTGTCCGCCACAAAGAAAAATCAGTGCCCAAGAAAGGAACGTAAGCCTGTCCCCCACAAAGAAAAATCAGTGCCCAAGAAAGGAGCGTAAGCCTGTCTGCCACGAAGAAAAATCAGTGCCCAAGAAAGGAGCGTAAGCCTGTCTGCCACGAAGAAAAATCAGTGCCCAAGAAAGGAACGTAAGCCTGTCCGCCACGAAGAAAAATCAGTGCCCAAGAAAGGAACGTAAGCCTGTCCGCCACGAAGAAAAATCAGTGCCCAAGAAAGGAACGTAAGCCTGTCCGCCACAAAGAAAAATCAGTGCCCAAGAAAGGAACGTAAGCCTGTCCCCCACAAAGAAAAATCAGTGCCCAAGAAAGGAGCGTAAGCCTGTCTGCCACGAAGAAAAATCAGTGCCCAAGAAAGGAACGTAAGCCTGTCCGCCACGAAGAAAAATCAGTGCCCAAGAAAGGAACGTAAGCCTGTCCACCACAAAGAAAAATCAGTGCCCAAGAAAGGAGCGTAAGCCTGTCCACCACAAAGAAAAATCAGTGCCCAAGAAAGGAGCGTAAGCCTGTCTGCCACGAAGAAAAATCAGTGCCCAAGAAAGGAACGTAAGCCTGTCCGCCACGAAGAAAAATCAGTGCCCAAGAAAGGAACGTAAGCCTGTCCACCACAAAGAAAAATCAGTGCCCAAGAAAGGAACGTAAGCCTGTCCACCACAAAGAAAAATCAGTGCCCAAGAAAGGAGCGTAAGCCTGTCTGCCACGAAGAAAAATCAGTGCCCAAGAAAGGAACGTAAGCCTGTCCACCACAAAGAAAAATCAGTACCCAAGAAAGGAACGTAAGCCTGTCCGCCACAAAGAAAAATCAGTGCCCAAGAAAGGAACGTAAGCCTGTCTGCCACGAAGAAAAATCAGAGTGCCCAAGAAGTGAATGTAAGCTTGTCAGCCAGAAGGAAGCCTGAGTGCAAGGAATATGGAATCAGCGACCATTTCGGAACATAAGTCTATTCCTGTTTTTTTTTTTTTTTTTGAGTGATAGTCCTTTCTAAGAAAAATTCCGGTTGTATTAGACAAGTTAGTTACTAAAGCTGAGATAAATTGTAATAAATGTCAATGATCATGAATAATGAAAGGGTGGTACAGGGGTAAATAAAGGGAGAGAAATACTATAAAGGAATTAGTAAACAAAAATATATTAATAGAGGATATGTTAACCTATATCATTAATTTAGACCAGGTGCCAACACATGATAACATAACAGATGAAGTGTGGAGAGAAAGAAATTTTATTTATTAAGAAACCTCTTGAGTAAAGGGAATGACTAAGATGATAACTAGAGAGTAACTAAAGTAGAATGGGTGATCTATACTGAATATTATTGATGTAAGAGGATACCAGTTGTAATACATTTCATGTGTTAAAGGTAGAAAAAAAAAAATAAGAGTAATAAGAGTAAAAATGAGTTTTACTGATGTAAGTGATAAAAATTGGTAATGGAAAGGAATGATTAGGTAATCAGTGATGATTCATGATAAGTAAGATACAACTGATACAAAGTGATGTTGATAAATTGTAATGGAAAAGGAATGGCCTCGTGCATAGTTGATAAGGGGGAGAGAGTGTATTGTACTAGTATGGTTCATATATATTGAAATTGGTATGCATGTATGTAGTTTGCTTTTTTGTAAATGTTGTATATAATGTTCATTAAAGGTTTGAAATTTTTTTGAAAAAAATCTCTCTTTAATGTTTTGCTAACACCTGCTTTACACACCCTAGGATCTAGAATTTTCTGTGAATTGCAGTAAGATTTGCATTTTGTGGGCTGTTAGTGACTTCTGTAGGGTGGAGGTCAAACAAAAAAAAAAAAGTACAAAAAAGGGAAGGGGGGAAAAGAAAAGCACTCCCACAGTATGTGGGACAGGTGTTTGGATAGGTTTTACCAGGTACCACTGAGTTGTAGAATGGTAATCCTTTAGCTCTCTTAATTCTTACTTAACAGCATCACTAATTTCCTATGTTGCCTGAAGCGCGAACAGTGCGTACCCAGTTAAGTCTCTCCTAAGCCGTTTGTTATATGGAAATTTTCTTTGCTCACAGAAACTATTTTAAATGTAATTCCAAGGGGAATTCAAAAAATATTTGCTACAAAAGGAGTTTGTTAAACAGAGATCGGACTGAGTAATTTAAAATTCTAAAAATAGTTATAAAGTTTTATATAGAAATACCTTAACAATAGACAGTGAAAAATGCAAATTTAGTTAAATAACTTCAGGCTTATTTGAATAGTAGGTAAACGTGAAAAAAAAATTCCGGAATATTACAAATTTCGAAGTGTACTGCATCCAAATGTCACACGTCACTATTAATAAAGGTGCTGGTACACCGTACTGTTGTGTATTGTCCCAAAAAAAAAGTACTAATGAAATTATTATAATTCAGAAGGAAAAAAATTAAAAACTTTAAATTTGTTGTTGAGTGTTATGAATCATTTGATCTGACAACCACTATTTCTTCCAAGATTTTTGATATAGAGCAGTGGGTATGTTCTTTTTTCTAAAGCATGTTGTACACTGGGTTGTGATGACTCATGTTTAAAAGCCTGTATATATTTATGAATGTCCCATTAATTTTTTTTCTTATCAGCACTGCTCTAAGCACTCCAAGAATATATATTTATCATCATAGCAGTATTTATACATTTATTATTTAATTTTTGCAAAATATTTTAAAAATTTATAACCTGTAAATTTTGTCACATCACCCTGGTTTGAGAACCTCTGGTATAGAACCCAAAAATGATAAGCTTCATGATGAAATAAATCATAATTTGACTGCATGAAAATTATTTTCCTTGTATGTATTGAAATTAAAGATACACTTTAGTCCACACTTTTCAGTAGCCCACACTTTTTAAAGTGTGGACTACTGAAACAAAAATTTCAGCCCTTGACATTACTTGGAAACATTCTATTAGGTGCTGCTTAGTATTGATATCTTGTTGCCCTGCAACAAAATAGGGACTTCTCCTTTGAGAGCTGCTGTATCTTCATAATGCAGTACTAGAACAACTTACAGTAAAGATGCCCTTGTATTGCATTATTATTAGAAGCCATGTATTTATAAAAATGTTCAGATAATACCATAAGTTGGCTTTCAAGAGTAGGAATGATATTGCTAATTCTTAGCAAATTGTGAAGATATACTAGAAAAATGTAAAATTGAATATTATAATAAAGATGTGCCAAACATAGTACTGTACATAATTTTTTTTTTGCTTAGACCATTTCTTATAAATTTTCTCAAAATATTCTCTCACAAGAAGTGATCACCTATTGGTTATCACTTGTTGTGAGAGAGTATTTAGTCAATATCTTTCCATCTTTAGTTGCAAAATTAGCATTAATCTGGTTACTGTCGTTTTGCAGCACTCTAAATATGCCTTTGAATTTACAATTTATATTTTGACGTAAGTGTATAATACAAATAGACTGTCAGTTAACCGGCCCCTATGGGACCGGATCCCAGGCAGATAAACATTGGCTAAATGGCCGGTTAATCCAAAAACACATGCAAAATACCATTTATAGGTTGTAAATTAAATAAAAAAAATATATACAGTATGTTGTATATACACTGGTGTTCAAAGAAAGTGCATTAATGACTAGCATCACAAATAGAAATATAAACAACAGATATTTATTAATAGTTAAGGCAAAGCTAAGTAATATTTAACAGGTGCTCAAAATATTCCAAAATGAGCATTTGCAACCTTTATACAACAGTTTTGGTAAACATGACAATTATGGCTGAAATGGTATCTGAAGCCCTCAATTTGCTTCAGTTTATCATTTTAAATCGAAAACAAAATGAAAAGTTCACCAGGTGCAAACTAATATTTAGTTGAACCATCGAGCATTGACAAGATCAATTTCTGAAGATAATCACCTGATATTTCGTGGTTCCAAACATGAATTATGGCTTCATGAAGGGTCTTTGGTTTCTTTCTGGCAACTGCAGATTCCACACGATGCCAACAGTTCTTTATAGGATTCAGGTCTGGGCTGTTCCAGCTAAGAGTTATAGTGGGCCGTTCTTCCAACCATTTTTTCACCTGTAACAAATGTAAACACATTACTGTCAAACCTCTAATGCAGAAATGAAGCTAAAGTAACTATAGAAGTGCCTACTTACACTTTTCACTTGATGACAAGGAACAGAGTTGTCCTGAAAGATGCAGTTACGTGGCAGGTTGAAATGGTCTCTAATGGTTGGCAGCAATTTGTCTTCCAATATAGCCAGGTATCCATTGGCATTTACGGAACCTTTTATGAACTGCAGGTGACCTACTCCGTGATACGAAATGCACCCCCATATCATTTGGCTGGTAGGGAATTTCACTGTTGACACCATACAGTCTGGATGGTATTCTTCATGTCTACGGCAAATCGTTTGTCTCCATCAGAGCCATGCAGGTTGAATTTCTTCTCAACCGAGAAAATAACTGACTTCCACTGCTCAGGGGTCCATTTGACATGCTCCTTACACCAAATTAATTGGGCCTTTTTCATTTTTTGTGTGGGGAGGGGCTACAGATCCATTTTTGAAGAGGTGTCTTCCGACTGTTACTGTACTTACTACCACTCATGTATGTTCTTCCCATTCTCTTTTCAGCTCAGATGAAGCTTTATGGTTTTTAAGGCACAAGTGCTTCAAAACGTGGTCCTGTTTTGGCATAGAGACTCGTTTGCATCCGGTTCCTTTTTTCCTCTCAGCAATTCTTGCCAGTATTCTTGAGTTTGGAAAGAAATCTACTCACTGTTGACTGATTACAAGACACTATAAGCGATATGACCGGAAGAACATCCTTCCTCACGTAAAGCAACAATAGCACTCTTTCTTCGTGGTGTCAACTATGTGTAACTCACCAGCCTAACACAAGCAAGGAATGACTGCAACTCTTGCAGAGTGTACTTATATAGCTGAAAGTAACTGATGCAATATTACGTCATCACCTACGTGTGTCAATCTTATCTGATGCAATCTATAAGAAATATTGCCATATATTTATGTTATTTGGACAAAAATTACAATTTTAAGGGGTGATACACTTTCTTTTATCACCAGTGTAAATGTTTATTAAACATTTACTTAGATAAAAAAAATCAGTAATCTTCATTTGTCTTTTTGATTTAAATTTGTTTTTTGAAGCAAAATCATGCCACTTTTTCATAAGAATTATATCAATGGCAGATGAATTATCTTGCTGTTTGATATATCTTATCACACTTTCTTTCCTTCTGAATGACTTATTCTTTTGTCATCTTTATCTCCACTCATAGCTTCTGGGTTCTCTGGTTCTTCATCTTCAGCCATTTCTCCTTGACTAACTGCTTCGATAATTTCATCTATTAACATTTCATTTCTAGAATGTTATCACCTACAAGCCATTTTTCGATGTCTCTTTCTTCCAGACCTTTGAATTCTGATAATTGTTTCAAATCATTAAGCAGAGCAGTGTTGTTGTGGTCTCTCAGATCCTCAGTACATGGCTCTTTGTCCAGATTGCAGTTTGCAGTTAATTTTTCGACGTCAGGCCATAGTTTTCTCCATGCCCTCACAAATGTTGATGATGGCACTTCCTCAAAAGTAGATGCCAACATGTAAATCACATCCTTGATGTTAATTTTCTTAAGGGCTTCAGTGAGTTCCATTTCTTCATTGGCAGCCTTCTCAAGGATTCCTGAAAGATTTCTGCTGTAATGCCGTTTCAGACTAACTATCACACCTTGATCCATAGGTTGCACCAAAGGTGTAATGCCAGGTGGTAAAAACACCACCTTGATGTCATAATAAGATAGGTCAATGGGATGCGTTGGAGCATACACGATTTTTACTTCCAAGAATTTAAATGCTGTTTTTAACCAATTTTTATGCATAGAGTGGTGTCAAATGTGCCTTAACTTTTAGAATGAAATCAGTTGAAAACCATTCTTCAAATAGAAAATAATCCATCCAAGCTGACCTGGGCTTTGTAGTAAACTAGTAAATGAAATTTACATTTTTAAATGCTCTTGGTTTGGCTGACTTTTCTACAATGAAAAGGGGCAGTTTGTCACTCCCAGCAGCATTTGTACAAAGGGCCACAGTGATTCTCTGTTTATTCATTTTGAAACTAGTACCGAATGTTTCTTGTGGTGCTGCTAGAGTTTTCGTCGGAAGAAGCTTAAAATTTATGCCTGTTTCATCCAAATTGTAGACTTGTTCAGGAGTAAGATTTTCCTTCTGTATAATGTCTAAAAATTTTTGGGAAAATTCACTTGCAGAATTTTGATCTGCTGACAATTTCTCACTGCAAACACCTAAATAATGAATTCCATGGCACTTTTTCCATCATGAAAGCCACCCCTCACTGGCTAAGAATTCTTCTCCACTGTTGACTTTTTTGTACAAGTGTACTGCCTTTTCCTTCAAAACCGGGCGCCTCCGTAGCCAGGTGGGAAGAAGCAGCAGTGCGTAATGCACGCTTCTTGATTAGACTGGGGTTCGATCCCGTCACCACAAATACGGGGATGCGGAAAGATCAAGGAATGATCACCGCATATTCCCGGAGCAATATGGCCTTAGTTGCTAATGCTCCTAAAAACCAAATAACAAACAAACAAACAAACCTTCAAAACCGGCACACTAAGAGGTATTCCTCTTTGTCGTTCTTGAATGAACCATATCCATAGTGCATCGTCAATGACTTCGTTTTTTGGCTTCTTCGTAGTGCACCTGTCTGAGAGCACTTTTTCTGATTCTATTTACGTACTGAAGTCTTGAAGGGATTTCCAGTTTCTCCGCCAATCATTCACCATACTTTTTCACACACCCAGTTCCTTACATATCCATTTTACAGGTTCTCCATTATCAATACTTTTCAATGCTTTTAGTTTTGTTTCAATATTTAACACATTCCGTTTATGCTTGTTCGAGCCTATCATTTCAAGTTAACGTAATTTAAAAAACACAAATTAACGACAAAAATCTGTACACGGAGTAACTGCGATCCAAATGGCACAGATAGCAAAGACTAACTGAAGTGAAAAAAGTTAAGAGGATCGTTATAGTGCACTGTACTCGTTACCAGAATCTTTTAATTTTGTTTTCCTGCTGGGCCCATGACACCGGAACTATGATTTGCTGAAAAATCTTGATTAAAATATGGCCAGTTAAAGCGAGACTGGTTAAGAGAGAGAGAGTCTACTGTATATGATTTGCACCCTAACAACAATTACACTAGCCAACACGATTTTTACCTCCAAGAATTTAAATGCTGTTTTTAACCAATTTTTATGCATAGATTTTGAAAAATCACCATGTTAGTTTCACATCACATCACAGTTATTAAATACAGAGGGAGTTATGTTTATCAAAATATGCCAATTTTGCATAATCTAGGTAGTAACGTATGACATACTGATTTATTTTAAGAGATATAAGCTAATTCTCGTAATTTTAGGAAATCGATTCAGGCTTCGGTTTTCTTGTGATAAACATAGACTTCTACCCATGGTTCTTAGGTTCAAATTCTGATGCAACAATTTACAATTTGAAGAGAGCACAATGCCAGTTAATGAGGTTAGAACCAAACTTTTTTCCTTAAACTCCTTAAATCTACTTCCATATAATATTCGAGATAACACCTAAAAATATTTTAACCATACCAGATCTTTAAAAGCAGCAGTTTCAAGTATATAGTCTAAATTTTATTTATTTATATTTTTTTCTTATATCACTCTGACATCCAGCAATTAAAGAACATTAACAGTAAAAATTTTAATACTTTTAATAATTCAAATACAGAAAAGTTTGATTATCTTATCTAGTATGTCTACTACCAAAACTGCAGAAATATAAAAAAAAAAAAATTGTACGTAACAAACTTTCATGTCTGAATTTAACTTTATTATGTTTTTTCTTAGCTGACAAAAAACATACCTCTTAAATTATTGAGGAACCAATGTTCCTCAATCAGAGATCCACAAGAAATTGTGGAATAAATAAATAAAAATTAAAAAATACTGTGAAAATTCTAAATATCAATCAGCGTTTTTTGTGAGGATTTTTGTAGGCTGTGCCAAAGTTTTCCAAGTATTAACTGATTGTGACATGTTCTCAGGGTTGTTAATCTGTGTTTCAAACATAAACAAACCCCTTGAGAATAGGAGGGTGTGGCCCACAACCCTTGTGGTAGCAGTAAAATAATTTCCGGCTCTACTTGCTGACTTGCAAATATTTTTCCTTTCAGTGTTTTCACACAAGTAGAACTAGTAAAATGCCACTTCTGTGTGTTGTGTAGTGATAAAAATTGAATTTGTGTTGTTTTTATATTGTAGTGTTCAAAACTGAATTTACATTTTCAGAAATTCATAATTCATTTAGTGCTACAATGAATAAGCAGATGCATAGGGAGTGTGTCAATCATCCAGACATTTTTTTGTTGTTTGTGGACAGTTTACCCCAAAGACTATAAGGAAAAATATCTATGACATTACAAAACTTTCATATTATTTTTATTTCGGATGTAAAATTGGTGATCAAGACAAACCTTGGACACCTCACAAGTATTGTATTACCTGTACGACAAACGTTAGGAATTGGTTACATGGCAAACTCAAAGCGTTACATTTTGAAGTAATGCTTTGTCACCAAACCATTTTGCAAAACGTTTTGGTGACAACCATCTTTTGTGATCATTTAAGGCAGTAGCACATGGTTTTTTGGGTAATAGGAAAGAAGAAAACTATGAAATGTTGGTGTCTAAGTTACTCGAGTGCTACAAAAACGTGGGCTGTTGGATATCATTGAAAATTCATTTTCTTCATTCCTATCTCGAATTTTTCCTCAAAAATCTGGGAGATGTGAGTGATGAACAAGGGGAGTGGTTTCATCAAGTTATTTCCATGATGAAAAAGCGGTACCAAGGTTGCTGGGATCCTGTAATGATGGGAGATTACTGCTTGTGAGGAATACAAGAGAAAATCCCTTAGTAGCAGCAAGCATTTTTAAGGACAATTACAGGTATGCTGATTATAATAATATTATTGAAATATAACTGTTTTGCTATGATTTATGATAATTTTACTGAAGTTAAATGAGTTATAGAGAACGTATAATATTTTTTTACACTTGTATTACAAACTTGAATTATACATATATATCCTTTTATTTTAACATTAAACGTTGGTACATCTTTTGATATAGATGTGATAGAGACTTTTTATGCTGATTTTCAGAATCAGCATGTTTATTTTCCCCAGAATCACATATTTTAATTGCATATTTTTTTTGGCCAGTGTTATCAGCACCCAAGCAAGTGTGTTTACTATAAAAAAATCATCAACAAGCAATTCTGAATTTGTTTAATAGATATTTGTAAACAAAAACAAAATTAATTACAGAAGTTAATTTTGCAGGATATCAGACAAACATCTTGGATGATGCTCGCCTTTTCTCTTCACATGCCAAAAAACGAAGTCTAGATGTTGAAGATGTCCGGCTAGCGATTCAGCTTCAAATGGATAAATCATTTACAACCCCACCCCCAAGGGAGGTATGCTATCTACATTGTTTGAATTAACTATATAATATCGATGTAGATGCACCATAGTTTATCCATAAATTTGAACTACGTATGTAGTGTAAAGATGCCTGTACACTACATATGTAAAATTACCTAAACCCATAAGAAATTGTCTTGTGCATTTTATCTTTTAATACATTGTTTGAATATACAGTTGAACTTGGTTATAATTAGCACAGAAATAATGAGATCATGGCTGTAACGAGCAAAAAGCCATAATGATTTTAATTTACGCATATTCCCATACAATCACTCACTGTTATAACGAGCGTATTGATATACTGAACAAATTTTGGTAACTATGCAAACATTCTTAATTGCTTGGGTAGTCGAAAAAACCCAATTCTTGGAATAGACGAAAATGAAAAGGGGAACTTAGCTTTATATCTTGTTCTGTCTCAAGTTCATTAGAAGATTTCACTCTCTCCATGAACATGAATACAACATCTGCATCTGATTAGCAGCCGGTTTATGACCTTGTCCTTCCGAGGATGGGGCTATACAATAGTGTATTGGCGTTCTGCTTGTCACATTACCCTATTTACAAATTGTCTTGTATTCACTGAACCATAAAGGCACCTTCGTAGCCAGGTGGCAGCAGCAGTGCGTAGCACATGCTTCTTGATTAGACCAGGGTTCGAGCCCGTGCCCACCAAATACTGATGTAAAACGGATGCAAGAAAACAGATACCCAGAGAATGGCCACCGCATATCCCCAGAGCAATATGGCCTTAGTTGCTAATGCTCCTAAAAACCAAATAATGAACAACAACAAACAACTGAACCATAAATTTATTTTGGGACTTTTAAGAACGTTGTATACATTTCGGGACTTCTAAGAATGTTGTATGCATTTCGGGCTTCTAAGAACTTTGTATGCAGATCACTTTATCATTTTAAGGTAAAATCAGTTAGAAACGAACCCTTCCTTCGGAAATATGTCTACTAACAAAAGAAAGTGTCTCTCGATTCAGTGACAAAGTTGAAATTATTCGCGAGTTAGATGTGGTGCAAAAAATGTTGAAGTGTGTAAAAAGTTTTCTTTGTTCTCTTCAAGTGTATCAACATTACGGAAGAATAAAGACAGACATTTGGAGTGACCAGATGGACAAAATGGGAAGTTTTTTTTTTTTTTTTGGCTGATGCTGTATAAGCTTGCTTTCTTGCATCATATGCCTCAACTAATGCTAAAGATGTTTACATATCGGCACTGGAAAAGAACATAATTTAACCCCAGGGGTTCACATCTATTGAGTATGGGCTTGGCACACCCAGGGTCCTGAGCTGGATATCATCATTCTCTTTTTTTCAGTGATTCCCTCCTACTCTCTCAGGGTACTCAAATTTTTTTTGGCTGGTGCAGCATAAGGCTCAGGCTTTCCTGCACCATATGGCTAATAATAATAATTATAACAAAAAAAAAAAAAAAAATTTAGAAAGTGCGAGATTACAAACGTTGATGGAGCATTGCTTCACCACACAAAGAAGTGCTGGATTTTCAATAGAAGGTCCGATCTTGAAGGCTCAAGTGGAAAAATTTGCTAAATAATTTGGACGCAATGATTTTGTATGTAACAATGGTTGGCTGGATCTATTTAAAAACCGACATAACATTATTTATGCAAAAATTAGTGGAAAATCTCGATCTGCAGATCCAATAATGACAAATGAATGGATTTACCGTGTTTGGGAAGAAATCAGGATTTCAATGATGAAGACATCTACAATGCCGATGAAACTGAACGTTTTTATAATTTGACACCTGACAATACATTTAAATTTAAAGGGGAAAAATGTGTTGGTGGAAAAAAATCAAAGGCTCGCTTGACGGTGCTCGTATGTGCAAATATGACAGGAACTGATAAAAAAAAAAACTTTTTTTTTATAGTAAAATCATTAAAACCTCGGTGTTTCAAAAACAAGGAAACTTCCTGTGGATTACACAGAAAACAAGAAAGCTTGGATGATCAGATATTTTTTGGTACATAAATGATTGGAATAAGGAGCTATTCAAAAAGAAGAATAATATTTTATTGTTAGTTGATAACTGTCCTGCACATCTCCAGATTCAAAATTTGTCCACCATTAAGCTACTGTTTCTGCCTCTCAATGCCACATCAATTTTACAACCAATGGACGTAGGTGATCAAGAGTTTGAAAGGATTTTATAAAAGATTTCTAGTTCTACATCTGATCAGTCAAAGAACAGAAACGTAACGAGGCTATATCGATATTGGATGCTATAAATTTATTGAACGATGCATGGAACATTGTTACTTCGACAACCATATTGAATTGCTTCAAGAAATCGAAATTAAATTCAAATGAAATTTCATTGTAGATGAAGATGATGGAAACGAAGAAAACAACTTACGGTTATATGAATGGTTGCTACGTAACAACGTTGTAGGTTTTAATACAGATAACATTGATGAATTTGTACGAGTCGACGACAACTTGTTAACCAATGGTCTTCCTGCAGAGAGTGACATTGTAGATGCTGTGCTCGACAAAGACAATAACGATGATTACAAGTGAAAGTGAATCAAAATCAGTGCCAGCAATCTCACAAGCTCAAGGTGCAATGGACACATTAGTCGATTTTTTTTGAAGGAACTGAGGCAAATAAATGAGACTTTTAAAGCATTGAGTGTTTTAAGGGAAAGCTTAAGAAGTATCAAAGTCAAATCTTTAAAACAAACATAAATTTTAAGATTTATAAATAAAGACTTATGATTAATAAGATTTATAAATAGACTTATGATTTATTTATAAATTAATAAATAAATTTTAGCAAGACTGAAATGTTGTCTTCAGGGCCAGGACACGTTCTAAATATTGCAGGTTTTAAAATCAAACAAGTCGATAAATTCAAATATTTGGGATCAATCTTACAAAGTGATGGATCATCCCAAGCAGAGATCAATAAGAGAATTGCAGACAGCAGAAAGGCTATCGGCATGTTAAACTCTGTTCTGTGGAGCAAAAATATCCTAAATAAAACAAAGAAACTTATATTTCAAACGATTGTACAAAGTCTTCTATCTAATTGTATGGAGCGGAAACCTGGACATTGAATAGGCAAGCGGAAAACAAATTGCTCTCCACAGAAATGGATTTTTGGAGACGCTCAGCAGGAACTTCTAGAAGAGACAGAAAACAGAATGAAGACATAAGGGAAAGGAAGTGAAAAAGACAATTATTGACACCATCAAAGAAAAGTGTCTAATATGGTATGGACATGTAAAACGGATGCAAGAAAACAGATATCCAAAGGCTATCCTGGAATGGATACCTCCTGGAAGAAGGAGAAGAGGAAGACCTAGGAGCACATGGATGGATGGAGTACGGGAGTGCATGATAGCCCGAGGCTTAACCGACCAAGACACCTTGAACCGCACTTTATGGCGGGAAAAAATTCCTAACAAGAAATAACTTGTAGGCTGAGGAAACCCATTGTAAATGGAAACACTGCTCTTGAAGAAGATAAATAAAGACTAATTGAAATTGTGTTTATTATTAAATAGTATTGTTTTTAACTACAGAGAAATAGTGTTTAGTATTAAGTGTATTGTAGTTTATACAAGCATATTAATACAAATAATATGTAGGTATATACTTATATTATTTTTTCCTCTCTAATATTTCTTTGTTTTTTGAATCTATCTTTTTATCAAGTTATTGAGAATTTAAAAAAATAGGTGGATTTAACTCATCACTGATATAAAGTGTTTATTGTCTAATGGCCCCAGGGGGTTCCCCCATCTCCGCTATCACTGATATAGTGAGTAATGGTTATAACGAGGAAATTTTGTCATTCCCTTGATGCTCGTTATAAACCAAATTCAACTGTAGTTTCTTTTATGAAATATATATATTATTCATATTTTTTCAGCCAGCACAATATGCAGATCAGCCTGTGAATGTATGTTTTGTGTAGACATAATACACAATAAACTATATGTATTGGCATACCATATGAATTGGAGCACTCTGTATAATTACAGTAGTCAGTATGCCAGAAAAATCTCCACATATCCAACCGATTGTCCTTTTTTCCTGTATGCCACGTATAAAACATGGCATACCAAAAACTGCAGGATAAATACAGTCCTTGTACTAACAAGCAAAACTTTATTTGTAGAATCAAACTGTCAATTAAATAATAGGCATAACATAAAATAAAATTCATTCCAGTTATTTGGGACACAGACTAGTACATTTGGGCCCGATTAAGCGGCTGCCTCAATTATGTGAAGTTTCACATAAATAGTTAAAAATACAGCTTCATGATTGAAGCTGTATTTCATTAGTACAGGCATATGACGCAAGAAAGCAAGCTTATGCAGCATCAACCAAAAAAAGAAAAAAAACTTCCACTTCGCCTCTCCGTTCATTCGAAATACCTGTCCAGCCGAGCCTTAAATTTATGTAGGCTATCAACTTCCACAACCAACAAGGGATGGAAGCCTGTTCCACCAACCAACTACCCACTGGCTAAAGGCAAATTTCTGCACATCTATCCTACATCTGTCTTTGCTCAATCTGAATTTATGCCCTCTCAGGTGATTATTCTGAGCAAGAGGAAGAATCCCATCGGCATTGAGCATGCTTAAACCATTCAAGGCTTTATACACCTCTGTCAGATCACCTCGCCGGTGCCTAGTCTCCAGACACTGTAATTTGCAGAACTTAAGCCTTTCTTCGTAAGAGCAACCCTTTGTTCCATTCGCTAATCTTGTTGCCCTTCTCTGTACTTGTTCCCGCAGCTCTACATCCTTCTTGAAATGAGACCTCCAGACCTGTATACAGTACTCAAGGTGTGGCCTACCATTACCTTATACAAGGGAATAATCACCTCCTTATCCCTGCTAGAAAAATTCCTGTATATCATTGGCAAGACACCATGAGCTACTCTTGCAGCTCATCTGCACTGCTCAGAGAACTTCATATCTGCCTGCACGATTACCTCCAGGTCCTTTTCATTCTCTACCACTGTCAGTGTAGTACCACAGAGTTGATACGTTGCCCTGAGGTTGCTTTTTCCCATGTGTAGTACTTTACATTTGTCAGTGTTAAACTTCATTTGCCACCTCTCAGCCCATCTGCTCAACCTTTCCAGATCCTGTTGCAGCAGCATAGCGTCAGTAGCGTCCTTAACAACCCTGCCAACCTTTGTATCGCCTGCAAACTTGGACATTAAGCTTGATATACCATCATGAATATTATTTTTAAATACAGAAAACAATAATGGACCCAACACTAAACCCTGAGGGACTCCACTAATAACATTAGTCCACGATGAGCAGTGTCCATTGATTACCACTCTCTGTCTTCTCCCCCTCAACCACTCCTTTATCCATAGCAGCAATTTGCCTCCAGAGCCGCACTTTGTGCAGCAGTCTTCCATGTGCAACAGTATCAAAAGCCTTTATAAGATCCAAATATATAATATCAAAGTTATTTCCTGCATCCAGTTCTTTTGTGACTGCGTCATAGTATCCAATCAAATTGGTCAGGCAAGACTTTCCCTTAACAAAACCATGCTGTGTCCGAGCTGTAAATGAAGTCTTGTCTAGATGGTCCTGCTGTGGTTCTTTAAACAGTGCCTCCATTATTTTTTCCGGAACAGAAGTTAAACTCACAGGTCTATAATTACTTGTGTCAGCCTTTGATCCTCCTTTGTGAATTGAGGTCACATTTGCACATCTTCAGTCTATGGGTACCTCCTCTGAGTCCAAGGAAGCTCTCATAATTATGGCTAAGGCTTTGCTTACTTCCTTTGCTGCCTCCTTTAATATAACTGGAGAGATTCCATCCACCCAGGTGCCTTTCTTGTGTTTATCTTCAACAATTTCTCCTCCACTTTACTCCCAGTTATTTCAAGATTCTGTAGCTTACTGCTAGAGTTGAATACATCTCTGGCATTCCCCTCGCTGAATAACTCCTCATGTGTGAATGTCGATGCAAAATATTCATTTAGTTTGTTAGCTACCTGAGCAGGATCATCAACACTTGACCCATCAATATCAAGTGGACCAATCTGATTCATCCCCTTCCTTCTAGAGTTTACATAAGTAAAGAACTCTTTGCTGTTTTTCTTTGCATCCCTTGCCAAGGATTTCTCGTAATCTGCCTTCGCCTGCCTAACCTCCTTTGTAACTTGGTTGCATATCAACTTGTATCTATCATAGGCTTCTGTGTCATGTGTTAATTTGTATGTATCCCATGCATTTTTCTTCTCTGCCATATGCCTCATTAGTTCATCTGACATCCATTTTGGCCTAAACCTTGAACAATATTTCTTAGTTGGTATGTAAAGCCTAGTAGCTTCCAAGATAAGTTCTTTGAATGCTTCACATTTTGAATTTGCTGTTGGTAACATCATCAGTTGGTCCCACTGTATAGAATTTAAATACTGTCTCAGTCCATCGTAGTCGCCTTTACGGAAGCAATAACCCTTCCCTTTACCCCTAATGGTAGTTACCTCTTTGAGTAAATCCCACTTCAGCACACTGTGATCACTGCCACCTAGTGGTTCATTTATCTGCAGATTCTTAATGCATGAAGAATCACTGCTGATAATCAAATCAAGAGTATTACTCCCTCTAGTTGACTCCCGAACATGCTGATGTAGAAAACAATCATCCAATAAATCCACAAAAGTCCTGCTAGTGTGTGAGTAACCAGCCCCCAAATTTCAGTCAATATCTGGGAAATTAAAATCTCCCATTATAAGACACTCTGATTTACTGGCCCACTCTGTTTCCCTGTACAGTTCCTTATTATACTCATCAGAGTCATTAGGCCTATAGCACACTCCTACTCTCAATTTTGATCTCCCAATGTTTGTCACACCAAACTGACTCCACACTGCACTGTCCAGCGATGTCGACTGGCTTCACTTCCTTGGTTTTTATGTGTTTCTTAACTAATAACATAACCCCTCCTCCCTTCCTATCCTGTCTATCCTTTCTGTAGACGTTGTACTCCCCAAATTGCAGTTCTGCATCCCTTATATCTGTGTGACACCACGTCTCTGATATCCCAACAATATCTGCCTTCGATGTTTTGAGCAATACCTCAAATTCATCAAATTTATTTACTAAACTCCTAGCATTGGTGTACACGCAAGTATACCTGCACCTGTTTCTATTCTTAGCTACCCTAACACAACCCATGTGTTTACTTGTACCGCAATGGCTCCCAGCAGTCTCTGAAATACCATGCATCTTGTTTTTCAGGCTTCTGCTCATTCTAATAGAAGCAGTGCAAGAATCTCTTTCACCTCTGCCAGTGGCTACTGTCAATCTATTGGTCTTTGTCTCCCCCCAAGCTAGCAGTTTTCCGACCCACCTAACACTGCCTCGATAGCATCAGCAAATATTCTTGCACCCTTTCTATTTAAGTGTATCCCATCCCTGTAGAAGCAATCTCTCCTGTTAACAAGTACAGTCCAGGCTGAAAAAAATTCTACCCCTTGAGCCTTGCACAATCTTTCCAGGGCCGAATTGATCGACAAGGCTCTCATCATATACTCCCTCCTATCGTGTCTGGGCAGAATTGCAGACACTTTCAAATTCAACCCTAATTCACGGCTTTTGTTCAACAGTGACCTGTACTTGTTAAGTAATTCTGCCGGTCTCCTACTCTTAATATTATTAGTGCCAACGTGTACAACTATATCACCTTTTGTGCCCTTAAAAGATGATATTCGCTCTACAACGTCATCAACCTTTGCCCCTGGCAGACATACCCTGGTCCTGTTCCACCTATCTTTTTTACAAAGCATGTTCCCCGTTTCCCTGACAATAGAGTCACCAACAACTACTAGTTCCTTCGGGACCAGCGCATTCTGCCTTAGGGGTTGTCTCTGTGTCACGCGATGCCCAAGTGCAAGCTCTGGCGTTGATGTGGGCAGCTGAGAGCTTGATGGGCCCCTCAATTTAGTTTCTTCGAGGGCATATTGTCTCTTGTGATAGCAGTTGTCCTGTTTGCATATTCCATAACCAAGAAAGTTAGTTAATCTATGCAGTACATTAATTTCAGACCCATTAGCAAATAGTAATAATTAATGATAGCATGATGTGATAGTTATGAAAAAATAAAATTAATACTGGATTTCTATTGGTCCCATTTTAATGAATTTTGGAAGGCTCGACAAATCATTCTGAAAGAGCCACATATGAAAATCCATCCACTAAGAGCTAATTTATTGCATGTGGATGAATGGACAAAGAAATAATTACTGGATTTCTGTTATTCCCAATTTAATGAAATTGGAATCGCTTGACGAACTTTCTTAAAAAGGCAAATATAAAATTATATAAAATGCATCCACTAAGAGTTAATTATTTTATTAGTTACATGGTGTAAGGTCAAGTAAAGTTTAATGAAGGTACACTATTTTTCAGTTGTACAAATAAAGAATGAATCCAGAGTTCATGTTTTTTTTTTTTTGTCATATTTTTTCAGATAAAATTGTCATGGCATTTAGTTATGTCTTTAACTTTGCATTTAACATTTGTTGCACGATGATGAAGAAGATCGTTCTCACAAAAAAATATTCAAGTGCTTGGTCAATTTTCTCAGGGGAAAAAGCTTTAATTTTCAAATTCTCGTAACTGCGGGGACTCGGATAATGAATATTCGGATACTGAGGACCTCCTGTATATACATGTTAAGTAAAAACTCTGGCCACTCCAAAGAAATCCTACAATAAGCAAAATAATTGTGGAATAAACCCATGCAACTAAGATGTGTAAAATTCAGTGATGGCTGCTAGTGTCCACTCGTGCTATTATTGAGATTGTATATTTCCTAAATTTGAAAGCACTGTAGTTATACAAAAATTTTCATTTAACAAATTACGATAATGCTATGATTATCCTATGGACTTTGTTTTTGAAAATAATTATTTTTTACTGTGAGGTGAGTAAGCCCTATAGTGGATATACTCTAGAAAAGCTACTGGACTTGTTAGATGAGCAGCAGTGACAGAAATAGATTAAGCAACTAATAACTGTTACAGGCAGCTGCCTGTAGCAGTTAATAACTGTGGTCAGCAGCTGCCAGATGGCTTTCAAAATATCTGTTGTGAATTAATCATTAAGTGATGATTAAAAATCTGAATGTTTTTTCCCTATCTTTCAAAATGTACCCAAACTTTTATATGAGATCTTTTAGAAGTGAAAAAGTTATTGTTTACTTGGAGTTATAAATGTAAAGAACCTGTCGGTGCCATGTGACTATTTACTTTTTTTTTTATGTCATGCTTAACATGTTAGTTTTATTTTCAGTCTCGTAAACAACACATTGTATGGATGGGTATTTTGAAATTGGTGCATCGACTGACGTATAGTGGAGGAATATAATGAAGAAAACAATTCCTCGTAGTTTTATGTTTAATTTTTGTACAAAATATATTTTTTGTCCAGATTATTATTATTGGTGTAAAATAGTTTCTTTGATTATCATTATGATTAATATTTTATCTCTTTATTTATTTGATAAAGTAAGTTAACGTGTGTACAAACATTTGAAATTTTGTGCTCTTAACAATTTTCTGAATGGGAAAATCAAGGAATCTATTAGTCTCATGTTTATATTTGATGAATGTACCTTTGTTTTTATTTTCAGCACAATAAATTTTATTTGTTTTTTCAAAATACATGTCAAAAAACAGCATTTTTTAATTATTTAAAATATGTATTAAAAATTAAAAAATTATAATGCAGTTCATTAAGAAAAGAAGAAACATTGATATACCAAAAACAGAATTAAGAAAAAATCATTTTTTTTAAAATTCTCCAATACTGGAAATAAAAAGAAATTTGGTCATCTGTCAGGTGCCACATCTTTGCAACTTTTTTGAGACACAAGCACTGCCAGGTTAAGAACTTGGATGCAGTGTACTGAATTTTAACCAAAATTACACCTGGAAGGGATTGCATTTAAATTTTGAGATTTTAAGCATTTAAAAAAATTAGAGCATTATTATTCAGAAAAGAAATTTTAAAATTGATAAATTAGTTTGAATCTAGTTTTTAATTTCAAAAAAGCATCTCAGATAATGAATTGGTTTCCTTTTCAGCTATTATTAGAAATAGCGAGGCAGAAGAATAGTGTTCCTTTACCACTAATAAAAGCCAATACTGGTCCTCGTCTCCCTCCTGATAGGTATAGCCTGACTGCTTGTAATTACAGACTGAAAAGTTTAAAAAAAGTAAGGCATTAACTTGTTTTTGGGTAGTAATAGTAAAACTTTTAAACATAAGGATTTGGATTTTTATACATTTTACAAAAAAAATTACAGTTTCTCTAGAAACATAATGTAATTGTTATATACAGTAAAATTTCATTTTACTATATGTTATAAATTTCTTGAGGAAACATCAGTCATTTTGTTTGCACTGAAAATTCATTTTAATGAGTGATGGTTCAAAAATATATTGGAAGAATCATTATTTTTTCTCTGCTGCACTTTTCTGACAGAAGTAATTTCTGCTTTCTTTTTACTTAAATATTTATAAATAAAATGAAAGAATTTGTATGGAGACTATTGCTTGAAAGCATATTCTATCTATAAGCATATTAGTACCGTAAAAAATTTTAATCCATCACATTTGAGAAATAAATTTTGATATACTCAGATTATCATCATCATTGTCCAAATTTTTTATACCTAGTGGGTATATAGATTCCATGATAAAGCAAATCAGCCCTTCCATTTACAATTTTCCTTCATGCTGTCATGTTTTCTACTCTATCAACGTCAACAATCCACCTTATTCTCTATATCTTCAAACAGGCCTATGGGGCTGGGAATTTCCATACTATAATAATTAATGATAAACACCAGCCAAGAAATTGAACTGAAAATTTACTATAAAATGAAATAATATGCAGTGAAATGTGATGAAAATAAAACACTGATTAAATTATATTGTAACTATAATTTAATCAGTGTTTTATTTTCATCACATTTCACTGCATATTATTTCATTTTATAGTAAATTTTCAGTTCAATTTCTTGGCTGGTGTTTATCATTAATTATTATAGTACCTTATTCTCTGTCTGCTTCTAGGCATGTTACCATTCATTTTTACTTTCAGTATTTGTTTAGCTAACCTTCCTATTCTCATCCTTTCTTATCTGTACCATCTTAAGTTTGCTTCATCTACCTTTGATTGGATATTTGTTGCTGCACGATTTCCCCATTTGTAATATGGCTTGCCATTGTTTCCATCCATTAATTTTTCTTAAAACTTTATTTCTTAAAGATTCTTTTTGAAGCCAGTCCATGGTATAATTTGTATACAGAATCAGTTATGAGAAAAATTGTACCTGAATGAGTCAGAAATTGGAGTGAAAATTGGCAGCAGAAACATCAGTAATTTAAGGTATGCAGATGAGACAACTTTGCAGAAAATGAGAAAGATCTAATAGAATTGATTTTAATTGAGCGAAAAATTTCTTTTAATTGACCGAAAAAGCAGAACTGCAGCTTAACATCAAGAAAACAAAAATTATGACAACGGCTGGGACTGGAGAAGTTAAAATTAACAATGAAGAGGTTGAATCTGTCCGGGATTTCATCTCTCTTGGATCTAAGATTAATCGAGGCAGAGAACCTGGCCCTGAAATTAAAAGAAGCATTTCACTTGGACACAGTGCAACGATGAGCATGGAAAAGATCTAGAAAGAGAAAGATGTCAGCCTTACAACGAAGATCAAAATGGTTAATGTGATAGCGTTTCCCGTAACAACTTACAGGTGCGAAAGCTGGACAATGAAAAAACCGGACAGAAGAAAAATTGACGTTTTTGAGCTCTGGTGCTGGAAAAAACTGTTACGCATACTATGGACGGTGAAAGTTATGAACAGAGAGGTTTTGGATTGTATCAAGCCAGAAACATCACTGGAAACCAAGATCACCAAGCTATGATTGACCTATTTCAGTCACGTAATGCAATCCAACTCATTGGAAAAATTGATTATAAATGCTAAGAAAGGTCAGTGGAACAAAGGGAAGAGGTCGGTAAATTACACACTGGCATGAGCATGAAGGTCTTGAAAGAAGCTGTTGAAGACTGGACAGCATGGAGGCAGCTCACCCATAAAGTCTCTGAAAGTCAACTGCAACTGAAACAAACAAACATACTTCCTTTTTACTTATCCCATTGTTTATTTCCATGTCCAATCTTTCCTTCATTAAAGAGTTACTAGATTTTGAAAAATACCAATGCAGTTCAAATAAAAGTTGTATGTTTACTGCATTTAATTTTCAATCATGGGGGATATTCTGAAGACCATGGTTGAGTATTTAGCATTAAGGCTTGTGCTTAGTACAAATAACAGCATCCATGATTCTGCCTAAGTATAATGGTATTTGGCTTTAAGTTGAACATAGCCTGAACCTTAATGCTGATTACTCAACTTCAGTCTTCATTGGGAGCAGAATGATCCCCACAATTGAAAATTGAACACAGTAAATCTTATAAATTTCATTTGATTTCATTTACTGCATTAAAATATCCCACTGAAATTCTATAGTATTGTAACTTGATCCAGTTTTGGGTTATTGTCTATATTCTAAATTTTCCTTGCTTCTCCCAGCTTCTGTAACTTGATCCAGCTTATGTGCACATAATTATCACAACAAATTCCCTGCAACCTTATGTCCGTTTTAGACTTGGTTTAGCTAAGTAGTCAGGAGCAAGTGCAGTTAATCACATGTTCTTTGAGTGGACCATGGTTGAAGTCTGTGTGACTGCTAAATATGATTGGCAATTGTATTCGTAATTTATCATAACTCCTCTGATCTGATGGTCATGTTGGAAATAAACAAGAACTATTTTTATATATATATTTTTCTATTCAGAGATTCTTGAAGATCTTGTAGGTCACTGTTTAAACACCGTAGTATCAATCACATGTAATAATGACCCAGTTTTTATTCACACCCTAAACATTGTCAGTAACTTATTATTTTATTAAATGGTCCACAGAAATTGAAAAACAGTGGTGATAAAGTCCTACCTCAACCTAAATTTGATCTTTCTTCTTTCCAGTGCTTCCTTCAGGCCTCATTGCAGATTTACTATTTTTATACAAATTTTTTTATTTCCCTCAAAATATTAGAAAACAAATTTCAAGGTACTCTGATTTTCAGTATCAACATATCCAAAATACTGATTTTTGTTGCATTCCCATGACTTTTCTGTAATTTGTCTTAGTGCAAATATTTTACCTGGCATCTTCGGTTTGCCCCTAAATCTGACTACCCTTCCTCAAGGTTACAATCAACAGTGCTTATAACCATCATCTAAGCAGACAGAAGTACCGGTATTGATTTTACCTGGCACATTAAGGAGAAAAATTCCTTTATGATTTCCACCTCTGCTTTATTTTCCTATTTTCTTTTATTTTACAATTAATGTTTTGATGCAATCTGTTAAATGGTCTCTGGATAATGTGATGATGCCATTTTTCCCCCAGCTCTCACGATTTCAGGTCTAATATTATATAAACACCTGTCACCTTTCTCTACTTTGTATTTTCTATTGATTATTTCTATTTATCTTAATAAGTCCAATTCTCCCTAATTTCAGTCCTTTTCCCCTTTTTCAGTGATGTCTTCAGTTTCTTTGTTTGGCAATTCCCCAGTATTTATTCCATACTTCTAAACTATCTTTCGTTTTTCTGATTTAACTTCATCAAACATTTGCTGATTGAGACCACCTGCTATCTGATAAGAAATCAGTTTGAAGTAGCCAGCTCATATTTCATATTTTAAATAACAGAGCAGTAGCCTTTCAGTATGTTATTTATTTAAAAGTAGCACACTTGTTTAGGCAGTTTGTCATTAAGGAAAGCTTCTTTTATCTTGAATATTCTGGTAGCTGAAATCTGGTAAAAAAAAAGTACATAAAGGACAAGATGGTCCTCAGAAAATGATAGTCAAGAAGTACGTGAAATTGATAACATGTGCCCATTCATATGATGACGATGTGACAATTATACGAGTTGTGACAATAAAATTCCCGGACTGCTGTTGTGTTCCAGTCATGTTCACTGAATGAGTTTTAAAATAAACAGAAGAGGTATATTGTAGTTTAAATTTCCTCCAACAGATGGTGGTAGAGATTCAGGAGAGAGGCTGACAAGTGAAGGTAAAAACCAGTTTCATTAATAGCGTTAACATTCCATGTCACGATTTTGCAGTGGAGCAGCGAATTAATATCAAATTTTGCTTTAAACTGGGGAAAGTCTGTAAGAGGCACATGAAATGTTAAAAACTGTTAATGATGATGAAACATTAAGTTGAACTAGTGTGTTTAAATGGTATAAGTGGTTCAGAGATAGATTATTATTATTAGCCATATGATGCAAGGAAGCCTGATGCTTATGCTGCACCAGAGGGGGGGGAAGAGAGAGAGAGAGAGAGAGGGGGGAGAGGAATCACAAAGAGAGAGAGAGAAGGATGATGATATCCAGCTCAGGGGACCCTGTGTTTGCCAAGCCCATACTCACCAGATGTGAGCCCCTGGGGTTGTGACAGTTTTCACTGACCCAAGAAGTGGGCATCCGTCAGCCTCTCAAAATGAGGACAGTGTTGCAAAAGATAGGGAAATTGTGGCGAGAGAGAGAGAGAGAGAGTTAGTGTTGCATTCTACGTACGTGCTTCAGAGACTCTTGAGGCACATTTCCTGGGTGAGGGTCCCAATTTTGAAAGAAATGCATCTGGTTTTTGTTACACAATAGCACCTCTGCCCATTACACACTTGTGACAATTCTGAAGAAACACAGCATTTTACAGATTGACCATCCACCCTACTCTGATGATACAGCACCAGCAGACTTTTTCCTCTTTCCCAAGGTGAAAACTGCCCTCAAAATAAAGGGATTTCAGGATTTTGAGGACATAAAGAAAAACCCTAACCACAACTGAAATCATCATGTTAGATACCTTCACTGACTCTTTTTCAGAAACTTTTAGTTTAGAACACTGTAATAAATGCATTCAATCAGTGTTAATTACTTTGAATAAAAATAAAACCATTTTTGAGCTCCTTCAATCGTGTTCTTTTTTATTGCACTATTCTTTAATGCCATGCCTTGTATATGATGATGATGATCAATATACTGAAATATATTCCAATATTTGGAATATCGTGCATGATGTATGGTCAGCTAGTTTCTTACCCATCTGTAGTGTTCCATTATACAAAACACATCATTGATATAAATGGACATGTTTTATCAAATGGGATTGGTAGTGCCCAAACCAAAACAAAGAATTACCCATATTGTAAATTAAGTTATGATTAAGATATATGAAATCAAAACATATGTGAAATATAGGAATAAATTAATGCTTCTTTTTTTTCCATAAAATAGCCTAGGGTACAGATTACGCCTCGACTTAATATAACTTCTCTCCAATCAGGAAATCCTGGTAAGTTATCGTATTTCATTGAAAAATTATATGAAAATAACTATGTTAAAAATTTTAAATCTCAAAAGCAGTTAACTCCCGCCTTTCACAGATTGATGGACTTTGGAGAATTTGTTCCTTCATTGGTAGCTTTTAATTATATTCTGTGGGATGGGGGTTATAATTCAAAAGACCTTTATTATATCTATATATTGTTTTTTTTCTTATATTATACTTTTTTTATTACCCTTTCCTTTCCTTTAATATTTCTCAATACACCTGTTACTCTTATATTGTTCTCAAACAGTGAAGGTCCACTTTTATGACAACAGTCCCCCCCCCCCGCAAAGCACAGACCCACAATGCAACCTGATTTCTATATTATACTTCACTTGTGATCGGAAGATTCAAGGCCAAGAGTAATTATTTTGATATACAAACATATATTGAACAGAATTGTGTATATTTTGTTGGCAATTGAGGCTGATGCAAACAGAATAGAATAATAAAAAATTGATTATAGAACAAAGGTATATTTACACATACATACAGACAATTAGCAAAAAATTAATCACATGTATATTTCTATGTATTTTTGCTTACAGCACTGAAATTAGAGTATAAAGATAATCTGTTATGTCTATTTATAGGTATACCAGCTGTAACAGGAGAAGCAAGGGTTTCCACCTTGAAAGATGTTAGTGAGAGTCAAAAAGGAGTGATAGCATTTGGCAGGCCTAAAGGACATCTTGTTAGTATTAGATTAGTAGTGGCAAATGATGCAAGAAAGAAAGCTTACAGAGTATCAGCCAATAAAAAAATAAAAAAAAAGAAATACCCATCTTACCCATCCATTCTCTCCAAAAATTTGTCTGGCTCCTCCTTGAATTTATTCAAACTACCCACTTCTACAACAATAGATGGAAGTTTGTTCCAACATGAAGCTGTGGGTAATTGTGAAGTTAGACATGAAGTTTTCTGACCAGTGCAGACAGGCTGCCATGGCAGCTAATGGGGGTCTTGTCAATGATATATAGAAATTTTGCTAGCAGGGATAAGGACACGATTATCCCTTTGTATAAGGCCATGGTTAGGCTGTATCTTGAGTACTGTATGCAAGTCTGGAAGCCTTACTTTAGGAACGATGTAGATCTGCTGGAATGGGTGCAGAGAAAAAAAGGGTCCTTTTACCTAGAAAGGCTTAAATTCTGCAAATTGCAGTGTCTCGAGACTAGTCACCTGCGAGGAGATCTGATTGAGGTGTTTAAAGCCTTGAATGATTGAGTAAGCTTAATGCTGATGGCAGTCTTTTTCTTGTTGAGACTACACACGAGGGGCACAAATTCAAGTTGAGGAAGGATGGTTGCAGGATAGATGTGCAGATGTTCACCTTCAGCCATTGGGTGGTTGATTGTTGGAACAAACTTCTATCTGTTGTTGTGGAAGTGGATGGGTTGAATAAATTCAAGAGAAAACTAGACAAATTCTTGGAGGGTATGGATGGGTGAACTTTTTTTGGCTGATGCTATATAAGCTTGCTTTTTTGCATCATTTGCCATTACTACTACTACTACTACCTGCTGGCTGAAGGCAAACTGCTGCACATCTCTGAAGTATTGTTTTTCTGCCACATTTACGTCTTTGAGATGTAGGAGAATTGCTTGCTTTCCAGTCATTAAAAACCTTTGGGATGGATGCTTTTGAGAAACCAGTTATGTCTTTCGTTTCTTGAATCATGGCTCCTGATAAATGTATACCCACAATAAGACTTTTCAGAGTATGCCAGTTCTGGGCTTGTTTAAATTCAGATGTTATTTGCTGCATGCCTTATTTTTCTGTACAGTCCTCCTTATAGTATGACGGCTTTGCTTCTGAAGTATTGTTTTTATGGCACATTTATACCTTTGAGATGTGGATGAATTGCTTGCTTTCCAGTCATTAAAAATATCTGAGAGTGATGCTTTTGCGAAATTAGTTGTCTTTCATTTCTTGAATTATTGCTTGTGCTAAACTTCCACCAATGATAAGATCTTTCTCAGTCTGATAGATCACTTCATTTTCATTTTGGCTTCAGATTACTGAGTTGAACAGCCTGTGCAGTCTTTTATACTCAATGAGGCAACACATCATCATCTCAAGTCACAGTTTTCTTTGCATCTATTTACATTTCTTCTGTCTGTGACTGTCTTAATTAATACAAGGGTTTTAATTTTTTTTGTCCAGTGTATATTTTCACTTGCTTTTCTTTCATTTAAAATTCTCTTAATCAGTACTATAATGCAACTTCAGTTAATGAAACCATAATTAGTATTCTCAAAATTCATCTGTCTTACCTTAAGAATTCAATATACAAATTGCCTCCTAATTATCAGTGATGCTGAATTCAATTAAACCTGTAATGATAATACCATTTAATCTTTCATGGACTGTCATTTCCCAATACGTATAATTTTTAATGAACAGAATTATCGTTACAACCAGTATATTTCTTCCAATTTAAAATCCAGTCCCTGTAACTGTATGTTATCTGTCAAATCTTGTAATGTAATGTAATGTAATGTAGTAATGTAAATCTTGTAATGTAGGTAATGTAATGCTCTCTTACCAATAGAATGCCTTCTAAATAAATGTGACTCAATTCATACTAAATTTGTGCAATTAATAATTCTTTCTTTTAAATTCTTATTACACTATATAATATCGTACCTATTCTTTCATAACATCATACCTACCTCATCACATCTGTTCTTTCATAACATCATACCTACCTCATCACATCTATTCTTTTATAACATCATACCTACCTCATCACATCTATTCTTTCATAACATCATACCTATTTATAAACCTGCAGTTCAGTTAGCTTAGAATACTTGTAATTCATAAGCTTTGCCATCCACAATACTACTTATTTGTAAGGAAGAATCTGTCATTCAATCTTTTCTGCCTTTTATAATTATAATATATTATTTTAATGACAGAGAATGCTGACTTGGGTTTTCTACAATATATTCTTCCTGGTGTAACTGAGCCATCCTCCTATCAAAAGAATACCTGATCTTCACCTCTCCTATTCCACTTCCTGAATAATGTCTGCTACCTAAGCTTTGTCTGAATCTTCATTTATGCCATGATCTGGTACTAGATGAGAAGATTGTACCAGAGCCTGTGGGATATAGTATTATATTTCTGTCGATTGAAGCTCAAACTTTTCTTTCAATACTGGTGGTTCTTTCCTTTTTAAATTGCAGCAGAACATGGTCATGAATTATGACTACCTACCTGATACTATGTTGTGCTGCGATTGGCATGGATAACAGCCACTATTCACCTGAAGATGTCTGTAGAGATCTACAGCCATGCTGCTTACAAGGCTTTCTGCAGAGTCGGAACAAATGACAGTTGCATGTCCATATACCTCACTTCCCATTCCGAAACGTCCCACAGGTGTTCGATTGGATTGAGGTCAGTCAAATTTGGAGGTCAGTCAAGATGGGTGATATCTTCACTGAGTTCCTTGAACTACTTGTGCATAGTGCAGGCCTAGTGGCACATTATCATCTTGGTAGATCCTGTTTCTGTCTGAGAAAAAATACATGGCAGGATGCACATGGTCTCCTAAGAGCTACCAGTAGACCTCACTAGTGAAATGTTGGTCCATACACATCAAGGGTTCTAGTTTTTTCCAGAAAAACTTGCCCCATATTAAAACTCAAAGTGTAAACATAACCCCACATCTGTACTTTTATGAAAAATCTTGGTGTACAGAATATTTTGTTTTGCATAATAGGTTTAAGAAATTCAGAGAATTGTCTGCTTCCACTTCTAATATTATTTAAATAAGTTTGGAATCTGATTGACAACCTGTTCTGTTGTCATGCAAATTATATGAAAAATATAATAAAATATTTTAAATAAAAGGGAGATATATTTTCAATTTCAGGCAGAAATACAGTTCTGCAGATAAAAAGGTTTTTTAGGTGTATATTTGAGTTATCTAAGGGCTTAAATATAAGTGGACTTACAACAGAACTGTAATTGCTAACGTTGAAAATATTTATCTTCCTTTATTCATAATTTTATATTACAGTTGATATATATATATATATAGTTTGATTACTTAAATTATGTTACTTAAATTAAATTAAATTACTTAAATTTGATTACATTAACGTAGCAAGGGACAAATTAAAAACAATCAATTAGACATTAACTAAAATAATAAAAACACAAAATATATATATATAAGAATTATAAATAATTAACAAAAGATATAGTAAGATGGGAAAGTTATTAACAACAACGTACCAGGCCTAATGGAAGAAGATAAAGAAAAAGAATGTTAAGAACCTAATAAATTAAGCGGAATTAATGGCTGAATCACCAGGCTGAATCAACAAGCCAAATCATATTTACAAAAGCTAGAAGGAAGTGGAAATTAATGAATATTAAAAAATAGTGATAAAATAAAGATGAAAATGAAAATAAATTGGTACACAGATCAGGTATTTCATCAGGGGGCTACACCTGATCATGAACGAAAACACTGTGTTTCTATACAAACCCATGTTGATGGAGGTAGCGTTAAAGAATAATAATAATATTGTAGAAAAAAAAAATATAGTAAAAAATAATAAAAATAAAACCTCCAGAAACGAGTAAGGTAGCCCTAACGCAGTGTGAATAGTTAAGTAAAACTGTTGAATTAAGTTAAGGTGGGAAAAAAAAAAAAAAAAGTGTAAGAGGCAGCAGCATAGAAAAGGGGAAATAATACAAGGAAGGGGAGGGGAAAAGGCAGTAAAAAAAGAGGCGAAGATAGTGAGAATGCGAAAAGAAGAAATGTCCGAATCGTCCTCGTATTGCACTAATAGTTCAACGGACGGAAAAAGAAGAATAGAAAGTAGAAAGACATAAAGAGAAGAAAAAGATTTTAAAAGATACTAGGCAAGCTAGGTGCGTAAGTACCCAACCTCTTAGAGAGGGCCTTGGCTGTGAAAGTGTTAGTAGAAGAGGAAAACTAATATCGCTGGCCTGTGATATATTTTTTTGTTAATGTCAGATGTAGAAAATATAGCGAAAAGACAAGTGAAAAGAAAGATTAAGAAGAAGAATAAAATTCAATACCTTTAAAATTATGTAGCATCAAATAGTAAAATGCATAATAAACATGATTAATAAATAGAATATAAACAGGGAAAGCTATGACGATAATTATGAGAGCATCCTTGGATTCAGGGGAGGTCCCAACAGACTGGAGATGTGCAAATGTATCCCCAATTCACAAAGGGGGATCGAAGGGTGACACAAGTAATTACAGACCAGTTAGTTTAGCTTCTGTTCTGGGTAAAATAATGGAGTCACTGGTTAAAGATGCATTGCAGGATCATCTAGACAAGACTGCAGCAATAATTCAGACACAGCATGGGCTTGTTAAGGGAAAGTCTTGTCTGACAAATTTGATAGGATATTATGATGTGGTTACAAAGGAACTGGATGCAAAAAATAATTTTGATATCATATATTTGGATTTCAGGAAAGCTTTTGACACTGTTGCGCATGGAAGACGATTGTACAACTTGGAGCAGAATGGTATTAAGGGTAAGTTGCTACAATGGATAAAAGGATGGTTGAGTGGGAGAAGACAGAGAGGGGTAATTAATGGGTGCTGCTCTTCGTGGACTAATGTTATTAGTGGAGTCCCACAGGGTGTTGGGTCCTCTGTTGTTTTGTATATTTATCAATGATATTGATGAAGGTATATCATCAGGCTTAGTGTCGAAGTTTGCAGATGAAGTTTGGCAGGGTTGTTAACTTCTTTAACCTTGACAAATGCAAAGTACTGCATATGGGTAGAAGTAACCCAAGAGAAACTTACCAACTGTGTGGTTCTACACTTAAAGTGGTAGAAAATAAAAAAGACCTGAGAGTAATTGTGCAGTCAGATATGAAGGTTTCTGAGCAGTGCAGACAGGCTGCCAGAGCAGGTCATGGGATTTTGTCAATGATATATAAGAATTTTGCTAGCAAGGAAAAGGAGGCGATTGTCCCTCTGTATAAGGCAATGGTCAGGCCACGCCTTGAGTACTGTGTACAGGTCTGGAGGCCTCATTTTAGGATGTAGGATGTAGATTTGCTTGAGCGTGTACAGGGAAGGGCAACAAGATTGGTGAGGGGAATGAAGGGATCCTCTTACCAAGTGAGGCTTACACCTGCAAAAAGATATACACCTTTTTGCAGTGGCCGGAGACCAGGCACCTGTGTGGTGATCTGATTGAGATGTATAAGGCCTTGAATGGGTTGAGCACGCAATTCTAATGGGATCCTTCCACTTGTTCAGATTACGAACCTAAGGGAGCATAAATTCAAAATAAGAAAAGACAGATGTAGAATAGATGTGCGGAAATTTGCCTTTAGCCAGCGGGTGGTTAATTGCTGGAACAAACTTCCACCTGTCGTTGTGGAAGTTGATAGGTTAAATAAATTTAAGGAGGAACTGGACAGGCATTTAGAGGGAATGGTGTGGTTTTTTTTTTTTTTTTTTTTTTTGGCTGATGCTGCATAAGCTCATAAACTTGCTTTCTTGCATCACATGCTACTACTACCTTACTCATGTTTCTGGAGGTTTTATTTTTATTATTTTTTACTATTTTTACTATATATATATATATATTTTTTTTTTTTTTCTACAATATTATTACTATTCTTTAATGCTACCTCCATCAACATGGGTTTGTATAGAAACAGTGTTTTGGTACATGATCAGGTGTAGCCCCCTGAAGAAATACCTGATCTATGTACCAATTTATTTTCATTTTTATCTCTATTTTATCACTATTTTTTAATATTCATTAATTTCACTTCCTTCTAGCTTTTGTAAATATGATTTGGCTTGTTGATTCAGCCATTAATTCCACTTAATTTATTAGGTTCTTAACATTTTTTTCTCTTATCTTCTTCCATTAGGCCTGGCACGTTGTTGTTAATAAATTTTCCATCTTACTATATCTTTTGTTAATTATTTCTAATTCTTATTTTATAGTTGTATCCTGTTCTGTAACCTTGTGCATTCAGGTACATCTATTTTCTTATCTTCTGCTTTTCTTTTCTCCTCTTTCTTTCCTGCATTTCTTACCTTATATATATATATATATTTGTATATATATATAGGTATATACATATATATATATTTGTATATATATATAGGTTATAATAATGGAGATCATGAACCAGTTTATACATTAAATTGAGTTTAAGCTCATTAAGTAATATACATCAATGTTTGAAATATACATCTTGATCTAGTCCTTGATTAAGACAGAATTATTAAGTCTTGTTCCTCGCTGGAGATCCAGGAAGAACAGCGATTTCAGAAATTCAGGAAGCATAATGGATTCCAGTGCACTGAATTCTCTTAAACTGCAGACACCTCCAAGAAAACTTTCATTGTGTATCAGTGTAACTATTCTAAATGTAGCCAAATACAGTAAACCCTCGCTATTCGCGGGGGTTACGTTCCTGAGAAATGTCGCGAATACCGAAAATGCGAATACTGAGTTATGGCTCCCATAGTAATAAAGGGTTCCGTTCCAAAGTATGAAATATATAAGAAAAACTAGTCTAAAATTTTGCCTATGTATGTATTATATGTACCTTCATAATATGACTGTACATGACAGTACATAGTGAAATGCAAGCATATGGCATCGAAATGAAAATAAGAAACAATTTAATATTAAATGTAATATTTATTAGAAATTTCAAACAAATCTTTCAAACCAGCGCCTTTGCTAGCAAAAAAAAAAAACATCCCGCCAGTGCTATCACCAGTTTCGCTAAAGTGTTGATAAAGAAGTTTTGCCTTTTCACGAATGATGAGTGAACTTAACGGAATTTTATTTTGAATTCGGTCTTCTATCCACAGATTTAAAGCTTTTCCATTTTTTTAAATTTAACATCACGAGTTACAGAGCAAATTTTTGAAGCAATTAGCGCGATTTCACGGACACTACGGCAGATTTTTTCTTCCGATTTCTTGATTGATCGTACTGTTGACTCATTGATTTTATAATGTTTTGCCACTGAGGAGACACTTTCACCATTAGAAATTTTGTCTAATAACTCAATTTTATTCGCTAGTATCATCACCTTCTTTGATATTTTCACATTTCTCTTTTTATTCGTAGCCATATTTTTGTAGGGGTTAGAAAGAACTTGACCACAATAAAGTCACTTTCTTCCGTTAACGCACTCAAAAAGTCTGTTTTACACTGCAAAACGGTAGAGTTATTTTTGTAAGCATATCAATTTATAAATTGATAAATTTATTCAATTTATAAATTGATAAATTTATTCAATTTATAAACATATAAATTAAAATCAAACGACGAAACCTTCCATGACTAACACATACTGAACAAGGATTAGCGAGAAACATCCACGCTCGCGATTTTTTCACCCATCTCCCCCCACCCACTGAGCGCTGTTTTGACCGGGAAAGATAATTTTAGCCACACCCATGTTTTTTATGGCTGAAAATATTCACGGCGTTTTAAAATTCACATTTTTTTAGGTTTCATTTTATATTAAATCGGCGATCGCGAATACGCGAAAACAGATACCGCGAATAGCGGGGGTTTACTGTATATAAATATATTTAAAAAAATAATTTATCTAAAAAAATTATCTATCCTAAATGTTATCAAATATTTTAAGAAATTTAATTATACGTGCCTAAAAATAATATTTCGTTTTCCCCAATCTTTTTTGCACAGCTTTAACTACTGTCTCTAAAGTATCACCAGCTGTCAGTCTGAGTAGCAAGACAGGTGCAACACTGTCTGTTGTTACTAAGGCAGTGACATCACCAACAGTTACTATTGTGTCGAGAGCAGCTCCCATTTCTGCACTTTCAAAAACAGTTCCAACGCCAGTTGTTAAATTGTCTGAAGGTAAGGTTTTGAATTATTAATTGAATTATTAATATTTTTAAAATTTACTTTGAAACTGATTTGAGACTAATCAGCTGGCTGGAAACAATCTGCCAGTGCGTCATGAAAATATAACCAAAACTTCTTTTCTCCTGTTACAAACCACAGTAGAACCTGGATAAGAAGTTTTCGAAGGACTGGTGGTTTAGAACTTCTTAGAAGGGAAATTGACCTAAGGTTATGAAATATTAACTTAACAAATAAAAATGAAAAGATACACATACATAAGTTAAAGATGACTTTTAAGTACTAATTCAGAATTTATAAATATTTTACTCTGCTTATGGGAAACATTTTTAAACTGAGGATTTCTAATTACTTAACATTATGTTCATTAAACTCATTACCAAGTAGAATAATGAGCCCCTTTGGAGTTTCAACACACCTTAAAAGGTCACAATTATAATAAGACAGAGCAACAATCCACTAAGTGATTCAGAACTTTCAAACCATTAGAACTTAACGCGATATACGTATCCAGTTATGGATATCGATGAAAACAATTGCAATATGTCACTTCCATTATATCAATGTTTATGGTAAGTTATTATGTAACAAAGAGCAAAACAGAAGACAAAATAAAATAAAATAATTCAACGTTAATACCTTTTATATAATAAAAAGGTATTAACGCTGAAAGTCTCAGCTTTTCCGTATATATGGAAAATTCACTAATTGAACAAGTTAGTGCCAAGCATCATTTTAGTTTGTAGTAAACCACAGAAGTAGGCGAAATGGCATCATTTCTGTTATATTTCATATTGTGAATGCCTTCAGAACGAGTCGCCCTGATATTGAACTACCTCAAATAAGTAATGAGTTTAACTTCTGTTCCCGGAAAATTAATGGAGGCACTGGTGAAAGAAGCACTGCAGGATCATCTAGACAAGACTTCAGTTATAGCTAGGACACAGCATGGTTTTGTTAAGGGGAAGTCTTGCCTGACCAATTTGATTGGATACTATGATGCAGTCACAAAAGAACTGGATGCAGGGAATAACTTTGATATTATATACTTGGATCTTAGAAAGGCTTTTGATACTGTTGCACATGGAAGACTGCTGCACAAATTGGAGCAGTGTGGCATTGGAGGCAAGTTGCTGCTATGGATAAAGGGGTGGTTGAGGGGGAGAAGACAGAGAGTGGTAATCAATGGACACTGCTCATCGTGGACTAATGTTATTAGTGGAGTCCCTCAGGGTTCAGTATTGGGGCCTTTATTGTTTTCTGTATTTATAAATGATATTGATGATGGTATATCAGGCTTAATGTCCAAGTTTGCAGACGATACGAAGGTTGGCAGGGTTGTCAAGGACACTACTGACACTATGCTGCTGCAACAGGATTTGGAAAGGTTGAGCAGATGGGCTTCGAGGTGGCAAATGAAGTTTAACATTGACAAATGTAAAGTACTACATATGGGAAACAGCAACCCCAGAGCAACGTATCAACTCTGTGGTACTACACTGACAGTGGTAGAGAATGAAAGGGACCTGGGGGTGGTGGTGCAGGCAGATATGAAGTTCTCTGAGCAGTGCAGACGAGCTGCAGGAGTAGCTCATGGTGTATTGTCAATGATATATAGGAATTTTTCTAGCAGGGATAAGGAGGTGATTATTCCCTTGTATAAGGCAATGGTCAGGCCACACCTAGAGTACTGTATACAGGCCTGGAGGCCTCATTTCAGGAAGGATGTAGAGCTGCTGGAACGAGTACAGAGAAGGGCAACTAGATTGGTAAATGGGACAAAGGGGTTCTCTTACGAAGAAAGGCTTAAGTTTTGCAAATTACAGTGTCTGGAAACTAGGCACCAGCGGGGTGATCTGATAGAGGTGTACAAAGCCTTGAATGGTTTGAGCATGCTCAATGCTGATGGGATTCTTCCTCTAGCTCAGAAAAATCACCTGAGAGGGCATAAATTCAAATTGAGGAAAGACAGATGTAGGATAGATGTGCGGAAATTTGCCTTTAGCCAGCGGGTGGTTGGTGGGTGGAACAGACTTCCATCCCTTGTCGTGGAAGTTGATAGCCTAAATAAGTTTAAGGCTCAGCTGGACAGGTATTTCGAACGAACAGAGGGGTGAAGTGGAAGTGGTTATTTTTATTTATTTATGTTACTTTTTTTTTTTTTTTTTTTTTTTTTTTTGGCTGATGCTGCATAAGCTTGCTTTCTTGCATCAAATGCCTCTACTAATGCTAATGCTAATGCTTTGACAATGGATTCTCGGTGGATACCATCACCACCACCACCACCTAGGGGTGGTGGCGAGAATAAGTAACATTAGTCTTCTCCATTGGCGAAGTGTTGCTTATTGGAGGTACTGAAATATCAGGGCAACTCATTGTGAAGGCATTCACAATATGAGGTACATGTATATCAAAAACATTGCCATTTCACTTACTTTGGTGGTTTACTACAAACTAAAATGATGCTTGGAACTGATTTGTTCGATTACCAAATGTTTATATTGTTTAATATTAAAAATAAATAATTTCTATATTTAAAAAATGTATTAAGTGGGAAAACGTCATTATAATAATTCACTCTGTATTAACTTTTTATGTAGGAAAACTTTTTACCTGGGAAACACTGGAAAATAATACATTACAACATACAGAGTTGAAATTGGGACTTAAGAAACCAAACCTAGTACAGAGGAAAACTTCTTAATGCAAGAATTTCTTATCTGGGTTCTACTGTATTTCAATTTTTGCTTAACTTAATTGCATTATTGAATTTCACCTAGTAGCCATCAGTGGCCTATTTAAACACTAGTGTTTAAACTTTTTACCTGGGAAACTTCTTACACTGGAAAATAATACATTACAACATACAGAGTTGAAATTGGGACTTAAGAAACCAAACCTAGTATATGGGAAAACTTCTTAATGCAAGAATTTCTTATCCGGGTTCTACTGTATTTCAATTTTTGCTTCAATTAATTGCATTATTGAATTTCACCTAGTACAGGTGGTAGATGACTTTCATCAACTGGTGAAATACCACCACTTTGCTTATTGGAGGCTTGAAGTGGTGAAACCCATGTTTAGTCTCTAGAGCAAAGTTTCCAGCACCCCCCTCGCCCCCTCCCCCCATACTTCTCCTTCAACCCATGCACGGTACTAAGTACTATAGGTTTTGATACCTTTCGTGTTTGGGGGTTTCATAAAAAAAAAAAAAAGCCATCAGCGGCCTATTTAAACACTAGTAGTGTTTAAATAGGCCACTGATGACCCTCATACTGTAAATATGGCTAAGGGAGGATTCCATTGAAGGGAAAATGAAAGTTTTATAAGATGTGGCAAAAGAAGTGCCATTTTACCTTTTCTGCCAAAGGGAAGGATAAATGAGGTGATGAATTTGCATACTTTTTAATACTCCCCCTGCAGGAATTTAAAAAAAAAAAAAAAAAAAAAAAAAAAGCTGAATTCAAAGAATATGGTTGACTGTCAAAAAAAAAATTATTAATGTAATTTAACCAGTGTAACTTAAATCTGCATATTTTTGAATTTCAGAATTAGTACATACAAGTTAATGACAAGTTACATTTATTCTACCATGTTTCTGAAAGTGCGGGTTATTAATAAAATTTTATATGATACAGTATTTTTTATAAATGCAATGTTTTCCAAACATTACACAAAACACGTACTACTTTTGTAGTACATGTTTATTCATTTTATTTATTGTTAATTTTAAAGTGTCAGTATCTAACCCTTCAGGTTTTCATGAATGACAGTGGTCATTTGTCATATTTAAAACTGTTGCCTTTAATTAGTATTTGCATCTGCAGGGATGTAGTTCTTAGTATTTTTCTATTTTACTTGAATTCATAGTTTCCTTGTGAATTGAGATTAGCTGTGGGTCAGTGGTCCAAGTAATTTGAGCACAAAGTGAACTACTGTCCAGTTCAGTTTGGCCGGGACAGTAATCATTTGTGTAGCCACTTGTTATGATTTCATATTGCGGAGTTCTTGTTTTCTCTGTAGTCATGCAGTTTTAATTTTAGTCTCTTCCTGTTTGCTGTGTAATTACACAGTTTTATTTGTGTTGTATTGTGAAAAAATTGTGTAGATGATTTTAATTTTAGAATGGTTTAATGAATTTACAGATTATGAACTAAGAAGGGGAGCAGGTGGGACTGTCGTAAACATGATTTGAAATAACAGAATGTCATTATGTAACATTTGAACAAGAATTAAGTCTTCCTAAGTTTGCTGTTTCATTTAGAAATACTGTTTCTGTATTTTTATTGTAGTGAAATGCAGTGCAGTAATCATTTCGGAAAGTGGTAAAAATCTGAGCTCTTCAACCTTTATGGAGTGAAATCTTTCTTATTACTAGAAGGAATGCAGATATGTCATGGGACTTTTTGTAGTAATTCTTTTGGTGACTGAATAGCTGTCATTATTACAGTGCACTGGGAATGAACTGGGAATCTGGTGAAATAACAGCACTTAAACCTGCATGGAATGTAATGTGCCTTTAATTTCTTAAAGAATTAGATTGTTCTGAGACATTTTGTAGTACTTGCCATACCACTTTTTCAGTGAACTACTGTAATGCTGTCCTTATGATACCATTAGCCTGAGATGTAAACAAGTGCTCAATTATTTCACCAAATTTCCAGTTCTTGATATCTGTGTATCATGGCTCTCAAAGAATATTTGAGTGCATGCGAAATTTAAGTGTAATAAGTACAGCAATTTGTTTGCTGAAGAATTGATACAGGATGCGCTACAAAATATCTGGGAATCATTTGTATCCTTTCAAGAAATTAAAAGCAGCTTTCACTCTACTTAGGTTAAATTAGTTGAGTGTTTAGATTTTCATGGCTTTCCATTTCAATTTACCTGCACACTGTGCCTCTAAAATATAACTTGGTTACTCTTCTTCAAAACATATAGCCTAATAGGTACATGCTGAAATCAACATTTTTATTCCTTGTCCAACATCTGAACTTGTAATTTCTGTTAGTGTTGAACTATTTTTTGACAGCATTTTTTCTTGCAGAAACTCAAAATAAGAATATCATGTTTTTGAAAAGATTACCAAAAACATCTATTATGAGATTATAAAGGGAAAAAAAAATACAAATGCAAAAATTAAGTTAGCATTAGCAAAGGCACATGATGCAAGAAAGCAAGCTTATATAGCATCAGCCAAAAAAAAAAAAACCCCTTATTTCACCCATCCACTCACTCCAAATGTCTGTCAAGTTCTGCTTTGAATCTATTTAAGCTATCAACTTCTACGACAGATGGAAGTTTGTTCCAGCAATCAACCGCACATCTATCCTACAACTGTCTCCTCAATTTGAATTTATGTCCTCTCAAGTGATTATTCTGAGCAAGAGGAACAATTCCATCAGCATTGAGCATGCTCAAACCATTTGTGGCTTTATACACCTAAATCAGATCACCTCGCAGGTGCCTAGTCACCAGACACTGTAATTTGCAAAACTTAAGCCTCTCTTCGTAAGAGCAACCCTTTGTTCCATTCACTAATCTTGTTGCCCTTATCTACTCATTCCAACAGCTCTACATTCTTCTTAAAATGAGGCCTCCAGACCTGTATACAGTACTCAAGGTGTGGTCTGACTTTGAGTACTGAATACGAAAGCATTGCCTTATACAAGGGGATAATCACCTCCTTATCCCTGCTAGAAAAATTTCTGTATATCATTGACAAGACACCATGAGCTACTTTTGCAGACCGTCTGCACTGCTCAGAAAACTTCATATCTGCCTGCACAATTACCCCCAGGTCCTTTTCATTCTCTACCACTGTCCGTGTGGTACCACAGAGTTGATACGTTACTCTGGGATTACTACTTCCCATGCGTAGTACTTTACATTTGTCAATGTTAAATTTCATTTGCCACCTCTCAGCCCATATGCTCAACTTTTCTAGATCCTGTTTCAGCAGTGTATTGTCATTAACAACCCTGCCAACTTGGACATTAAGCCTGATATACCATCATCAGTATCATTTATAAATACAGAAAACAACAATGGACCCAACACCGAACCCTGAGGGACTCCACTAATAACATTAGTCCACGAAGAGCAATGTCCATTGATTACCGGGCGCATTATAGCCTTAGTTGCTAATGCGCCAATAAAACCCAACAACAACCATTGATTACCACTCTGTCTTCTTCCACTCAACCATTCCTTTGTCCATAGCAGCAATTTGCCTCCAATGCCACACTTCTCAAATTTGTGCAGCAGTCTTCCATGTGCAACAGTATCAAAGGCTTTTCTAAGATCCAAATATATGATATCAAAGTTATTTTTTGCATCCAGTTCCTTTGTGACTACATCATATTATCCAATCAAATTAGTCAGACAAAACTTCCCCTTAACAAACCCATGCTGTGTCCGAGTTATAACTGAAGTCTTGTCTAGATGATCCTGCAATGCTTCTTTAACCAGTGCATCCATTAATTTTCCTGGAACAGAAGTTAAACTAACAGGTCTGTAGTTACCTGTTAAAGAGGGCGCTGACTCTTTAAAAATTACAGGCTCCGAAACAAAAGCGATGTGTTTGCCATTTTATTTACCTAATTGTTATTTTGTATTGAACTTTATAAGTAGCCATATAGTTCTAGATACGCTGGTTATTTTTAATTTAGATAAGAGTTTTTGTAGATTACTACTTAATATATGTAAAACTGTTGTTTCATTCAAATCTTGCAGCCATTGTTTTTGTATAGAGTGGTAGGGAATTCAAATTTTTAATTGTGGTAACTAGGTAGCTCTAATGTAAAATTATATAGCATAATTTGCATCCCTGCATTTAGGATTCTATTAGATAGTGTAGTATTGACAATTAATTAATTAAATTTATTGATCTTATTAATTTAAAATATCATGCCCCAGACTAGAGCAGAAAAGCAACAGGCACAAAGTGGCAGGAGTGCTGACTCGGGGAAAAACTGAGGGGGCATTTCTCCAACGCATCACAGCCTAAAAAAATGTGCAACTTGTGAAATGTTTGCCAAACTCTCTGGAATGGAACATGATGTCTTTGTGTGTGCCAGGTGCAGAGTGTCTAGAAATTAGGCGTCAGAAACCAGCATTCTGATGGGCATCTATGAGAGCTTGAGGTGTAGGTTAGATGATGGTATATCTTGATATTGATGATGGTATATCAAGCTTAATGTCCAAGTTTGCAGACGATACAAAGGTTGGCAGGGTTGTCAAGGACACTACTGACACTATGCTACTGCAACAGGATCTGGAAAGGTTGAGCAGATGGGCTGAGAGGTGGCAAATGAAGTTTAACATTGACAAATGTAAAGTACTACACATGGGAAACAGCAACCCCAGAGCAACGTATCAACTCTGTGGTACTACACTGACAGTGGCAGAGAATGAAAGGGACTTGGGGGTGGTTGTGCAGGCAGATATGAAGTTCTCTGAGCAGTGCAGACGGGCTGCAAGAGTAGCTCATGGAGTATTGTCAATGATATACAGGAATTTTTCCAGCAGGGATAAGGAGGTGATTATTCCATTGTATAAGGCAATGGTCAGGCCACACCTAGAGTACTGTGTACAGGTCTGGAGGCCTCATTGCAAGAAGGATGTAGAGCTGCTGGAACGAGTACAGAGAAGGGCAACAAGATTAGTGAATGGAACAAAGGGGTGCTCTTACGAAGAAAGGCTTAAGTTTTGCAAATTACAGTGTCTGGAGACTAGGCACCAGCGAGGTGATCTGATAGAGGTGTATAAAGCCTTGAATGGTTTAAGCATGCTCAGTGCTGATGGGATTCTTCCTCTAGCTCAGAAAAATCACCTGAGAGGGCATAAATTCAAATTGAGGAAAGACAGATGTAGGATAGACGTGCGGAAATTTGCCTTTAGCCAGCGGGTGGTTGGTTGGTGGAACAGACTTCCATCCCTTGTGGTGGAGGTTGATAGCCTAAATAAGTTTAAGGCTCAGCTGGACAGGTATTTTGAACGAACAGAGGGGTGAAGTGGAAGTGGGTTTTTTCTTTTTTTTTGGCTGATGCTGCATAAGCTTGCTTTCTTGCATCAAATGCCTCTACTAATGCTAGATGCCCTCGAAGAAATTAATATGAGGGGCCCGTCAAGCTCTCAGCTGCCCAACACAACGCCAGGGCTCACTCCTGGGCATCAGGCAACACAGCGGCAATCTCCATGGCAGAATGCACTGGTCCCACAGGAGTTAGTTATCATCGGTGTCTCTATTGTCAGGGAGACAGGGAATATATTGTGTAAAAATGATAGATGGAATACCACCAGGGTATGACTGCCAGGACTAAAAGTTGATGACATAAAGCATATATCATCTTTTAAGGGCAAGAATGGTGATAGTGTTGTTGTACACGTTGACACCAATGACATTAAGAGTAGGAGATTTGCAGATTTACTTAACAAGTACAGGTCAATGTTGCAAAAAAAGTTGCGAATTAGGGTTAAATTTGAAAGTGTCTGCAATTCTGCCAGACACAATAGGAGGGAGTACTTAATGAGAGCCTTGTCAATCAATTTTGCCCTGGAGGAAATGTGCAAGGCTCAAGGGGTAAAATTTTTTTCAGCCTAGTCTGTGTTTGTTAACAGAAGAGACTGCTTCTACAGGGGTGAGATACACTTAAATAGAGAAAGGGTGCAAGAATATTTCCGGATGCTATCGAGGCAGTGTTAGGTGGGTCGGAAAACTGCTAGCCTGGGGGGGGGGAGATTCACAGACTAAAAGGTTAAAAGTAGGCAGAGGTGTAGGTGGTTCTTGCACTACTTCTATTAGAATAAGCAGCGGCGTGGAGCGAGGGGTGTTGGGGGTTTTAGGGACTGATGGCAGTCATCGTGAAACAGGTACATGTATACCAATGCCAGAAGTATAGTAAATAAATTTGATGAATTTGAAGAGTTGGTCAAGACATCAAAGGTGGATGTTGTTGGGATAGCAGAGACATGGTGTTAACAAAGATATAAGGAATGCAGAACTGGAATTGTACAGAAGAAATAGGCAGGATAGGAAGGGAGAGGGAATTATGCTGTTAATTAAGAAAAACATAAAATCAAAAGAAGTGCATCCAGTTGATATTGATGAGCAGTATACTGTTGAGTCAGTTTGGTGTGACATAAGCACTGCGAAAGCAAAAATATAAGTAGGAGTGTGTCACAGGCCTAATGACTCGAATGAGTACAATGAACAATTGTACAGAGAAATAGAGTGGGCTAGTATATCAGAATGTCTTATAATGGGGGATTTTAACTTCCCAGATATAGACTGGAACTTATGGGTTGGTCACTTACACACTAGTAAGATTTTTTGTGGATTTATTGGATGATTGTTTTCTGCAGCAGCATGTTTGAGAGGCAACCAGAGAGGGTAATAGTAGTAGTAGTAGTAGTAGTGGCACATGATGCAAGAAAGCAAGTGTAGGAGCTTATGCAGCATCAGCCAAAAAAAAAAAAAAAAAAATCACCACACCATTCCCTCCAAATGCCTGTCCAGTTCCTCCTTAAATTTATTTAACCTATCAACTTCCACAACGTCAGATGGAAGTTTGTTCCAGCAATTAACCACCCGCTGGCTAAAGGCAAATTTCCGCACATCTATTCTACATCTGTCCTTTCTTAATTTGAACTTATGTCCCCGTAGGTTCGTAATCTGAACAAGTGGAAGGATCCCATCAGAATTCAGCGTGCTCAACCCATTCAAGGCCTTATAGACCTCAATCAGATCACCGCGCAGGTGCCTAGTCTCCAGCCACTGCAATTTGCAGAACTTAAGCCTCTCTTGGTAAGAGAATCCCTTCATTCCCCTCACCAATCGTGTTGCTCTTCTCTGTACACGCTCAAGCAAATCTACATCCTTCCTAAAATGAGGCCTCCAGACTTGTACGCAATACTCAAGGCGTGGCCTGACCATTGCCTTATACAGAGGGACAATCACCTCCTTTTCCCTGCTAGCAAAATTCCTATATATCATTGACAAAACCCCATGACCTGCCCTAGCAGCCTGTCTGCATTGCTCAGAAAACTTCATATCTGACTGCACAATTACTCCCAGGTCTTTTTCATTTTCTACCACCTTAAGTGTAGTACCACACAGTTGGTACGTTTCTCTGGGGTTACTTCTACCCATATGCAGTACTTTGCATTTGTCAAGGTTGAACTTCAGTTGCCACTTCTTAGCCCATCTGCCCAAATTATCTAGATCCTGTTGCAGTAGCACACTGCCATTACTGTCATTAACAACCCTGCCAACCTTTGTGTCATCTGCAAACTTCGACATTAAGCCTGATATACCTTCATCAATATCATTGATAAATACACAAAACAACAGTGGACCCAACACCGAACCCTGTGGGACTCCACTAATAACATTAGTCCACGAAGAGCAGCACCCATTGATTACCACCCTCTGTCTTCTCCCACTTAACCATCCTTTTATCCATTTATGCAACTTACCCTTAATACCATTCTGCTCCAATTTGTACAGTAGTCTTCCATGCGCAACAGTGTCAAAAGCTTTCCTGAAATCCAAGTATATGATATCAAAATTATTTTTCGCATCCAGTTCCTTTGTGACCACATCATAATAACCAATCAAATTTGTCAGACAAGACTTTCCCTTAACAAACCCATGCTGTGTTTGAATTATTGCTGCAGTCTTGTCTAGATGATCCTGCAATGCATCTTTAACCAGCGACTCCATTATTTTACCCGGAACAGAAGTTAAACTAACTGGTCTGTAATTACTCGTGTCACCCTTCGATCCACCTTTGTGAATTGGGGACACATTTGCACATCTCCAGTCCGTGGGAACCTCCCCTGAGTCCAAGGATGCTCTCATAATTATGGCTAAGGGTTTGCTTAGTTGCTTTGCCGCCTCCTTTAAAATAACTGGATAGATCCCATCCACCCCAGGTGCCTTTCTTATGTTTAACTTCAACAATTTCTCCTCCACTTTGCTCTCAGTTATTACAAAATCATTAAGCACACTGCTACAATTTGATAACCTTCTTCCATTTTCAAACTGTAATAATTCCTCACGTGTGAATGTAGATGCAAAATACTCATTCAGTTTGTTTGCTATCTGAGCAGGATCATCAACAGTCGAACCATCGATGTCAAGTGGACCAATCATATTCATCCCCTTCCTTTTAGAGTTTATATAAGTAAAGAAATCCTTGCTGTTTTTCTTAGCATCCTTTGCCAAAGATTTCTCGTAATCCGCCTTCGCCTGCCGAACCTCCTTTGTGACCTGATTACAGACTAGCTTATATCTGCCACAGGCTTCTGCGTCACCTGATAATTTATATGCATCCCATGCATTTTTCTTCTCTGTAACGAGTCTCATTAGTTCATTTGATAACCATTTAGGCCTAAACCTTGAACGATATTTCTTAATCGGTATATAAAGTCTAGTAGCTTCCACGATTAATTCCTTGAATGCTTCCCACTTAGAATTTACTGTTGGTAACATCGTCAGTTGATCCCACTGTACAGAATTTAAAAACTCTGAGACCACTGTACTCCCCTTTACGGAAGCAAAAACCCTTTCCTTTACCCCTGACGGTAGTTACCTCTTTGAGTAAATCCCACTTCAGCACACTGTGATCACTGCCACCTAGTGGTTCCTTTATCTGCAAATTCTTAATACACGAATGATCACTGCTGATAACCAGATCAAGAGTGTTACTTTCTCTGGTTGCCTCTCGAACATGCTGCTGCAGAAAACAATCATCCAATAAATCCACAAAAGTCTGACTGGTGTGTGAGTGACCAACCCACAAGTTCCAGTCAATATCTGGGAAGTTAAAATCCCCCATTATAAGACATTCAGATTTACTGGCCCACTCTATTTCTCTGTACAATTGTTCATTGTACTCATTCAAGTCATTAGGCCTATAACACACTCCTACCCTTATTTTTCCTTTCGCAGTGCTTATCTCGCACCAAACTGACTCAACAGAGCACTGTTCATCTATATTAACTGGGTGCACTTCCTTTGATTTTACGTTTTTCTTAATTAACAGCATAACACCCCCTCCCTTTCTGTCCTGTCTATCCTTTCTGTACACATTGTACTCCCCAAATTCCAGTTCTGCATTCCTTATATCTTTGTGACACCACGTCTCTGCTATCCCAAAAATATCCGCCTTTGATGTCCTGACCAACACTTCAAATTCATCAAATTTATTTACTATACTTCTAGCATTGGTATACATGCAAGCATACATGCTCCTATGCCTATTCCTTGTTACCCTAACACATCCCATATACCCAACTATTCCATGATGACTGCCATCCGTCCCTGAAACCCCCAACACCCCTCGCTCCAGGTCGCTTCTTATTCTAATAGAAGTTGTGCAAGAATCACCTTCACCTCTGCCTGCGGTTACTGTTAAACTATTAGTCTTTGTATCCCCCCAAACTAGCAGTTTTCCGACCCACCTAACACTGCCTCGATAGCATCAGCAAATATTCTTGCACCCTTTCTATTTAAGTGTATCCCATCCCTGTAGAAGCAATCTCTCCTGTTAACAAGTACAGTCCAGGCTGAAAAAAATTCTACCCCTTGAGCCTTGCACAATCCTTCCAGGGCCGAATTGATCGACAAGGCTCTCATCATGTACTCCCTCCTATCGTGTCTGGGCAGAATTGCAGACACTTTCAAATTCAACCCTATTTCACGGCTTTTTTTCAACAGTGACCTGTACTTGTTGAGTAATTCCGCCGGTCTCCTACTCTTAATATCATTAGTGCCAACGTGTACAACTATATCACCTTTTGTGCCCTTGATTGTAATACTCTTGATCTGGTTATCAGCAGTGATCATTTGTGTATTAAGAATTTACATATAAAGGAACCATTAGGTGGCAGTGATTACAATATACTGATGTGGGATTTACTTAAAGATATAATTACCATCAGGGATAAAGGAAGGGGTTTTTGCTTCCGTAAAGATGACTACAGTGGTCACAGACAGTTTTTAAATTCTGTATAGTCTGTATAGTGGTATCAATTGATGATGTTACCACTAGCAAATTCTAAGTGGGAAGCATTTAAGGAATTAATCATAGAAGCTACTAAAAGTTTCATAATTATTAAGAAATATTATTCAAGGTTTAGGCCTAAATGATTGTCAAATGAACTAATGAGACTCGTGGCAGAGAAGAAAAATGCATGGGATGCATATAAATTATCAGGCGACACAGAAGCCTATGGCAGATATAAGCTAGTCTGTAATCAAGTCACAAAGAAGGTTAGGCAGGCAAAGGATGCTAAGAAAACAGTAAGGATTTCTCAACTTATATAACTCTAAGAGAAAGGGGATGAATCAGATTGTTCCACTTGATATCTATGGTTTGACTGTTGATGATCCTGCTCAGATAGCAAACCAACTCAATGAGTATTTTGCATCTACATTCACACGTGAGGAATTATTACAGTTTGAAAATGGAAGAAGGTTATCAAATTGTAGCAGTGTGCTTAATGATTTTGTAATAACTGAGAGCAAAGTGGAGGAGAAATTGTTGAAGTTAAACATAAGAAAGGCACCTGGGGTGGATGGGATCTATCCAGTTATTTTAAAGGAGGCGGCAAAGCAACTAAGCAAACCCTTAGCCATAATTATGAGAGCATCCTTGGACTCAGGGGAGGTCCCCACAGACTGGAAATGTGCAAAAGTGTCCCCAATTCACAAAGGGGGATCGAAGGGTGACACGAGTAATTACAGACCAGTTAATTTAACTTCCGTTAGGGGTAAAATAATGGGTCACTGTTTAAAGATGCATTGCAGGATCATCTAGACAAGACTGCAGCAATAATTCAGACACAGCATGGGTTTGTTAAGGGAAAGTCTTGTCTGACAGATTTGACTGGTTGTTATGTGGTTACAAAGGAACCGGATTTCAGGAAATCTTTTGACACTGTTGTGCATTTAAGAGTACAGTACAAATTGGAGCAGAATGGTATTAAGGGTAAGTTGCTACAATGGATAAAAGGATGGTTGAGTGGGAGAAGACAGAGGGTGGTAATCAATGGGTGCTGCTCTACGTGGACTAATGTTATTAGTGGAGTCCCACAGGGTTCGTTAGGCACCTCCGTAGCCAGGTGGGAAGGAGCAGCAGTGCGCAGCACACGCTTCTTGATTAGACCAGGGTTCGAGCCCGTCACCACCAAATGAGGAAAGGTCAGGGAATGATCACCGCATATCCCGGAGCAATATGTCCTTAGTTGCTAATGCTCCTAAAAACCAAATAACAACAACAACAACAGGGTTCGTTGTTGGGTCCACTGTTTTTTTTTGTATATTTATCAATGATATTAATGAAGGTATATGAGGCTTAGTATCGAAGTTTCCAGATGATAGAAATGTTGGCAGGGTTGTTAATGACAGTGTGTTACTACAACAGGATCTAGAAAATTTGGTCAGATGGACTGAGAAGTGGCAACTGAAGTTTAACATTGAAAAATGCAAAGTACTGCATATGGGTAGAAGTAACCCCAGAGAAATGTACCAACTGTGTGGTACTACACTTAAGGTGGTAGAAAATGAAAAAGACCTGTGAGTAATTTTGCAGTCAGATATGAAGTTTTCTGAGCAATGCAGACAGGCGGCCAGGGCAGGTCGTAGGGTGTTGTTAATGATATACAGAAATTTTGCTAGCAGGGAAAAGGAGGTGATTGTCTCTCTGTATAAGGCAATGGTCAGGCCACGCCTTGAGTACTCCATGCAGGTCTGGATTCCTCATTTTAGGAAGGATGTAGATTTGCTTGAGCATGTACAGAGAAGGGCAACAAGATTGGTGAGGGGAATGAAGGGTTCCTCTTACCAGGAGAGGCTTAAGGCTCTGCAAATTTCAGCAACTGGAGACTAGGCAGCTGTGAGGTGATCTGATTGAGGTATATAAGGTCTTGAATGGGTTGAGCATGCCGAATTCTGATGGGATTCTTCCACTTGTTCAGATTACGAACCTAAGGGGCATAAATTGAAATTGAGGAAGGACAGATGTAGAATGAATGTGTGGAAATTTGCCTTTAGCCAGCGGGTAGTTAATTGCTCGAAGAAAGTTCCATCTGTCGTGGAAGTCGATAGGTTAAATAAATTTAAGAGGAACTGGAAAAATGTTTAGAGGGGATTGTTTTGTAATTTATTTTATTTATTTTTGGCTGATGCTGCATAAGCTCATACACTTGCTTTCTTGCATCACATGACGCCACCACCACCACTACTACTACTGTGTCTCCCTTTGATCCTCCTTTGTGGATTGGGGTCACATTTGCACATCTCCAGTCCATTGGCATCTCCCCTGAGTCCAGGGAAGCACTCATAATTATGGCTAAGGGTTTGCTTATTTCCTTTGCCACCTAACTGGATAGATTCCATCCACCCCAGGTGCTTTTCTTGTGTTTATCTTCAATAATTTCTCCTCCACTTTACTCTCAGTTATTACAAGATTATCTAGCTTACTGCCAGAGTTGAATACATCTCTGGCATTCCCCTAGCTGAATAACTCCTCATGTATGAATGTCGATGCAAAATATTCATTTAGTTTGTTAGCTACCTGAGCAGAGTCAACAACAGTTGAACCATCGATATCAAGTGGACCAACTTGGTTCATTCCCTTCCTTCTAGAGTTCACATAAGTAAACAACTCTTTGCTGTTTTTCTTTGCATCCTTTGCCAAAGATTTCTCATAATTTGCCTAACCTCCTTTCTAACTTGGTTACAGACCCGCTTATATCTCTCATAGATTTCTGTGTCACATGTTAATTTATATGTATCCCATGCATATTTCTTCTCTGTCATATGCCTAATTGGTTCATCTGACATCCATTTAGGCCTAAATCTTGAACAATATTTCTTTGTTGGTATGAAAAGCCTAGTAGCTTCCAAGATAAGTTCTTTGAATGCTTCCCATTTTGAATTTGCTTTTGGTAACATCATCAGTTGGGTTCACTGTATAGAATTTAAATACTGTCTCAGACCACCGTAGTCACCTTTACGAAAGCAAAAACCCTTTATGGTAGCTACCTTTTTCAGTAAATTCCACTTCAGCATACTGTGATCACTGTCACATAGTGGTTTCTTTATCTGCAGATTCTTGATGCATGAAGAATCATTACTGATAATCAGATCAAGAGTATTACTCCCTCTGGTTGCCTCCCGAACATGCTGCTGTAGAAAATAATCATCCAATAAATCCACAAAAGCCTTGCTAGTGTGTGAGCGAACAACTCACAAATTCCAGTGAATATCTGGGAAATTAAAATCCCCCATTATAAGACACTGTAATTTACTGGCCAACTCTTATTTATCTTCACAATTGTAATCATCAGATTTATTAGGCCTATAACAACACCTACTCTCATTTTTCCTTTCCCAGTGCTTATGTCACACCAAACAGATTCAACATTGCATTGTCCATCAACATCCATTGGATGCACTTCCTTAGATTTTATGTTTCTTAACTAACAGCATAACCCCTTCTCTTTCCTGTCCTGTCTATCCTTTCTGTACACATTGTACTCCCCAAATTCCAGTTCTCCACTGCTTATGTCTGTGTGACGCCATAACTCTGATATCCCAACAATATCTGCCTTTGATGTCTTGACTAGCACTTCAAGTTAATTGAATTTATTAACTATACTCCTAGCATTGGAGGACAATGGTAATCTACATGACTATGGTATTAAGAAAAGCCTCAATTACTGAAGTATTGAATTGTCAATTCAACAGACTTTGGAAGTAATACATGATGTTTAGTGAACCAAGATTTTTGTCCACACAGGACCAAGAGGTGTTAACTGCCTCAGTCTGAGGGTTAATATATCTTTAATTTGTAGGTAATAAAGAAGCTAGCCTTGCTTTCCTTTATAAGTATGAGATGAAAAAATCAAAATACCACATGAATCATTTTTGTTCTCTTTTATGACCATTTTATGGATATGATTTTTTGGTATCTTATAGTATGACAAACATCAATAGGGTGCCACCTCAAACCTCCACAGAGGGTACTTGCAAGGTCTTCAAATTCTCAATGTTTCATTTAGAGTAAGTGCAGTAAAATATATGGTATTGCAACATTCATTCATATTTTTTTTATAACATTCTAGCATTTTTGGTGAATGCATATTTCTATCCAGTTTAATGGGGAATGGAGATGCTATATTAGGAAAACGCAGCAGAATTTATTTGAACAAATAATGGTTCTTTTGAAATTAGTTTCAGCAATATTCATTAGAACAAAATTTTGGTACAATGAAATAATTCTGTACCCTGACAAAGTTTGTTGTAAAGAATTTTACTGTGAGTGTAATTCTTGTATAGTGAATTTTTATGAAAAATTTACAGATTAAGATTTCTAAAAGTTGTTAGATATGCGCTAGTTCTTTGTTCTTGATTCCTTTAGTTTTAGAAAAAACTTCATTATTAAACATCAGAAAGCAAATTAAATTTTTTACTAGAATCCTCTTTCAATTTTTCATAAGATTATATTAAGATTAGTTTCTAGCATTGTCGTTAGGTAGTAAATGGCATGCAAATTTACTAAAAACAGTGTCAACACCATTATGAATTTAAAACAAGTTTCTTTTCATAAAAAATATCTTCCAGGTCCAGTAAGTACAGCAAGTACCACATCAGGAGCTGTGAATCCACCATCACTGTTAGTTAATGCCACACCAGCATCACCCATGATTACTCCACCTGCAGAGCTAGTAGCTCCATCAGAAAATGAAAATAAGCGGAAACGTGAAGATGACCAAGATGACTATGATGTTGAATGAGTTTTCCAAATAGGAAAATAATTACATTTTACTTGTAAAAATTTTTACCCTTTTTATGAAATTTTGGGCCATTAACTCAAGGAAGAAAAAAATTGTCATTCTTATTTTTGGTGCAAAAGTAAGGTTGTAAATCTTAACTTGCAGAAGCAAGTTGTAATAAATATGGTTAAATCCTGTACTTCTTTTTTAGAAGTAATTACATTTTGAATTCTGTACAGGTAAGTATTAAATCAAAGAAGTATACCTAAGGTATACAATGCTTTTGAAAATACAAAGGTTTTTAATTATGTTGTTCAGGATTTTCCAGTATCCAAAGCCAAGTTTTGTTTCACAGTGAACCAAATTAAACTGATGTGCTGTTCACTCAAATATTCTCGTAATGCTGGATCACTTTAATGAGCACGGAATTTGTTAAACCATGCCTTTGTGTTTCATTTTCAAGTGCTTGCTAATTTGAACTTTTTTTAGGGTGAACAAGTTTAAGTCCATATGTGGTAAGTATATGCTGGACTTGCACTACAGGTATGGCTTTATAAAAATCGCTCTGGAACTAAACCAAAATGATCATTCTCCACCATTTGTTACTTGAACACCACAGCATCTTTTTTTCTTACCAAACTTTGTCAGTATTGAATGTTTACCAAGATCATCAATGTTTAAATATATTTCTGAAACTTGTGTGCCCAAACTAGCCACTCTGAAAAAAAGTTTTCTTGATTTGATGATACATATTCACTGTGCAAGCTGGCTTTAGGACAGGATTCTCAACTATGGATTACCTTTACCTAATATCACAGCTAATGGAGAAAGCAAATGAATATAAAATGCCATTATGCCTGGCATTTGTGAATTATGAAAAGGAATTTGACTCCATACAGCATAAGGCATTGTTTCGGGTACTGGAAAGATAAGGCATCCCATACATTGATTTTGAAGAAAATATATGAGAACACTACTTCCTCTATTAGACTAAACAAAGACAGTAGCAAATTTAAAATTGAGAAAGGAGTTTGACAAGGAGACAATATCTCCAAAGTTATTTACTGCTGCCTTGAAGCTTTCAGAAGACTGGACTGGTTGTAGAAAGGAGTAAATGTAAATGGAGGGTACCCAAACCATTTACAGATGACATTGTGATCATAAGCCATGATTCCGAAGAATTAGAGGAAAACCTTAATCAGTTATGCAGAGCTAGTAATGATTTCGGACTAAAGCTGAATATGGTTAAAACAAAAGTAATGATGAACAAGTATGCACAGAAAGGGATATAATCATAGAAATTGAAAATGTGGATTCATATACTTATCTTGGACAAGCCATTAGATTACAGATGGATAATAGCATTCAGGAAATATAGTCACATACTGAAGAGCAATATCCCAATTTGTCTGAAACACAAAATAATGAACAAATGTATACTCCTCCCCAAAATAATGGAAGAGAAGCTGAAAACTACACAGCAAAGAATGAAACAAATTATATTAGGAATCAGACTGTTGGATAAGAAGATAAATACATAGATTAGGCAGCAAACTCAAGTAAAGGACATTCTTATCAAAACTAAAGAACTGAAATAGACTTAGGCAGGATACATAGCTCAAAGACAATTACAGATGGACTAAGAAAATAACAGAATGGTACCAAAGAGGAGCTAAAAGAAAACCTTGAAGACAACAACTGAGATGGACAGAAGTCAAGAGTTTGTGGACAGTAAATAGATGGCCATTGCACAAAAAGAAGGAACTGGTAAGTTACTGCAGTGGATTAAAAATGGCTGATGATGATTCCTGTGTTTTATGAGAATATTTCCTTTGTAACTGGTCAGTTCTGAAATTATCCTACACATTTTCGGTAATAACATTTCAGATAAACATTGTTTATTTAAAGATAAACAGAATGTTGTCCAGTGTGATCTCACTTATCCAAAGCAAAGAGGACCAAAACCAAACTTTTGCCTTTTTTTATAGTAGTATGAAATTCATTTATTATAATAATCACTGAACAGTAGCAGGTATTGGAGAAAACCAAGGGGAGAAATATAGGAGAGTATCAGATAAATAATAATTATAAACAAACATTGATCAAACTTACAAGGTGTGGCAATAAAATGAACACAAACTGAAAGAGCTCAAAAATGGTTTTATTTTTATGCAAAGTAATCGCTACCTGATTGAACACTTATTACTGCATTCTAAAATTTTCTGAAAAAAAGTCAATGAAGGCATCCAACTAGATGATGTTTATTCTGGCAGTTACATTTCTCTTTATCCTCAACATCCTGAAATTTCCTTGATGGCAGTTTTCACCTTGGGAAAGAGGAAGAAGTCCACTAATGTTAGATCTGGAGAGGGGTGGATGGTTAATTTGTACAATGCCATTTTTTTCCCCAACAAGCGCAGAATGGGCAGGGGGCATTGTAGTGCAACAAGAACCATCTGCCTTTCTCTCATCTCAAAATTGCAGCCTCACCCGGGAAATGTTCTTCAGTAGTCTAAAGCACCTGTCCACAGAATGTAGCACTGACTGATTTGTCCCTTCAGGGTTAAATTTCTTATGAGATCACCACTTGTCAAAAAACATGATCAGCATTGTCTTGACCCTGGACTACTGTAAATGAGACTTTTGGGGACTTGGCAATTATTTTGAAGTCCACTGCATGCTTTGTCACGTCTCTGGGTCATACGGAAACAACCGACATTCATTTCCAGTGACAATACAGTTGAGGAAATTGAGGCAGTTGTCAAGTCTGTATGAAGTTTTTGCATAACGACATTCTTTGTTGCTTCCCTTCATCCATGAGGCCGTGTAGCACATATTTTGCATAGATCTTCCTTTCCCCTAAGTCTTTATGCAGAATTTGATGAATTATCCTTATTCATATCCAAACTGATCAACCATCCTTATGAGGGTCAAACAACCATCTCTTGCCAAAATTTCTTGAACTTTTGCAACCCTGTCCTCATTTTGAGAAGTTGGCAGATGCCCACTCCATGGGTTATCATGAACACCTCATGCCCATCTTTGAACCACTTATCCCATTCAGACGCTGGTACAACTTATTGTAGCAACTTACCCTTAATACTTCATCACCATAAAGTTTTTAACATTTCACACATTTCTGTTGCAGATTTTCCCAGTTTAAAGCAAAATTTGATATTCGTTGCTCCATTGCAAAATTGTGACAAAGAACATTAATGCTACCCACAAAACTGGTTGTTACTTGCAACCTGCCAGCTTAATGGTCAATCTCTTTACCACCATCTGTTGGAGGAAGTTTAAGCTACTGCACTCTTAAGCTACAACATACCAGTTCAGTTTATTTTTAAACATGACCACAACAGCACCAGCCCAGGAATTTTGTCACACTTCATAGAACTAATGTGGAAGAAAATTATAATTGGCACAGGACATGGGTGCTTTAAACTGCAGCACCTGTGTTTTACAAGACAGGGAAAGCCTAATGACAAATTTGATAGGATATTATGATGTGGTTCAAAGGAACTGGATGCAAAAAATAATTTTGATATCATATACTTGGATTTCAAGAAAGCTTTTGCCACTGTTGCATATGGAAGACTATTGTACAAATTGGAGCAGAATGGTATTAAGGGTAAGTTGCTACAATGGATAAGAGGATGGTTGAGTCCGAGAAGACAGAGGGTGGTAATCAATGGGTGCTGCTCTTCGTGGACTAATGTTATTAGTGGAGTCCCCCAGGGTTCAGTGTTGGGTCCACTGTTGTTTTGTATATTTATCAATGATATTGATGAAGGTATATCAGGCTTAGTGTCGAAGTTTGCAGATGATACAAAGGTTGGCAGGGTTGTTAATGACAGTAATGGCAGTGTGCTACTGCAACAGGATCTAGATAATTTGGGCAGATGGGCTAAGAAGTAGCAACTGAAGTTTAATAACCTTGACAAATGCAAAGTACTGCATATGGGTAGAAGTAACCCCAGAGAAACGTACCAACTGTGTGGTACTTAACCAACACTTAAGATAGTAGAAAATGAAAAAAGACCTGGGAGTAATTGTGCAGTCAGATATGAAGTTTTCTGAGCAATGCAGACAGGCTGCCAGGGCAGGTCATGGGGTTTTGTCAATGATATATAGGAATTTTGCTAGCAGGGAAAAGGAGGTGATTGTTCCTCTGTATAAGGCAATGATCAGGCCACACCTTGAGTACTGCATACAGGTCTGGAGGCCTCATTTTAGGAAGGATGTAGATTTACTTGAGCGTGTACAGAGAAGGGCAACAAGATTGGTGAGAGGATTGAAGGGATCCTCTTACCAAGAGAGGCTTAAGTTCTGCAAATTGCAGTGGCTGGAGACTAGGCACCTGTGCGGTGATCTGATTGAGGTGTATAAGACCTTGAATGGGTTGAGCACGCTGAATTCTGATGGGATCCTTCCACTTGTTTACATTACGAACCTAAGGAGGCATAAATTCAAATTAAGAAAGGACAGATGTAGAATAGATGTGTGAAAATTTGCCTTTAGCCAGTGGGTGGTTAATTGCTGGAACAAACTTCCATCTGTCGTTGTGGAAGTTGATAGGTTGAATAAATTTAAGGAGGAACTGGACAGGCATTTGGAGGGAATGGTGTGTTTTTTTTTTTTTTTTTTTTTGGCTGATGCTGCATAAGCTCATACACTTGCTTTCTTGCATCACATGCCACTACTACTTCACTCGATACTTTTAAAAGGTTGAGTAAAGTAAATGGTAATGGAATCTACTCTGTGTCTGGTCATGACCACAAGGGGACAAATATAAATTGAAACAGGATGGTTGCAGAAATTTGCCTTCAGTCAGATTACTTCAATAAATCTCTAGTATTGTTGAAATAGGCATATAATTTTTTTTTTTTTAATGAAAGATACTTGTTGCATTATACTTAAATTTTGGTAGATTTACTTTTCAGGAAATACAGTGGCAGACAAAAAAAAATGCATCACTTGTGAATTTTGCAAATTATGTTTTGCCCTGCATTGTGGGTTACAGAAATGTTCAAAATGCATTTGTTAGATGGGATATATATATATCTCTGTGAATGAAATCCAATAAAGACTCCACCTGATATACCTAATTGCCATGAATATCTTCCCAAAGGGTAAAATGCATAAATAATAGAAAAATGAAAAATCATGTAAATGGCAGTCATGACAATCAAACATACATTTTATTGCATTTACGTGTAGAAGCTGAAATGACAAGTTAACATAACAGTACAGTATACCCCCCACTATTCGCAGTATCTGTATTTGCGGTTTCGTGGTCGCTGATTTAATATAAGATGAAACCTAAAATAATGTGAATTTTAAAGTGCCGTGAACATTTTCCGACATAAAAAAATATGGGCATGGCTAAAATTATCTTTCCTGGTCAAAACAGGGTAGGGGGAGAGGGGTGACAAAATCGCGAGTGTTGATGTTTCTCGCTAATCCTTGTTCAGTATGTGTTATGTGCTTGTCATGGAAGGTTTCGTCGTTTGCTTTTAATTTATATGCTTATAAATTTATAAATTGATATGCTTACAAAAGTGATAAATCAACCGTTTTGAAGTGTAAAACAGACTTTTTCTAGTGTGTTAATGGAAGAAAGTGACTTTATTGTGGACAAGTTCTTTCTAACCTGTACAAAAATAATATGGCTACGAATAACAAGGGAAATGTGAAAAGATCAAAGAAGGTGATGACATTAGAGAATAAAATTGAGTTATTAGATTCGTGATGTTAAATTAGAAAAAATGGAAAAAGCTTTAAATCTGTGGATAGAAGACCGAACTCAAAATAAAATTCTGTTAAGTTCACTTATCATTCGTGAAAAGGCAAAACTGGTGATAGCACTGGCGGGATAAGTTTTTTAGCTAGCAAAGGCATTGGTTTGAAAGATTTGTTTGAAATTTCTAATAAATATTACATTTAATATTAAATTGTTTCTTACTTTCATTTCGATGCCATCTGCTTGCATTTCACTATGTACAGAGTCATATTATGAAGGTACATATAATACATACATAAACAAAATTTTAGACTAGTTTTTCTTATAAATTTCATACCCTGGTACGGAAAATCCCTTTATTACTATGGGAGCCATAACTCAGTATTCGCGTTTTCGGTATTCGTGGCATTTCTCAGGAACGTAACCCCCACAAATAGCGGGGGTTTACTGTATTATGTACTGTAAATCAGCAAAATAAGCCCCTAATATTTTGTTATTCCTCCTTGAGCTGCAAATACAGCCTTGCAACGCTCTGGCATAGAGTTAATTAACTTCTGGATATGCAGTTGCCTAATTTCGTGGTACTGCACTCTTACAATGCTCTCCTGCAGCTGAATCTTACTTGTTGGCTTCTGAGCAATTTTAGAAGACATTATGTACCAGCAATTATTCAATAGGATTCAGATCTAGACTGTTACCAGTCCAGTCCAACACTGTAATGCTAGCATTTCTGAGGTATGACTGCAACTTAAGGGATAAAAACATCGTTATAAATGTGTTTTAAGCCTGCGAGACAAGAAGACAAACTCATCATTAAATCTAAAAAGCATAAAACTTACCAATTTTTCTGTGTGCAAGGTGCCGAGTCCTGTTAAAAAAATGCAATTTTGGACATCTGTAATAACAGGTTTCAGGCACTCCTCCAAGATAGCAGTGTAAGTTTCTGCATTCACCATTCTGTTAATAAACTTAATTTGCCCCACCCCCTTTGCTTGTTGTGTACCATCTGACCGACAGGGAACTTTACAGTCAGTGTTATGCAGCTAGGCTGGTATACCTGATTTTTGTCAGAAGACAAAAATCAGAGGTATACCAGCTTCCCATCCCAGCCATGCAGGTTGAATTTTGATTTGTCAGAAAAGATGGTGTTCCATTGCTCTTTTGTCCATGAAATGTGTTTTAGCCCAAGAAAGTCGCTTGTTCCTCAGTTGTTTGGTCAACAAAGGCTTCTTCTTTGGCTGATAAGCAATCAGTCTGCATTCCAAAAACCGTCTTTGGGTAGTTCTTCCACTTGTTTCAACACCATAGGCTATCTCAAAGTGCAGTTTTAGATCAGGAGCACTAGCACGGCGATTACGAAGTCATAGCCTTTTCAAATATCGATCTTGGGAAGGCATAGTCACTCTCTTATGGTCTGATCCAGGGCTTCTCTTCACATCACCAGTTTCACGCTTTAATTTCAGCACTCTGGATACTGTTGACAGCCTATTTTATCAGCAATAGCATGTGTAGAAAGCCCTTCCTGGGACAGAGTACCAGCTACTTTTTTTTCCCTTGATGTCAACTGAACATATGGAGCCATGCTTACACCTCTGCAAACAGGATACTAATGAGTGTGGTGTGTATACCCTTCCAACACCATAGTTATAGAAACAACTAACGCAATACCTTGCAATTACTGTCTGGATGCAATAGAAGCATGATTTGACACAATACCTTTGATTTGCGACAAACAATCTTATATGTTTCACTACAAATGTTACTTTTTTTTTTTAAAGTGATGCAGCTTTTTTGTCCGCCACTGTACGTGTTAAGGGAGGTTGTTTCAAAAAAACAGAAGTTGAAGGAATAAATGAGGAAGAAGAAAAGTTGATTCTGTGAGTTTGAAGTTGGACAGTAAAAAAAATGCCAACTGGTTGCAGCACATGTTTGGAAGAGAGTGGGATTTATAGAAGCCAATTCAGAAAACCAGTGCCCATGGAGGTATCTATAGAAAATGCATGTAGCAGAAACAGAACATCAAAGAGACAGTGCAGAAACTTCTTTGTTAGAGACGGGTCATTAATTAAGAGGCCTCTGCAGCCGAGTGGTAAGGAGTGCAATGGCACATGCTCCCTGAGTAGACCAGGGTTCAAGCCCCTGACTGCTAAATACGGTAAATCTACACCGATATTATAATATCGGTGTAGTGCAATATCATGGCAACTTATAATATAGGTAGTGCAATGTCATGGCAACTTGTCGTTGAAGGCAGAGTACAATATGCGTACAACAACTACTTTGTAGTTTCTTAAGAGTTGTCTATGGTGTATCTACACACCGATATTATATAGATATTAAACTCTTAATGTATTATGCTTTGTGCATTTAGTTATTTTAAATATTGTCATATACACCTCTTGGCATCTCTCATATTGTGTGATTATCTTCACAAGTGGGTCGTCATGTCTGCAATACCAGGGTACCTGCCCACCCACTGATGATAGGCCAATAGCCCTGAAACATGTCTGGTTGGTGGTACTCACTGAGAATAAGTAACAATAGTCTTCTCTATTAGCGAAGAGTTACTTATTCGAGGTAGTGCAATATCATGGCAACTCGTCATGAAGGCAGAGCACAATATGAGAAAGAGCAAATGATGCCTACAACAACTACTTTGTAGTTTCTTAAGAGTTGTCTATGGTGTATCTACACACTGATATTATTTAGGAAGAGTAGAAAGTAAGTGCAATGGGACAATAATTGGATTTGAGGGATTTGTCACCCTTTTTTAAGAACCAGCTGGATATCAACAAATTTCCAAGCAGAAGGAAAAACACCGGTGGAATAAGTTTAAAAAGGCGACAGGAAACAGGAGTAAGCTTAGGTGCACAGGTTTTTATAACAAATGGAGAAATATAGTAAGGACCTGATGCTTCCATAGAATCAAGATTGTTCAAAATTCCTCAGACATCCTTTTGACAGAAGACCACAGCAGACATTGGATGGAAAGTGTACTAGAATGTTAGGTGGTACTTTACCAAGGTTATCAATTACGAGTTAGAGGAAAAGTAGGATGCTAGCAGGTCAGCTTTATCTTTAGCTGAGGTGGCCATAGAACCATCCAGTTTTGATAGAGGTGCAAATAAAGGTGGGCAAAAGTTACATCCAACAGATGAAAGGTTTTAGATAGGTTTTTAGATAGATTGTTTTAGATGAGGTGCTTTGGCAAGAGCCCAGACTACTTGACTACATTTGGACAAGAAGCAAGTTTTCTACTCTTAGCTTGTTCAAAATCTAGTTTAAACTGATTAATAACTGCTTTGCAATTGTTGCAAACTATGGAGTAGAGAAAGAATGAACCTGCAAATCACAACATGCAAACATTCTTATTGTGAACACACCTTAGCACATTTATTGGAAAGCCAAGATTTAGATAAAGGATGAGATTTTAAGATGGAGAGTGTAATAAAGGATTTCAACCCTATAAGAATAATTTCACTGACATGATTTGAACAAACATTGGAATCAAATTTAAAACAGTAATCCAACCAAGGAAAAGTTGGTTCACAGAACCAACCTTTCCTTGGTTGGATTACTTGTGAATGAAGTCTCAGATCATCCCATTTTGCATTCTTGTAATGCCAAACAGCATGGATATCAACAAATTTCCATGGAATTTTGAGGAAAAATTTTGAATGGCCATAGAGAAAGGCTACATTGGAGATGAGATCATCATGAAGTTGTTATCTGAGGTGCCTAGAGCACCTCTCATCTCAACCATGTACTTAGAAGAGTTGTGACAAAAAGATCAAGCATGTTGGCTGCATAGTTAGGACTGTCTGGTATTCTGGTAGGTAAATGAGCAATCTGGGAGAGAGAGAGAGAGAGAGAGAGAGAGAGAGAGAGAGAGGTCATTAGTAATTATAAAAGCCATCTTGACCAGCTGGGTCCATGTGACTAGAAAACAGAAGCCAGCTGGAGTTGTGAACATTAAAAGCACAAAGGAAAATTACCTCACTGTTAGGAAAGTTGAACCGGAGAAAGTAAGGTTTCACAGAGAGCAAGTTAAAGAGTTCCAAGTGATGAGGGGAGTTGGGAGAACAATAGATGGATTTGACAGAATGTGGTAGAGATTTTAAGCCAGAGGAGATTCCAAATTACTAAGTATCTTACAGGGAATATCAGCATGGACATATGCACAAGTACCACCTTAGAAGTGAAAGGAATCATACAGCAAATATGAGCAGTAGTTGAATCAACTGATAATTGGGATTCTGCGAGAATAAATATATGGGGCTTGGCAGACTAAGTGGAAATGGACATTGCTGAGACAAGGTATATTTTTGAAATGAACGAGGAAGTGTTTGGAAGCCTTAGATCTTTTTGTAGATAAATTTGATTATTCATTAGTAAGAAAAGGTGGGGAGGAGGGCATGTATGAAGTAATCAAATTTTTGCATATTAAGTACATATAGCATGAATATACCCAGCTCCTTCACATAATGTGGCCTCGGCAATGCTTCCCCCTTCCATAATATTTGAACTCCATCCAGTCACTATCTGGCAGAGTAGAGGCAGCAAGATCAAGCATGTTGGCTAGACAGTTGACCAGACCAAACCTATTGATTCTCCTGGAGAGTTACCAATAGATTTGGTCTGGTTGACCATCTAGCAGCTGGCCCGTGAACAGTTTTCGATCTGTACCCATGAAATGTAAGGAAGATTGGATAATGCCATGATGCTCATTATAACCTAAAAGACACCAATGTTACTGCATGATAGAAGAGATGGTGAAGTGGATTTAAAGGAGTGGACAAATGAGAAGGGATGAGTAAATCATAAATAGGTCTTGTATCATTTTGTTAATGCTAATAAACTTCTGTGCTTTTTTTTTACACAGGGGATCACATGATCAATATTTGAAATATGCAAAATCATTTCCTGCCCTTGCAATGCTGACTTCATTTCTACAAATCAAAACATGGCATGCTTTATGTACCTGGAAAGGTCTGTTTTTCGTATAGCAGTGCTTTTTAGAAAAACAGAACTGAAAATTTAGAAAAACAAATGATTTTTTCTGTTGTCATGTTGCTTGTTTTCCTTTCATATATAAAGTTGTTATAAATATGAGGTGGTAAATCTGCTTTGTAATTACCCTCTATTTTTTATAATTATTTTGCACAACATACTTAGTAAATCACATACAGAAGGTTAAAATGGTTGTGGAGACAGAAAAATAAAACAAAAAGCAAAAGCAGTCTGATCTTTTTATTTTTGTGAGGCAACCATCAGAGTATATTTATCACAGTTTTTTTGCATATGCTGTTTTAAACAGATGAGGCACTGAAAATAGTTGGTGTGGTTGTCTTAAATGGAAGATACAGAAAATACTCCACTCCAAAATAACTATCTTTTTGAATATCTGTAAACTTCATAGAAATGGTGAAATACTGTATGACTTAGAATTAGAGTGGGAACGCAAAGTCAAACCATTTTCTTATCTGAGCATCAGTATATGTTCTATTGATGAAAATTTGGGTTTTATTTAAAATCTATACCAGTAAGCATAAATATTATAATATTGAAGACAGATACTGTATATTTAAATATCTAAACAAGCACCTGGAAGAATAAGGGAATCTTCTTGCTCCCTAATCACACAAATTCAAATTCAGCCATGACAAAACATTTAACTCAGCAGATTATCTGCACTGAAGTTCCAACAGTTGCCAAAAAAAAAAAAAAAAAAAACAGTAATATCTATAAGTTATAACTACCAAGCTCAGTCATATTTGTGTGTTTTTTTTTTTTTAACCATACTACAAAACAACCCACACAACAATCTTAAAATAATAAATTCACTTCAGTGTCAAACATTTGTTGTGAAATTTTAAACCAAATGAAGAATGCAGACAATCTTAGTTTTACATTTGATGAACAATATGAAATAAATAAAAATAAAACTTTTCTCAAGATTTTTAACAAAAATTTGGCAACTGCCATCCTAAACGATGTTGATTTTACTTGTGAAAACACGCAATGGAATTTCAGTTACAAAGAGTATATAAACATATATAAATGCCAAACAAATGCATTTCAAATATAACTGCTCCATGTCGTGACCAGCACAACAAAGACAGTATGTTTATCTTAACTATTTATACTTAAAAATGTAAATAAATTTACAAAATACAGTGTTTTGCATCTACAAGAAATAAGGAATGAAGCTGAAATTTAATGTTTTAAATATGAGATTTCTGTCCTGTAGAAATCAAACATTCCTATAAAAAGCTTTTCGTAAAGCAAAATTCAACAAAATTAGGAACTACAATGCCACTGGCTAACAGTCTTTGTATAATTAATATACAGTTCAACAATTATATAAGAAAAAAAATGCAGACTTAGATACTGTGATATTTAGATACATCACATCCTGATATATTTTTATATTAAAATTATGGCAGAACAGCAACAGGTTCACCATGGGAAGTACTCCATTGTGCGCCATTACCTCCAGTACGGAGGAAGAAAAAGTCTAGTTTCAGGGTAGCAAACAGTTGATCAGGCCATATATTAAAGTCTATACAAAGGAATATTTTATCACCGGTCATTTCCAATTCACACTTTCCAGAAGTGACTCGGATACCGCTCTTTCTCTGCTCGCAGAGCACTTATTATCGAGTCCTGAAATTATAAATTAAATTAGTTTTATGTCTATAAGATATAAAAGAAATACAGTATATTAAATGTAAGAGATTTCTGGGCATTAAGTTTTATTTCCTAGCAATGTATTAACCTTTTTTAAGTTGTACATCTGTTTAGATGGTCTTGCTGAAACATTTTATTATTTTTTTAAACTGCAACAGACATAGTATATCCTAATAATTTCACAATTTCTTCAACTGCAGATAAAAATTTTGTATCTCCTAGCTGTATTTATTTTTACTAGTGTATTAGTTCAACTGCACGATTTAATTTTCGTTCCGATTCAGTAAGCATCTATTACACAACTCTGACAGCTTATGTGCCTGTTACCTACAACTTGATGTCTGTCTGTATTACTAAACTTCATTGACAATAAATGAAATCCACTGCCAATGAGAGTCACACTAAGAGACAGTTGCAATGTAGATTCACTTCAGAGGTCTATACTGTGATTGTCTTAGTGTGACTCTAAATGCTCGTTCGTTTTTATGTATTTTGCCATTATTTTCTTTCTTTGAACAGCAACAGAAGACTGCCTTCTACAGCTCAAGAAAAATTAGCTTCAGCCAAATGTACACTTCTATATTTCTGAGTTAGGGCCACTAAAAAGAAACCCGACAGGAAAGCAATTACACTGAGTGGACAGAAATCATGTCTACCTAACAATGGGTAGGCCCACCTCTCGCCGGGATAAGGGCAGTCACGGGGTGAGGCATTGAGTCTACTACTTCATAAAAGCATTCCATAGGTATTTCCATCCATGCTTGCTGCACTGCTGTCCATAATTTCATTGCATTCCCAAGTGGAAGATCCAAAGCTCAAATGGACCTTTCCACAGCATCCCAAAGATGCCCCACAGGGTTCATTGTCCAGTGAATGAGGAGGTAAAATCTGCAAAATGCTCTTCGAACCACATTCTAGCCACCACAGCTCGGTGGGGAGCACATTGTCGTGCTGGAAGAGTCTATTGCCCTGTGGGTGCATGATGACCATGAAGGGATGCCGATGGTCTGCAAGGATGGACACATAACCTAGACCAGTGTTTCTCAAAGGGTGTGCCGCAAAATTTTCCAAGTGTGCCGCAAAATTTTTATTCTTTGGAAAATGTGCCACGAGAGTAAAAAGATTGAGAAACGCTGACCTAGACCATTCAGAGATGAGTCTAAATGTACCAGATGTCCCAACATGTGCCAGTTGAACATGCCCCAGACCATTACCAACCATCCACCTGCATGAACAGCCCCTTGCTGACATGACAGGTGCATAGCTTCATGCGATTTCTGCCAGATACGCACCCTCCCATCCACTCAAAATAACTGGAAACAGGATTCATCTGACCAGGAGACCCATCTCCAACCATCCAAGGTCCAGTGCAGATGTTCTTTTGCCCAGTTGAGGCAGAGTGTCCTGTATTGCGGTGTTAGCAATGGGACTTTGGTGAGTCGCCTGCTCCTATAAACTACTGCAGCCAATGATCGCATGACGGTATTGGTGGAGAAATTTCTGGCACCTTGTTGAAGTCGGCAGTGATTTGTGCCACTGTTGCTCTACAGTTGGCTGAAACAATGCGAGACAGACATTGATACGTCCATCCACAACCTTTCTCAGCCCACAGCGCTGTCCACGATGAGATGTTATTCCGGATACACTCTTGATACTGTCGAACAGGGATAGTGCAATTTCTGAACTGCCTCTATGATAGATTGGCCCATGCATTGGGCACCTACAATCATCCCTCTTTCAAAGTCGGTTAATTCATGACTCCATCTATGTGAATACCTGCCAAGATGGGTATTAATAATCAACCATTAGATCTTGAGGAACTATGAATATTCATATATAAATTAATGATATGAGGCAAAAATTAACCAGTGACAGAACTAGGTTATGCCTTTTCAAAAATGATTGTGAATTATTTAAAAACAAATGATTAACCATTTACAAAAATGGTCTAAAAAATGATACTAGAGAATGCACAAAACCTTTTATCTTGGGAAAATAAATACACGAGCACTTTCTATAGGGAGGGGGATTAAAGTTATTTCAGAATGAGAGACTTGGGTATTATGTTATGCAATACAATACAACATAAGTTTTAATCCAGTGTAAATAGGTGGCAGAAAAGCACATGGTGTCTTATCAGTGATTTATCACTTTTGTTTTTTAAATAAATAGCATTAGATCCAAAAAAAAAAAAAAAAAACCCTCTCCCATTTCACCCCTCCATTTGTTCCAAATGCCCGCCCAGCTCAGCCTTAATTTTTTTTAGACTATCAGCTTCCACAACAAAAGATGGAAGTCTGTTCCACCAATCAACTACCTGCTGGCTAAAAGGCAAATTTTCGCACATCTATTCTATAACCATCTTTCCTCAATTTGAAACTGTGCCCCCTCGGGTTCTTAGGCTGAGCAAGAGGAAGAATCCCATCAGCATTCAGCTTGCTAAACCCATTCAAGGCCTTATACACCTCAGTCAGATCACCTCGCAGGTGCCTACTCTCCAGGCACTGCAATTTGCAGAACTTAAGCCTTTCTTAGTAAGAGCACCCCGTTGTTCTCCTCACCAATCTTGTTGCCCTTCTTTGTACTCGTTCTAGCAACTCTACATCCTTCCTACAACAAGGCCTCCTGAACTGTACACAGTACTGTAGTGGGGCCTGACCACTGCCTTGTATAACGGGTTAATCACCTCCCTGTCCCTGCTAGCAAAATTCCTATATATCATTGACAAGACACCATGACCTGCAGCCCATCTGCACTGCTCAGCAAATTTCATATTTGACTGCAAAATTACCCCCAGGTCCTTTTCACTTTCCTGATTGTAGTAAAGTTGGTACGTTTCTCTTGGGTTACTGCTACCCATATGCAGTACGTTGCATATGGGTAGCAACTTCATTTGCCATTTCTCAGCCCATTTGCCCAACTTGTCTAGATCCAGTTGGAGTAGCATACTGTCGTTAACAACCCTGCCAACCTTTGTATCATCTGCAAACTTGGACATTAATGCTGATATACCTTTATCAATATCATTGATGAATACACAAAACAACAATGGGCCCAGCACCGGACCCTTGTGAACTCCACTAATAATATTTGTCCATGAAGAGCAGTGTCCATTGATTACCACTCTCTCTCATCTTCCACTCAACCATTCCTCTTCAATTTGTACAGCAGTCTTCCACGTGCAACAGTATCAAAAGCTTTCCTAAAATCCAAGTACACAATATCAAAATTATTTTTGGCATTCAGTTCCTTTGTGACCACATCATAGTATCCAATCAAATTGGTCAGACAAGACCTCCCTTTAACAAACCCAAGCTGTGCCTTAAGTATTACTGCAGTCTTGTCTAGATGATCCAGCAATGCTTCTTTAACTAGCGGCTCCATTATTTTCCTCAGTACAAGTTAAATTAAACTAACAGGTCTATAGTTACTTGTGTTACCTTTTGACCCCCCTTTGTGAGTTGGCGATGATACATTTGCACACCTCCAGTCCATGGGGACCTCTCCTGAGTCCAAGGAAGCTCTCATAATTATGGCTATGGGTTTGCTGCCTCCTTTAATATAACTGGATAGATCCCATCCACCCCAAGTGCCTCTTATGTTTAACTTCAACAATTTCTCCTCCACTTTGCTCTCAGTTATTACAAAATCACTTAGCTCCCTGTTAGAGTTTGATAAACTTCTGGCATTCCCCTCATTGAATAACTCCTCATGTGTGAATGTAGATGCAAAATACCCAATTGTCAACCCATCTATGTTAAGTGGTCCAATCCGATTCATCCCTTTCCTTCTAGAGTTTTACACAAGTAAAGAAGTCTTTGCTGTTTTTCTTTGCATCCTTTGCCAAAGATTTCTCGTAATCTGCCTTCGCTTGCCTAACCTCCTTTGTGACTTGATTACAGACAAGTTTATATCTGCCATAGTCTTCTGTGTCACCTGATAATTTATATGCATCCCATACATTTTTTTCTTCTCTGCCACGAGCTTCATTAATTTATCTGACATCCATTTAGGCCTGAGCCGTGAACAGTTTTTCTTAGTTGGAATGAAAAGCCTAGGTAGTCTCCAAAATCCCTGAAGGCTTCCTATTTATAAATCAACATTGGTAACATCATCAGTTGATCCCACTGTACAGAATTTAAAAACTGTCTGAGACCCTTGTAATCACCTTTACGAAAGCAAAAGCCCTTCCCTTTAGCCTTGATGGTAGTTACATCTTTAAGTAATTCCCATATCAGTACATTGTGATTACTGTCACCCAGTGGTTCCTTTATCTGCAAATTCTTAATGGATGAATAATCACTGCTGATAATCAGATGAAGAATATTACACCCTCTGGTTGCCTCTCGAATATGCTGCTGTAGAAAACAGTCATCTAATAAATCCAAAAAAGTCTTGTTAGTGTGGAAGTGACCAACCCACAAGTTCCAGTCAATATCTGGAAAGTTAAAATCCCCCATTATAAGACATTCTGATTTACTGGCCCACAATTTCACTGCACAATTGCTCATTATACTCATCAGAACCATTAGGCCTATAACACACCCACCTCCTCTCATTTTTCCTTTCCCCGTGCTTATGTCACACCAAACAGACTCAACACTGCATTGTCCATCCATGTCGACTGGCTAAACTTCCTTGGATTTTATGTGTTTCTTAACTAACAGCACAACCCCTCTCCCTTCCTACCCTGTCTGTCCTTTTCTGTACACATTTTACTCCCCAAATTCCAATTCTACACTGCGTATATCTGTGTGATACAATGTCTCTGATATCCCAACAATATCTGCCTTTGATGTCTTGGCTAGCTCTTCAAGCTCATCAAATTTATTAACCATACTCCTAGCATTAGTGTATGTGCAAGTATACATGCACCTGTTTCTACTCTTAGCTACCCTAACACAGCTCATGTATTTATTTGTTCAACTATGACTCCCAACAGTCTTGGAAATATCCTTTGCCCTGCTTTCCATGCTGCTGCTGCTGTTCATTCTAATAGAAGCAGTGCAGCAATCACTTTTGCCTGTGCCTGCAGCCATTATTACCCTTTAGTCTGTATCCCCCAAGCTAGCAGTTTTCCGACCCTTTGGAAAGGAAGATAAATAGGGAGAGGAAAGTCTCTCTACATAAAACTTATGATGCCTGAAGGCAAAACCTAAAATTTATAATGTTGAAAGTTGGTGACCAGCTATGAACACATCCTAATCTCTATGAGAAACCGCTTAGAAATTGCAGTCTGCAAAGCTCTTGTCAATAATGCAGGTAGTCAGGTTCGAGCAGTCCGGACTGCGAAAGAATAAAATGAGTATTAGTACCACAAAAGAGGAAAGGCAGGAAATAAATATACATCCCCAGCGAGTACCAGCAGGTTAGATTCCATGAAGTTTACTTTAAGAATACGTATATGTCACTGGAATAAGTTATCCTCCAAGGCAGGTAGTCTGGTCAAGTTCTCACTTATTTTGGTAACAGCATCACACAAGGATCCTTATCTTCCATCAAGAATTTGTAGCCCTAATTGTACAATTTTTTGATTTTGATGATTGTTTCCTATCCTACACTCACAAGACAATGTCAGCTGCATCTTCCCATCTGAACTGTCAATAGCTTCAGTACCTACTAATACTTTTGATGTGTCCTTACAACCTAACAAATTCTCTTTAGCAAATAAACCCACACACACACACACACACCTCTCTCTGAACAATGTTCTAGTCAAGAAACATATAGATGGGCAAGGTAATCACTGGTTACAGTGTCAACAGCCTCATATTCTTATTTGTGATATACACAGTCCATTCCGGTTATTTGGGACACATTGGGACTAGTGCATTTTGGCCCGATTAAGCAGCTGCCCCAATTATCCGAAGTTTCACGTAAATAGTTAAAAATACAATGTAATCCCCCCCCCCCCTTTACAATTGGTTCACTGTACAATCAAATCATGTTACAACGAACTCAACATTGTAAAGTACCGTTCACTATACGATGTGCAGTAAGCGCCGGTCATTGTGATCACGTTTGTGAATTGAATTTTAATTCTATTAAACAGCAATTCTAATTAGCGAAAATAGGAAGAATATTATCCATAGGCTATAAAAGCAAAGCTATAAACACAAATTTACTCTTTATTACCTTACCAATTAAAAAATTAAATGATACATGAAAATTGGAAGAATATATGTGATAACCGGAATAATTAATACGTACTGTAATATGTACGTACTAATTAGTTGACATTTCTGTTCACCGACATTTGTGGGTGGGGGTTAAAAATTAAAACAGTAAAAAGATAAGCAATCAATAACAAAGAACATGGCACACACAAATTGCAAGTAACACAATACGTGCAAGTGAGAATGGAGTAACGAGTTACAAAGCTTTAAAAATAGGAATGAAGAGAAGATCTGAAAATTATTTTTTTATATGATTGAAGATTTCATGGAAGTGTAAACACATTTCACCATAATAACCCACAGAATTCCAGCTGTCGGTATTATCGCAAATTCAGTAAGATCACGTTTACTGTCCATTTATGATAGATTCCACTAACAGAAAAGCCCAATACACAGGTGACTGCAAATTGTTTTTATTGTTTTATGGATGTGACCTCCAGAATTTCGACTGAACCACGTGGTACCGTTGGAGACAATCGTAGGGTAATCTGCAGTGCTGCGGTCTCCTGCCCCGATTAAACGGTATGCTGTCCCAATTAAGCGAAGAAAACCCTGGCTATTTTCTCAATTGCTATTTTTTAAGATTTGCCCCAAATAAACGACTGTCCCGATTAACTGGTGGCCCAAATAACCGGAATCCACTGTGCATATATATATGAGTAATATGGAAAGAAAGTTAATAAAGTGTAACAAACTAATACTTATGGGCCAATGCACTTGCTACAGTAATTATGCATTACGACCATAACGTGTATAAAATATGTCGAAGACAATACCAAGATGGATTTAAAGAAACACAAAGTAAGGTTTAGTAAAGTAAGGTATGTATATATAAATATATATATACAAAAAAAATTAAAATATATACATAAAACTTATCGCTGTCTACCCACAATATAGGTGACTTCAACTGGGGCCAATCACCCAGACCGAAGGCAAAAAACAAGGAGTTCTCTGTTTCTGTAATGATCAATATCTGCTAAGATATATAAATTTAGAGATTAAGTAATTTGAATCTAAACCAATTAAAGGTAGTTAATTTTTTTTTTAGAATCAAAAGAAAGATAATATAAAGTATTAATGCAAGCACATATTGAACATCGTTGACCTGACAGAGAACGTAATTTAATAATTAAAATAAGAATAAATGTAAAGTATAAGGCATATCTACCGTATCCAGGACATAATGTAGTAAAAACAATAGTCGTCATGAAAGAAATAACAATCCCTCTAGCGAGTTAATATACATGTGGTAACCCAATGTGATGGATATGGTAAAAATAAATAAATTAATTAAAATTAAGTTAACACAAAGAGAAACATGCGGATAGTAGTATTACTAGTGGCATGTGATGCAAGAAACAAGTGTAGCTTATGCAGCATCAGCCAAAAAAAAAAAAAATTACAAAACAATTCTCTTCCTCAATTTGAATTTATGCCCCCTTAGGTTCGTAATCTGAACAAGTGGAAGAATCCCATCAGAATTCAGCGTGCTCAACCCATTCAAGGCCTTATACATCTCAATCAGATCACCTCGCAGGTGCCTAGTCTCCAGCAGCTACAATTTGCAGAACTTAAGCCACCTCTTGGTAAGAGGATCCCTTAAACCAATCTTGTTGCCCTTCTCTGTACACGCTCAAACAAATCTACATCCTTCTTAAAATGAGGCCTCCAGACCTGTACGCAGTACTCAAGGTGTGGCCTGACCATTGCCTTATACAGAGGGACAATCACCTCCTTTTCCCTGCTAGCAAAATTCCTGTATATCATTGACAAAACCCCATGACCTGCTCTGGCAGCCTGTCTGCATTGCTCAGAAAACTTCATATCTGACTGCACAATTACTCCCAGGTCTTTTTCATTTTCTACCACCTTAAGCGTAGTACCACACAGTTAATACGTTTCTCTGGGGTTACTTCTACCCATATGCAATAAGATGAATAAAAACTAATAGAGTAGGAATAATAGAACCTGAACTCCGTGAAGGAGAAAATATAGTAGTACAAATAAGTAGTCTCCTACATCCTTGGATTACCCTAATAATTTCGAGAAATAAGAACAAAGAGTGTAGGACAGCTTAAAGACGATGCGAGATATAAGTTGTAGCCCGGGATTGCAAACCCATTCCTATAGTAGGACCCTGAGCTGAAATTGCATGTCATCTTAGTGTGAACCTAAGTATATACAGTGTGATTATAAAATAAAAGAAATGATACACTATAATTTGCAGGCTGGTGGGTACAAGTTTTCTAAGCCGTAAGTCACCAAGGAAGCAAAGCGTATCCTATGTACGTAATATACATGGCTCTAAATCCGTAATTATGGTAATTATATAGAAGTAATGAGTTCAGGAAGTACATTTTTGAAATTAATTATATTTATCGCCTTCCTGAAGTGGTATTTCAGGTAAGCGATAGGGAAATTATTATTTATCAACTTATTGTACAATGCTATTATGTTTGCTGCACAGGTTGTATTTTTATTGCAAATAGAAGCAATCCTCAGGTATTGATTGGGACAATATATATATATTTTGCCTATGTGTAATCTTTTGTTGTCTTTATAACCTGAAAATAGTGTTATACTGGTTTCATACATTGCTCCTCAACTGTGTGGTTTATTTTGTCTGTCTTTTCACCATCCATTTGTATGCAATGTAATTCCTGCTCTATTGCCTTCCTGCCAAAGGTACTGCACTGCATACTGCTAATCACCTCGTAAACTTTACTACAAAGAAAAAGTCCCCGAGTACAAGAGCAAGATTCAGAAGGTCTCATCTTACATCTTCCTATAATGGTACTATACAGTCTCTTCTGTGTCAGCTCCTGACTCTGGACCTTATTCAATTCCTACCATTGTGCTTTTGTGTCAGTCTAACCTATCTGCATCAAACAGTATCCATTAATCACATGGAGGTCACAGAACTGTCTCCAATGTTATGAATGACTGTGGTAACTTCTTGACCTGCACTTCAGTCAGAACATCCACTGCTTGATGAGCAAACTAGTAGTTCTCAAAACTCCTCTGCTTTCTTCCAACTTCCATATCTATTGCCATACTGAAACTGAATTAATGAGACTAATTTCAGACATTTTTCCAGGTAAATTCTACATGAATAACATAGAAATTAAGAAGCGGTACAGGGTTATGGTATTAATAAAAGAGTGCTTTGTTGTGTTGAGATTCTTATGCTCCAAATCTCTTTTTGAAGCTCTGTTAATGAATACTATCTGACTATCTACTGACTACAAGACTATCTGACCTAATTATGTATCCCCTAGCTCATAAGAACTCATCTATAGACTTGATTTTCCAGCATGTTCAACGTTTTAATTGGCAAATCAATATTATCTTGAGAAACTTTAATCTTCACCTTTCTACCTATTATAATATACATTTTTTTTTTTTTTTTTGAAAACTCCAAACACTAGGGGAACCAATAGTACTTAGTACCATGCTTGCATTGGAGGTTGAGAAGACGAGAGAAGATATTTGTTAACATTAGACTTGAACTTCTGTAGACTAATTTTCAGGAAAGACATGAAGGAAGGTTGTTCCAGAAAACGGCAGTTGAATGAATAAACGAGGAAGATGAAAAGTTGGTTCTGTGAGTCTGAAGTTTCAAAGCAAATGGATGTTGGCTGGTGGCAGCATGTGTTCGGACTGTTTTGAAAGAGAGAGCGGGAATTATAGAAGCCAATTCAGAAGAACAGTGCCCATGGAAGCATCTGTAGAAAAGACATGCAGCAGAAACAGTACATATCAGACAGAGAGTGGAGAGACTCAAAGATGAGTCATTAATTAACCTAACTGCTCTCTTCTGAATGGGATCTAGAAGCCTCAGAGAGGTTTTGGGGGCACTGCCACAGATTTGGGAACAATATTTCATGGTAGGGCGGATTTCTGATTTGTACAGAGTGAACAGCTGTTTGGAAGAAAAGTAATGCCAAGAGCAAAAGAGAAAACCAAGTTTTTTAGATGCAGAGGAAGCAATATTTGTAATGTGTTTGTGCTAAGAAAGAGACTAGAAGTCAGGGTAATCCCCAAAAGAGATATCAACTTGCCTAGAAATCAGTGTGTCACCAAAGATAAGCACAGGAGCAGAAGAATCATTTTTTGTGAGATACAAGACAAGACTGAGTTTTAGAAGGATTGAAATCAACTAAGTTGTCTTTGCCCCACTGGAGAATTACCTGGAGATCGGCATTTAAGGAATTGGTAGCTGATATTCGAGAAGTTGAAGGTGATTAAGCAGGGCAAGGTTTCTGAAAATGGAAAGTGGAATGCAATGTGCTACCATCGGCAAAACTATGGATAGGATTTTCAGTCAATGGAAGGTCATTAACATACAAGAGGAAAAGGGTGGGGGAAAGAACTGAACCTTGGGGGACACCATCGTTAATGGAGAAGTTAGAAGACAGAGAGCCGTCTACCATCACCCTCAGTGAGCGAATCAGAGAGAGAGAGAAAACTGGATAACCAATTACAAAAAACAGTTGGAAAACCATAAGACGGAAGCTTGTTTATAAGACCTTTATGCCAAACACGATTGAAAGCCTTTGAGATGTCAAGAGCAACTGCTTGTTTCAAACTTTTCGACTAATAACATTAGTCCATGAAGAGTACTTCTCCCATTCAAATGTCCCTTTGATAGCAGTAACTTGCACTTAATGCGACGATGCTCCAATTTGTACAGCAGTATTTTATAAGCAACAGCATCAAAAGCTTTCCTAAAATCCAAGTACATGATATCAAAATTATTTTTGCATCCAGTTCCTTTGTTACTGCATCATAGTATCCAATTAAATTGGTTAATCAAGATCTTCCCTTAATAAACCCATGCTGCGATGGAAGCATAATTGTACTCCTGTTTAGATGGTCCTCGATTACTTCTTTAACCACTAACTCCATTATTTTTCTTGGAAACAAGCCAATTACAGAATTTGGAAACAAGCCAATTACAATGTGCAACATTCTTTTCCTGAACGGCCTTAGCACATTTATTGGAAAACTAAGGTTTAGATAAAGGACAAGATTTTAAAGTGGAGTGTGGGATAAAGGATTCCATTCCTACAAGAATAATTTCACTGACACGATCAGAGCAAACACTGACATCAGAAGTTTTGAAACAGTAGTCTGACCAAGGAAAAAAAAAAATCTCACAGGTCATCCCATTTTGCATTCTTGTAATGCCAAAAAACATGAGGTTGGGAATAGCCATGAGATAAAGGCTCCGTTGGAGAAGAGACAATCACCAAGTTGTGATCTGAGGTGCCTAAAGGACTACTCACTTCGACCGTTTACTTAGAAGGGTTGTTTGTGAGAAAAAGATCAAGTGTGTTGGCTGTATGGTTAGGATTGTTCTGTATTCTTGTAGTTAAATGAACAATCTGTGCAAGATCATTAGTAATTGCAAAAGTCTCAGCATCTCGACCAGATGACTCGGTGTGACTAGAAAGTGGACGCCAGCTGGAGTTGTGAACATTAAAATCACCAAGGAAAATTACCTCACTGTTAGAAAAGTTGGACTGGAGAAAGTCAAGTTGCAAAGAGAGGAAGTCAAAGAGCTCCAAGTGATTAGTGGAGTTGGAAGAACGGTCGAGACAACAGATGAATTTGACATAATGGGGTAGAGATTTTAAGCCAGAGAAGATTGAAAAGTGGAGATTCCAAATTACCGAGTCTCTGACATGGAATATTGGAACGGACATACGCACAAGTACCACCTTTGAGACGAAAGGAATCATACAGCAAATAATTTGGGCAACCGAGATGAGCAATAGTTGAACCAACCGATAACTGAGATTCAGTCAAAAAAAGTACATGGGGCTTGGCAGACTGCAAGTGGAAATGGACATCATTGAGATTAGAATTGAGACCACATATATATGTGAAATGAACTAGGAAGTGTTTGGAAGGTTTAGATCTTTTCGCAGATTAGTTTGACAATTCGTGGTTTATTCAATAGTAAGAAAAAGTTGGCGGGACATGCTGTATGAAGTAATGAAATTTTTGGATATGGCTTACACATGGTAAGAATATACTCAGATCCTTGACATAACATGGCCTCGACAATGCCCTCCCGCATACACACTACTCGGACTCCCTCCAGTCACTATCTGGCAGAATAGATGTAGCAAGATTATACACTAGCTGATCCGGAAGCCTCCTAGAGAGTTACCAATAGGTTTGGTCCGGTGTACTAACTAGCGGCTGGCCTGCGAACACCGTTTTAGAGCTGTACCCTCGAAATGTAAGGAAGATTGGATCTCGCCACGATGTTCATCATATCCTCAAAAGTCATCAGTCATACTGCATGATGGAAGAGATGGGGAAGGGTTGACTGGAACTTAGCTCTGGAGACTAAACATGGGTTGCACCACTTCAAGCCTCCAATAAGCAAAGTGATGGTATTGCACCAGTTGATGAGAGTGATCTTCCACCTAGCATTCATTTCTTCAATATTTTAGTTCTTAATTTACTTCAGGTTATTAACTTTCCAACTGGAGTGGAGAAGAGTTTTGATTTGTTATTTACAAATATTACCAATTTCTCCTTCAACAGCTGGGAATCCCCTTTTGCCCCTGACTACCTTCCTATCTCTTCCTTTGGCATTTCCTGTCTTATAAATTCAGAGTTGCTTTTCATCTCGTATTTTACTTAAATGTAATATTTCATGTCCGCGACGAAGAATAAACAGTTTAAGCACTAAAGAATATTTTCTTTCCATATAGAATATATACATATAAGGGGCGTTCAATAAATTATCTACCTACCTATGAAGGAAATGAGATAGAGGCAAAAACCTGTTTTTATTTTTCAATGTAACTCTCCTGAACTTCAATACACTTGTTCCATTTTGTTGGCAATGAGGAAATACCAGACAAATAAAATTCTTTTTCATGTTCATCAAAGAACGAGAAACATCAGACTTCAGTTCATTTTCATCAGCAAAGTGATGTCCACGTAAGTTTTTCTTGAGGTGTCAACACAGGAAGTAATCACTGGGGGCCAGATATGGCCTGTAAGGTGGATGGGAAAGTTCTGTAAAGCCACAGTCTCACAAAGCAGCAGCAGCAACAGGATGTGACCTATGCACTGGCATTGTCGTGAATAAACAGCACACCTCTGGAAAGTTTTCCACAGCATTTTTTCCTTATTACTCCCCAGTGACTGTCTGCTTGTGTTCCAAGAAATGAATGTACAAAATTGCCTCAGCATTCCAAAAAATGGTGCCCATAATCTTGCCAGCTGAAAGTTGTGTCCAAAAATTTTTGGGTGGGGGAGAACCGTTGTGCTTCCATTGCACCGATTCTTGCTTGGCCTCAGGGTCCCAGTGATGAACTCATGTTTCATCACCCATAACAATTCTGGAGATGAAAGTTTCAGGATCTCTTCCATAAAGTCTAAATTCTCCTCACAACACTAAACTGCATCTGCATAGGGGTCAGAAATCTGGGGACCCACCTTGCACTCACCTTACTCATCCCCAAATGTTCATGGAAGATGGTTATAATTGTTCCCTCAGATATGGCACATTCCCCTAGAGATTTAGGACACCTTTAAACATTTCTCATTCAGCAGAAGGGTTTCCATAGCTTGGCACATTTCTGAAGTGGTTGCTGACACAGGTCTTCCTGAATGTGGATCATCATCGATGGACTCTCTACCCCATATGAATTGTTTTTACCAGAATTCATTTCATCTGGTACTCTGAAGGTGTACTGTTGCCATACACAGCCACAATCCTTTCATGAACGGCCTTTGGCCCATTTCCTTTTTTGGTGAGAAACTCGACTGAATGATGCTCCAATTTCAGCAAATCCATAATTTGATACAGGTGTCTTCATTCTTTCTATTGCAGCAGGACAACCTAAAAACATTTGGGATCAAAATTAGTATGCTTCAAGTTGAGATATGTAGGAATAATAAATCACGAATCATCATTAGCCATTTTCAATACACTGCAAGATGAAAGCCTCTCCAGCAACTTTCCAGTTTCTTCTGTTTTGTGCAATGGCCATCCATTTACTACCCACATACTCATGAATTTCATCTGTCCATCTGTTGTTGTCTTCCAGTTTTTCTTCTAGCTCCTCTTGGGTACTATTCTGTTATTTTCTTAGTCCATCTGTCATCATGCTTTTGAGCTATGTGTCCTGCCCAAGTCCATTTCAGTTCTTTAGTTTTGATAAAAATGTCCTTTATTTGTGTTTGCTGTCTAATCCATGTATTTCTCTTATCCAACAGTCTGATTCCTAATATAATTTGTTTTATTCTTCACTGTGCAGTTTTCAGCTTCTCTTCCATTCTTTTGGTGAGTGCCCAAATTTCACTATGGTGGGGAGTATACATTGGTTCATTATTTTACGTTTCAGACAAATTGGGATATTGCTCCTCAGTATGTGACTATATTTCCTGAATGCCATCCATCTGAAATTTATTCTTCTCTTGACTTTCAGCCATTTATCATTATTACAGCTAATGACTTGTCCCAGATAAGTATATGAATCCACCTTTTGAATTACTGCTCCTTCAATGATTATATCCCTTTCTGTGGCATACTTATTCATCATTACTTTTGTTTTAGCCATATTCATCTTTAGTCGGATATCCTTACTAACTCTGCATAACTGATTAAGATTTTTCCTCTTAATTCTTTGGGATCATGGCTTATGATCACAATGTTATCTGCAAATCGTAAATTGTTTAGATACTCTCCATTCACATTGACTCCTTTCTGCACCAGTCTAATCTCCTGAAAGCCTCCTCAAAGGCAGCAGTAAACAACTTTGGAGATATTGAGTCTCCTTGTCAAACTTCTTTCTCAATTTTAAATTTGGTACTATCTTTGTCTAGTCTAATAAAGGAGGTAGTGTTCTCATATATTTTCTTCAATATCATGGGGTATCTATGCCTTGTCTTTCCAGTGCTCGAAACATTGTGTTATGCTGCATGGAGTCAAATGCCTTTTCATAATCCACAAATGCCAGGCATAATGGTGTTTAATACTCATTTGCTTTCTCTATTAGCTGTGATATTATGTGAAGGTGGTCCATAGTTGAGAATCCTGTCCTAAAGCCAGCTTGCTCTTTTGGTTGATTCTCAAGTATTATTTCTAATCTGCTAGTAATGACCTTGTGAACAACTTGTAGATGTGGGACAACAAGCTAAGTGGTCTATAATTTCCAATTTCTGATTTATCTCCTTTCTTATGCAGCACAATTACGATTGCATTATTCTACTCCTTAGGTGTCACTCCTTTCTTAATGTATTAATCTTCCCAGTTTCTATCATGTCTATTCCTCCCAATTTTAACTATACAGTAACTTCATCTTCTTCAATGCATGTTCTACCTCATCAGGAAGGATATGGGGTATGTCATATGTGTTGCTAATTTGTGATCCATCTTCCCCACTGCTGGCATCATTCCCTTGCTTCTTATATAAGGAGGTGATTATCCCTCTGTATAAGGCAATGGTCAGGCCCCACCTTGAGTGCTGTTTGTTATTGTTATTTGGTTTTTAGGAGCATTAGCAACTAAGGCCATATTGCTCCGGGGATATGCGGTGGTCATTCTCTAACCTTTCCGCATCCTCCGTATTTGGTGGGCACGAGCTCGAACCCTGGGCTAATCAAGAAGCGTGTGCTACGCACTGCTGCTCCTGCCCACCTGGCTACGGAGGCGCCACGGGTGCTGCATACAGGTCTGGAGGCCTCATTTTAGGAAGGATGTAGAATTGCTAGAACGAATACAGAGAAGGGCAACAAGGTTGGTGGGAGGAACAAAGGGGTGGACTAACGAAGAAGGGCTTAAGACTGCAAGTTGCAGCAACTGAAGACTAGGCACCTGCAAGGTGCCTAGTCTTCATCTGCCTGATTGAGGCAACTGAACTGACCTGATTGAGGTGTGTAAGGCCTTGAATGGTCTGATCAGGCTCTATGTTGATGGAATACTTCCACTTACTCAGATTAAGAAGCTGAGGGGGCATAGATTCAAACTGAGGAAAGACAGTTGTAGAACAGATGTACGGAAGTTTGCCTTTAGTCAGCGGGTAGTTGACTGCTGGAACAGACTTCCATCTGTTGTTGTGGAAGTTGATAGTTTAAATAAATTTAAGGCTGAACTAGACAAACATTTGGAATGAGTGGATGGATGAAATGGGAAGGTTTTTTTTTTTTTTTTTTTTTGCTGATGCTATATAAGCTTGCTTTCTTGCATCATATGCCTCAACTAATGCATGCAAATGCTAATACTTTATAGTAGTTTTCTATTTGAATTATGCCTTCTCTGCTATTTATAAGTACACCATCACTATTTTTCAGCTTCAGTATCATTTGTCTTTCTGTATTACTGCTCGTGGCTGCTGATTTTAAGTCCTTTGTTTTCCCTTGATGCTTGTCCTACTTTTCTTGTGTTAAATCTTCTTATGTCCTCTCTCTCTCTCTCTCTCTCTCTCAGTCTCTTTCTAATGGCTTTGCATAACTCAGTATACTGAATTTTGTCCTTGTCAGTGTTTATCCTCCTCTTCGTTTGTTGTCTTCAGTTCATCATGACAAGTGTTTCTTGACTAATTTTTTCTTATTTGGATTTCTTTTTACCTATAGTTTCTCATGCTTTATCACTTTCAGAAAGTTGTATTCCTCGTCGATATCTTTGTCCTGAAAGGTCTGCAGAAGCTCAAACCTGTTCTTAAGTTCCAGTACATACTGCTTTTTCTCCTCTTCTGTTATCTCGAAGACCTTTGTATTGTTTACTCGAGTCAGTTTTTTCCTTTCTTTTCTTACATCTATATCAAGTGTGCATCTTACCATTCAGTGATCACTTCCAACATTTACATTGTTCAGGACGGTAATTTCATGCACAATATATCTCCACAAGTCTTTCATCAATTCCAAAATGTCCTATAGTTTCCCTTTCTGCACTGTTTTGTCTCTTTCCAATCTTAACATCAAAGTTTCCCACAATAACGGTGTAGTGAGTTTTCTGTTCATCTAGAAGTCTCTCAATTTCAGCGTATATTTGTTCAACTTCTTCATTATCATGGCTCAATGTTGGTGCAAAAATCATTATAACCTTTAGTTTGTACCTCTTAGAAATCCCGAGAAGCAGTCTTAACACCCTTGGTGAGATACTTTTGAATTCCGAAATGTTGTTTTTTATATCTTTATGGACCAGAAAGCCAACTTCACCTTTGCTCTTTTTCACTGTTTCCATTGGTTACAGCAAATGTCCACTTGATAAACTTGTGGTTCATTTCTTCTTGTTTCAGCGAAACCGATGATATTCCAATTCATATTTTCTAATTCCTTTTTCGATGAGAGACCTTATGTTGTAACAAGCCAAGTCCAGTTTCTGTGCATGGCAGCCAATCATACCCAGAGATTCTTAGCATCCTCTGCTTCCACTCTGATCCTCTCGCTGCCGCAAGAGGGGGAATGGAAGCTGCTGGGGACTGAGGGCCATTTGTTCTGTTGTGTCGTCATGTGCTGGAGAGTTTGGTCTTTTCTTCTTCATGCTGACCAGGCGTCTTGAAGAGAATCACTTTACATGTTTGTTGCCACCAAAGAGAAGGTGGCATGAGTGGATTTTAGGGAAGCAGGCCAATCGGACTTCTCCTAAATCTTCTAAAATAGAAAGATATTGGATCCATCAGTGTTTTAGACTGAGTGTCTGATAACACACAGAATGCATCTTCACTTTAAGCCCCTGATCACGAATCATTGAAATATAACTATGGGAAGTACCTTAGGTAGATAATTTATTGAACACACCTTGTAAGTTGCTGTTTATTGTTGTTCTGAACAACAATAAAAAATACTACCAAAATAAGGCTTAGTAAACTGCACATTATTAACACAGACAGGACTAAAAATTAGGCAAGGAGGAATACTAAACAAAAACATGTCTACTTTATCACAATGTTACCTTACTAGAGAGCCTGGTGTCCAGGTCTTTTAATTGTTCATCAAGGCTTTTTTTTTTTGCTACATTGAGAGTTTTGGCTGTTGAAGTTTGGGCAGTAGGACTTATATTAGGCGATTCAGTAGATGTGCTTGTAATGCTAGAAGTACCTGGGTGATGTAATAACAATTTTAAAATATTAGTTTATAAATTGCACACTCCAAATTTAAAAAAAATCTTATATAAAATTCAGTTTCTAACAGTGAAGACAATTTTTGCAATCCAAAATATATATTATGCTATGTCAAAAAGTCATGTGATCAGAGCAGGGCAGATATATCTACACAGTTTACATGGCTATCACTGGTAATAAAATGGCATACAGTAAGCAAATCCAAATCTGGTTGATATAATTATTACCAAAAATAGAACTTTGCAGAGTTGTCAAGAATACTCAACATGGAAGTTTCACCCACTAAAAGTAGAATTTGCATATGTAGAATTTGTAGCGTTCCACAACTTCAGATTTTATGTGTAGGCTGCTGCCTTTTAACATACCAAAGTGCAGAGGCGAGAAGTGCTAAGAACTTGGTATGGATGAAGAATGAGTGGAAAGTCAATGTGGGATGTTCAATCATGGTTTATGTTGTTTCAATTAGATTTGTGTGAACTTTGCACAGACTATTTGAATGTACTATGCTAATACTAGAGTTAAAGTTAACAGTGAATCTTTATGGTGAATGACAAGCTTGCTTATTTTTAATGAATAGCTTAATGCTGCTGGTTATCTCAATATTTTGGGCAGATTAATACTCAATTCTTGACAAATTCCATAATATCACAGAAGTTTTTTTGTAATTGTATAACTAATAGAAAAAAGGAAAAATATGTATGAAGTGCAAAAGGCTGTTAGAACAGCTCATGGGGTTTTGTCAATAATTATACAGCAATTTTTCCAGCAGGGATTAAGAAGGTAATTTTTCCACTGTATAAGGCAATGGTTAGGCTACATCTTGAGTACTTCTTATAGGTCTGGAAGCATCATTTTAGGAAGGATGTGGACCTGTTGAAATGGGTGCAGAGAAGAACAATGAGATTAGTCAGGATAATAAAACAGGTAACCTAAATAAAAAAAGACTTCAGTTCTGCCAAATGCACCATCTGAAAACAAGGTTTGTTTTGTTATTTGGTTTTTAGGAGCATTAGCAACTAAGGCCATATTGCTCCGGGGATATGCGGTGGTCATTCCCTGACCTTCCCGCATCCTCCATATTTGGTGGTCATGGGCTCGAACCCCGGTCTAATCAAGAAGTGCGTGCTACACACTGCTGCTCCTGGCCACCTGGCTACGGAGGCACCCTGAAAACAAGGCACCTACAAGCAAATCTGAATGGGGTGTTTAAAGCTTTGAACAAATTCAGTAAGTTAAATGTTGATGATATCCTTACTCTTCCTCAGACAAATTTAAGTGACAAAGGTTGGTTGCAGGATAGATTAACAGAAACTTGCTTTCAGCCAGAGGGTAATTGATTGCATTAGTAGTAGTAGCAGCAGCAGCAGTGGTGGTGGTGGTGGTAATAGTAATAGTAGTTAGTAATTAGTAGTAGCAATGCAAATGATGCAAGCTTACACAGCATCAGCTAAAAAAAAACAATTTTAACTTCATCCCCTCCAATAGTTTGTCTAGTTCTTTTCTTCATTGAATTTATTCAAACTATCCACATCCACAACAATGGTTGAAAGCTTGTTCCAACAATCAACCACCCATCGATTGAAGGCAAACTTCTGTGCATCTATTCTGCAACCATTTTTCCTCAATTTCAATTTTTGCTCCCCCATGAGCATAGTCTGAGTAAGAGGAAGAATCCCATCAACAGAGTTTTCTCAAGCCATTCAAAGCCTTAAATACCTTGATCAGATCACCTTGCAGGTGTTTGGCCTCCAGACATCTGAAAGGTGATCTGATTGAGGTGTTTATTAGTGGATTCCCCCCACTAAACCCTTGGGGGAATCCACTAATAACATTAGTCCATGAAGAGTACTTCTCCCATTCAAATGTCCCTTTGATAGCAGTAACTTGCACTTAATGCGACGATGCTCCAATTTGTACAGCAGTATTTTATAAGCAACAGCATCAAAAGCTTTCCTAAAATCCAAGTACATGATATCAAAATTATTTTTGCATCCAGTTCCTTTGTTACTGCATCATAGTATCCAATTAAATTGGTTAATCAAGATCTTCCCTTAATAAACCCATGCTGTGATGGAAGTATAATTGTACTCCTGTTTAGATGGTCCTCCATTACTTTTTTAACCACTAACTCCATTATTTTTCTTGGAACAGAAATTAAGCTAAAAGGCCTAATTACTCATGTCACCAGTTGATCCCTCCTCCCTTTGTGAATTGGGAATACATTTGCACATCTCCAATCCACAGGGATCTCCTCTGAATCCAAATCCAAAGATGCTCTCATAATTATGGCTAAGGGTTTACTTACTTCCTTTGCTACCTCCTTTAACATAATTGGATAGATCCATCCACCCCAGGTGCCTTTTTTTTTATGTTTAAGTTGATAGAACAAATTTTCATCTTGTGTTGTGGAAGTGGCAGTTTGAATAAATTTAGGAATTTTAAGAATTAGGAAATTACTAGAGAGAAAAGACAGGTTATTATTATTATTATTATTATTTTTTAAATGCTGTACAAGCTTGCTTCCTTGCATCATTTCCAACTACTAATACTAATTCCACCACAATTATCTGAAAGGAGAAACTATCATCTGGAACTAAGTGCATGTGCACTGCAATCACATCATGTTGAAAAACACTAACTACAAGAAGTGAAATTTTATATAGAAAGTAGCACACCAAGTTAGAAAAAGGGGCGATACACTGTAGAGATCAGAAAACATTTGAAATACATCTGATAACCATATCTCCCTGAAAGGGCACAAGGTTATACATAAATATCATTTCTTTTATTACAACCATTTATGTTGTACAATCTATATTATTTCATGCATAGCAGCAAAAGTTTTGGCCTCAAGGCTTCCCATGGACACTCTTCTAGCAATGAATTCTAAATCTGTCAGTTTAGAGTTTAAAACAGTGATGGAGCTTATTGTTTGTTTGTTATTTGGTTTTAGGAACATTAGCAACTAAGGAGATATTGCTCCGGGAATATGCGGTGGTCATTCCCTGACCTTTCCGCATTCCTCCATATTTGGTGGTGACGGGCTCGTCTAATAAGACCCTGGTCTAATCAAGAAGCTTGTGCTACGCACTGCTGCCCTGCCCACCTGGCTATGGAGGCGCCGATGGAGCTTATATTCAGATTCACTTGTTATTCAAGGTTCAAGATATGAGATTACTGAGGAGATGCTATACCTAGTATAAATAAAGAAATATCCATTTATACTCTGACCACAAGAAGAGTTTAAAACTTCACTGTAACTGTTTTATTACATCTGACATAACAGCACAGCACAGCACAGCAGCTAACAATGGGCTATGCACTTTTTTGTGGCATTGTGGACAGCCCAGATGTGAATCAATGTAAGCAGATCAGGGTGTGACATCCACACAATATAGAGGAATAGCTGACCCTCTATGACATCAGAAACACCAACACTTTGCTTAATAGATGCCTGAAGAAGCAAAAGCCACATTTGGTCTCCAGAACAAAGATTTTGTATCTCCCCTACCACCCCATCTCTTCTGTCATGCATGCAGTGCAAATCGTGACTTAAAGTTATGACAAGTAGTACCACAGTGAGTTCCAATATTTCTTACATTTTGTAGAAGGTACACAGTTTATAACTGTTTTCACAGGCCAAATGTTAAATATCCTATTGGACAGTATTTAATGGTAATGCTCTATGAAGCTTCTAGATCAGCTAGTGTATAATCTCATTGCTCTTTATTCTGTCAGCTGTGATTGGAGAGAATCCAGTAGTGTGTATGGGGGTAGTGCCAAGGGCACATTTTGTTTAAGAAGCTAAATATAACTTTTCTGCGCATAATACTTGATGTAGATGTGGTAAAAGTTAGGGGGACACAACATACTTCCCCTCAACCTTTTCCCACATCTGCAATAAAGCATCATGAATATTCAAGCTACTTGGTGGAAAAAAAGAACTAAACCTTCCAAAAACTTCATAATTCATTTCACAAATATACTGAGTCTTAATTCTAATCTCAGTGCTATCTCCATTTCCAATCTGCTTAACTCATACTTTTTTCTGTAAGAGTTCCAATTACTGGGTTGCTGCAAACCACCACTCATCTTACTGATCATAATTATTCACTCTATGATTCCTTGTTAGAAACTATCTAAACTGAGTTTCCTCTTTTTGATATCTTAACCTTCCTAATACTGAATCAATTTTCATGACAATGATTTTAACATTCACAACTGGAGCTGAATTCAGTTTTCTAGTTGTGCCAATCCAGATGGAAGAGATTCTCAGACTTTCCCCATGACTAATGACTTCACATACATCTTGTTTATTTAACCTTAATGTACTTTTTAGGCGCCTGCAATATTTTCTGCATGATTCCCATTAATGATGAAAAATAAATAATTTTTTTTTATTAAATTAAACAAAACACATCTTGGGTTTTATAAAGTTGATCAATGTAGTATTAAAATACACTGATTCCATGCTGAATACACACAAACGACAATGAATGTACGCAAGAAAAGCAAATCAATGCTGAATAAAAAAAAAAAAAAAAAAAAAGAAACTTCTGATTGATAACCCAGTCAGACAACATTCTATCTATAAAATATGTTTGAAAAAGTAGCATATTTTTGACTGCCACAAGGAAACTTTGGTCATAGGAATTCATGATAGAAAGTCAGCAGCTGACAGACTAAGTCTGCAATTTACATTTATTCATAAATGTCATTCAGCTTCTTATTTGTGATTTGCAAGAAAGGTAGTCTTTACTAATTTATTGACAGTGGAGAACATTTGTTTTGTACTACTAGATTCTTTTGCATTAGGAGTTAAAAAAGAGTAATTTCTTATTTGAAAATAAATCTTTAATTATATTAGTTTTAAATAAACTTAAGTTCTTTTATTAATCTTTACTGCTTTCTAAATTGAAAGAGAAGGTGTCATCCTTGGGCAAAACTAAGTGTGTCACTGGAAATGAAAAACCTGCACAATTACAACAAAGTATTCTTATGTATTTATCACAGATACATTTGTTAATGAAATTTAAAAAAAAAAAAAAAAAAAAAAAGGAAGAAAGAAAAGTGGCATTTTTGATATTTAAAAATGCCACATTAATATTCACTTCTGTGTTCTATTAAACAAAGTTTTGATTTTTAACATTTTCATGGTTGCATCTGGTGGAGTAAAGGAAGAATCTGATCTTGTGATATATTTCCTGCATTATGGATAAGCAGTCATTTCACAGTTTCCAGCATTTTAACTCTTTGTGGCCCAATGTCATGTCTCATGCACGACTGCAAAATTTCTCTTCTAGTCCAATGTAGTAAGACATGCCTTTCTATTTTTCCAAATTACACACCTTGTCTTCCTGCTCTTCTGGCATACTTACTGAACTGCCTTCTATTTATATTTCATACAAACAATTTGAAGAAGCTAACTGAATGTTTACACTCAATAATAACCGTTTTATCAATCAGTTATATATAATAACTCATGTAAACTCGAAAATAAATAATTTTTGAAGCACTTATATTCAGTATTAATTTTTTTTTTGTTCTCAAGCTGGATCAGAACAAGAAGACAGCAGAAATAATGCTGGACCACAAGGAGTTAAAACTAAAAACAAAAACTAGCTTAATTCTTTTGTCCTTTTAATTATAGGACAAAGTTTCAGAGGGTCTTCAAATGGAAATTACTGGGTTACAGAATCAACTTAAATCATTTAAAAATTTCAAAATTTTGAATGCTGCAACAAGTACTGACATTTAAATTATTAAAATAAGAAATGCTTGGATGTTTCAGAAAGTTTTACCAATCTCATCTTTGCTCCCCGTCCTATGATGAAAAATAGTTGAGGATGAAGAAGACACCGTTCCAAGTGATGATACACCCGTTGTGGTAGTGGTATGACAAGTGCTAGTAGTTAGTCCCACAGTACTAGCTGCCCTGGTATGACGTGGCGGTCGTCCAAGTACAGCATTTTGTAGAACAGCATCTTTTTCTTGGGAATGCTGTTGAAGAACTTTAATCATAGCATCTCGCTCTGCTAGTTTTGATTCTAAATCCTTCATTCTAAAAATTACAATGTACAAAATTACAAAAATTTACATTAAAAATATTTTCAGATTATGAAGTATTTATATTATTTTCACATAGCTCTTAAAACATTTCATCAAGTAAACCAAATCTTAAGATGTACATACTGTAAATCTTCACATAAATCATTACAGTATTAAAATAACAATTTAATCCAGTATAATATTAAAGTTATAATAACAAACTTTAACAATGCCAATAAAAAAAAGTACTTCAAAATCATTAACAAGCTGACTGGGCTTTTGTAGACGAGAGTAATAACATCAAGAAGAAACTATATTATAATGCAAAAAGTTTAAATTTTGAATTTTTTTTTAATATGATAAAGAAATGCTCTGCCAATTATGATTTGTAATATACTTTTTAAAAATATTATAACTTTAATTGTATATCCCACACATACAATTAATAGCACCATGAGAAATGAATCCAAGCCCATGGATAGGATTCACTTCCCAGGGTTTCAAGAGACATGGTGCATATCATGTCTCATGAAAATACATGTTAAAATTTATTTAAAAATGTATTTTTTCCATCTATTCAATTACATATTGGAACAATTGTTTAGTAAGCAGAAGCAAATTGTAAAAGATGTTAAAAAATTGTATAAGATGTTATCTTAAGTTTTTATTACCAGCTTGCAAGCCCAGTGCAATTCACTACCTTTGTAGTTGCTATGTTCACTCTCATCTCTGTACTGTTTTGTTATCTCCACTATCACAGGCAAAAATCAAATCAACAGGTAATAAAATGTGAATTATGCAGTGCTTAATTGCTATAGGCCAAGCAGGCCAAACAAGAGAAACATAAGACTTTTGCCCACACAGAGGCAGATTAAAAATCTGGGTATAACCAATAAAAAATGTTATTGTCTTGAATTATTTAAATCCTAAAATAACAACTTAGATCAACTTACTCAAAAAGGAAAGTGACTGATAATTTTAGCTGAATAAATAAACATGCAAGATGAATTTAAAGGATTCTGACATCACAAATTCAAATAAAATTAAAATATTTTTACTTATATTAGAAGAAATAAATTAGTCTTAACCACCTAATAATTACAACTGGCACCCTTGTTTATCACAATTACAAAAAAGATGTACTTACTTTCCCTCCAGTTCGGCACATTTTCTTTGAGCAGCATATAATTCATCCATATGCCTCAACTTCTCAGTTCTTGCTTGGGCTATTAATTTCTCACTTTCTTGAGAAGTTTTTTCAAGGGCTGCAATTTTGGCATCTCTATTTAAAATAGAATACACATATATAATTAATACAGAGTAAAATTTTGCATATGCATAAAACACCCTTTACTGCATCTCAAAATATTTACTTTGCCTATCAAATAAAAGCTTTGATATACTACTGTATGTACCTATTTTACATTACAATGCAGTGAAATCAGGAAGAATATTTTGAAGGTTAAAAGAGTACACGAATATACTACAGAGGTTTTTACGGACCGTGCTCTGGCTGGCACTGCCAACTGTGAATCATGAAATATTGTGCTGCCAAACAAACTGAGCTGTATTACAAAGTTGTGATACTCCTTTTGAATTATCCTATATATAAAATCAATTTATAGGAATCCCCTCAGCAACATGTGGCCATCTGGCGGCACACCAGATGGACAGGCCTGGAGTAAAATTACCTCAATACAAGTGGAAAACATCAAGCAAATCTTTGTTTCCTATGCACCAAAGAAAAGCAAGAAAAGTACCAATTTAAACTGTGTGTTAACACATCACGAAGTCAGTGATGTTCAGGTTTAAAGGATCACTGAATTACTCGAAGTTTAAGACGTAGAATAGGTGCAGTACAGCCAGAAGACTTGTCAAACGAAGAATCCTGCAGATTCAGCAAATACATGATACTGAAGAAGTATCACTACCCAACTATATATATACAAATATCAATAGCCTATATTAATGCTTCTCAAACAATTTGTAGTGAAAGACCAGTTTCTTTTATTTCCAGTCTGTCGCGGACCGGTAATGGGCAAAAGTCGGGGACTGTTAACGTCTGTGACCAGTTTCCAATTTGTTGTGGACCGGTAACAAACAGTTCGTGGACCGGTGCCGGTCCGCAGACCACACTTTGAGTAGCACTGGCTTATATGATATATATGGAAAAATAAATATTAACTGGCAGAGTTCTATTGGTCTGATAGCATATATGCTAACACACCTAAAAAATTTAATGAGGAGAGGTGGACTCCCCCACCACGAAACTATGTCCTTTTGAATCAGGGCTGTCTGCACTTGAATCTCTCTCTCATAGGCCCGAATCCGTGCACTGTTTGGCAGGTCATTTGGTGAATCTCCAACCAGTCCACCATTTTATTTATCTCTAGGGCATCCAGTTTTATTTATCTGTAGGACTTCTTGATTCAATTTCATCTAGGAATGCATGAAGTTTTAGGTTATATCAGTACACACAATAAGACAAAATCAATCAGACAAAAATAAGAAAAATCACCAGTTGAACTAAGACTGTCTAATGACTAAAACTAACCTTCAAATACATGCCACAGGATGTACAAGTGATGAACTCTTGATGCATAAGGAATTCCTGTCAGAGTCCTTATACCTTGGATTACCATCAACCAAAGTGGATCTTTTAGCAACGATTTAGGAATTTAACTTACAAATATTATAGAAGTTAAGTAGATCATAAAAATTAAGCTGCTACAAAATTTAATAATTTAAATTTACAAAATACAAAAAGAAAATTCCTTACAAGAATTAACAAAATATTACAGAAAATAACTTAACAATTTTTGAAGTTAAATTTGCAAACTTATAGAAATTAAGCAAATTGAACTGCTATTTATGTCTTGAGCCAAATTGCATGGTACATTGGCACATTGCATGATGTCTATTTAAACAATTTTTATAAATGAAAATGTGATAAAAAGAATGAATCTTACTTAGGTACTGATGCAGCATCAACAGCAATTTGGCGCATTGTGGTTTCTTCCAAATACCGCTGTTCCCACTATTGGAGGGGGGGGGGAAGAAAAATGGTTTTAGTTGCTTTATATTGTCTGCAGTTATCCCTTTGATTTGGGACAGAACTGCTTGACAAGTACACAATATCCCTTTATAACTATTTAAAAGCACAAGTAAATATTTAGTAATAGTAAAAATATAACATTAATACAATAAATTTAACAAATACACAAAGATAGAGCAATATCATGGGCATAGTAAAGTTACAGAGAAAATTCATAGAAAACACATACAATCCAGTACAATTCCCGCTTAAGTATCATATTTAGAAATATTGCTTCTCAAAAAAAAAAAAAAAAAAAAAAAAGAGGCCAGTCTTATGATTGGCCTCTTTAAAAGAGGAGTTATAACTGAGATTTACCAATCAGGGTAATTTTGAAAACTGAACTGAACATGGTGCATTTCACAGTGGCTGTGATTTTTTTCCTCCCTTAGGTAGAGTGTATTTAGTGTCAAATGGCACCAGGGATTTCCCCCATCTCCGTGTAGTATACATTGTGGGTGCAAAACACAACAATGTCAATGCCAGAGGTTTAAAAGTGTATGGATTTTGTAATGTGTAATGTCATGTACCATTGTTCCTCTGGTCATTTAGCTGTTGGGCCCCTAATGGGATCCAATGTTGTCCACACGGTGTCTCATGGAGGCAGACCAGGTACACCAGTATTAGTTATTTACTCTGGCAGCTCCTGCTACCCAATTTCCTGAGATTTCAGTGGCAAGGACCTTTAAAAAAAAAAAAAAAAAAAAGTGGGGTTAGCCGAGGTAATTAAAAATTGTGTTAATTAAATTTTTGAGTGTGAAGTACAATTACTAGGGGTTGGTTTGAACACTAGTCATGTAAATTTTTAAGAGATAGCAGGGGGGAGACAGACAGACAGAAATATGGGGTCCATAGAGAAGGCGACCTCGAGGTGTCAGTGGAGAAGGCCCATGCACAACCAGAGGGAAGGAGGGATTAGTAGGGGAGGAGATTTGTCATTTGTTATTTGGTTTTTAGGAGCATTAGCAACTAAGGCCATATTGTTCCGGGATATGCAGTGGTCATTGCCTGACCTTTCCGCATCCTCCGTATTTGGTGGTGACGTGCTCGAACCCCGGTCTAATCAAGAAGCGTGTGCTACACACTGCTGCTCCTTCCCACCTGGCTACGGAGGCGCCAGGGGAGGAGACAGACTGTCAGCTCCCCCTGCTAGGAGGAAAGGGGCAGAAAGGACCATATCTTCAAACAGGCCTATGGGGCTGGGAATTTCCATACTATAATAATTAATGATAAACACCAGCCAAGAAATTAAACTAAAAATTTACTATACAATGAAATGTGATGCAAATAAAATAAAAACACTGATTAAATTATAGTTACAATATAATTTAAAATATAGTTAAAAACAATAAAATTAATTAAAATAAACTAGGTTAAAAGCGATAAAACAATGAAACCTGGAGCTTTCGGAGAACTGCCGTCTCCTTCTTCAACAGCATACTACTAGTGCTAAGACACATCCTTAAGTAGCTGGTCCATGGCACTCATGCACGTGATCATCAGACACATGATCTACATTCTCCATGCGCGTATCAGAAATGGAAGTGGCTCGGGAGCGTGTCAAACAGAAACGGTCATCCCTTCTGAGGACAACTGCTTCAAACGGGGTGTAAACGGATCCCCCTGTCCCTATTAATAGTATTGTGACTGGATGAACCGATTCGCAAGCTCTCGAGCCACTTGCGTTCCCAAAATCCATGGGCGCGGTCAGTAATGACCGCGTCTTCAGGGGAGATCCGATGCTGCTTTCCCCAGAAATGCTCTGCCACAGCAGACCTCGCATAGTTAGCAGTCTTGATAGTGGTCGTGTGTTCCCCCAGACGGTCCTTTAAACGTCGCCCCGTTTCCCCCACACAACACTCCTCACAATCCGGGCACTTAATCTTGTAGACCACATTGCTAGTATGGTCCTGGGCTACGGGATCTTTAACTTGGGATATCACTGTGTGCAACCTCCGACCCGGAAGTTGCACACAGCGAGTCTGGCACTCCCGCAATGCCCATACAATACGTTCTGAAAGGCCCGGATAGTAAGGAATGTATGCAGTAGCCACAGGGGCAGGCCACTCCCTACGATTGGACTCAACCCTATGAATATATTTGTCCAAGACCCTCTGGGGGTATCCACATTTCCTGAGGTCTGCCGTGACTTTGCAAATTTGCAAATTTCTTGGACCATGCAAGGGAGCATGGTTTTGAGAACTAAGATGGCCTTGAACATCAAAGCTGTGGCAAGTCTTCTTTAGGAGTTCCCGTTCGGTGAGTCCAGTCCGGTCTAAGAAATGTCACTCGTGGAAACAGCATCCCAAATATTTTCACAATGAAGTATTTAATGAAGGTAGTAGTAGTAGTAGTAGAGGCATATGATGCAAGAAAGCAAGCTTATGTAGCATCAGCCAAAAAAAAAAAAAAAAAAAGTATCAGTATCTGAATCATTATGCTCCTGCTCAAATAATAAATTATTTCATCATGGGGTACTTATGTTATTAACTGAGTTAGCTCTTAATCACTATTGCTATTTCATTTGTCATCATGGAGTAGTTGTGTTCCTAGCTGAGTTAACTCTTAATAATTAAATTATTATTGATGCTGCTATTACTATTTCATTTGTTTATCTATTTAAGGATGAATTCTGACCTAACTTTTCTTAACAGTTCCTTTTATAAGAGTAGATATTTTGAGTTTAAATCTTATTTCTCATTACTGAAGGCTACCAGCCTTCAGTAATGAGAAATAAGAATCCTCTTACAAGCATGTATGTATTTTTTTTTTTTTTTTTTGGCTGATGCCTCAACTAATGCTAAATCTATTGGAATTATAAACTGATCTTCAATGCTAATGACTACCAGAAATGTTACTAGAAAATAGGAGTGATTCTGTCATTTGACACTTTGAATCCAGGTGCAACTCGTTCTTCTTTGGATAAATATGTCCGGTCAGGCATTTTTTTCCAATAGAGACCAGTTTCATCACAGTTAATCTGATCTGCCATGTATCCTCCCTCTTCTATTACATTTTTCAATTCCAGTAAAAAATTTCCAATGCTTCCACATCACAGAAGCAATCTCAGCAACAACTTTTAATATTGTGCAGATTTGCTCTTTTTTTAATCTATCGAACCATCCCTTGGATGCACTGAAACTTGATTCACCATTTGCACTAGCAGTGTGATAATTTATGTGATGATAAATACATTGTGCTTTCTTGCACCTGATCATATTAAGAACTGAGAGGCACATTTCTATTCCTTTGGTCTCTGATCCAAACATTCAATAACCGCTCCATTTTTTCAATAAGCATATCATGTCAACTAACCAGTGGATTTTGCACTTGCAGAGTTTGTTGCCAACCTAATGCTTGCTTTAATTTTGTCCTCACATTTTAATTGTTCGTATTGATGATTCATTGCACTCATATTCTTTAGCTAAAGATGCATACATTCTTCCTTGCTCTATTTTCCCATACAATGACAGAATTTTTCTGAATATTTTGTTCCCGAAATCATTTTCAGATATAGAGGAACAATTTGAAGCTGTTATGTTAGGGTTACTATTGAAATAAAATATAAATTCACTTAATGACAAAACTCCCAAAATGAAGTCACTTTTCACTCAACTTGGAAATTCATACTGACATTGTCACTAGCAAAAACTCAAGCCGACTAAGGAGTCGTTAAATATTATGTAATGCTGTTTCTGAGAATTGCTGAGCTGAAAGATACATAACAAAAAATAAATTGTAATAAAAAAGTAGGCACAATGTAGAAACTGCAAAGTGCCACAAAACAGCTGTCTTTGATAATAAAGTTGCTTAGAATGAAATCGATGACACAATAAATTCAATCATACTAAAGCAACTACATACTATGTAATAAGGTGGCACGGCTGAGTCAGATACAGAGCACTACTGCGAATCTTGTGTCACATATGGTATAATCCATGTTGTATGGACGTCTACTGCGTAAGTGCAATCTGTGTGCGGTGAAGCCGCACTCGACGGGGATCACATGTATTTTTATTAGAAAAAACATAATCTCAGGATTGCCACATCTGTAATCAGTGCCTGATGGAAATATTAATTATCATGAAAAAAAATTAAAAACCAATAATAATAATTTTTAATAGCTGAGAAGAGACCAAAGTGTTTTCCATTATATGAAAGAAAAAAGACCAAGAATATGTGAAGACTCTATGATCACTACAACAGGAATGCAGTGAACTCCCAGTTTATAAATATTCAATTTATGAACTCATATCTTGATCTTAAACTTTTTTGTGATGTCATTGGCTTTTTTTTTTTTTTTTTTTTTTTAGGAGCATTAGCAACTAAGGCCATATTGCTCCGGGGATATGCGGTGATTATTCCCTGACCTTTCCGCATCCTCTGTATTTGGTGGTCACGGGCTTGAACCCCGGTCTAATCAAGAAGCGTGTGCTACGCACTGCTGCTGCTGCTGCTGCTCCTGCAGCAGCAGCAGCAGCAGGTGGTTGAAACTAAAATGGGTAGAAATGAAATATTTTCAGCTTTTATATAGTGTATTTAACATTGTTGTACGCACAGATTAGATCAAAGTTATTTCTGTTTTAGAACAGTTTCAATTATACAGCCCAGGGAAGTATTTTTTATTCTCGACTCTTCATTTCATATTTCTAGTGATAAATAAGAAGCAATTTTTTGCATATATTTATTACAGCTGTAATAGGGTGCAAAGAGGTTCCAATTGTCAGAAGTTCAGAGAGACCCAGTCACTTTAATTTTTGAGGCTCCTAGCCATAATAATGAATACAGAGCACAAAAAAGTGAGACAATGAGTTTTTTTTTTTTTTTAAATGTAAAAATGCTTTTCTAGTATTTTTTTGTGCAAGTCTAATTAATGAGGAAAAATCTATTTTAAAAACTATCTGATGCCTCTTTTAAGTTTGAAGCCCTGCACAAATTGCCTGAAATGTAATCTATCTATACTGTTATGTAAGAATCTAACAAACTTTTTCCCCCAAGATATAGCAACAAAGATATTATTTTAAAATCTTATCATTAAAAAAGTTTTCAATTTTGTTGTTAGAACATATATACATAAACCTTATGGTTATTTCAGTTGTCATGCGTGAACATTTCATTTTCTGGAACATAACATAACCTCTGGTTTTACCATTATATCTATTGGAAAATAGCTCCTGATTTAGCAACATTTGTTTTATGAACTACTTCTCAGGAACACAGTGTTCATATGTCGGTAGGTTATGCTAACAGAATATGTACCTAATTAAAGATTTCCCCAGGTTCGTGCCCTGTGTGTGATGGGTCAAGATAATACAAGGATATGCTGCATTAGCATGTAGGTGGCTGTAGAAGCAAAGTTTCTACATTAATTTGTAAACCATAACATCAGCCTTAACGTTCATAAGTCTAGCTGTTATGTTATTGTAACCAGTCTTGAATTTTTGAACACATGTACTCAAAAATAATTAATTAGTTGTGTTTAAATTACAACCAAACTAAGGCATAAGCAGTTTCTGATACTTACCTTATACGAAATTTATCATTTTTATCAGTTTTTGTAAACCAAAATTTTTTGCAAGTGCTATTGTAATAACTAGTTATATAGACAGACACTTTCCCCCCCTCAGTTGTTAATACACTCCAATGTGGTCAGAGCCAGAGGACCTGAAGGACACAGTTGTTACTGGGCAAGACAGAGAGTATAAAAAAAAAAAAAAAAAAAAGCTGTTTGAAAAGGTAGTGAGGCAATCAGTTGATTATATCACTGTGGGTAACTGATTGGTGTTTGCTTTGTGTTGTAAGTTGGTGTCATTGGTTAAATTACTCATGCTTTGTGAGCAAGGTTCTGCAATCACAAAATTGGAAATCACTCATTTTGGAAGAATTTAAATAGAGTTAGGAAATGTGGCCATGAATATGCATACTAATAAAATGTTTACAAACACATGTACACACAAAAGGAAACAGCATCAATTCAATAGCAACTGATGCCCAGATAATTTAGTTAACTTGGATTAGCTTACATGCATTAAATTCTGAGAGTTGGAAAAGAACTATTTGTACTATAAAAATGCCTTAGAAGACAGCAGATTAAAATTAGAAATAGCTTAAATGGCTTTATTTGGCTATCCTGAATTTGGTGAGTTTGTCTAGAGATTAACTGTTTTCACACTGGTGGAATCTCTAACTATTACCTGTTTAACTATCTCATCTCTAACTATTACCTGTTTAACTATTATCTCTAACTATCATCTCTCACTACTACTGACCAGTTCAAAATCTTGTATTTTTCTTGGTACTAACAGCAAAGTTAAGTTGCACGTACCACTCTTTTATTGATTATGAAAAGGAATGACAATGTCATAAGGTTCCAAGTTGAACCAAGAGCACCTTCTGTATTCAAACTGAGCACCTTCCTGTGATGCAAATCAAAATTAATACTAATTTTAAATGTTAATTTATCTTCTGTAATTGTTGAGAAGAAAGATGGCAAATATTGGGATTAAAAAAAAATTAAACATACACAGTTTTAGAGAGAACATGCATTGTCTCTACACCTGTGTCACATAAGTGAGAAATTTTACTAAAATTGTTTAATTTTAATCACAGCATTCCCCCCCCCCCCCACGATTGTCGAATAAAAATGGTCTCATTTCCAGATCACTTTATTCTTTCTATGGCAGGGCACAAACTTTTCGAAATCCCTCTCATATGCAAACAAAAATGCAAAAACTTACCTTAGTAACTTCTGCTTCTAACCCAATTAATTTTTCTTCATACTCTCTTATTGTCTTCTTCATTTGTTCAACATTCTCAAAGTCTTTTTTGGAAGACAAAGAACGTCCATGCTGAAATTTAAATAAAAAAATGAAGGACTGGTATTCAAATCCTAATACACAAACTAGTGTTCAGTGCAATTAAAACTATATATATATATATATATATATTTTTTTTTTTTTTAAATCTATATATATTTTTTTTGGTTGGGTTTGTAATTCAAATAAAACAAAATCACCATATACCAATTAACTGCATTTTAAACAATTGAAAAATTGAAACAAATTTTTTTAAAAATCTATTATACATTATATATACTCAAACCATCTTTGAATATATGTTTCTAAAATATCTCACCCTCAAATTTAACACTCACAGAGACATATATTGTTTAATGAAATCAGAATCAAGGCTAAAATTGAACAAAGACTTTTCATTGAATGCAGACCAGAAGGGGAGGGGGAGAAGGAATCTGTTTTGTAGAGACGGGATACATTTAAACAAAGGTGGTACAAAAGTTTTTGCCAGTATTATTGAGGATACCTTAAAGGTTCAGGGAAACTTCCACTCATTTGAAACACTTCAAATGAGTGGGTAGCTAATGCCAGGGAAGCGAGCTTAAATAACTTTAAGGGGTGTGTCAGGGTAGTTGACTATACAAGAACACCAAGTCTTAATTGTTTATACAGTAATGTCAGAAGTGTCGTCAATAAAATGAGTGAATTCGAACTTCTGATAAGGACAAGTAATGCTGACATAACAGGGCTTACGGAAACATGGTGCCGCCTGCAGATAGGGGATGATGAGTTTCAGTACAGTATGTATAATGTATTTAGGAAAGATAGGAGGGGTAGTGGGGTCATGCTTCTTATCAAAAGCAGCCTGAGTGCGACGAAAGCGTTCCCTGATTCACACATTTTGCATGCTAGTATAGAATCTGTATGGTGTGAGATAGTTGGAAATAAAGGTATAACGAGAGTGGGAGTAATCTACAGGCCAGGTGATTGTGAAGATTATGACGAGAGCCTCTACATGCAAATGGAATGGGCAAGTAAGAATCAATGTCTTATTATGAGTGATCTTAATTTGCTTCTAATTGATTGGAACAAATGGGAAAGAAACTCCACATGGGGGACAAAATTTTTAAATCAACTATATGATTGCTATTTGTATCAACGTGTCAGGTAAAGTACTAAGGAAAAGAATGCCCTAGACCTCATCATCACTCATGAACCAGATGACATAATAGGGCTGACAGTATAGGAACCAGTAGCAGGAAGTGATCACCGAGTTCTACAGTGGGTTATAATTTCAGGAAAGGAAATTACGATGGCTTAAGATGCTACATGGTCTCTATTAACTGGGTAGATATCTCACAGAGAGTGAATACAATTGAATTATGGCATACCTTTAAAACATTAATCATAGAAGCCTTGAACGCTAATATACCATTAAAAAAAAAAAACTCCACGAGGAGGATTCCAAGTTGGATGAATAATGAAGTTGCCAGATTACTTGAGCAGAAAAAGACAGCATGGAAAAGTTACAGAGCAATAAAAAAGTACTGAAGCCTATAATGGCTACAAATTGATTTGTAATAGTGCCACAGAAATGGTTAGGCTGGCAAAGGCAGATTATGAGAAATCTGCTGGCAAAGAGAGGGAATAGAGAATTCTTCATATATATAGATGCAAAGAGAGGGGCAAACCAGATCAGACCCTTATGTAATGGATGTGGGATAGTATCAGATACCCCAGCTGAAGTTGCAGATGAACCTAACAGTTACTTTGCATCAATATTTACAGAAGATAAACTCTTTATGTCAATGAGAAATTATGGGAATGAAGTTGAAAAAAATGCAATTAATGATGTTGAAATTTCATGTTTATTTAATGAAAAAAACGTTCGAGCCTACAGTCCAGTAAGGCTCCTGGGGTTGATGGCATATACTCTATAATCTTAAGGGAACCAGCAAGTGAGTGCATTGAACCACTGAGGCTAATTATGAGAGCATCACTGGACTCAGGAGTGATTCCGTCGGATTGGAAAAGTGCCAATAAAATACATAAGGGCAGTTCTAAGAGTGAAGTGGGAAATTACTGGTCGATTAGTCTAACTTCAGTAGTAGTGAAAATCATGGAGACAATGATCAAGGGTGGAATTCAGGTTCATTTAGATAGAAATAGAATTCTGAAGGATACTAAGCATGGTTTTGTAAAAGAAAAATCATGTTTAACTAATCTGGTTAGCTATTTTGACAGGGTCACTCAAGAGCTGGACTTAGGGAATAATTTCGACATTGTTTATTTGGATTTCAACAAAACATCTGACTCAGTCTCACATGAGCAGATACTTTATAAGCTGGAACAGGTTGGAATCACAGGGAAAATCTTTAGATGGATAGCTGAATGGCTTCAGGGCAGGAGGCAGAGGGTTGGGATAAATGGTTATTCCTCAGATTAGGTTGATGTAAGAAGTGGGGTTCCTCAAGGATCAGTATAGGACCACTGCAGTTTGTGATTTTTATAAATGACATTGATGAAGGGATAGAGGGTGCGATGTCTAAATTTGCAGATGATGTACAGATTGGTAGAGTAGTTAATGATCAACGTCAAGCAAAGCTTCTTCAGAATAGCTTCTTCTTCCTCTTCAGAAAGCTTCTTCTTTTTCAGTAGAGGAAAGGGACTTGGGTATTACGATACAGTCAGACATGAAGTTCTCTGAGCATTGTAGACCGGTTGCAAGGAAGGTCTCATGGTGTCGTACCGATGATTTAGCGGATTGCTAGTAGAGATAAGGATGCCATAATCCCATTATATAAGGCTATTGTTAGACAACACTTGGAATACTGTGTTCAAGTATGGAGACCACACCTAAAGCTTATGCTTCTTGAAAGGGTCCAAAGACGGGTAACTCGCCTGGTGAGACTGGCAAACGGTCGTCCTTATGAGGAAAGACTTTGGATATGTGGGTTGCAGAGCTTGAAAACTAGGCACCTTAGAGGAGACTTGATTGAGGTGTTTAAGGCTCTGAGAGGCATAAGCAAAATGAATGAGGATAAAATTTTCAAGTTACAGGGGGAGATGTTTAGACTGGATTGCAGGAAGTTTAATTTTAGCCAGTGACTTATAAATTACTGAAATAAGTTACCTACGTGGGTGGTAGAGACTGATAGTTTGGGGAAATTCAAAGGTCACCTGGATAATTACCTTTGGGAGAAGGGAAAGGCATAGGTTGCCATTTTCTTTTCTCTTATTAATTATTATTTTTAAAAATTTTTCTTCCTATTATTGTTTTATTATTTATTATTATTATTTTTTGGTTGGTGCAGCATAAGCCATAGGCTTCCTTGCACCGTGGCCATTGCTAATACTGTCTGAATTTTTTACTTCAGTGGCATGCATTAGTTTAAATTGTTCAAATCTATCTTTCCTTTAGCACTTCTCTCTAGACAGTAGTAAACGTTCACCAAACATTCATCCACAGAACAGCATATTATTTCACAGAATAGCATCCAATTTCCTTTTCAGCACTCAAATAAATAAGATGAGGACAGCCTATTATCACCAGGTGATCGATTTCTTCTTTTAATACTCTTGCTACTCCAGTTTTAGATCTACCTTAACAGGTGCATTATCAACACCTAGCTGCAGGCACATTTTATTTTTTTTTTTTGAGGAAGCCCACTTCTGAATAACCGTTCAGATTGTTTGGAAGATGTTCAATGTTATACACTTTAGAGTCACCTTCCAATGCTGGCACAGACAAAACCTTCTTTCAATTTGATTAATGCTACCTATAGCAATTGAAAACGGCCCATTTTTCAGAACTGTGACTACATCTTTCCCAACAGGGAAAGAAGATTTAGTCACAGTTCACTAACAATGATCAGAAGATCACTAACAATGCTTTCTATTTTATTTCTTCCACAATCATATTTCTGAACAATATGCTCGCACAATTAGCACAACTCAGAGGAAGATTAAGCTCTATGACAAAAGATGCAAATAAATATTTGGCACATGTGATATCATGCCATGGAATGCAACTTCTATTTTTGCTTTATTTTTATTTCAATGTACTGAATGCTGTCTTTATGCTTATTTGCTCACAAATATCTGATTATATAACGTCTTCCACTGCTGGAAACTGAAAGATCGCATCTATTCATACATACAGTACACAAGGCAAACATGGTACATTTTACAGATTTTACGATAGATGAAAAACTTGCATATATATCTTCTGAAATTATTATTTATTTAGTATCTTACTTAAAGACACTGTTAATTAGCTTCATACAACACAATTGAAAAGACCAAAATGAAATGACTGCATAATCAAATGATAACACAGAATAACACTATTATGGTGCACTTCTATTTTGTAATATGGACTACCACAGCACACCTGAGGGCAATCATTAACAAAAGTAAACAGATATTCACAAAAAAAAAAAAAAAAAAAAGTTGTGCAGTAATTTATCCCCTCTCAAATCAGGAGTATTTATATAAAAGGCCTCATTGTCATGACAGTAGTTTGCCTTACAAAAGGCAAACAACTCTCATGACAATGTCACAGAAAAGATATAATGGTAATGCAAACAAGAAACAAGCTGTCATTTACTGTCAGAGAGCAAACCAGGTTTATAAGGTAAAGCAGCCTTATAAGAAATACCATAAAACCTGAAATTTGCATCTGCTATTTCAAATTTTAAGCACCACACGGCATATCTCAAAACGTTGATAGATTTTTGCACAATTAAGGTTACACATACTTTTTTTCCTGATAGCTAATGTGAACAAACTGAAAAAGTGGATTTGTTAAGATATAGCATCCACTAATTGAATAGGTTATAGAAACTACAAGAATAGTTTGAATATTGTTAAAATAACAAAAAAAAAAAAAAAATAATGCACAAAGGTTTTTCAATATCTTCCCAGTACATCTGAAGTTTTCTAAGCTATTTAATTTTAACATTTTCAGAGAATTTGTTACAAAACAGACACTAAGTAAATATACAAACCTTTTGATTCCGCAGTGCTTCTATTTCTTTTTCCAACTGTGTACGAACTTTTTTCTCCATCTGCAATCTGCGCTCACTTGCCAACTGTAGATTAGCCAGTGCTCTCTGTAACTGTGAGACACGTTCGACGTAGGCTTGTTTCTTGCGAGACTGCAACAAATTTCATTGTTAACTATGTTCGAATTAAAAGTTATCTTTCCATAATTTTTATGCGTGATATGAAAACGAATATAACATTCACCTTGGAATTTGCAGTATATTCCTTTGTAACTTATAATACAGCTTATAACTAAAATATATCTTGGGGCAAAGGTCTCTGTCAGGATTATTGATACAATCAAGTGAATAGCATATTATATGACTCACATTTGAAACAGTTCCAAGGATATTTTTGGACTGTTTCAAATGCAAGCCAGATAATATGCTATTCACTTGATTACTTCAATAATCCTATTAGGTATATTGAATGAAAGAGTCAAAATCTTTCTGATCAATGTTTTCGAACATACATACAGATATCTCTATGTGTGTTAATACAAGATTATATTTTTTCAATTGTAATCTCTTCCTCTCATTTTTGTTTCATTTAACCTGTACAACAAAATTCAAGGGCAACAACACTTTTAGCAAAAAATATATGACCTAAGATAATAGATTTCTATCAGTGAGATTTTCTAGAAATTTCATATCACTAGTTTCTATTATGTATATGCATAAGTATGTTACTAATATGTCAATAAAAGAGCAACATAAAAATAATAAAAAAACTTTTCAGTAACTGAGTCTTTCACATACCAGAATCCTGTATCAACTGGATTTTGTTTATTTAAAAAAATGCATACCAGAATGCACTAGAAATGAAAGTATTAAATATAATCCCATTGGTGGATGGGGTTTCCACGTAAATTTGATATGTGAGAATTTGGTGTGAAAATGCCACATTATAAACAGAAAATTTCTTGTATTCCTGCACAATGTATTAGTTGTGGGTTGCCAGTTCAGCAGGAGAGTTCTGAAAGAACAAAAAATAAAGGTTACTCTCTCTCTCTTTTAAACGGCAAGTTGTCAAAGCCTATACTATTCTAGTATGAGAGGTGGTCAAAAAGTTCCGAGAACGGAGTATAAAAGGCAGAATTTTGTACTTATTTTTTTTTAATTTATTTTTTTATTTTTCAATGTATTCAGCTCAAAGTTCAATACATGTTGTATTTAATCTGCAAAGAGGTTAATCCTTAAAAAAAAAAATATATAATCTTTAAAATAAGCTTTAAAAGGTCATCATTTTTATAGAAATCTTTTAAAAAGTACTAAAAAGATGAGACCAGGTTTCTAAACAAATAATAGTCACTTTGGGCCATATCTGCACTGTACAGGGAATGGTTTAACTATTCAAATACACAGTCACAAATTTAAACCTGTGCAACCGAAACTCAGTGCAGTGGTGCACTGAACCAAACTTTTGTATTTTTTCCCCAAATTACAACGTTTAACGTTGGCATAAGGCTGGCATAATATTCCCCTGTTATTGTGGTTTAAAGATTAGCATTAGTAGAGGCATATGATGCAAGAAAGCAAGCTTATGCAGCATCTGCCAAAAAGAAAAAAAACTCACCCATTTCACCCCTCCATCCAATTCCAAATGCCTGTCCAGCTCAGTCTTCCACACAAAAGATGGAAATCTGTTCCACCAACCAACTACCTGCTAGCTAAAGGAAAATTTCCTGACATCTATTTCTACAACTGTCTTTCCTCAATTTGAATCTGTACCCTCTCAGGTTCTTAATCTGAGCAAGAGGAAGAATCTCATCAGCATTCAGCTGGCTCAAGACATTCAAGGCTTTATACACCTCAATCAGATCACCTTGCAGGTGCCTACTTTCCAGGTGCTGCAATTTGCAGAACTAAAGCCTTTCTTGGTAATAGCACTCCTTTTTTCGTTCACCAATCTTGTTGCCATTCTTTGTACTTGTTCTACCAACTCTACATCCTTCCTAAAACGAGTCCTCCAGACCTGTACACAGTACTCTAGGTGTGGCCTGACCATTGCCTTGTATAACGGGATAACCACCTCCCTGTCTCTGCTAGCAAAATTCCTATATATCATTGACAAGACTGCATGACCTGTCTGCACTGCTCAGCAAACTTCATATTCGACTGCACAATTATCCCCAGGTCTTTTTCACTTTCCACTTCCCTGAGTGTAGTACCACACAGTTGGTACATTTCTCTTCAGTTATTGCTACCAATATGCAGTACTTTACATTTGTCAATGTTAAACTTCAGTTGCCACTTCTCAGCCCATCTGCCCAAATTTTCTAGATCTTGTTGCAGTAGCAAACTGCCATTACTGTCATTAAAAACAACCCTGCCAACCTTTGTATCATCTGCAAACTTCGACACTAAGCCTGATATACCTTCATCAATATCATTGATAAATATACAAAACAACAAACGAACCCTGGGGAACTCCACTAATAACATTTGTCCACGAAGAGCAGTGTCCACTGAGTACCACTCTCTGTCGTCTCCCACTCAACCATCCCTTTATCCACTGTAGAACTTACCCTTAATGCCATATCTCTCCAATATGTACAGCAATCTTCCACGTGCAATAATATGAAAAGCTTTCCTGAAATCCAAGTATATGATATCAAAATTATTTTTGGCATTCAGTTTTTTTGTGACCACATCATAGTATCCAATCAAATTGGTCATACAAGACCTCCCTTTAACAAACCCATGCTGTGTTTTAACTATTACTGCAGTCATGTCTAGATGATCCTGCAATGCTTCTTTAACCAGTGATTCCATTATTTCCCCTAGAACACAAGTTAAACTAACAGGTCTATAGTGATTTGTGTCATGTTTTGAACTCCCCCCCCCCTTGTGGATTGGTGATACATTTGCACACCTCCAGTCCATGGGGACCTTCCCCTGAGTCCAAGGAAGCTCTCATAATTATGGCTAAGGGTTTGTTTACTTCCTTTGCTGCCTCCTTAAATATAAGGAGGCAGCAATACTCCCTCCTATTGTGTCTGGGCAGAATTGCAGACACTTTCACATTCAACCCTAACTCGCGACTTTTTTTTTTCAACATTGACCTGTGCTTGTTGAGTAAATCTGCAGATCTTTTACTCTTAATCTCATTAGTTCCAACGTGTGTACAAAAATATTACCTTTTGTGCCCTTAAAAGATGATATCTGCTCTCAATCCTTTTGTGTCTCAGAAAATTGAGGCCAGCACTTTTTCAGCTAATAGTTGCATTCGAAACTTTGTGTTCAGAGTTCCCTTGTGCTTCCACAACATGCTTTCTAATTTGGATTCAGGATCATAAAACTGTAGCCAAGTTTCATCATCAGTCATCAAAGGGAATAAGAATCTACCTGGACAATCTTGCACAAATGTTGAATATTCTTAAATGTCCATGTATTATTGTTAAAAATGCTTCTGTGGGAAATTAAGTACTTTTTCAAGTTCAGACACTTTAATTCTTCTGTTTTCTATATTTTTTTCAGATGCCTCAGATGGCCAACCAGACTTTGAATCATCCTCAACTGACTCCTGTTCTCTTTTGAACCATGCCAACCACTTTGCAATAGTGACATAACTGGATGATACCTCCACAAAAAATCTAGTAATTTTTTCATGGGTTTCTTTAGTATTTCTGCCCTCTTTAGTCAAAACCAAAGAGGGCAGTTATTAAAAGAACCAATTTTATAATTTATTAATACATTTTATATACCCAGTTCTCAGAACTTTCCGATTATCCCTCATATGATGACAAACTGCTGAAGCTGTGCTATCCTAATACAAATGAACTGAAGGTTGAGAAGCTATAAAAATTTATTTAACATAGAGACTAGACATAAAGAGAGCTACTGTCTTTTGTTTTTCATGGGCAGCAGTTGAAGCCTACACTATAATAACAGCACTGATAGGTTGAAAGTGGGACTGGGAAGAGTAATTTATGTTCTTTGTTTCTGATGTCTATGCCAATAAGTTTCTTCTTGCTACTCTCATTCCATCACTAGTGGTATGATAATACCATGGATGGGTTAAGGGTTGAACAAAATAAACATTTGTCAAGTTTAACCTTGACAAATGCAAAGTACTGCATATGGGTAGAAGTAACCCCAGAGAAACGTACCAACTGTGTGGTACTACACTTAAGATGGTAGAAAATGAAAAAGACCTGGGAGTAATTGTGCAGTCAGATATGAAGTTTTCTGAGCAATGCAGACAGGCTGCCAGGGCAGGTCATGGGGTTTTGTCAATGATATATAGGAATTTTGCTAGCAGGGAGAAGGAGGTAATTGTCCCTCTGTATAAGGCAATGGTCAATCCACGCCTTGAGTACTGCGTACAGGTCTGGAGGCCTCATTTTAGGAAGGATGTAGATTTACTTGAGCGTGTACAGAGAAAGGCAACAAGATTGGTGAGGGGAATGAAGGGATCCTCTTACCAAGAGAGGCTTAAGTTCTGCAAATTGCAGTGGCTGGAGACTAGGCACCTGCGCGGTGATCTGATTGAGGTGTATAAGGCCTTGAATGGATTGAGCACACTGAATTCTGATGGGATCCTTCCTCTTGTTCAGATTACGAACCTAAGGGGGCATAATTTCGCCTTTAGCCAGTGGGTGGTTAATTGCTGGAACAAACTTCCATCTGTCGTTGTGGAAGTTGACAGGTTAAATAAATTTAAGGAGGAACTGGACAGGCATTTGGAGGGAATGGTGTGATTTTTTTTTTTGGCTGATGCTGCATAAGCTCATACACTTGCTTTCTTGCATCACATGCCACTACTACTACTAGTACTAAACATCCAAACACATGTATAAACCAGTGAGCATCCATTCACAATTCAGTTTAAATTTATTAACCTAAAATTTGTCCTCCGTTATGTATTCTCTTTATTTCTGGTCTCTGAAACAAAATGTTTTCCACGTGTATTTCTTGAAAATTATATCCTCCAGAAATTTAAGTTCAGTTGTGAACAAATGTTTTTTCCCTTCAACCCGTTTACATTACTTTTTTGGGTCACAATAAAAGAAAAAAAGTAGAATGCTGTGGAATTAAAAATGAATGAAAATAGCCCACTCAAGAAAATATATCAAAAACTGCAATATATTCACTAAATTTACTATTTACAGCTTAGCATAGCAAAGGTTTGCATTCTGTTCTAGTTGTAATGATATCAAATCCATGTGCAATAAACCAGTATACTGACAGAATCTGAATTATTGCACACTTAAAAGCTGCCTTTCACCCTCAGGTAAATTACTCTGTAGTTAAATATTTAACTTACTTCTTCTTCCAACTTCACCACATTAGCTTGAGCATTGGTTAATGCATTATCTAAGATATCAATGTGATTCCTCTGCTCTTGAAGAGTTGCCCTCTGAGCTTGTAACTCTATTTCTTGACGATCTTTTTCTGAGAGAAGTTCTTTGTCTGAAAATTAAGAATTCATTTTATTAATTTCCTAAGGGTACACCTCTTTTACAATAAAATTTTTAATATTACTTTTAAGTTTGCTTTATACAGAAAATATTACTTCTGAATTAAAAACTGAAGCAATTGTTTGTCATTCAAAACTAACAAAAATATATAATATAAATAAAATAAGACAAAATAAAATTCTGCTAAAACTTTGTAAATTGTACTTGGAAAGACCAGCTCATTAAATAAACATGAGATAGTCTTACAAAGTACAGCCATTCCCCGATTAATGTAAGGGTTGCGTTCCGGGGAACTCTATGTAAGTCTGAATTTCCCCCATGCTTGTGCAGCACTTGCAACTGTGCTTGCCGAATTGATTGAATCAAAAAAAGAAATGTTTGACGAACACGTGAATAGAATTATTTATTGTATTTATTCGATTTTTTATCTCATGCACAGAAAAAATTACAAAAAAAGAGAGGAGACAGGCATATCATCAGTAAGTTATATCCCTCGAGCATCGTTGTTGGAATCGACATCTTCAGCTTATAAGTACGCTGCTGCAGAGGTTGAGGGGTGTGGAGATTTAGAAGGGGTCAGCCGCTCAACCTTATGAAAGAACATATTAATGGATGACTGGATGGTGGTTTTTTCCCTTTCATTGCAGATTTCTTTCTAGCAAGCATATCATTCACCCCTCTTAACTTTTAAGAATCGCTTGCTGTCACGATCCATCTTCTCAAACCTTGCTATTGCCATCTCTCTGGTGTTGAAGCATCTCAGTCAGCTCCTCATTTGGTTCATCTTGAGCTTCATCAGCATTTTCTTCTTTCACTATCGCTGGCTGCCCGCAAGTCAATAAGTTCTTTGTTAGATAATTCCTTCTCTTCTTCCTCTATTAACTCCTCGTATTTGGCAACAACCTCCAACTGAAGTAGCTGTGCAACCTTTACAATCTTATCTGTAACCTCTTCACTTGATTTGTCTTTTTCAAACCTTGCAAAGCCTTTACGTACCATGGGCATATTTTCTTCCATGCTGCACCATTTAAACAAATTTCAGTAATTTCTGCCCAGGGGTTGTTAATGTTTAAGATGGCGTTGTAAATATTGTAAGATTTCCAAAAGTCTTTTAACGCAAAATTTTTCTCACAGTCTACAATGCCGTGAGACAATGCCTGAGCAAATGTTGTGCGTAAACAGAATGCTTTTAAATTTGAAATAACACTCTGATCCATAGGTTGGATGAGCGAAGTCATGTTTGGTGGTAAAAACATGACTCTCAAGTTCGAATTGAAATCATTTAGATGCGTAGGATGTCCGGGAGCATTATCTAATAGAATGCAAAATCTTGAAAGGAATGTCGTTGTCTTTACAATATTTTTTAACCTCTGGAATGGAGCAGCATTTAAACCAATCCTCAAAGAGAGATATTGTTATCCATGCTCTCTGGTTCGATCGGAAATGAATGGGTAGGGTGGCTTTATTGATGCCTTTAATTGCACGAGGATTTACAGAATGGTACACAAGCAGTGGTTTTAATCTGTAATCTCCTACTGAATTAGCCTCAAGCAAGAGCATGGCCCTATCTTTTGAAGCCTTGAAACCTGGCATTGTCTTATCCTCTTTGGCAACATATGTTTGTTCTGGCATTTTTTTCCAATACAGAGCAGTCTCGTGAACGTTAAAAATTTGCTGCATTGAATAGCCATCTTCATCAATAATTTTTTCCAGCACATCACAAAATTTCTCTGCAGCTGCAGAATTGGCACTGGTGACTTAACCGCATACTTTAATGTTTTAGAAAGCAGCACGATGCTTGAACTTATTAAACCACCCGCTGCTTGCCACAAACTTGGCTTGGAGTTCACCGTACTTATTCTAAATATCTTCATAAATACTTCTTGCTTTTGCTTGAATGCCCATTGGACTCAGGGGCACTTACTTCTGAATCTGATTTTCCATCCATATTATTAATAGCTGTTCCATCTTCGATACAACACCTGAACATGGTTTTGTGATCACTATTAATCTTAAGTGCATTGATCCTTTGACATGTTCTTTTATACGTGCACTGTCCCTTAAAATAGAATTCACTGTTGAAGCATTAAGACATAATTCCCTTGCAATAGATGACAAACCTTGTCATGCTTCGTACTTCTTAATCACTTTCATCTTAATTTCAAAATCAATTTTGTTTTGTTTCCTGGTACTTCCAGCACTTGCACTTTTCGTTGGTCTCTTTCTCTTCATCATTGTAATATGTAATTAGGAATGAAGAGAAGTTTCTGAAAATTTGTTTTTTTATATGATTGAAGATTTCAGTGAAGGGGAAACACATTTCACCACAATAATGTAAAAACCCACACAATTGCAGTTATTGGGATTATTGCAAATGCAATAAAATCGAGGTTAATGACCCGTTTATAATAGATTGCGCTAACAGAAAAGCCCAATAAACTGGAAAGTGCAAATTGTTTTTATTTTTTTTGGTCGTGACCTCCAGAAACGTTCTTTAGAAAAATAACAGAAAGGCATTCAAAACTGATTCTTATAATGAAACAATAAGATAAAGATGAAAGTTAGTGCAATTTCCATTATAAAAATGACCTTTTAGAGAGATAAATAACAAAATTGTGAACTTCCAAGAACTTGGAACTAATTAAAAAAAAAAAGCAAGCACAATATGTTATTGGGTTCACATTAGACCTCTATTTATCCCTACAGATGCAAATTACATTTCCATATTTTTTTCAGTTTGCACCGGCCGGCAAAAATTTACATAAAGTCGAATTTGCATAAGTCGAATATTATGTAAGCCGAGGAGTTCCTGGCTTACATAATACTTGACATAAACAACATTAGTAATTCTCCAATTTATAAAGATTTTGCATTCCACCGAAGTATTTAAAGTGGGAGCCATTTTCTCATATATGTACCAATACAATTGGAGATATACCAAAAGAAAATTTATCTCTCTATTATAACAGATCCTTGAGGTTGTCACAGACATTCTCTCAGATATGCCAGACAAGCTGTACTTGCTATCTGGGAGTTTAAAACACTGATGGAACTGATATTCGGTTGACATTCAAGTCAAGTGGACCCAATTCTGGCAAAGTCTGGACGGTTTGTGACAGCCAAATTCTCTGCTTGCACCTTCATGATGGTGGGACTGTTAGTAATCCTGGGTTTAACCTCCATGCACAAGCACAATGTGGGTGACCACCCAAGAGTGAACAAATGCAAGCGGGGTCGAGGTGTAGCGCCCACAACACATAGAAGAATGCCAGCCCTCTGTGCTACCAGGCAATACTAGGTGGCAGATGACTCTCATCAACCGATGCAATACCACCACTTTGCTTACTGGAGACTTGAAGTGGTGGAACCCATGTTTAGTCTCCACAGCTAAGTTCCGATCAACCTTTCCCCATCTCTTCTATCATGCAGTATAACTGATGATTTTTGAGGTTATGAAGAACATCATGGCAAGATCCAATCTTCCTTACATTTCGAGTGTACAGCTCTAAAATGGAGTTCGCAGGCCGGCTGCTTGGACCTAACCCATTGGTAACTCTTTAGGAGGCTTCCAGATCAGCTAGTGTATAATCTTCCTACCTCTACTCTGCCAGATAGTGATTGGAGGGAGTCCGAGTAATGTGCATGCGGGGGGCATTGTCAAGGCCATGTTATGTCAATTCCCAACCTATTGGCTATTCCCAACCTCGTGTTGTTCGGCATTACAAGAATGCAAAATGGGATGACCTGCGAGACTTCTTTTCCTTGGTTGGATTACTGTTTCAAAACTTCTGATGTCAACGTTTGCTCAGATCGTGTCAGTGAAATTATTCTTGCAGGAATGGAATCCTTTATCCCACACTCTACTTTTAAATCTCATCCTTTATCTAAACCTTGGTTTTGCAATAAATGTGCTAAGGCTGTTCAAGAGAAGAACGTTGCATATCGTAATTGGCTTGTTTCTAATTCTTCTGTTTCATTTTCTGTCTACACCAAAGCTCGCAACAATTGTAAAGCAGTTATTAATAAGTCCAAACTAGAGTTTGAACAAGCTAAGAGTAGAAAACTTGCTTCTTGCCCTAATGGTAGGCGAGCATTCTGGTCTCTTGCCAAGGCTATTGGCCGCAACTTTTGCCCATCTCTGCTCCCACCTCTGTCCAAACCAGATGGTTCTGTTGTCACTTCAGCCAAGGATAAAGCTGACCTGCTAGCATCCAATTTTTCTTCCAGCTCATGTACTAATGATCTTGGTAAAACACCTCCCACCATTCCCAACACGCTCCATTCAATGCCTCCTGTGGTCTTCCATCAAAACTGAAGACGAGGCTACTAGGAGACGGTCGGGTTCAAAGCCGCTAAGTGGATTTTTCTTATTTATTGATTTGAAATTATTGTTTTTCTAAAACTTTTGATTTAAATTTAGTAGTATAACATTATTTTGTGATTTTCTGATTAATATGGTGTATTTATTCTTTACTCGGCCTTGTATTTGCATAAACGTATCGGTAAGGGTATCCATATCCACGTGTTTGCAACTCCGCTGAACGAGAAGTTCTTTAGACATATTTTGCCGCTTGATTGAATATTTTTTACATCGAATTATTTCTGTAAGTAGCTTGTGGACCTGTTAGGGATCGTTGGTTTGTTCTGAATTGAGACAGTGAGATTTGAAAGTTGATTAATACTTAAGTGTCCGTAGATATAAAGTTCGTAAGTTCCCGCCTTTGTGATACGATAGTTATATACCGTACTAGATAGCGTTAGTTGAACTTCGTTAGCAGTTAAATTGTACTTTTAAATAAATACATATAACGACTTAGATTACAAACGTAACATAATTAATTATATTTAACATAATTAATAACATAACATAATTAATTATAATTAATTAATAAATTAATAGAATCATGACTCAGACCAGAGCAGCAAAGCAAAAGGCTCAAGCTAATGGAAGTGCTGTGGCTCAGAGCAGAACGGAGGGGGGCAGTTGCCCTCTGACTCACAGCCTTATAAAATGCACTGTTTGCTTGATGTTTGCAGAGCAATCGGGTACGGGACATGATACTGCCATGGGGGATGTCTTTGTGTGTGCGCGATGCAAGGAGTGTATCGATATCAGGCAAAAACTCAGCGTTCTCGTGGGCCTATATGAGAGCTTGAAGGACAGGGTGGATGCCCTCGAAGAAACTAAATTGAGGGGCCCATCAAGCTCTCAGCTGCACACATCAACGCCAGAGCTTGCACTTGGGCATCACGTGACACAGAGGCAACCCCCAAGGCAGAATGCGCTGGTCCCGAAGGAACTAGTAGTTGTTGGTGACTCTATTGTCAGGGAAACGGGGAACATGCTTTGTAAAAAGGATAGGTGGAACAGGACCAGGGTATGTCTGCCAGGGGCAAAGGTTGATGACGTTGTAGAGCGAATATCATCTTCTAAGGGCACAAAAGGTGATATAGTTGAACACGTTGGCACTAATGATATTAAGAGTAGAAGACCGGCAGAATTACTTAACAAGTACAGGTCACTGTTGAACAAAAGCCGAGAATTAGGGTTGAATTTGAAAGTGTCTGCAATTCTGCCCAGACACGATAGGAGGGAGTATATGATGAGAGCCTTGTCAATCAATTCGGCCCTGGAAAGATTGTGCAAGGCTCAAGGGGTACAATTTTTTTCAGCCTGGTCTGTATTTGTTAACAGGAGAGACTGCTTCTAAAGGGATGGGATACACTTAAATAGAAAGGGTGCAAGAATATTTGCTGATGCTATCGAGGCAGTGTTAGGTGGATCGGAAAACTGCTAGCTTGGGGGGAGACAAAGACCAATAGATTGACAGTAGCCACTGGAAGAGGTGAAAGAGATTCTTGCACTGCTTCTATTAGAATGAGCAGAAGCCTGGAAAACAAGATGCATGATATTTCAGAGACTGCTGGGAGCCATTGCGGTACAAGTAAACACATGGGTTGTGTTAGGGTAGCTATGAATAGAAACAGGTGCAGGTATACTTGCGTGTACACCAATGCTAGGAGTTTAGTAAACAAATTTGATGAATTTGAGGTATTGCTCAAAACATCAAAGGCAGATATTGTTGGGATATCAGAGACGTGATGTCAACACAGATATAAGGGATGCAGAACTGGAATTTGGGGAGTACAACGTCTACAGAAAGGATAGACAGGATAGGAAGGGGGGAGGGGTTATGCTATTAGTTAAGAAACACATAAAAACCAAGGAAGTGAAGCCAGTCGACATCGCTGGGCAGTGCAGTGTTGAGTCAGTTTGGTGTGACATAAGCATTGGGAGATCAAAATTGAGAGTAGGAGTGTGCTATAGGCCTAATGACTCTGATGACTATAATAAGAAACTGTACAGGGAAATAGTGGGCCAGTAAATCAGAGAGTCTTATAATGGGAGATTTTAATTTCCCAGATATTGACTGGAATTTGGGGGCTGGTTACTCACACACTAGCAGGGCTTTTGTGGATTTATTGGATGATTGTTTTCTACATCAGCATGTTCGGGAGGCAACTAGAGGGAGTAATACTCTTGATTTGATTATCAGCAGTGATTCTTCATGCATTAAGAATCTGCAGATAAATGAACCACTAGGTGGCAGTGATCACAGTGTGCTGAAGTAGGGTTTACTCAGAGGTAACTACCATTAGGGGTAAAGGGAAGGGTTATTGCTTCCGTAAAGGCGACTACGATGGACTGAGACAGTATTTAAATTCTATACAGTGGGACCAACTGATAATGTTACCAACAGCAAATTCAAAATGGGAAGCATTCAAAGAACTTATCTTGGAAGCTACTAGGCTTTACATACCAACTAAGAAATATTGTTCAAGGTTTAGGCCAAAATGGATGTCAGATGAACTAATGAGGCATATGGCAGAGAAGAAAAATGCATGAGATACTTACAAATTAACACATGACACAGAAGCCTATGATAGATACAAGTTGATATGCAACCAAGTTACAAAGGAGGTTAGGCAGGCGAAGGCAGATTACGAGAAATCCTTGGCAAGGGATGCAAAGAAAAACAGCAAAGAGTTCTTTACTTATGTAAACTCTAGAAGGAAGGGGATGAATCAGATTGGTCCACTTGATATCGATGGGTGAACTGTTGATGATCCTGCTCAGGTAGCTAACAAACTAAATGAATATTTTGCATCGACACTCACACATGAGGAGTTATTCAGCGAGGGGAATGCCAGAGGTGTATTCAACTCTAGCAGTAAGCTACAGAATCTTGAAATAACTGGGAGTAAAGTGGAGGAGAAATTGTTGAAGATAAACACAAGAAAGGCACCCGGGGTGGATGGGATCTATCCAGTTATATTAAAGGAGGCAGCAAAGGAAGTAAGCAAACCCTTAGCCATAATTATGAGAGCTTCCTTGGACTCGGGGAAGGTACCCATAGACTGGAAATGTGCAAATGTGACCCCAATTCACAAAGGAGGATCAAAGGCTGACACACGTAATTATAGACCTGTGAGCTTAACTTCTGTTCCAGGAAAATTAATGGAGGCACTGGTTAAAGAAGCACTGCAGGATCATTTAGACAAGACTTCAGTTATAGCTCGGACACAGCATGGTTTTGTTAAGGGGAAGTCTTGCCTGACCAATTTGATTGGATACTATGATGCAGTCACAAAAGAACTGGATGCAGGGAATAGCTTTGATATTATATACTTGGATCTTAGAAAGGCTTTTGATACTGTTGCACATGGACGACTGCTGCACAAATTGGAGCAGTGTGACATTGGAGGCAAATTGCTGCTATGGATAAAGGGGTTGCTGAGGGGGAGAAGACAGAGAGTGGTAATCAATGGACACTGCTCATCGTGGACTAATGTTATTAGTGGAGTCCCTCAGGGCTCAGTGTTGGGTCCATTATTGTTTTCTGTATTTATAAATGATATTGATGATGGTATATCAAGTTTAATGTCCAAGTTTGCAGACGATACAAAGGTTGGCAGTGTTGTCAAGGACACTACTGACACTATGCTTGCTGCAACAGGATCTGGAAAGGTTGAGCAGATGGGCTGAGAGGTGGCAAATGAGGTTTAACATTGACAAATGTAAAGTACTACACATGGGAAACAGCAACCCCAGAGCAATGTATCAACTTTGTGGTACTACACTGACAGTGGTAGAGAATGAAAGGGACTTGGGGGTGGTTGTGCAGGCAGATATAAAGTTCTCTGAGCAGTGCAGACGGGCGGCAAGAGTAGGTCATGGAGTATTGTCAATGATATACAGGAATTTTTCCAGCAGAGATAAGGAGGTGATTATTCCCTTGTATAAGGCAAAGGTCAGGCCACACCTAGAGTACTGTATACAGGTCTGGAGGCCTCATTTCAAGAAGGATGTAGAGCTGCTGGAACGAGTACCGAGAAGGGCAACAAGATTAGTGAATGGAACAAAGCTGTGCTCTTACGAAGAAAGGCTTAAGTTTTGCAAATTCCAGTGTCTGAAGACTAGGCACCAGCGAGGTGATCTGATAGAGGTGTATAAAGCCTTGAATGGTTTGAGCATGCTCAATGCTGATGGGATTCTTCCTCTAGCTCAGAATAATCACCTGAGAGGGCATAAATTCAAATTGAGGAAAGACAGATGTAGGACAGACGTGCGAAAATTTGCCTTTAGCCCGCGGGTGGTTGGTTGGCGGAACAGACTTCCATCCCTTGTCGTGGAGGTTGATAGCCTAAATAAGTTTAAGGCTCAGCTGGACAGGTATTTTGAACGAACAGAGGGGTGAAGTGGTGTGGGTTTTTTTTTTTTTTTTTTTGGCTGATGCTGCATAACCTTGCTTTCTTGCATCAAATGCCTCTACTAATGCTAATGCTAAAAGGATATCAGAAGGATTTTGATGAATCTTGATGCTAAGAAAGCTCCAGGTTCTGATGGTATTTCTCCACTTGTTCTCAAAACCTGTGCTCCTGAACTTACTCCTATTCTTTTCTGCCTTTTTTTTTTCACTTTCTTATTCCAAAGGTGTTTTTCCTTCTGATTGGAAATTTGCTCATATCCAGCCAGTCCTAAAAAGGGTGACAAATCCCTCCCATCCAATTATCATCCCATTGCAATTACTTCTACTCTTTCTAAAGTAATGGAGAAATCAATTAACTGCCAACTCTTAAACTACCTAGAAACCTTCCCTCTGATCAACGATCGCCAGTATGGATTCCGTCAGTGTCGATCCACTGGTGATATTCTGGTAACATAAGCCAGAATATCACCAGAATATTACCACTGGTGATATTCTGGCTTATGTTACCCATTTATATACTAATTCAGTGGAAAGGTTCGGTGAAACACAAGTAGTTGCTCTTGACTTCTCAAAGGCTTTTGATCGTGTTTGGCATAAAGGTCTTCTAAACAAGCTTCCATCTTATGGTTTGCCAACTGTTTTTAGTAATTGGTTATCCAGTTTTCTCTGTGATCGCTCATTGAGGGTGATGGTAGATGGCTCTCTGTCTTCTAACTTCTCCACTAATGCCGGTGTTCTGCAAGGTTCAGTTCTTTCCCCCACTCTTTTCCTCTTGTATATTAGTGATCTTCTTCCATTGACTGGAAATCCTATCCATAGTTTTGCCGATGATAGCACATTGCATTCCACTTTCCATTTTGAGAAACCTTGTCCTGCTCAATCAGCTTCAATTTCTTGAAAATCTGCTACCAATTCCTTAAATGCCGATCTTCAGGTAATTCTCCAGTGGGGCAAAGACAACTTAGTTGATTTCAACCCTTCTAAAACTCAGTCTTGTCTTATATCTTGCAAAAAGGATTCTTCTGCTCCTATGCTTATCTTTAGTGACACTCCGATTTCTAGGCAAAATGATATATTAGAAGGTGGTAGATGACTTTCATCAACCGGTGAAATACCATCACTTTGCTTATTGGAAGTGGTGAAACCCATGTTTAGTCTCTAGAGCAAAGTTTCCGGCATTCCGCTCTCCCCATACTTCTTCAACCCATGCACGGTACTAAGTACTATAGGTTTTGATACCTTTCGTGTTTGGGGTTTTCATAAAAAAAAAAAATATCTCTTTTGGGGATTACCCTGACTTCTAATCTCTCTTGGCACAAGCACATTACAAATATTGCTTCCTCTGCATCTAAAAATCTTGGTTTTCTCTTTCGCTCTCGGCGTTACTTTTCTTCCAAACAGCTGCTCATTCTGTATAAATCTCAAACCCACCCTGCCATGGAATATTGTTCCCACATCTGGGGTGGTGCCCCCAAAACCTCTCTCAGGCTTCTTGATTCCATTCAGAAGATGGCAGTTAGGTTAATTAACGATTCATCTCTAACAGAGTCTCTCCACTCGTTTTCTCATAGACGTACTGCTTCTGCTGCATACCTCTTCTCCAGATACTTCCATGGACACTGTTCTTCTGAACTGGCTTCTATAATTCCTGCTCTCTCTTTCAAAACAGTCCCAACACGTGCCGCCACCACCCAACATCCATTTACTGTCCAACTTCAAACCCACAGAACCAACTTTTCATCTTAATATCTTCCTAGTTTATTCATTCAACTGCCGTTTTCTGGAAAAAACTTCTTCATACGTATTTCCTGAAAATTACAGTCTACAGAAGTTCAAGTCCAATGTCAACAAATATCTTCTTTCGTCTTCTCAACTTCCAACCCAAGCACGGTACTAAGTACTATAGGTTCTAATATCTCTCATGTTTGGGGTTCACATTAAAAAAAAAAAAAAAAAAAAAATATATGTATATATATATATATATATATATATTATCAGAAGACACAGAAGCCTATGGTAGATATAAGCTAGTCTGTATTCTCAAGTCAAAGGCAGTCAGGCAAGCAAAGGCAGATTACGAGAAATCTTTGGCACAAGATGCTAAGGGCAAAGACTTCTTTACTTATGTAACCTCTAGAAGGAAGGGGATGAATCAGATTGGTCTGCTCGATATTGATGGTTTGACAACCATCAATATCGATGATTGTCAACCATCAATTGATGGTTGATGATCCTGTTCAGGTAGCTGACAAACTGAATGAGTATTTTGCATCTATATTCACACACGAGGAGTTATTTAGGGAGGAGAATGCCAGAAGTTTATCAAACTCTAACATGGAGCTAAAGGATTTTGTAAAAACTGAGAGCAAAAATCTGGAGTTTCCGGGCAACAAAAAAAAAAAAAAAAAAAAAAGAAAAAACCCTTGCCTGAGACTGATCAACTAAACCACATGAAAAAGACCCATAAAAATTCCTCCCATCAGTGGGATAAGTGGAGGAGAAATTGTTGAAGTTAAAACATAAGAAAGACACCTGGGGGGATGGGATCTACCCAGTTATATTAAAGGAGGCAGCAAAGGAAGTAAGAAAACCCTCAGCTATAATTATGAGAGCATTCTGGACTCAGAGGAGGTCCCCATGGACTGGAGATGTGCAAATAAGTCGCCAATTCACAAAGGGTGACACAAGTAATTACTGACCTGTTATTTTAACTTCTGCTCCAGAGAAATTAATGGAAACACTAGTTAAAGAAGCACTGCAGGATCATCTAGACAGGACCGTAGTTATAGTTCAGACACAGCATGGGTTTGTTAGAAGTCTTGTCTGACCAATTTGATTGGATACCATGATGTGATCACAGAGGAACTAGATGCAAAAAATAATTTTGATATCATATACTTGGATTTTAGGAAATCTTTTGATAGTGTTGCATATAGAAGACTACTGTACAAATTTGTCATAGCATGGCAATAAGGGCAAATGCTGTTGTGGATAAAGGGATTGAGTGGGAAAAGACGGAGTGGTAATCAATCGACACTGCTCTTCATGGACTAATGTTATTAGTAGAGTCCCCCCTGCATTCGGTGTTGTGCCCATTGTTGTTTTCTATATTTATCAATGATACTGAAGAAGGTATATCAAGCTTAATGTCCAAGTTTGCAGATGATACAAAGGTTGGCAGGGTTGTTAATGACAGCACACTACTACAACAGGATTTAGAAAAGTCGAGCAGATGGCTGAGAGGTGGCAACTGAAGTTTAACATTGATAAATGCAAAGTGCTGCATATGGGTAGCAGTAACCCCAGAGTAACATACCAACTGTGTGGTACACTCAGGGTAGTGGAGAATGAAAAGGACCTGTTGGTAATTGTGCAGTCTGATATGAGCTTTTTGAATAGTGCAGACAGGCTGCCAGAGCAGATCACGAGGGTCTTGTAAATGATATAAGAAATTTGCGAGCAGGGATGAGGAGGTGATTATCCCTTTGTATAAAGCAACGGACAGGCCACTCCTTGAGTACTGCATACAGGTCTGGAGGCCTCCTTTTAGGAAAGATGTAGAGTTGCTGGAATGAGTACAGAGGAATGCAATGAGATTGGTGAGTGGAACAAAGGGTTTCTCTTACCAAGAAATGTTTAAGTTCTGCAAATTGCAGTGTCTGGAGACTAAGCACATGCAAGGTGATCTTATTGAGGTGTATAAAGCCTTGAATGGTTTGAGAAAGGTCTGTGCTAAGGGTTCTTTCTCTTGCTTAGATTACACATCTTAGGGGGTATATTTTCAAATTGAGGAAAAAAGACAGTTGTACAAAAGATGTGCAGAAATTTGCCTTTAGTCAGCGGGTGGTTGTTTGCTGGAACAAGCTTCCATCTGTTATTGTGGAAGTTGACACATTAAATAAATTCAAGGCAGAAACTAGACACTTTTGGAGTGAATGGTAAGGGATTTTTTTTTTGCTAATGCTGTATAAGCTTTGATTTCTTGCATCATATGACTCTACTAATGCTAATTTACCACTGGCATTAGAGAACCCAGACCATAATAAACTCAAATGCCCTCCTGAAACATTGCCAGTCTGTGACATAGTCTATCATTGAATAACATGATATTTAATAAGTAACGTCGTATTATTGTTGATTGTATTTTATATAAAAAATAACACATGTACATTAGATTTATATATATAACGCCCACATACTATTATTATTTTTCTATTTTATTTTTTTATTATTAAAACTCCAAATACGAGAGGTATTAGAACCTATAGTATTTAGTACCGTGCTTGGGTTGGAGGTTGAGAAGATGAAAGAAGACATTTCTTGACATTAGACTTGAACTCCCCCCCCCCCTTGTTAGTTGTTTGTGCATCAGCTTCTATGGCCATAATACACCTCCCAAAGTTTTTGCATTTTACTGTGATCCAAGCCCGAGGCGGGAATCGAACCCACGACCTTTGGGTTGCCAGGCATGCACTTTACCTACCTGGTTAGCCCGGTCGGCACTTGAACTTCTGTAGACTGTTAGACTTGAACTTTGAAGTTGGACAATGAATGGATGTTGGCTGGTGGCAGTATTCGGACTTTTTTGAAAGAGAGAGCGGGGATTATAGAAGCCAATTCAGAAGAACAATGCCCGTGGAAGTATCTGTAGAAATGTCATGCAGCAGAAACAGTATGTCTATGAGACAGAGAGTGGAGACACTCTCTTAGAGAGGAGTCATTAATTAACCTAACTGCCCTCTTCTGAATGGAATTTAGAAGCCAGAGAGAAGTTTTGGGGGCACTGCCCCAAATGTGGGAACAATATTCCATGTTAGGGCAGATTTGCAATTTGTACAGAGTGAACAGCTGTTTGGAAGAAAAGTAATGCCAAGAATGAAAGAGAAAACCAAGTTTTTTAGATGCAGAGGAAGCAATATTTGTAATGTAGTAGTAGTAGTAGTAGTAGTAGTAGTGGCACATGATGCAAGAAAGCAAGTGTAGGAGCTTATGCAGCATCAGCCAAAAAAAAAAAAAAAAAAAAAAATCACACCATTCCCTCCAAATGCCTGTCCAGTTCCTCCTTAAATTTATTTAACCTATCAACTTCTACAACGACAGATGGAAGTTTGTTCCAGCAATTAATCACCCGCTGGCTAAAGGCAAATTTCCGCACATCTATTCTACATCTGTCCTTTCTTAATTTGAACTTATGTCCCCGTAGGTTGGTAATCTGAACAAGTGGAAGGATCCCAACAGAATTCAGCGTGCTCAACCCATTCAAGGCCTTATAGACCTCAATCAGATCACCGCGCAGGTGCCTAGTCTCCAGCCACTGCAATTTGCAGAACTTAAGCCTCTCTTGGTAAGAGAATCCCTTCATTCCCCTCACCAATCGTGTTGCTCTTCTCTGTACACGCTCAAGCAAATCTACATCCTTCCTAAAATGAGGCCTCCAGACCTGTACGCAGTACTCAAGGCGTGGCCTGACCATTGCCTTATACAGAGGGACAATCACCTCCTTTTCCCTGCTAGCAAAATTCCTATATATCATTGACAAAACCCCATGACCCGCCCTAGCAGCCTGTCTGCACTGCTCAGAAAACTTCATATCTGACTGCACAATTACTCCCAGGTCTTTTTCATTTTCTACCACCTTAAGTGTAGTACCACACAGTTGGTACGTTTCTCTGGGGTTACTTCTACCCATATGCAGTACTTTGCATTTGTCAAGGTTGAATTTCAGTTGCCACTTCTTAGCCCATCTGCCCAAATTATCTAGATCCTGTTGCAGTAGCACACTGCCATTACTGTCATTAACAACCCTGCCAACCTTTGTGTCATCTGCAAACTTCGACATTAAGCCTGATATACCTTCATCAATATCATTGATAAATACACAAAACAACAGTGGACCCAACACCGAACCCTGTGGGACTCCACTAATAACATTAGTCCACGAAGAGCAGCACCCATTGATTACCACCCTCTGTCTTCTCCCACTTAACCATCCTTTTATCCATTGTAGCAACTTACCCTTAATACCATTCTGCTCCAATTTGTACAGTAGTCTTCCATGCGCAACAGTGTCAAAAGCTTTCCTGAAATCCAAGTATATGATATCAAAATTATTTTTTGCATCCAGTTCCTTTGTGACCACATCATAATAACCAATCAAATTTGTCAGACAAGACTTTCCCTTAACAAACCCATGCTGTGTTTGAATTATTGCTGCAGTCTTGTCTAGATGATCCTGCAATGCATCTTTAACCAGCGACTCCATTATTTTACCCGGAACAGAAGTTAAACTAACTGGTCTGTAATTACTCGTGTCACCCTTCGATCCACCTTTGTGAATTGGGGACACATTTGCATATCTCCAGTCCGTGGGAACCTCCCCTGAGTCCAAGGATGCTCTCATAATTATGGCTAAGGGTTTGCTTAGTTGCTTTGCCGCCTCCTTTAAAATAACTGGATAGATCCCATCCACCCCAGGTGCCTTTCTTATGTTTAACTTCAACAATTTCTCCTCCACTTTGCTCTCAGTTATTACAAAATCATTAAGCACACTACTACAATTTGATAACCTTCTTCCATTTTCAAATTGTAATAATTCCTCACGTGTGAATGTAGATGCAAAATACTCATTCAGTTTGTTTGCTATCTGAGCAGGATCATCAACAGTCGAACCATCGATGTCAAGTGGACCAATCATATTCATCCCCTTCCTTTTAGAGTTTATATAAGTAAAGAAATCCTTGCTGTTTTTCTTAGCATCTTTTGCCAAAGATTTCTCGTAATCCGCCTTCGCCTGCCGAACCTCCTTTGTGACCTGATTACAGACTAGCTTATATCTGCCACAGGCTTCTGCGTCACCTGATAATTTATATGCATCCCATGCATTTTTCTTCTCTGTCACGAGTCTCATTAGTTCATTTGATAACCATTTAGGCCTAAACCTTGAACGATATTTCTTAATCGGTATATAAAGTCTAGTAGCTTCCACGATTAATTCTTTGAATGCTTCCCACTTAGAATTTACTGTTTGTAACATCGTCAGTTGATCCCACTGTACAGAATTTAAAAACTGTCTGAGACCACTGTACTCCCCTTTACGGAAGCAAAAACCCTTTCCTTTACCCCTGACGGTAGTTACCTCTTTGAGTAAATCCCACTTCAGCACACTGTGATCACTGCCACCTAGTGGTTCCTTTATCTGCAAATTCTTAATACACGAATGATCACTGCTGATAACCAGATCAAGAGTGTTACTTTCTCTGGTTGCCTTTCGAACATGCTGCTGCAGAAAACAATCATCCAATAACTCCACAAAAGTCTGACTAGTGTGTGAGTGACCAACCCACAAGTTCCAGTCAATATCTGGGAAGTTAAAATCCCCCATTATAAGACATTCTGATTTACTGGCCCACTCTATTTCTCTGTACAATTGTTCATTGTACTCATTCAAGTCATTAGGCCTATAACACACTCCTACTCTTATTTTTCCTTTCGCAGTGCTTATCTCACACCAAACTGACTCATGTTTTTGTGCCAAGAGAGATTAGAAGTCAGGGTAATCCCCAAAAGAAATATATCATTTTGCCTAGAATTCGGAGTGTCACCAAAGATAAGCATAGAAGCTGAAGAATCCTTTTTGCGAGATTTAAGACAAGATTGGGTTTTAGAAGAATTGAAATCCTAGAGAGTTACCAATAGGTTCGGTCTGGTGTACTAACTAGCGGCCGGTCTGCGAACACTGTTTTAGAGCTGTACCCTTGAAATGTAAGGAATATTGGATCTCGTCACGATGTTAATCATAACCTCAAAAGTCATCAATCATACTGCATGATGGAAGAGATAGGGAAGGGTTGACCAGAACTTAGCTCTAGAGACTAAACATCGGCTCCACCACTTCAAGCCTGCAATAAGCAAAGTGGTGGTATTTCACCGGTTGATGAGAGTCGTCTACCACCTAGTACTGCCTGGTAACATACAGGGGCGGCGTTCCTCCATTTGGTGTGGGCGTCACACCTCGACCCCTGCTTAAGTTGGTTCACATCTGGGTGGTCACTCACCATGTACTTGTGCATGGAGGTTATACCCAGGATTACTAACAGTCCCACCATCATGAAGGTGCAAGCAGAGGATTTGGCTGCCACAGACCATCCGGACTTCGCCGAAATTGGGTCCACTTGACTTGAGTGTCACCCGAATATCAGTTCCATCAGCGTTTTAGACTCCCAGGTAGCAAGTACAGCTTTTCTGGCATATCTGAGAGAATGTCTGTGACAACCTCAAGGACCACCTTGGAGGTGATAGGGAAGAGGAAGAGGGGGAGACCTAAGCTGAGATGAAAGGACAAGGTGGCAGAGGATTTAAAAGAGAGGATGGAGGAGAGAGGAAGCCCAGGATAAGGAGGAATGGAGAAAAAGAATTAAGGATGGAAATGCTGACCCCACATAAATGTGGGAAGAAGGCGAAGATAAAGATCTTTTTACTGTTATAAATTTTAACCCCCACCCACAAATGTCAGTGAACAGAAATGTCAACTAATTAGTACGTACATATTAATTATTCCAATTATCACGTATCATTTAATTTTTTAATTGGTAAGGTAATAAAGGGTAAATTTGTGCTTAATATTTCTTTACTTTTATAGCCTCTGGATAATATTCCTATTTTCGCTAATTAGAATCGCTGTTTAATAGAATTAAAATTCAATTCACAAACGTGATCACAATGACTGGCGTTTACTACACATCGTATAGTGAACAGTACTTGACTATGGTGACTCCATCATAACGTGATTTGATTGTACAGTGAACTAATTTTAAAGCGAGAGCCTATTGTGTTTATAACTTTTTTTTACATGAAACTTCGGATAATTGAGACAGCTGCTTAATCAGGCCAAAATGCACTAGTCTCGATATGTCCCAAATAACCGGAATCGACTGTATTAGACTGTTATCTAAAATACCGTTATAGCATTAGCTGTGCTGACATAAAAACATTTAAAATAACTAGCCTAAATAGCAAACCTTTTTAAAGATCATGAGAATTGATAAAACAAAGAGGAACATGTGAATAAATAGTTAAAATTCACACAAGATTCTTTACTATTGTCACTGTAAAAGCAGATACTCTGCAGCAGCAGAGTATCTGCTTTTACACTTACTAATATTTTCTATTATTGTAAAATTCTGAGCATTGGAGATGACCATGGGCTATCTAAGATTAACCACACTATTCTGTGTTTTCATACAAACTGCTTCTGATATAAACTTAGGAAATACTGACTGTACATCTACAATAATAACACGGTAGTAATCGGGCCATGTCCATTACAAAAATACTGTGATATACCAGTTCAAAAGTGCTTCCTCTATTTGCATTAATAGCACCTTTGTGCAGTTTGATTCTCACAAGCAGATGCATGAAAATTGAAGCCAGGGACATCAAATCACAACCCTGTTAATGCAGGATTAAACAGAAGGAAGAAAACTTCCTTCTGTTTAATCCAAGTTTTTATGAATGCAAGTTGAGAAAGCACTTCCGCACTAGTATATCACAGCATTTCTAACGGGCAAGTTCCATATTGCAGCATGCTATGGCACCTCCATAACCAGATGGGCAGGAGCAGCAGTGCGCAGCACACACTTCTTGATTAGACCGGAGTTCGAGCCCGTGACCACCAAATACGGAGGATGCGGAAAGGTCAGGGAATGACCACCGCATATCTCAGGAGTAATATGGCCTTAGTTGTTGATAATGCTCCTAAAAATCAAATAACAAACACCAGCATGCTATTACTGTGGATATATAATTGGTATATTACAAATTACTCGTATTAGAGACATTCTCTATGAAAGTGCAGAAAAAAATGGATGTAATTGGAAGCAACCTGTGATCATCTCCAACACCTTCGGAGATGATTATTATCCAGGAGGAATATTATCCAGAGGCAATAAAAGTAAAGAAACATTAAATGTTAACGACAGTAACGGCAGTGTGCTACTGCAACAGGATCTAGAAAATTTGGGCAGATGAGCTAAGAAGTGGCAACTGAAGTTTAACCTTGACAAATGCAAAGTACTGCATAAATGGGTAGAAGTAACCCCAGAGATAACCCCAAACGTACCAACTGTTCATTTTCAGAAAATGGTCATTTTCTGCACCCAAGTGTGAATAAACTGGCAAACTTTAACTACCAGTTCTGATGATGTGGAAAGAAAAGTTCATCAAAAAATATCAGCTTTGGAGTAATCCAAAGCTGATATTATTTGATGATTTTAACATCAACACAGCCAGATGATTTAATATATTACAAGTTGTTTTAATGGTATTTTAAGTTTCATTCATCCCGTTTACAGTGTAAAATTGAAGCCAGATTCTTTTCAAGAACATATCTCTGTGCAAGTTTGATATTAAAAACATTTTTTTTTTATGAACCCTCTAATGCTTACAGCCTTTTTCAAACTACTGTTCCAGCTCACAAGACCTCTAAAAAGCACAAGTGCTTTTTAGAGGTCTTGTGAGCTTTAAAGGTCTTTTTTATGAACCCTCTAAAAAGCACAAGTGCTTTTTTTTTAGAGGGTTCATAAAAAATGTTTTTAAGCGGACACTTATGGCAAACTTTACCATTCAATTATGCTTGGAATAAAGCATGAAATAATTAAAATTGTGCACTTAAAATTGTGTAATGTTACAAAGTGCATAATTTTGACATCATAATATATAGATGAATAAATAATTTTAAAAAAAATTTATTTAAATTAATTAAAAAGGATTAGCAAAGTGTCTTTCCACACTGTATGGAAAGGCAATGCTAGCTGCAAGGGCTCACAAATTTAGGTTTCCCACTCAAGCTTGATTTAAAATAGATTTTCCTACCTATGAAGCTTAAAAGCTTTATTCAAAGTTTAATTCAAATGAAAAAATTCAATGAAATTTTTAGTTATGAGAAAGTTAAGCCAATATACAGCTAGTATAAAATATCTGACTTACTTTGAGATAACAATTGAGCAATCAAGACTTCCCTTTTGCTCAGTTCCCTTTTCAGTTCTGAATCTCCAACAATATCTGTAATCTGAAGTAACATAAAGACATTAAAAAAAATTAAAGTTTTCAATATTTTTTAAGTAACAGTTTAAGTAGCAGAAGTAACAGTAGAAGACTACTGTTACTTCTCTATCAGAGAAGCATTACTTATTCGAAGCAGTGCAATACCTAGGCAACTTATGAAAGGTATTCACAATATGAGATACACCGATGAGCCAAAACATTATGACCATCTACCTAATATGATGTTGGTTCTCCACGTGCAGCCAAAACAGCTCATACCTGGTAAGGCATGGATGCTAGAAGATTTCTAAATGTCTCGTGGTATCTGGTACCAACATGTAAACAGCAGATCCTTTAACTCCTGTAAGGTCCGTGTTTTTGAGATGCCGCAGATCGGAGTTGCTGTTCCAATACAAACCACAGATGCTTGATGGGATTGATGCCTGGGGAATTTGGAGGGCAGGACAATACCTGGAAGTCTTTCTCATGTTCCGCGGAACCAGTCTCGAACAATCCAGGCGGTGTGGCATGGCGTATTATCCTGCTGAAAGACAGCACCGGCAGACAGAGGGGAAGACTGTTGCTATGAAAGGGTTTACCTGGTCAGCAATGATGTTTATGTTGGTGGTAGATGTCAGAGTGCCTGGCACATGGATGATCAGACCCAGTGTATCCCAGCAGAACATCGCCCAAAGCATAATACTGCTGCCACCGGCTTGTTTTCGTCCCACAGTGCATCCAGGCACCATCACTTCCCCAGGTAAACGATGCACGTGTACCTGGCCATCCACATGGTGCAACAGGAAACATGATTCACCAGACCAGACGACCTTCTTCCAATCACTCAAGGTCCAGTTTCAATGCTCATGTGCCCATTGTAGGCGCTGTCACTGGTGAACCATGGTTAGCATGGGCACTTGGAGTGGCTTGCAGCTATGCAGCCTCATTTTCAACAGGGTTCAATGTACTGTGTGTTGTGACACATTACTCCCATCACCAGAATTCCAATTATTGGCAATTTGTGCCACAGTCGCCCTTCTGTTGCCATGTACCATCTGGATGAGCCTTCGCTAACCTCGAGCATCAATGAGCTATGGTCGTCCAACACCTTGCCGGCAGTTCATGGGTTTTCCTCCTTGGACCACTTTTGGTAGGTACTAATCATGGCTGACCGTGAGCATCCCACCAGCCTACCGTTTTGGATATGCTCTGACCCAGTCATCTGGCCATTGTCAAACTCGCTTAAATCCACTGCCTTTTCCATCTGAAGAACAAGAGTAACACTGACCCAATTGTCTGGCCATTACAATTTGGCCTTTGTCAAACTCGCTTAAGTCCGCTGCCTTTCCCATTTGAAGAACAAGAGTAATACTGATTACCAGGTGTTTTTTACACTGTGTCCTGATCCGCGCCTTAGTTCACCCGCAGTTGCTTCGATTTGCATAACAACTCGCTGGTCATAATGTTTTGGCTCATCAGTTTATAATAAAATGATGCATTACCCATGCTTAAACAGCCTTTTCATACTCTGACATTTAGTCAAGAAATATATTTAGATTACTCTTAATTTTATTTTCAATTTTTCAGATAATCTACTCTACAAGAGACAGCTTCAATACAAGGGAAGGTGAACTGTGTCTTCTAACCAGCAGGGCTAAAGTCCATATGAGTGGTTGGAAGAAAATTTACACCTTATGGAAAGGAAGAACTGCACAAAAAATTCAAACTGGATGAAGAAGTTTAAAGAGACTGTGGTATCTGTTGAGGAAGCTTTACAACAAAGCCCACAAAAATCACTAAGCATTTCTGGAACTCTGTGAAATTGCACAGGGGACCCTAAAAATTCATCAAATTCTGCTGGAAAAGACTACCATGCAAGGTTAGCTTTCTGTCATGAATTCAATGAAAACTTTGAAAATGGCATAATATCTCTTGTCAATCTAATGTTTAATGATGAAGCAACGTTTCACATTGGTGGCAAGGTTAATTTCTGTATTTGGGGAACAGAGAAACCACAAGAAGTCTGCGAACATAAAAAGGATTCCTCTAAAGTAAATATCTGGTGGGCTCTGGGAAAAACACATAATTGGTCCTTTCATTTTTGAAGAAATAGTGGTTAATGGTGATGGTTATCTTGCAACGCTTAGGACTTTTTTTATTCCTCAACTAAGACAATTAAGAACTGAAACCAATATGGTTTTTCAGCAAGATGGAGCACCCTGCCACTTTGCTCAGAATGTTTTAAGAATTTTTCAAAAAATGCATTGCAAAAGTGGCATAATTGCTTGGCCACCTCTCTCTCTCTCTCTCTCTCTCTTACCCAATTTGCCCCACTGGACTTTATTCTAAGGGGTTATGTTAATAGCGTAATTTACTCCTTAAAACCTTGCTCTTTAAACAATTTTTGTATCAAGATCATAAAAGCAATTAATGCCATAACTGAAACTCAACTGGAGAACGTGTTTATGGAATTTCAAAACTGTTCTATGCTTTGTATCACTAATTACTGAGGTCATATTCACTCTTAACAATCTTATGACTACATATCCTAAAAACTAGAATAAATTACCCTTCCAATGCATTTCACAGATTGTTTTATCTTATGCAGAACTAAGTTATTGCAGTTTTAAAGTGCATAAGGACTTATGGACAATGTGTACTATCATCTATCAGAAAAAAAAAATAAATACCAAAATTGTATTTGGATCTGCCCAGGCCATCTAGATCCATTTTACATTATAGAATAAAGACAAGAATTCAAGCTTTATAAACTTGAGCATTCTTTATATAAAGAAACAAATATTTTATCCAACACACTCTTGATGGCATTCTCTCACTCAGTGTCTCTCACCCTCATGTGTTGGATAAAATAGTTGAGCAAATTGTTCAGATTACAGCTGAATAATTTGCTCAACTAGCTGATCAATATTTGCTCTTATTTATTTCTATTAGCAAATCTATGTCCAAATGAGAAGGGTTTCAGCCACCACATAACAAAGATAATACCCTTGTATCTGATTAATATATTAATCACCATAATGTTAATAAAAAATAGATTCCTAGGGGACTCCATATATTTGGACAGAGAAGACGGTAAGGTTTTAACCATATAAATTTTTTTTATTAATTCCACATATTTATTTGTGCAATCTGTTATAATTTTGAGTACAAGAATTACCTCAAAGATATATGAGAGACCATACATAAAATAAAAAATAAGACATTATTCTGAGCTTCTTGATGAAATAGTTGAAAAACATGTAACAGCAGGAAGAAGTCAAACAGAGGTTAAGAAAGACAAGAGGCATTTGCTGCAGGAAGAAGGATTCTTCCCTTCCTACATTATAATATATATGCAGGAAAAGAAGAATTTCCTTGTATATTAAGTGAATACATAAACCTCTTATATATTACTACTTCTTAAGTTGCCTCAGTTTTGTGACTGGTAGCTCAGCAGTAATTCCTTCCATTCTTCTCTGCTGTGCTGTTAGCCTTCATCTTTCACGTGGTAAGAATTTATTTCTGTACTTTCCTTTAGTTGTTCAATATAGCTTATCCTTGGCATTCCTATTGTTCTTTTCCTTCCATCATTCCCACTAAAATTCTTTTTGTTAAGCTACTTCTGTTGAATACTAAATATATATCCTTGATACGACATTCCTGTAAGGAAAGGTTCTAGGGCAGAACATGTTGACAGCAGTTGTTTCTTGTGCAAAACCTGACAGAAGCACAAGACTGTCCTTAAGAAAACTGAATGTCTGCTAGGGTATTTCTTTCATGGAATTAATTTTGTGCTCAGCAGCCATCCCTGGAATTCAGAACACAGCTGCCATACATGCTTTTTGTATGGCAGGAAATAATATATATGCAGTGTGTTCTTCCTGTGTAAATTGAAGTGTTCACAAGGAGCACTTCAATTTACTGCCTCTACAAGTGAAAAGATTTATTTTTAAACAAAATGCTCAGATTAGACTTAAATTATTGAATAAGCTAAATTATTTAATATTTATCCAGGAATTTGCCAATTTAAGTTTAGAACAACAACTCCACAGAGGTACTTTTTAATATAGTTCCTCCTTATTAATTATAGAAGCAATATCTCCTGTTAACAAGTACAGTCCAGGCTGAAAAAAATTCTACCCCTTGAGCCTTGCACAATCCCTCCAGGGCCGAATTGATCGACAGGGCTCTCATCATATACTCCCTCCTATCGTGTCTGGGCAGAATTGCAGACACTTTCAAATTCAACCCTAATTCACGGCTTTTTTTTCAACAGTGACCTGTACTTGCTAAGTAATTCCGCCGGTCTCCTACTCTTAATATCATTAGTGCCAACGTGTACAACTATATCACCTTTTGTGCCCTTAAAAGATGATATCCGCTCTACAACGTCATCAACCTTTGCCCCTGGCAGACATACCCTGGTCCTATTCCACCTATCCTTTTTACAAAGCATGTTCCCCGTTTCCCTGACAATAGAGTCACCAACAACTACTAGTTCCTGTGGGACCAGCGCATTCTGCCTAGGGGGCTGCCTCTGTGTTGCCTGATGACCAAGTGCAAGCTCTGGCGTTGATGTGGGCAGCTGAGAGCTTGATGGGGCCCCCTCAATTTATTTCCTTCGAGGGCATCCACCCTGTCCTTCAAGCTCTCATAAAGGCCCATAACAACGCTGAGTTGTCGCCTGATTTCCTTGCACTCCTTACATCGTGCACACACAAAGACATCCCCCTTGGCAGTATCATGTCCAGTACCTGACTGCTCCGCAAACATCAAGCAAACAGTGCATTTTAAAAGACTGTGATTCAGAGGGCAACTGCCCCCCTCAGTTCTCCCCTGAGCCACAGCACTCCCATTAGCTTGAGCCTTTTGCTTTGCTGCTCTGGTCTGAGTCATGATTCCGATTTAATTCAATAAAATTTCAATTTCAGAACAAAATTAAATCCTTAAGTTATATCCCAAAACAGGCTGTATTATAACGCTATATTTATTTTTTCGGTATCGAGTGTTTTCTACGAGTTCCCTTTATACAACTTCCGTATCACGTGTACCACTATAATTATGTATTAATTATTTGTTATGGTTAAGTCGTTTTATATATATATATAGAGTTAAAAGTACAATTTAATTGACAATAAAGTTTATCAAGATTAATAGATTTACTGATTAATTGACAATATTATATTATGCACTATACTACACTAAGCTTATGCTATCGTGTAAAAATGGCGGGAATTCACGAACGGTACTTCTACGGACTCGTAAGTATTGATTAGCTTCCAAATCTCGCTATCTCAATTTAGTTGAGAATAAACTATTTAGAATAAACTAAGGATCCTGACTAGGTCTATAATCTACTTATAGAAGATAATTTGATATAACAATTGGTTAATAAATCGACTAAATTTGGTTAAAAAAAAAAAAAACCTCTCGTTCAATTTTTAACACGTGGATTTGATACCGTTACCGATACTAAGTAATACCTACAAAATCTCTGTCTAAGTTAAACTTTAAACTAAGTATCGTAACTAGGAATATAAAGCTACTCTAGAAAATAAGTTAATATGCCAATTTAAGCTAATAAATCAGAAAATAAATCAGGAAAAACTTCTGTTCCAAGAGCGTCAAAGAGCTTCGTCCGCACAGGCTACTCTCGTTCCCAAACTCTTTTGAAACTATCAATAAATATAACAAATAACTACTACTGTAAACAGTTCATTGATGGCAGCATATCCTGTAGAGGTAAGACAATCTTCTGATGCTGCCTTGAAACAACCCTCAAAACATATAGGTCCTTCATACTCTTTGGTCTCTTGCGTGAAAAACTAAAAACATATAGAGATGTGATAAAAAAAAAAGTTAGGAGACTGAATTAATATTTGGTAAATGATGAAGCTTATAAGCTATTTAGATGGAAATCCTTAAAGTTGTCTTCTTGATATTGTAACTTTTGGAAGAATTCCTGATAGGCTTCATTTGGAATTCCTAATTAGTTCCTGCATTGCATTCTGAAAAATTTCCTCAGTCATTCCAAATCTATGGCCTTTCAAGGGGACTTTAAGCTTGCGAGGGGTAGGGGGAAATCATGGGAACTAAATACAGGAGGGGGAACCAACCCAATGAAATGATTTGCAAGAAATTCTTCAATGGCAAGTTCCAAGTGTACAGGGAATACAGTGCCAATTCCCCGAAGCTCACTTTTCTGGCCATTTTCTATGAACTGCATCATGCAATCACTGTAGAACTGTATTGTAGTATATGTGGTTCAATGTTTTATCACAAGGGAAAAATTTGTATCAAACAATAGCCTAAGAGTAAAAAATATGGTAAGCATGCACGATCTTTGTATTTGATTGAGATTGTCCATGCTTTTTTGGGGGTTGTAGAAGACTGAATCTTCGCACTGAGCGAACTGGGTCTTTGTTTCCGGGTCATAGCCATACCCACAATTCACCACCAGTAATGACAGAAGAAACAAAGTGTGATCAGGAGCAGCAGCATGGTGACAAAGATCTGGCATGTCAGACTTTGCCACTCTCTGTGACTATCAGTGAGGATGCAAGCTATAAACTTTGGTGAAACACATCACATTATAAATCTTGTGTTAGAACTGATTGATATATCTCATAAAAAGTGCCAATTTCAGTAGTGACCTCAAGTATAGTTAAACACTGTTCACTCCCAATCAGATTATGAACATATGTGACCGAATTGTGGGTTTTTGAAGTTGAAAGCCTTTAAACTTTCGCATCATTGAAAAGCCTCTGAATGCCACATAGCATCTTCTCCAAAAGTGGTTTTTACACTTCATGAATGCTATTGCACTTTTTTCCTAATTTGAAAGAAAATTTGATGCAAATTTTATGCTCAATAAAATCATTCTTCAAATGTGACACAATGGGTAAAATACCTATTCAAAGCATGCATCAGAATGACTCAAATAAAGGGATGAGCCACGCATTTCTATTTCTAAATCTCTATGTCAACCTGTACTGTTGTATTAGCCCTTCTGGCCTTCCAGCCATGAAGGGCTTATACAACAATACTGTTTATTTTCTCATTGTACAATAAAGAATATTTCAGATGAGTCACCAAAATGTTACAACTCACCACAATGCCTCTTGTTCCACTTTAAAGAAACCAAAAGCAAGAAGGACAATACAGAACTGCAATCAGTGGACCCATACAACCTATTAGGGAGACTTCAACCTGAATCTCATATATTATAAATCACGAACTGGCAATATGCCATGCCGAAACAGATTTCTGAGTCATCATCTGGATGAGCGATACATGTTCCAGCATTTCAGAGAAAGTACAAGGACTTTAATATGCTCAACTGGTTCTGAACAAGGATCCAAACTACAACCAAAACTTGACAGTGCAATACCAGGTAATGAAGACAACATCATAAAATGGCCATTACAAAAAGCAATTCCTGTGGTTAAAGGAAATCGCCTTCAATTTCAAGAGAAAGGATTATAGTGGATTGAGTTATTTCTTGTGCTCTTACTGTATAAAAGTTGGAACATGTTGGGATCATGGGTAAGACTCAGATGGACTGAGTCTTGCCCATCAAGGGAGGCCAGTGGGATGATCAATACTCAACCACAGCAATGTCTTGTGTATTATGTTCCAGTTGCTTATCAGTCAGGATTATTATTACCATCTCTTTCTTCTCTTAATAGGTTTTTCCAATCCTGCGATAGGTACTGGTACCAGATGCATGGGGTGGTTGTCATGTCCGGTTACTATTATTGGTCACGGAATGCTCTGACTATTCTACAGGAATTCAGAATTGCTAGGTTCTTATGAAGGCACTTTGGCACCAGGCTGGTGGTAGAGACAGTGATTGGGGTGATCATTACTTGTTCCATATGCCATTTATCTGACTTTCTGTCTTAGGTCCATGTACTTCCTGATCTTTTCATCATAGGTTTTCTGGAGGTTGCTGGTGTTGGGCACTGCTATGTTCATCAGGTAGATAGCCATTTTCTTCTTGTTGATGAGGGTTATGTCTGATTTGTTGTGTGGGATTATCTTGTCCGTTATTATGGCTTGCTCCCAGTATTTTTTTGTAAGTAGGGGGTCTCTAGTATGGCCTAGGGTTTGTACTTTTAATATGGTACACTTTCTTTGATCAACTAGTATTTTTGCAATAGCATCTGTGTATTATCCTGGTGACCTGGTCATATTTCTGAGTGTACTCTGCCAGGGTGATCAACCTGCATTCCACAGTGATGTACTGAATCATTTCTGGGGTGAGGTGACATTGCTGACATGTGTCATCTGTCACTCCAGGGTCCTTGGCAATGTATTTCCTGTAGTTCTTGGTGTTGATTTTATAGTCTTGGATAGCGAGCCTGAATCCTTCGGTCTCAGGGAAAAGCCTCCCACTCGGCCATCTTATCTATGTAATCTTGATGGAGGTCACTGTAGTGTATGCCATGGAGTGTTTTCATCTTTCTGTCTTTGTTTCTTCTTCTCTTCTCTTATCCTTATTATTATTAATTTATGATAAGCTGAAACAGAAAAGTTCATTAGAACCTACAGTAAACTAGTACTATGTAAGGGTTGAGAAGACATTAACTGCTGCTATCACACCTGCAGATTATAATTTTCAGGAACAAAAACTTCTAATTTGAGAATGTTTAGTATATTTTTGATAATTAATACATAAAAAGAAAGGCTCCTTCAAAAAACAGAAACCAGCATAGTCCTTAAATCATGCATGGATTTTATCAGTAAGTTATTTTATAGGTCATGAATGGATTATGTTGAAAAAAAAAAAAAAAAAAAAAAAAAAGGAGTGAGTTAGGGTTGAATTTGAAAGTGTCTGCAGTTCTACCCAGACCCAATAGGAGGTAGTATATGATGGGAGCCTTGTCAATCAATTTGGCCCTGAAGAGATTCTGCAAGGCTCATGGAGGAGAATTTTTCTCAGCATGGTCTGTGCTTGTTAACAGAAGAGAGTGCTTCTACAGGGATGGGATACAATTAAATAGAAAGGGTTCAAGAATATTTGCTGATGCTATCAGTGCAGTGTTAGGCGGGTAGGAAAACTTCTAGCTTGGGGGATACACGGACTAAGAGATTAACAGTAGCCAATGGCAGAGATGAAAGTGATTCTTGCACTGTTTCTATTGGAATTAATAGCAGCTCGGAAAACAAGGTGTTACTCATTCCAATGGGGATTTCAAGGACTGCTGGGAAGTCATCGCAGAACAAGTAAATACATGAGCTGTGTTAGGGTAACTAAGGGCAGAAACAGATGCATGTATACTTGCATGTACACCAATGCTAGGAGTTGAGTATATAAATTTGATGAATTTGAGGTGCTGATCAAAACACCAAAGACAGACACTGTTGGGATATCAGAGAAGTGATGTCACACAGATATAAGGAATGCAGGATTGGAACTGGTGGAGTACAATGAGTTCAGAAAGGAAAGAGAGGATAGGAAGGGAGGATGGGACTATAGTGTTAGTTAAGAAACATAAAAATCTGAGGAAGTGCATCCAGTTGATATGGGTGGACAGTGCAATGCTGAATCAGTTTGGTGTGACATAAGCACTGGGAAAGCAAAATTGACAGAAGGACTGTGTTATAGTCCTGATGAATCTGATGAGTACAATGAGCAATTGTGCAGAGAAACAGAGTGGCCCAGTAAATCAGAATGCCTTATAATGGGGGATTTTATCTTTACAGATATTGAAAGGAACTTGTGGGTTGGTCACTCGCACACTAGCAAGACTTTTGTGGATTTATTGAATGACTGTTTTCTACAGCAGCATGTTTGAGAGACAATCAGAGGGAGTAATATGCTTGATCTGATTATCGGAAGTGATTCTTTATGCATGTCTGCCAGGAGCAAAAGTTGATGGCGTTGCAGAGCAGATATCACCTTTTAAGGGCACAAAAGGTGATATTGTTGTACATGTTGGAACTAATAACATTAAGAGCAAGAGATCTGCAGATTTACTCAACAGGTACAGGTCAATGTTGAAAAAAGTCGCGAGTTAGGGTTGAATGTGAAAGTGTCTCCAATTCTGCCCAGACACGATAGGATGGAGTATACGACGAGAGCCTTGTCAATCAATTTGCCCTAGAGAGATTGTGCAAGGATCGAGGGATAGAATTTTTTTTCAGCTTGGTCTGTGCTTGTTGGCAGGAGAGACTGCTTCTATAGGATGGGATACACTTAAATAGAAAGGGTGCAAGAATATTTGCTGATGCATCAAGGCAGTGTTAGGTGGGTTGGAAAACTGCTAGCTTGGTGGGGGGAGGACAGACAGACTAAAAAGTTAACAGTAGCCACAGGCAGAGGCAAAAGTGATTCTTGCACTGTTCTATCAGAATGAGCAGCAGCATAGAAAGCAAGGCAATGTGATTTCCAGGACTGTTTGTTTGTGTGTTATTTGGTTTTTAAGAGCATTAGCAACTAAGGCCACATTGCTCTGGGATTTGCGGTGGTCATTCCCTGAACTTTCCGCATCCTCTGAATTTGGTGGTGATGGGCTCGAACCCCGGTCTAATCAAGAAGCATGTGCTACGCACTGCTGCTCCTTCCCACCTGGCTACAGAGGCGCCATTTCCAGGATTGTTGGGAGTCATAGTGCTCCCAACAATATAGGCCTGATGAGTACAATGAGCAACTGTGCAGAGAAATAGAGTGGGCCAGTAAACCAGAATGTCTTATAATGGAGGTTTTAACTTTCCAGATATTGACTGGAACTTGTGGGTTGGTCACTCGCACACTAGCAAGACTTTTTTGGATTTATTGGATGACTGTTTTCTACAGCAACACGTTTGAGAGGCAACCAGAGTGAGTAATACTCTTGATCTGATTATCAGCAGTGATTATTCATGCATTAAGAATTTGCAGATAAAGAAACCACTGAGTGACAGTGATTATAATGTACTGATATGGGAATTAATTAAAGATGTAACTATCATCAAGGCTAAAGCAAAGGGCTCTTGCTTTCGCAAAGGTGACTACAGGGGTCTCAGAGAGTTTTTAAATTCTATACAGTGGGATCAACTGATGTCACCAAAGATGAATTCTAAATGGAAAGCCTTCAAGGACTTAATCTTGGAGGCTACTAGGCTTTTCATTCCAACTAAGAAATACCGTTCAAGGTTCAGGCCGAAATGGATGTCAGATGAATTAACAAGGCTCATGGCAGAGAAGAAAAATATATGGGATGCATATAAATTATCAGGTGAAACAGAAGCCTATGGCAGATATAAGCTTCTGTAATCAAGTCACAAAGGAGGTTAGGCAGGCAAAGGCAGATTACAAGAAATCTTTGGTAAAGGATGCAAAGAAAAACAGCAAAGACTTCTTTACTTATGTAAACTCTAAAAGGAAAGGGATGAATCAGATTGGACCACTTAACATGGATGGGCTGACTATTGATGATCAGGCTAAGGTAGCTGATAAACTGAATGAGTATTTTGCATCTACATTCACACATGAGGAGTTATTCAATGAGGAGAATGCCAGATGTTTATCAAATTCTAACAGGGAACTAAGTGATTTTCTAATAGCTGAGGTCAAAGTGGAGGAGAAATTGTTGAAGTTAAACATAAGGAAGGCACCTGGGGTGGACGGGATCTATCCAGTTATATTACCTTGGACTCAGGGGAGGTCCCCATGGACTGAAGGTGTGCAAATGTAACATCGATTCGCAAATGGGGGGGGGGTTCACAAGTAACTACAGACCTGTTAGTTTAACTTGTGTTCCGGGGAAAATAATGGAGTCACTGGTTAAAGAAGCATTGCAGGATCATCTAGACGAGACTGCAGTAATAGTTAAGACAGCATGTGTTTGTTAAAGGGAGGTCTTATCTGAACAGTCTGATATCATATACTTGGATTTTAGGATATTGATACTGTTGCACATGGAACACTACTGTACAAACTGGAGAGGTATAGCATTAAAGGTAAGCTGCTATAATGGATAAAGGGATGGTTAAGTGGGAGACCACAGAACGCTAATCAATGGACATTGCTCTTCGTGGACTAATGTTATTAGTGGAACCCCGGTCTAATCAAGAAGCACATGCTTCTTGATTAGACCGGGGTTCGAGCCCATCACCACCAAATACGGAGGATGCGGAAAGGTCAGGGAATGACCACCGCAAATCCTGGAGCAATATGGCCTTAGTTGCTAATGCTCTTTAAATTAGTTATTACTGCCTTTGCCTGCCCCAACACCAACACCCAGGTTTTGGTGTTGGGCCCACTGTTGTTTTCTGTATTTATTAATGATATTGATAAAAGTATATCAGCCTTAATGTCCAAGTCTGCAGATGATACGAAGGTTGGTAGGGTTGTTAATGACAGTACGCTATTGCAACAGGATCTAGAAAAGTTGAGCAGATGGGCTCAGAGGTGGCAAGTGAAGTTGAACATTGACAAATGCAAAGTACTGCATATAGGTAGCAGTAACACCAGAGTAACATACTAACTGTGCGGTACACTCGGATGGTGGAGAATGAAAAAGACCTGGGAGTAATTGTGCAGTCGGTCAGGTAAGAAGTTTTCTGAACAGTGCAGACAGGCTGCCAGAGCAGGTCATGGAGTTTTGTCAATGATATACAGGAATTTTATAGCAGGGATAAGAAGGTGATTATCCCCTTGTGCAAGGCAACGGTCAGGCCACACCTTGAGTACTGTATACAGGGTGATTCACTACCAGTGCGACAAATTTGCAGGAGGTGTAGGGGGCACAAAGACGAATTGGAATCACATAGCATTGCAGGGTCTGAAATGCCTTCATCATGTGGTAGAGGACGTTGAACGGGAGGTCGCGTGAACAGCAATCCCGCTGGAAGTCAGCATTTGCAAACCGGTTCCCGAGGCAGTAGGATGTATGAGTATTCAAGCGTTGAACTGGCTGACATGCACCTCGCGTATGGAGCTGCAGATTGTAATGGGCGCGTTGCTCTGTGCTTGTACCAGGAATGTTTGCCACACAGGCGTGCTCCTCATCATAAGATTTTCGCACGTGTGCACAGAAGGTTACGTGAGACTGGTTGTTTCACGAGAGGTACCATGAATCGAGAGCGAACAACGAGGACGCCAGACAATGAGGAGAATGTCTTATGTCTTGCAGAAGGCAATTCGAGTACGAGTACTCGAGCGATAGGCCAACGATTGAGTATTTCCCAATCCACTGTATGGAGGATACTGTCAACAAACCAAATGAGTTCATACCATCTGCAACACGTCCAATCATTGGAGCCTGTGGATTATCCACTCCGGAGGACTTTTGTTACTTGGTTTCTTCAACAGAAATGGTTCGCAAATGCTGACTTCCAGCGGGATCGCTGTTCACGTGACCTCCCGTTCAACGTCCTCTACCGCATGACGAAGGCATTTCGGACCCTGCAATGCTATGTGATTCTGATTCGTCTTTGTGCCCCTTACACCTCCTGCAAGTTTGTCGCACTGGTAGTGAATCACCCTGATAGGTCTTGGGGGGGGTCTCTTTTTAGAAAATGATGTAGAACTGCTAGAACGAGTACAGAGAAAGGCAATGAGATTGGTGAATGGAACAAAGGGCTGATCTTATGAAGAATTGTTTAAGTTCTGCAAATTGCAGTGTCTGGAGACTAGGCACCTGTGAGGTGATCTGATTTAGGTGAATAAGGCTTTGAATGGTTTGAGCAAGCTCAATTGCTAATGGGATTTTTTCTCTTGTCCAGATTAATCACCTGATGGGACATAAATTCAAATTGAGGAAAGACAGTTGTAGAATAGATGTGTGAATATTTACCTTTAGCCAGCAGGTGGCTGATTGCTGGTACAAACTTCCATCTGCCTCTGTGGAAGCTGACAGCTTAAATAAATTCAAGGCAGAACTAGACAAACATCTGGAGTGAATGGATGGGTGAAATGGGAAGTTTTCTTTTTCTTTCTTTTTTTTTTTTTTTTTTTTTTTTTTGGCTGATGCTGTTTAAGCTTGCTTTCTTGCATGATATGCCTCTGCTAATGCTAATTATACCATTAAGTTATTTCAGAGGTATCCGTATTTAGCTTAACCACAAGAGGAATATCAAGATTGAATCTCATGAAGCCCATAGGATTCAATGAGATTCACTGAATCCTATGGGCTTCATGAGATTCAACCTTGATATTCTCTGATATTTTATTTGTGTCTCCTGGTTCTCATCTCATATATGAGGGCAAACAGACCTTCCTCATTTCATTTACTCAATCAGATCATCCCTTAGATGTTTAGTTGTAAAACTTTACAGCCCCCCCCCACCTCTTAAGACATTCTTTATATATGCATTGATTTTCACTCATCACTAATCTGGTCACCCTGCTTTGAACATTCTTCAGAATGTTATGTCTTTTTTAGGTGTGCAGTGTCTAAACCTGAATACAATAATTCAAATGTAGTCTAACACTGTCTTGTGAAGGTTGTCTAAATCATGGGCAGAATACCTAACCACCTGTTTACACTGGATGGAAAGTCTTTTGGTCTTCAACGACTTTTAGATTCTCTTCCACTAGCTTATAAGTGACTCCAGGGTGGACAAATTTTTGTGAAGGGATTCACAGAATATGAAATACAGTGGAACTTCTCTATCACGAACTTCTATGTAACGAATTTCTCTATATTACGAATTTTTTCGCCAAACATTGCACCTTGAAACGAAATTACATGTAAAATTAACCCCATATAATGAAGTGTTAGTCTCTCTATAACTAATTTTAAAAAAATTAGTAAAAGCATTTTTGAACATTTTCAAGCATTTACTGCTACACAGTTGCTCAAATATACTGCCTCCTTCCTTCAGAAATTGCACATTAGCATATGGAATTAAATAATCATCCTTTTGGTGAACACTTGTGGCCCGTAACAGGGTCTTTGTTTCATTTTTGTTACAGTTATTAAACCAAATGGGTTTTCTTAAAAGTGGTCTTAAACTTTACAATAAATAGGGTAGATTTGTAAATTGATGTTGGCTAAGGGGAAAATGAAATTCGCGGTAAACCTTTAGCATGCTGCGGCGGCAATACACAGAATGCTACTATAGTCGGTTTTTAGTAATGCCTACTGAGTGACATTCACTTCTCACCTCAACTGTACCACGTGACCTTCATGTCAATCATTATGATATGTCCGTTCTTGTCTAACTGGACTCCCAGTACATGGTTTTCATAAATTTTTACTATTTATTTATTTTTTTTTTTGGTGATCAATCACATAGGCTATATGCTCGTTTTTTTTTTTTTTCCCCCCTCTGAAAAGTAACATACAGCGTACATTAATCATAAAATTTCTTTCATATATTATGAATGAAAGCAGAATAAAAGAAATTCACAAAGTCGTATATTTCTTCAAAGTGAGTGATACTATTGACTTGGCAAGCGAATGTCATTGAATAGGCGGTACCTGTACTAATAATTCACTATATGGCCAGAGCAGCGAAGTTTGTAGTGTATGTATCGGCAAGAGCTGCAGTCCAGTAATTTTTACAATTGTGAAAACAATGTCGAAGAGAAAGTGTTTAAGTATTAATGATAAAGCAAAGATTATGATATTGACCAGGGTTTTAAGAAAAAATATGTTGCAGAGAAATATGGCATACCTGCAACCAGTTTATCTACGATTTTAAAAAAATCGAGAATCAATTTTAAATGCAATTGAAGGAGGAGCAGACAAGAAGCGAATTAAGTATATGAAGATGTTGATAAAGCTGTTCTAAAATGGGTGCAAATGATAAGTGAAAAGAATATCCCAATATCGGGCCCAATAATTAAGCAACAAGCTCTGAAATTTGCACAGTCCCTTGGACATACAGAATTTAATGCGAGCACTGGGTGGCTAGATAAATTTAAGAAGTGCCACAGAATTGTAGAAAAGGTTATTTGTGGAGAAAGTGTTAATGTAAGCGAAGAAGATTGCAACAGTTGGAGGAACAATACCTTAAAGAAGATTTTGGAAGAATATGAGCGTAAGGATGTTTTTAATGCTGATGAAATGGGTTTATTCTTTAAATGTTTACCGAATAGAACACTTGCTTGGATGATAAATGTTTTGGCAGAAAACAAAGCAAAGAAAGAATCACTGTGCTAGTTGGAGCAAATATGACAGGAAGTGAAAAATTAAGACTTTTAGTCATCGGAATATCAAAAAACCCAAGATGTTTTAGAAACACAAAATCTTTGGAAGTTGACTACACCTTTATTAAAAAAGCATGGATGACAAGTGATATTTTTGAAGAATGGATATTAAAACTAGACAAGCGTATAATAAAAGAAAAAAGGAAAATCGTGTTGGTAACTGACAACTGTCCGGCACATCCTGCCATTATTTCTGCCAAACTTAAAAGTGCGAAGTTGTTTTTACCACCAAACGTAACGTCAAAACTCCAGCAAAATTTCATTATCGAAGAGAATAATAATGAAGATTGTCAGTGCTTTATCAGAAAATACAAACTTGGAGGTTACAATTAACCGTAGAGATTGTATCTCGAACTGGCAAAAGTTTGGACAAACGATGTCACTGAATACACTATTCAAAATTGTTTTTCGAAAGCGGAATTTGCTTTGAATACAGAAGTCGAACAACGATTGGACAAACAAGATGAACTGCCCATTTCACAACTGAAAAACTTTTGGACATTATTAGAATCGTCTGGAAACATCAAAAATGAAATAACACTGGATAGTTATGTTTATGTAGATCACAGCAGAACATCCAAATGAAGATGAAATACTGCTGAACAGTGTTATATGCGATCATGATCACAAAGAAATTAACGATGACGTTGAAGATGCATCAGAACAACCCGTAGCAAAGCCAACTCGCGAAGAAATGATTAACCCTTTTAAAACGGTTCGTATGGGTCTACAGTTTTATGAAAATGTTCCTGATAATGTTTTTAATGCTCTGAATAAATGTGAGGTTTTCTTTGAGAACCAGACAATTTTTTAATTGTACTGTGGAAACGAAAATTACAGATTTTTTTAAATGCGTGATACTTAACACCGAAAATTGTGTAAATGTAATTTAAATAAGTATGTTTTTGAAATAAAATACATTAAAAATAAATGTAGATTTGTTTTCATTTTCTAATTAGATAACGATTTCTAATAAAAAAAGATATTCTCTGTATAACAAAATTTCTCTATAACGAATTTTTTCGCCAGATTTATCGAATTCATTATGGGAAAGTTCGACTGTATATATTTATGTGGTTCGGGCAAACTTTGCTTTCACTATAACTCTGTATAATGTAATAGTAGTACTAGTGGTGGTGGCATGTGATGCAAGAAAGCAAGTGTATGAGCTTATGCAGCATCAGCCAAAAAAAAAAAAAAAAAAAAATATCACACCATTCCCTCCAAATGCCTGTCCAGTTCCTCCTTAAACAACCTATCAACTTCCACAACGACAGATGGAAGTTTGTTCCAGCAATTAACCACTCGCTGGCTAAAGGCAAATTTCCGCACATCTATTCTACATCTGTCTTTTCTTAATTTGAAGTTATGCCCCCTTAGGTCCACTTTTTATCTGAACAAGTGGACGGATCCCATCAGAATTCAGCGTGCTCAACCCATTCAAGGCCTTATACACCTCAATCAGATCACCGCGCAGATGCCTAGTCTCCAGCCACTGCAATTTGCAGAAATTAAGCCTCTCTTGGTAAGAGGATCCCTTCATTCCCATCACCAATCTTGTTGCCCTTCTCTGTACACGCTCAAGTAAATCTGCATCCTTCCAAAAATGAGGCCTCCAGCCCTGTACGCAGTACTCAAGGCATGGCCTGACCATTGCCTTATACAGAGCGACAATCACCTCCTTTTCCCTGCTAGCAAAATTCCTATATATCATTGACAAAACCCCATGTCCTGCCCTGGCAGCCTGTCCGCATTGCTCATAAAACTTCATATCTGACTGCACAATTACTCCAAGGTCTTTTTCATTTTCTACCACCTTAAGTGTAGTACCACACAGTTGGTACATTTCTCTGGGGTTACTTCTACCCATATGCAGTACTTTGCATTTGTCAATGTTAAACTTCAGTTGCCACTTCTTAGCCCATCTGTCCAAATTATCTAGATCCTGTTGCAGTTGCACACTGCCATTACTGTTATTAACAACGCTGCCAACCTTTGTATCATCTGCAAACTTTGACATTAAGCCTGATATACCTTCATCAATATCACTGATAAATACACAAAACAACAGTGGACGCAACACCGAACCCTGTGGGACTCCACTAATAACATTAGTCCATGAAGAGCAGCATCCATCGATTACCACCCTCTGTCTTCTCACACTAAACCATCCTTTTATCCATTTATGCAACTTACCCTTAATACCATTCTGCTCCAATTTGTACAATAGTCTTCCATGCGCAACAGTGTCAAAAGCTTTCCTGAAATCCAAATATATGATATCAAAATTATTTTTTGCATCCAGTTCCTTTGGAACCACATCATAATATCCTATCAAATTTGTCAGAGAAGACTTTCCCATAACAAACCCATGCTGTGTCTGAATTATTGCTGCAGTCTTGTCTAGATGATTCTGCAATGCATATTTAACCAGTGACTCCATTATTTTACCCGGAACAGAAGTTAAACTAACTGGTCTGTAATTACTCGTGTCACCCTTCAATCCCCCTTTGTGAATTGGGGATACATTTGCACATCTCCAGTCCATGGGAACCTTCCCTGAGTCCAAGGATGCTCTCATAATTATGGCTAAGGGTTTGCTTAGTTGCTTTGCCGCCTCCTTTAATAGAACTGGATAGATCCCATCCACCCCAGGTGCTTTTCTTATGTTTAACTTCAACAATTTCTCCTCCACTTTGCTCTCAGTTATTACAAAATCATTAAGTACCCTGCTACAAATTGATAACCTTGTGGCATTTTCAAACCTTAATAACTCCTCATGTGTGAATGTAGATGCAAAATACTCATTGAGTTGGTTTGCTATCTGAGCAGGATCATCAACAGTTGAACCATCAATATCAAGTGGAACAATCAGATTCATCCCCTTTCTCTTAGAGTTTACTGCTGGTAGTCATTGCGGTACAAGTAAACACATGGGTTGTGTTAGGGTAGCTAAGAATAGAAACAGGTGCATGTATACCTGCGTGTACACCAATGCTAGGAGTTTGGTAAATAAATTTGATGAATTTGAGGTATTGCTCAAAACATCAAAGGCAGATATTGTTGGGATATCAGAGACGTGGTGTCACACAGATATAAGTAATGCGGAACTGGAATTTGGGGAATACAATGTGTATAGAAAGGATAGACAGGACAGGAGGGGAGGAGGGGTCATGCTATTAATTAAGAAACACATAAAGTCCAAGGAAGTGAAGCCAGTCGACATCGATGGACAGGGCAGCGTCGAGTCAGTTTGGTGTGACATAAGCATAGGGAAATCAAAATTGAGAGTAGGAGTGTGCTATAGGCCTAATGACTCTGATGAGTATAATAAGATATTGTACAGGGAAATAGAGTGGGCCAGTAAATCAGAGAGTCTTATAATGGGGGACTTTAATTTCCCAGATATTGACTGGAATTTGTGGGTTGGTCACTCGCACACTAGCAAGGCTTTTGTGGATTTATTGGATGACTGTTTTCTACATCAGCATGTTCGTGAGGCAACAAGAGGGAGCAATACTCTTGATCTGATTATCAGTAGTGATTCTTCATGCATTAAGAACCTGCAGATAAATGAACCACTAGGTGGCAGTGATCACAGTGTGTTGAAGTGGGATTTACTCAAGGAGGTAACTACCATCAGAGGTAAAGGGAAGGGTTTTTGTTTTCGTAAAGGCGACTATGATGGTCTGAGACAGTATTTAAATTCTATACAGTGGGACCAACTGATGATGTTACCAACAGCAAACTCAAAATGGGAAGCATTCAAGGAACTAATCTAGGAGGCTACCAGGCTTTACATACCAACTAAGAAATATTGTTCAAGGTTTAGGCCTAAATGGTTGTCAGATGAACTAATGAGACATGTGGCAGAGAAGAAAAATGCATGGGATACATACAAATTAATGGGTGACATGGAAGCCTATGATAGATATAAGTTGGTCTGTAACCAAGTCACAAAGGAGATTAGGCAGGCAAAGGCAGACTATGAAAAATCCTTGGCAAAGGATGCAAAGAAAAACAGAAAAGAGTTCTTTACATACTTGAACTCGAAAAGGAAAGGGATGAATCAGATTGGTCCACTGGATATTGATGGTTCAACAGTTGAGGATCCTGCTCAGGTGGCTAACAATCTAAACGAGTATTTTGCATCTACATTCACGCATGAGGAGTTATTCAGGAAGGAGAATGATGTAGGTAAAGTAAACATTGGCAGTGAGCTGGATGATTTTGTAATAACTGAGAGGAAAGTGGAGGAGAGATTGTTGAGGATAAACATAAAAAAGGCACCTGGGGTGGATGGGATCTATCCAGTTATATTAAAGGAGGCAGCAAAGGAAGTAAGCAAACCCTTAGCCATAATTATGAGAGCTTCCTTGGACTCAGGGGAGGTACCTATGGACTGGAGATGTGCAAATGTGACCCCAATTCACAAAGGAGGTTCAAAGGCTGACACAAGTAATTATAGACCTGTTAGTTTAACTTCTGTTCCAGGTAAATTAATGGAGGCACTGGTTAAAGAAGCACTGCAGGATCATCTAGACAAGAATTCAGTTATAGCTCAGACGCAGCATGGTTTTGTTAAGGGCAGGTCTTGCCTGACCAATTTGATTGGATACTATGATGTAGTCACAAAAGAACTGGATGCAGGGAATAACTTTGATATTATATATTTGGATCTTAGAAAGGCTTTTGATACTGTTGCACATGGAAGACTGCTGCACAAATTGGAGCAGTGTGGCATTGGAGGCAAATTGCTGCTATGGATAAGGGGATGGTTGAGTGGCAGAAGACAGAGAGTGGTAATCAATGGACACTGCTCAACGTGGACTAATGTTATTAGTGGAGTTCCTCAAGGTTCAGTGTTGGGTCCGTTGTTGTTTTCGGTGTTTATGAATGATATTGATGATGGGATATCAAGTTTAATGTCCAAGTTTGCAGATGATACAAAGGTTGGCAGGGTCGTTAAGGACAATACTGACGCTATGCTGCTGCAACAGGATCTGGACAGGTTGAACAGATGGGCTGAGAGGTGGCAAATGAGGTTTAACATCGACAAATGTAAAGTGCTGCATATGGGAAACAGTAACCCCAGATCAACGTATCAACTCTGCGGTACTACACTGACAGTGGTGGAGAATGAAAAGGACCTGGGGGTAATTGTGCAGGCAGATATGAAGTTCTCTGAGCAGTGCAGACGAGCTGCAAGAGTAGCTCATGGTGTCTTGTCAATGATAAAGAGGAATTTTTCTAGCAGGGATAAGGAGGTGATTATTCCCTTGTATAAGGCAATGGTAAGGCCACATCTTGAGTACTGTATACAGGTCTGGAGGCCTCATTTCAAGAAGGATGTAGAGCTGCTGGAACGGGTACAGAGAAGGGCAACAAGATTAGTAAATGGAACAAAGGGTTGCTCTTACGAAGAAAGGCTTAAGTTTTGCAAATTACAGAGTCTGGAGACTAGGCACCGGCGAGGTGATCTGATAGAGGTGTATAAGGCTTTGAATGGTTTGAGCATGCTCAATGCCAATGGGATTCTTCATCTTTCTCAGAATAATCACCTCAGAGGGCATAAATTCAAATTGAGGAAGGACGGATGTCGGATAGATGTGCGGAAATTTGCCTTTGGCCAGCGGGTGGTTGGTTGGTGGAACCGACTTCCATCACTGGTTGTTGAAGTTGATAGCCTAAACAAATTTAAAGCTCAACTGGACAGGTATTTCGAACGAACAGAGGGGTGAAATGGGAGTGGGTTTTTTTTTTTTTTTTTTTGTTTTTTTTTTGGCTGATGCTGAATAAGCTTGCTTTCTTGCATCATATGCCTCTGCTAATGCTAATGCTAAATCCTTACTGTTTTCTTAGCATCCTTTGCCAAATTTCTCGTAATCTGCCTTCGCCTGCCTAACCTCCTTTGTGACCTGATTACAGATCAGCTTATATCTGCCATAGGCTTCTGAGTCGCTTGATAATTTATATGCATCCCATGCATTTTTCTTCCTTCTCTTTTACGAGTCTCATTAGTACATTAGATAACCATTTAGGCCTAAACCTTGAACAATATTCTTAATAGGTATGAAACTTTTAGTAGCATCCACGATTAATTCCTTGAATGCTTCCCACATTGTACTCCCCAAATTCCAGTTCTGCATTCCTTATATCTGTGTGACACCCCGTCTCTGCTATCCCAACAATATCCGCTTTTGATATCTTGACCAACACTTCAAATTCATCAAATTTATTTACTATACTTCTGGCATTGGTATACATGCTCCTATTCCTATTCACCCTAACAAATCCCATATACCCACCTATTTCACGATGACTGCCATCCATCCCTGAAACCCCCCAACATCCCTTGCTCCAGGTCACTACTTATTCTAATAGAAGTTGTGGAAGAATCACCTTCACCTCTGCCTGAGTATACTGTTCAACTATTAGTCCTTGTATCCCCCAAAAGCTAGCAGTTTTCCGATCCATCTAACACTGCCTTGATACCATCAGCAAATATTCTTGCATCCTATCCCTGTAGAAGCAGTCTCTCCTGTTAACAAGTACAGACCAGGCTGAAAAAAATTCTACCCCTTGAGCCTCGCAAAAGCTTTCCACGGCCGAATTGATCGAAAAGGCTCTCATCATATACTCCCTTCTATCGTGTCTGGGCAGAATTGTAGACACTTTCAAATTCAACCCTAATTCCCGGCTTTTTTTCAACAGTGACCTGTACTTGTTAATTCTGCCAGTCTCCTACTCTTAATATCATTAGTGCCAACGTGTACAACTATATCACATTCTGTGTCCTTAAAAGATGATATCCGCTCTACAGCGTCATCAATCTTGTTGTGGTGCAACCGTACTGTATAAGTCGATTTAATTAGTCTTGATATTAATTTTCTTAAACTTTTTCTAGGTTGAAGTTTCATACGTTCTTATTTCAAGATTAATAAGTAAAATATTTTATAATCTTAAGAGAGAGTACATTTTTATTAAGACCTTTTAATGTTGTAACTGACTAGTATAAAACATGCTTAACAAGCAAGTTACTCTAACAGTCGTCAAAAACTACTATCTAATAAATTTAATCACAGAGCACATGAAAACCTTATGCATGGAACAATATGAATAAAAGAAATTATGCATTTTGATGAAACTTACAGGTCTTTTAGTCAGCTGGGAAGTGACTGCATCCAACTGGTCTATAACAAAAAATAACATCAGATTAAAAAAAAAAAAAAAAACCTTGTTTATTATTATTTCATTTTAATGGTAAACAAGAACACTGTCTCTAATTCAAAAATAATAATTAAATATCTTTCAAGAACTACTATCTTTTAATTGGCTTTTTTTTTTTTTTTACTTATTCTTTCCAATAAATATTCAATATTTTAAACTTCATTTTTCTTTAAGTAAACTCTGATATTCTCTCTGAAAATAAATATAATTGAATCCCTTTATAATGAAGAGCCTAATGCCACAAAAATTTCATTAAAGTTCACTATTAAGAAAAATATTGAATTTTCTGATCATAGGAAAAGAAAAGTCATTTCTCTATTTATAAGTATATGATTTTCATTTGTGCATTTTCTGTTAACATGACTGAACAACATCAACCACTTCTAAATTCTGGAACTTAGGTTTTAATGCAGGTAGGAAAAAAAAATATGCAATATTTTTTTCTTAATATTAAATTATGAGTTCATGTTCTTTTATACTGTAACAAAAGATGCTTTACTGACTTAGTCTTGCCTTAGTCAAACAGGAAATAAAAAAACAGCCAAAGATACTTATAAAAAGGAGGAAGAAAAGATAAAAATCAGAAAAATAAGACCTGAACGCTGCAAAATTCCTAGCAGTTCTATACTGTACCTCATTCTCTATGCTGTCAAAATTATTAGTTATAAATGCTTCTGACCTATGTGGCCACTGGAGTAAATGGCCCACCCCACTAGACATTTAAATTTTTATTTTTGGTGTATGCAGTAACAGAGATTATGTGCATAATGACTTTATAAACTTAAATGGAAGCAACTAATAATTTTACTCACTCACTCACACGCCTCCATAGCCAGGTGGAAAGGAGCAGCAGTGCATAGCACACACTTCTTGATTAGAGTTCGAGCCCGTCACCACCAATATGGAGGATGTGGAAAGGTCAGGGAATGACCACCGCATATTTCCGGAGCAATATGGCCTTAGTTGCTAATGCTCCTAAAAACCACACACACACACACACCACACACACACACACACACACACACACACACACACACACACACACACACACACACACCTTGTTCAGAAATTGTATTTAAAACAATGGCCCTTCTTAACTTTTAATGCATTTGTAATGCTTATGTTACCATGGAATTCATTAGAATACAATTTTTCAATGGGAACTAGTGCATCATGTAGTCAGATGCAGCAATAAAGTACCTGCCTCACTGAACAGAATCTCCCCCTCCCCCATTTTCTTTTATTCTAAAGCTGTTTACGGCCAAGTCAGAATAAATATTTAGTCTATTATGAAAATCAACTTCAACTTCCAAATGAAATGGAAGATTTAACAACTCCTGGTCTAATTTACCTATCACACTCAAGGTATTAGAGATAATGACCTCAGTAAATGGAGGTTAGCACATCTAGGTTGCCACTTTTTCAAAATCTCTGATCCAGGGAGGATTATGCATGGGATGAAGAGATAGTAAAAATAAAAAAAGTCCTTGCTTTTTTTTTTTTTTTTTTTTCATTTAAAATACGTTTCTCAGATTACTCTAACTAAAAAAGTAATTTATTAAATGTAATTCATTATGAAGAAAATTACTATAAGGACTTCTGTAGCTTTCTCATTTTCAGTTTAGGACCTTATCAAACACCAAAGTTTAAAACAGTGTTTATATCAATCTTTTTAATTATAGGAACACTTTTTAAATGGTTTTAAAATCAACAAAAACAATATACTGAAAACAATATAACCAAAATAATTCAATAAAATCACATCAAGAGAATTTGTTTTTTATTATAAACATACAACTATATTTCCTTTTTTACTTAAACTGCAACATAATTACTGAAGTACAGATAGTAGTACTAGTGGCATATGATGAAAGAAAGCAAGTGTATGAGCTTATGCAGCATGAGACAAAAAAAAAAAAAAAAAATCAGACCATTCCCTCCAAATGCGTGTCCAGTTCCTCCATAAATTTATTTAACCTATCAACTTCCATAACGACAGATGGAAATTTATTCCAGCAATTACCCGCGCCCGCTGGCTAAAGTCAAATTTCCACACATCTATTCTTAATTTGAATTTATGCCCCCTTAGGTTCGTAATCTGAACAAGTGGAAGGATCCCATAGCCTGTCTGCATTGCTCAGAAAGCTCCATATCTGACTGCACAATTACTCCCAGGTCTTTTTCATTTTCTACCACCTTAAGTGTAATACCACACAGTTGGTACGTTTCTCTGGAGTTACTTCTACCCATATGCAGTACTTTGCATTTGTCAAGGTAAAACTTCAGTTGCCACTTCTCAGCCCATCTGCACAAATTATCTAGATCCTGTTGCAGTAGCACACTGCCATTACTGTCATTAATAACTCTGCCAACCTTTGTACCATCTGCAAACTTCGACACTAAGCCTGATATAAAAAAAAAAGTAAAGTGCAGCCATTATCAACCCACTGCAGGGTGGAAGCCTCCTCATGCTGAGGGAAAGCCTGATATACCTTCATCAATACTATTGATAAATATAAAAAACAACAGAGGACCCAACACCGAACCCTGTGGGACTCCACTAATAACATTAGTCCACGAAGAGCAGCACCGATTAATAACTACCCTGTCTTCTCCCACTCAACCATCCTTTTATCCATTGTAGCAACTTATCCTTAATACCATTCTGCTCCAATTTGTACAATAGTCTTCCATGCGCAATGGTGTCAAAAGCTTTCCTTAAATTGAAATATATGATATGAAAATTATTTTTTGCATCCAGTTCCTTTGTAACCACATCATAATATCCTATCAAATTTGTAAGACAAGACTTTCCCTTAACAAACCCATGCTGTGTCTGAATTATTGCTGTAGTCTTGTCTAGATGATCCTGCAATGCATCTTTATCCAGTGACTCCATTATTTTACCTGGAACAGAAGTTACACTAACTGGTCTGTAATTACTCGTGTCACCCTTCAATCCCCTTTGTGAATTGGGATACAATTTGCACATCTCCAGTCCGTGGGGACCTTCCCTGAGCCAAGGATCTCTCATAATTATGGCTAAAGTTTGCTTAGTTGCTTTGCCGCCTCCTTTAATATAACTGGATAGATCCCATCCACCCCAGGTGCCTTTCTTATGTTTCACTTCAACAATTTCTCCTCCACTTTGCTCTCAGTTATTACAAAATCATTAAACACCCTGCTACAATTTGATAACCTTCTGGCATTTTCAAACCTTAATAACTCCTCATGTGTGAATGTAGATGCAAAATACTCATTCAGTTGTTTGCTATCTGAGCAGGATCATCAACAGTCGAACCATCGATATCAAGTGGACCAATCAGATTCATCCCCTTCCTTTTAGAGTTTATATAAGTAAAGAAATCCTTGCTGTTTTTCTTAGCATCCTTTGCCAAAGATTTCTCGTAATCTGCCTTCGCCTGCCTAACCTCCTTTGTGACCTGATTACAGACCTAGCTTATATGTGCCATAGGCTTCTGAGTCGCTTGATAATTTATATGCATCCCATGCATTTTTCTTCTCTGTCACGAGTCTCATTAGTTCATTTGATAACCATTTAGGCCTAAACCTTGAACAATATTTCTTAATAGGTATGAAACTTTTAGTAGCATCCACCATTAATTCCTTGAATGCTTCCCACTGTACAGAATTTAAAAACTGTCTGAGACCACTGTACTCACCTTTACGGAAGCAAAAACCCTTTCCTTTACCCCTGATGGTAATTATATCTTTAAGTAAATCTCACATCAGTACACTGTGATCACTGCCACCTAGTGGTTCCTTTATCTGCAAATTCTTAATACACGAATGATCACTGCTGATAACCAGATCAAGGGTATTACCCTCTCTGGTTGCCTCTCGAACATGCTGCTGCTGCAGAAAACAATCATCCAATAAATCCACAAAAGTCTGACTGGTGTGTGAGTAACCAACCCACAAGTTCCAGTCAATATCTGGGAAGTTAAATCCCCCATTATAAGACATTCTGATTTACTAGCCCACTATTTCTCTGTACAATTGTTCATTATATTCGTTTGAGTCATTAGGTCTATAACATACTCCTACTCTTATTTTTGCTTTCGCAGTGCTTATGTCACACCAAACTGACTCAACAGTGCACTGTTCATCTATATCAACTGGATGCACTTCTTTTGATTTTGTTTTTCTTAATTAACAGCATAACACCTCCTCCCTTTCAATCCTGTCTATCCTTTCTGTACACACTGAACTCCCCAAATACCAGTTCTCCATTCCTTATATCTGTGTGACACCACGTCTCTGCTATCCCAACAAATATCTGCCTTTGATGTCTTGATCAACACTCGAAATTCATCAAATTTATTTACTATACTTCTAGCATTGGTATACATGCAAGTATACACGTAAGTATACATGTACCTATCCTTATTAGTAGTTACCCTAACACATCTCACATATCCACCTGTTTCATGATGATTGCCATCAGTCCCTGAAACCCCCAGCACTGCTCGCTCCAGGTCCCTTTCTAATAGAAGTTGTGCAAGAATCACCTTCACCTCTGTGAATCCCCCCAAGCTAGCAGCTTTCCACCTAACACTGCCTCAATAGCATCAGCAAATATTCGTGCACCCTTTCTATTTAAGTGTATCCCATTCCTGTAGAAGCAGTCTCTCCTGTTATTCCACATTTTGTGGAAAACTAGTGTTCCACATTTTGTGGAACACTAGTTTTCTACATAACACTGGTTCAAAAACACAGGTTTAAAAGAGTGTGGTACATGACAAGTATTAAACAGTTTACCTGTAAGTTTTGCTAGCTGCTAGCTTTTGAGTTTCAAAATAGTGGAAATCAGGCATTTGTAAGCAGAAGGAAAAACAGGAGGCTTGTGGGTCAAAACAGGTTGAATGCAGAATTTTTTTTTTTTTTAGAAAATGCAGTATTTCCCAAAAAACAGAATGAAAAAGATTTTTTGTGAAAGTCCACACTTCATTTGAAATTCAATTTCACTGGCAAAAATTACATATTCTGTATTAAAATAGTCACAGGATATATGCTTTTACACATTTTTCTATCTGTGGATATCTGTTGAGATTTCTTTTAGACATTTTCTGATTTTAATTGATTCAAGAAAGATACTGTTTTATACTTTGGGCTTTAAAAAATGTTGTATTAATGAATATAGTTGAATGAAACTTTCATTCAACATCTAATATAGTTAGGGAAGGATGTTACGTGGTTGTTTTCCATTAAGATTATACTACTATATTCAATACCACTCTTACACCACGTGAAATTAATAATATAGTTTATTAAGCTATTCACCTAAACTACTATATATTAAGTGATGCTTCAGGTATTGAGATACCTGAAACGTCACCTTAATGTAGAGTAGTTTAGGCTAATAGCTTAATAAACTATATTATTAATTTCACGTGGTGTAAGAGTGGTATTGAATATAGTATAATCTTAATGGAAAACAACCACGTAACATCCTTCCCTAACTATATTAGATGTTGAATGAAAGTTTTGTTCATAACAATGGCTCAAAGCGTCTCAAAGAATGGGATGCTTTGAACTCACTTTTTTGTTATTTTTTTCACTTGGCTGAATATCCTTTAAACACAACATTCCTATAAAGATTTCTTAAGATGCCAAGCATGACTTGGGGGTAATTAGTTATATTTCGAGCTTCCATGTTTTTTTTTTTTTTTTTTTTTTTTTTTTATGAAAACCCCAAACACGAAAGGTATCAAAACCTATAGTACTTAGTACTGTGCATGGATTGAAGGAAAAGTATTGGGGGGGGGGGGATGCCGGAAACTTTGCTCTAGAGACTAAACATGGGTTTCACCACTTCAAGCCTCCAATAAGCAAAGTGGTAGTATTTCACCGGTTGATGAAAGTCATCTACCACATGCACTTGTTAATTCTTTAAATCAAGGACCACTGTACATCAGTTCTTTCTTCCGTGATAATCACATCTGGAAGATTCTCACACCAAAACTGACAGAACTGATGCTGCAAAACATCTACTGCTTATATATTTCTTTTCTTCAATGACACCAAGAAGTACTGGAAATGTGTCCACAAAAAATTTCAAATACGAAAATGATGCACTGCCAAATGATGGTTTGTTCTACCTCGGCATTTATAAGAACATTTTTCAACAGAAACTTGTACACCATGTTGTCACATGCAACTCTCTCAAATCTCTCATTTTATCCTCTCCACAACATTGGCAATAAAAATGCCTATGACTAAGTCAGAATCATCCTTCTGGTTTAGTCTGCTTATGGCAATCAATTTCCGAAATGGAAGATTTGAAAACTGTTGTAAAAATAAATTTGCACCAAACGTTCTTCAACGTATCCAGATCTAGGAGTAATGACCTTAGTACATGGATGTTAGGTATGTTGGACTATGTCTGGATTTTCAAATGTTGGTATAACATTTAAAAGAAACAAGCATATGGCTTTATTCAACTGAAAGTTTTCAGTTTCAAAAAGCTGCTTTTGGTGGTGCAGAGGACAAAATCTGTGAAGCATACAGTGGGATGAGAAGAACAATTAGGTTCTTATCCAGACCTACTTTCAATTAGGTCTGAGTTTCTAATGTCAATTAACTCTTGTTTAACTGAGTAGAGTGCAGTGTAGGTTTTCTTCCTTTGATGTAATCAAAGTGATTAAACTGGAAATTAATAATAAATAATAAGTATAGCATAGCTTAATTTAAATAAAAGCTCTAAATAAAATTAAAAAAAAAAAAAAAAAACACATGCCAAGCAAATTTGTGTTTGTATATGACTGAACATTTAATAGTACAAATAAGCAATTAATACCTCTTAATTCTCTACCATTTTCTTGGAGGCGTCTAACTTCCATTTCTAGTCTCATTCGAATGGCCTTTTCTAACTTCTCTCGTTTTTCTGATGACCTCACGAGATCCTCATGAGCTTGATGGACTTTCTGGATTTCTATTTCAAACTACAATGATAACCAAAATAACAAGTAACATTTAGCAACATGAAATTATTTCTACAATAATTTATTTTCTAATGGGTGGAATAATAGCAGCCTAACTATTCATTTTTAAGCTTCATGTTTTCAAAGGAGTAAAAGTTTATTTTAATCGGCAATTCCATTCACAAATCAAAATGATGAAATTAAATTTACAAAAATCTAATACTATTTATTTTCTTTAGAAATACTGCTGTATCAATACAACATTTGGCAATGATGCTATCAGTTATGCTTAGAAATATTAATATAGATTAAATTATACTGGGACCATAATTATTATTTATGTCAAATATATCTAGAATATTATGTGACAGGCACATTAGCACTTCAGCAATCAGTCCCAGCCAGCAGGCCTCCTCAATTCCTCTAATCTCAGAAAGAGAGCAAGGCAATAATAATAATCTGCCCTTCATCCCCACCCTCCCAAAAAAATTCAAGCAAATTAGCCTTAGTTTATAATAACTATCCTTACATGTATCTCTATGGAGACTTGTTTTTCTTTCATACAAGCTGTCTATAAATTATTTCCCTGATTATGAAACTATTTCACGTACAAAGATAAAAGATTTGAATGAAGACAACTATCCATATCATGTAGTGTTCTGTCAGTGCCACTGCCAATTCACTGTTGTGGCTCTCTTTTTTCCCAGCAATGAAACCACATTTATGAGAGAATAAATAAGCAAGTTACACAACATGCACATTTGACATTTGGAAAAAGGAAAACCAACATGTCAGCTGTCAGAGGATACCAACACTTTCCCAGAAGGTCTTGTGCAGGACTATGTACAATTATCTCACCAGGCATACTTCTTGCTCATTTTATGGACATGTATCAATTTTTTTTTAGATTGAACATGGCCTGAATTATTGGAAGATGTTCCTCTGAATATCCGCCAGAACAAATGGTTCCAACAAAAAGTGCTTTCAAAATGATAATATTCATATTCTCATTTTGATTCATTTTTTAAAATATTGTAACCATACTTTTAATGAATACAAATAAAAAAAATGAAACAAAATGATAAATGCATGTTGTGATAGACTTAATTAGCAAACTTCTTCACATAACACATCTCACTATTAATAATAATTTTAGTAATGGTAAGATGTGTTACATAAAGTTAGCAACTTTTTAATACCACTACAAAAAAAAGAACTCACTTTTTCTAGTTTAGAAACCTTCCTATGACACATATCCAGCTCACTCTTAAGGGCTGCATTCTCTCTTGTGAGAAGTTCTATCATCTGTGTAGTCTGTGACGATTCACTTTCTGAATCAACATCTGTAGCTGCCCTGCCATGTGTTTTAGGCCTACAATAAATAAAAAATCTTCAATGCTACATATGAAATTAAAATATATTACAATTTTTAATTTTAATAAATATTATTATTTCTGATCACATTAAATAAAGAATACCAAAAATATTAATATCACAACGTAAAACTTAAATTATTTTAATATAAATAAAATCCTACATTGTCTATGAAATAAACAAAACTGAGGACACTTGCCTCATGTATTTTGCAATCAGGATTTCAAATGCTATAGTCTTAATACTCAAGATAGAACAACTAACTTCTTCCTTCCTACCTACCTACTTACCTCCATGATTATTCTCAAAATATGCAACCATATAAAAGTATCTTGTATTTTAAACAAATAATCAAATAGCCTTTCAGTGATGTTATTTGTTTAAAAGTACTGCTTCCTGAGGCTCAAAGTTAAGGAAGTTTATCTCTCTTAGGTATTAAGATGATAATGTATATTAATGGCAGGTGAAATTCTGCTGGCTATAAAATATTCAGAAGGATGAAATTTACTCAATTTAATAATAATTTACAATCCACTGCATTTTAACAAATATATTAACATTTGCCATTCCTTTCTGGGCTACAATGTGCAAGGTAACAGCACTTTTAATTTCAAAGACATGTGAAATCTATTATATCAAAATAGCTTGAATATATGTTTATTCACAATACTGGCCTTGAGTTTTGCATCTACAAAGGTAAATCAAATGTCATTTTAAGTCTCAGCCAGGAATTAAGTTTGATATTAACCAAAATTTATTGAGTTAAGTTTTAAATACAAAATTAAGTAACTGATGTGTTTGCATAAATGACTAGCTTGACAATGTAAATCAGGATATAGGCACAACAATAGCTGAACCATTCCTCGATTCTTTTGACAGAAAAATCGAACAAAATCAAATTTTCTGTTATTTATATCATAGTGATATAAATAAGAGATATAAATAAAAAATAAATAAAAAAGTCACTGGAAAGGGATTTCACTAATTAAATAAACTAACCAACAAATAATAAACTGGTGCCTCCACAGCCAGGTGGGCAGGAGCAGCAGTGCATAGCACACGCTTCTTGATTAGACTGGGGTTCGAGTCCGTGACCACCAAATACGGAAAGGTCAGGGAATGACCACCGCATATCCCCGGAGCAACATGACCTTAGTTGCTAATGCTCCTAAAAACCAAACAACAAACAAACAAATAATAAACTGGAACCTTATTTTTGACCTTTATAACTAATATCCATAGCATCCTGTGATCCACTTCATCCACAAATATCTGATACACAAATCTATGCCACTGATTTATTCACAAATAAATCAGTGGCATAGATTTGTTTCACATGTGTTGGGAATCCGCATTTTTTTACATATAGCCTGAATATAAAAAAACAGTAACATGAAAATAGAAACTTCCTTTTACTTTATTTATTTTTGGATTTAGTGTCAAATAACTAAAAAATCATTTTTTAGTAAGTTTTTGTAATTAATTAAGAAAGTCATTTGCTTTACAGGAAATGTTATTATTATATTGTTTGGTTTTTAGGAGCATTAGCAACTAAGGCCATATTGCTCCGGGATATGCAGTGGTCATTCCCTTTTACAGGAAATGTGCTTATAGTCCAAGCTACCTTCTAAAGTACTAGAGAGATATATCTGTATGACATGATATGCATTGTTATTTGCAGTGCTTTTTTTGTAAAAAAAAAAAAAAAAAAAAAAACAGGTGCCGGTACTCATTCTTTGCTATCAGGAAAAACTGAAAATGATGAAAAAGTACTCTAAAAATTTTTTTCCCCTGATATTGTTACTTCAGTAGTAATGTTTTTGGAATAAGAACAAATTAAGTATATTAACAGACAGTTTATTAAGCATAAATTTATTATTCAAGTACAGCAGACTCTTGATTTACTGGGATCAGATTAACAGAGACACTTCAAGATTCCAAATAAAAAAATCAACCAGAAATCATAAAATTCAGGTAATAACTAGAATAGCCATAACAGATGTTTTGCAAGTCGTAAATAAGCAACAAGAAACGCCATTATAAGTCGTCATTGGGAGATTAGTGTACCTATTATTTTTAGTTTAGTTTGTTTAGTAAGTCGTGTGGTAATGCAAATGTTTATTTTGTTTTAGTGCATCTCGTCAATTGTGTTTCGTCGTACCGGAAAAGGACAAATTTTGTTTCATTATTTATGTCAGGGATGTCGGTATTTATTATTATTTTTTTTTTTTGGTTTAGAAATCGTGAAAATGATGGGCAAATGCAAGAGTTGTACTTTCAATAAAACAAAAGCTTGAAATTATTCAAAAGTTTGAAAACGGTGCATCCGTTAAATCTCTAATGACCATTATAATATTGGTAATCAAACCATACGCAACACTATAAAAAATAAAGGGAAGCTATTCGATTTAAAATCGACATCGTAAAAAATAAAGGGAAGCATCATATTGGACACGCGAGTAGTGCATGGCAAGTTTTTTTTGTTTTTTATCTATCGCCATACTTTTTACGTAGGTTACTGAACATTTTTTTAAGTCCAAGACTCACGAAGCTTCGGACTTACGTTACGTTAGACAGAATACGAGAAACGGTGAAGGGATCGGCACCAATGAAGTCAACTATAATAACCAATGGGCTATGAAATACATATCAGTTTTTACAGTACAACATGCGTTTATTCTTCCTTTTATGTTTTCTTTTCTTTTCTTCTTCTTATTAGCCATATGGTGCAAGGAAGTAGAAAGGAATCACCAAGAAAGAGAAGAATGATGATGTGCCACTCCGGCTACTTCACCGCTGTCTCCAGATAATTTAATTGAACTAATTAAAAATATATACTGTATTTCCCCATGTATAAGACGCACTCCTTTTCGAAAAATTTGGGGTCTAAAAACTGGGTGCGTCTTATACAGTGGTTGTAGATTTTTTTACTTGCATTTCCCGCTTTTTCATGCTTGTTACCGGTATATTAGGTTACGTTTTGCCACGTTCTGCCCAGAAATGGCTCAGAAAAGATTTTCGTACAGTGCTGAAGTCAAGTTAAAAGTGATCCAGTTTGTAAAAGTGAATGGAAATAGTGCTGCTCAATGTAAGTTTGGTCCTCCAACTGAGAAAACAATCCGAGACTGGCTACGGGAAGAAGAAACCCTACTGAAAACGCCATGACAGAAGGCCATGAGAGGCAAGTCAGCAAAATGGCCTGATTTAGAGAGGGAATTGAAGATATGGATTGAAGAGCAAAGGGCAATTGGAATTCCTGTGTCCACAAAGATGGTTCAGCATGAGGCAAGAAGAATTGCTGATGAAAAAGAAGTTACTGATTTCAAAGGAGGACACAATTGGTGCTTCAGGTTCATGAAATGGAATGGACTAAGCATGCATACATGCACCAGACTTGCCCAAAAGATGCCTGAAAGCTATGAGCAGAAGGTCCTTGAATTTCATCGTTTTGTCATTCAATGTCGGAAGACACATCAGTTTGAGTTGGGACAGGTTGCAAATATGGATGAAGTCCCCCTTCAATTTGATGTCCCAAGTAACAGAACTGTTGATAAGAAGGGGGTAAAAACTGTAACTGTGAAGACAAGTGGACACGAAAAGAGCCATTATACAGTTGTTCTAGCTTGTTGTACAGACGGACCCAAGCTGCCTCCTATGCTGATTTTCAAATGCAAAACAATGCCATAAGAAGACATTCCTCGAGGAGTGATTGTCCACGTTCATGACAAGGGTTGGATGGATCAGAATGGGATGAAGATCTGGTTTGAGAAAGTTTGGAGCAGGAGACCAGGTGAGACTCTTACACAAACCTGCCCTAATGGTGCTTGATCAGTTCAGGGCACACATAACAAAAAACACAAAGAAGATTGCTGCAGAGCAAAAAACTTGCCGTCATACCTGGAGGCTTGACATCCTGGCTCCAACCACTTGATGTCAGCATTAACAAACCCTTCAAAGCTGCCACGAGAGATGAATGGAACCAATGGATGAGGTCTTCTGGGGACAATTTGACACCAGCAGGAAGAGTGAAGAAACCAACTATAGAAGTTTGTACCTGGGTGAAAAGATCCTGGGATAATATCAAGATTGAGATTGTTGTCAAGTCATTTAAGAAGTGTGGCATTTCAAATGCCATAGATGGAACTGAGGACGAGACAATATATGAAGACAGTGATTCGTCATCAGACACAGATGAGGACAAGCTAATGGATGGGAGTTTTGACAGTGACGAGGAGTTGTATGAATTTTATGATGAATAAAATTTGAGTTCAATAAATTTATGTAATACATTTTTTTTTCAAATTTCGGGCCCCAAAATTAAGGTGCATCTTATACATGGGAGCGTCTTATACACGGTGAAAATACAGTAACTATTTTTCTTCATTCTTCAGAGGATATTATGTGGTTTTTATAATTTTGGCATATCAGGGATATAGCAGCAATATTGTATTAGTCATTCCAGAGTTCGTAAACCTCTACTTACGTAAGAAGTCCTGTAACGTATGTCGGGGACGTAATGTATTTTTGGATTAACAGGGAAATCCTGGAAAATCGAGAGTCTACTGTATATAAAAAAATAAGTAAAAATAATTTCATAATAAAGTTTTGTAGAATATTTCAAATTTTTGGAATATTGTACTAAGGGGGTTAGAGGGAAACAGGCATTCGGCGTGTTATCAGACACTCAGTCTAAAACACTGATGGCTCCAATATCTTTCTATCTCAGAAGATATAGAAGAAGTCCGGTTGGCCTACCTCCCTAAAATCCACTCATGCACACCTTCTCGATGGTAAGCCTTGTTATGTCACTTAGGTGACAACGAACGCGTAGAATGGTTCACTTCAAGACGCCTGGTCAGCGTGAAGAAGAAAAGACCAAACCCTCCAGCACATGATAGCACGACGAAACAAATGGCACTCAATCCCCAACGGCTTTACTCCCACTCTTAGGGTTAGGGCAGCGAGAGGATCAGAGTGAAAGCAGAGGGTGCTAAGAATCTCTGGGAATGACCAGGCTGCCATGCACAGAAACTGAACTTTGTCTGTTACAATGTAAGATCGTCCATCGGTAAAGACAGGATATTAGAGCTGGAAAAGGAATTAGAAAATGTGAATTGGAATATCATCGGTTTGGCTGAAACAAGAAGAAGAAATGAATCACTTATAAGTTTATCAAGTGGAAATTTGCTGTACACCAATGGAAACAGTGAAATGAGCGAAGGTGGAGTTGGCTTTCTGGTTCATAAAGATATAAAAAACAACAGGCACTGGTTAAAGAAGCACTGCAGGATCATCTAGACAAGACTTCAGTTATAGCTCAGACACAGCATGGTTTTGTTAAGGGGAAGTCTTGCCTGACCAATTTGATTGGATACTATGATGCAGTCACAAAAGAACTGGATGCAGGGAATAACTTTGATATTATATACTTGGATCTTAGAAAGGCTTTTGATACTGCTGCACATGGAAGACTGCTACACAAATTGGAGCAGTGTGACATTGGAGGCAAATTGCTGCTATGGATAAAGGGGTGGTTGAGGGGGGGGAAGACAGAGTGGTAATCAATGGACACTGCTCATCGTGGACTAATGTTATTAGTGGAATCCCTCAGGGTTCAGTATTGGGTCCATTATTGTTTTCTGTATTTATAAATGATACTGATGATGGTATATCAAGCTTAATGTCCAAGTTTGCAGACGATACGAAGGTTGGCAGGATTGTCAAGGACACTACTGCCACTATGCTACTGCAACAGGATCTGGAAAGGTTGAGCAGATGGGCTGAGAGGTGGCAAATGAAGTTTAACATTGACAAATGTAAAGTACTACATATGGGAAACAGCAACCCCAGAGCAACGTATCAATTCTGTGGTACTACACTGACAGTGGTAGAGAATGAAAGGAACCTGGGGGTGGTTGTGCAGGCAGATATGAAGTTTTCTGAGCAGTGCAGACAGGCTGCAAGAGTAGCTCATGGTGTATTGTCGATGATATATAGGAATTTTTCTAGCAGGGATAAGGATTTGATTATTCCCTTGTATAAGGCAATGGTCAGGCCAAACCTAGAGTACTGTATACAGGTCTGGAGGCCTCATTTCAAGAAGGATGTAGAGATGCTAGAACGAGTACAGAGAAGGGCAACAAGATTAGTGAATGGAACAAAGGGGTGCTCTTACGAAGAAAGGCTTAAGTTTTGCAAATTACAGTGTCTGGAGACTAGGCACCAGAAAGGTGATCTGATAGAGGTGTATAAAGCCTTGAATGTTTGAGCATACTCAATGCTGATGGGATTCATCCTCTTGCTCAGAATAATCACCTGAGAGGGCATAAATTCAAATTGAGAAAAGAAAGATGTAAGATAGACGTGAGGAAATTTGCCTTTAGCCAGCGGGTGGTTGGTTGGTTGGTTGGTGGAATAGACTTCCATCCCTTGTCATGGAAGTTGATAAGCCTAAATAAGTTTAAGGCTCAGCTGGACAGGTATTTCGAATGAACAGAGGGGTGAAGTGGAAGTGGTTATTTTTTATTTATTTATTTTTTTTTTTGGCTGATGCTGCATAAGCTTGCTTTCTTGCATCAAATGCCTCTACTAATGCTACTTCTCAGAATTTCTGAGAGGTACAAGCTAAAGGTCATAATGATTTATGCACCAACATCGAGCCATGATGATGAAGAGGTTGAAGAAATGTACACCGAAATTGAGTCTTCTAGATGAGCAAAAAACCCACTACACTATCATTATGAGGGAAAGGTTGGAAAGAGACAAAACAGCACAGTAAGGGGAACTATAGGAAATTTTGGAATTGGTTGAAGTCCTGTGGAATTTGCAGAATTTCGAGGATTGTCAGTAATGAACACTTTTTTCAAGAAAAGGGTGAACAGAAAGTGGACATGGAAGAGCCCAAATGGATTAACAACTAATGAAATCGACTTTGTTCTCACTAACAGAAGACATATCGTGAATGATGTTACCATCCTGAACAAGGTAAATGTTGGAAGTGATCACAGAATGGTGAGATGTACAATTGATTTAGATGTAAGAAAAGGAAGGAAAAAACTGACTTGAGTAAATAATACGAAGGTCTTTGAGATAACAGAAGAGGAGAAAAAGCAGCATGTACTGGAACTTAAGAACAGGTTTGAGCTTCTTCAGACAGCTCAGGACCAAGATATCGACGAGGAATATTACAACTTTCTGAAATTGATATAGCCCAAGAAACCTATAGGTAAAAAGAAATTCAAAGAAGAAAAAATTAGTCAAGAAACACTTGTCATGATGAACTGAAGATGACAAATGAAGAGCAAGATAAACACTGACAAGGAAAAAATTGAGTATACTGAGTTATGCAAAGCCATTAGAAAGAGACTCAGAGAGGACATAAGAAGATTTAACACAAGAAAAGTAGAACAAGCATTAAGGGAAAACAAAGGACTTAAATCAGCAGCAATACAGAAAGACAAATGATACTAAAACTAAAGAATAGCGATGGTGTACTTATAAATAGCAGAGAAGGCATAATTCAAATAGCAGAAGACTACTATAGAGAATTATACAAGGAGCAAGGGTATGATGCCAGCAGGGGGGAAGATGGATCGCAAATTAGTAACACATACGACATACAAGATATTTTTCCTGATGAGGTAGAACATGTGTTGAAGAAAATGAAGAATCAGAAAGCCCCGGGTGAAGACGAAGTTCCTGTACAGTTGTTAAAATTGGGAGGAAGAGACATAGCACAAAAACCGGCAAGACTCTTCACAAAATGCTTCAGAAAAGGTGTGATGCCTAAGAAGTGGAATAACGCAATCATAATTTTGCTGCATAAGAAAGGAGATAAATCAGAAATTGGGAATTATAGACCAATTAGCTTGTTATCCCACATCTACAAGTTGTTCACATATGAACAACTTGTAGATGTGAGATACATCTATTAACAGATTAGAAAGAATACTTGATGAGAATCAACCGAAAGAGCAAGCTGGCTTTAGGATAGGATTCTCAACTATGGATCACCTTCACGTAATATCACAACTAATGGAGAAAACAAATTAATATAAAACACCATTATGCCTGGCATTTGTGGATTATGAAAAGGCATTTGACTCCATACAGGCAATAAGGCAATGTTTCGGGAACTGGAAAGACAAGGCATAGATACCCCACATATTATGATTTTGAAGAAAATATGTGAGAATGCTACCTCCTTTATTAGACTAGACAAAGACAGTAGTAAATTTAAAATTGAGAAAGGAGTTTTACAAGGAGACACAATATTAGCATTAGCAGAGGCATTTGATGCAAGAAAGCAAGCTTATGCAGCATCAGCCAAAAAAAAAAAACAAAAAAAAACCACTTCCACTTCACCCCTCTGTTTGTTCAAAATACCTGGGGTTGCTGTTTCCCATGTGTAGTACTTTACATTTGTCAATGTTAAACTTCATTTGCCACCTCTCAGCCCATCTGCTCAACCTTTCCAGATCCTGTTGCAGCAGCATAGTGTCAGTAGTGTCCTTGACAACCCTGCCTACCTTTGTATCGTCTGCAAACTTCGACATTTAGCTTGATATACTATCATCAATATCATTTATGAATACAGAAAACAATAATGGACCCAGCCCTGAGGGACTCCACTAATAACATTAGTCCACGATGAGCAGTGTCCATTGATTACCACTCTCTGTCTTCTCCCCCTCAGCCACCCCTTTATCCACAGCAGCAATTTGCCTCCAATTTGGAGGCAAATTGCTGCTGCTCCAATTTGTGCAGCAGTCTTCCATGTGCAACAGTATCAAAAGCCTTTCTAAGATCCAAGTATATAATATCAAAGTTATTCCCTGCATCCAGTTCCTTTGTGACCGCATCACAGTATCCAATCAAATTGGTCAGCCAAGACTTTCCCTTAACAAAACCATGCTGTGTCCGAGCTATAACTGACGTCTTGTCTAAATGATCCTGCAGTGCCTCTTTAACTAGTGCCTCCATTAAGTTTCCTGGAACAGAAGTTAAACTCACAGGTCTATAACTGCTTGTGTCAGCCTTTGATCCTCCTTTGTGAATTGGGGTCACATTTGCACATCTCCAGTCCATGGGTACCTCCCCTGAGTCCAAGGAAGCTCTCATAATTATGGCTAAGGGTTTACTTACTTCCTCTGCTGCCTCCTCTAATATAACTGGATAGATCCCATCCACCGCAGGTGCCTTTCTTGTGTTTATCTTCAACAGTTTCTCCTCCACTTTACTCTCAGTTATTACAAGATTCTCCAGCTTACTGCTAGAGTTGAATACACCCCTGGCTTTCCCCTCACTAAATAACTCCTCATGTGTGAATGTCGATGCAAAATATTCATTTAGTTTGTTAGCTACCTGAGCAGGATAATCAACAGTTGACCCATCGATATCAAGTGGACCAATCTGATTCATCCCCTTCCTTCTAGAGTTTATATAAGTAAAGAACTCTTTGCTGTTTTTCTTTACATCCCTTGCCAAAGATTTCTCGTACTCTGCCTTCGCCTGCCTAACCTCCTTTGTAACTTGGTTACAGATCAACTTGTATCTATCATACGCTTCTGTGTCGTGTGTTAATTTGAATGTATCCCATGCATGTTTCTTCTCTGCCATATGCCTCATCAGTTCATCTGACATCCATTTAGGCCTAAACCTTGAACAATATTTCTTAGTTGGTATGTAAAGCCTAGTAGCTTCCAAGATAAGTTCTTTGAATGCTTCCCATTTTGCATTTGCTGTTGGTAACATCATCAGTTGGTCCCACTGTATAGAATTTAAATACTGTCTCAGTCCATCGTAGTCGCCTTTACAAAAGCAATAACCCTTCCCTTTTCCCCTAATGGTAGTTACCTCTTTGAGTAAATCCCACTTCAGCACACTGTGATCACTGCCACCTAGTGGTTCCTTTATCTGCAGATTCTTAATGCATGAAGAGTCACTGCTGATAATCAAATCAAGAGTATTCCTTCCTCTAGTTGCCTCCCGAACATGCTGATGTAGAAAACAATCATCCAATAAATCCACAAAAGCCTTGCTAGTGTGTGAGTGACCAGCCCCCAAACTCCAGTCAATATCTGGGAAATTAAAATCTCCCATTATAAGACTCTGATTTACTGGCCCATTCTATTTCCCTGTACAGTTTCTTATTATACTCATCAGAGTCATTAGGCCTATAGCACACTCCTACTCTCAATTTTGATCTCCCAATGCTTATGTCACACCAAACTGACTCGACACTGCACCGTCCAGCGATGTCGACTGGCTTCACTTCCTTGGTTTTTATGTGTTTCTTAACTAATAGCATAACCTCTCCCCCCTTCCTATCCTGTCTATCCTTTCTGTAGACGTTGTACTCCCCAAATTGCAGTTCTGCATCCCTTATATCTGTGTGATACCACGTCTCTGATATCCCAACAATATCTGCCTTCGATGTTTTGAGCAATACCTCAAATTCATCAAATTTATTTACTAAACTCCTAGCATTGGTGTACACGCAAGTATACCTGCACCTATTTCTAGTCTTAGCTACCCTAACACAACCCATGTGTTTACTTGTACCGCACTGGCTCCCAGCAGTCTCTGAAATACCATGCATCTTGTTTTTCAGGCTTCTGCTCATTCTAATAGAATGCAGTGCAAGAATCTCTTTCACCTCTGCCAGTGGCTACTGTCAATCTATTGGTCTTTGTCTCCCCCCCAAGCTAGCAGTTTTCCGACCCACCTAACACTGCCTCGATAGCATCAGCAAATATTCTTGCACCCTTTCTATTTAAGTGTATCCCATCCCTGTAGAAGCAATCTCTCCTGTTAACAAGTACAGTCCAGGCTGAAAAAAATTCTACCCCTTGAGCCTTGCACAATCTTTCCAGGGCCGAATTGATCGACAAGGCTCTCATCATATACTCCCTCCTATCGTGTTTGGGCAGAATTGCAGACACTTTCAAATTCAACCCTAATTCTCGGCTTTTGTTCAACAGTGACCTGTACTTGTTAAGTAATTCTGCCGGTCTCCTACTCTTAATATTATTAGTGCCAACGTGTACAATTATATCACCTTTTGTGCCCTTAAAAGATGATATTCGCTCTACAACGTCATCAACCTTTGCCCCTGGCAGACATACCCTGGTCCTGTTCCACCTATCTTTTTTACAAAGCATGTTCCCCGTTTCCCTGACAATAGAGTCACCAACAACTACTAGTTCCTTCGGGACCAGCGCATTCTGCCTTAGGGGTTGTCTCTGTGTCACGCAATGCCCAAGTGCTAATTGAAAAGGTGGAGTCATACTTATCTGGGACAGGTCATTAGCTATAATAATGATAGATGCCTGGAAGTCAAGAGAAGGATAAATTTCAGATGGATGGCATTCAGGAAATATAGTCACATACTGAGGAGCAATATTCCAATTTGTCTGAAACGTAAAATAAAGAACCAATGTATACTTCCCACCATGAATTATGGTAGTGAAACTTGGGCACTCACCAAAAGAATGGAAGAGAAGATGAAAACTACACAGCGAAGAATAGAACAAATTATATTGGGAATCAGACTGTCAGATAAGAAGAGAAACACATGGATTAGGCAACAAACTCAAGTAAAGGATCAAAATTGAAGAACTAAAATGGTCTTGGGCAGGAAACATAGCCCGAAGACATAATGACAGACGGACTAAGAGAATAACAGAATGGTACCCAAGAGGAGCTAGAAGAAAATGACGGAGATGGACAGATAAAATTCATGAGTTTGTGGGTAGTAAATGGATGGCCATTGCACAAAACAGAAGGAACTGGAAAGTTTCTGGAGAGGCCTTCATCCTGCAGTGGATTGAAAATGGCTGATGATGATGATTCCAAATTTTTATTAAGTTCTCATCCAACACCGTATGCTGACTTCTTTTCTTCCTCTCTGTGTGTTGGTTGCTGAATGACATTTCCGAAGCAGCCACTAATTGACATATTTTGCTGGATCGAAGCAGATCAGCGGTGGGCCTACAATTTTAAGAAACAGTAGTGAAGAAACTGTTTTTGTCATCAATGAAGTGCTGGTTGGGCTAGCAATCAGATTCATTTGTGAAAATCCTTGTTCACATTCACTTGATGAAATGAAGCATTTGATGGACGCTCTGAGTACTCAGAGCGTCCATCAAATGCTTCATTTCTTCCGAAACCTTATCAATTAGGTATCCACGAATTGCAGCTTTCATTTAATTGTAACCTAATTGACAATTTCGTAACTTCATTTTCACCAAATGCCAACAATTCGTGTTTAGAAGGATTAATACCTTCGTTGTCCTTGTTTTCCTTCTCTCATCATCGGTATTGTCACTAGTTCTTAAATTTGAATTTTTCTTTTTTTTTTTTAACTGTCTAAAATGCCGGTGTCATTCGGATATTCAGGTACTGTGACCACGTAAACAGAGATAGGGAAAATTTACTGCAAAATGTGGATAACACACTTCCGCGAAACAACAGATGATTATTTGTCGGGGTAAAAGAAAATCACTTTTCTAATTCTCAAACAGGGCGCTTACAGTTGAATCACAGAGGTGTACAACCTACAGCCCGCGAGGAAAGTGAACTAAAACAGCATTTTAAATTTTGTTAATTATCAAAAAAATTTTCTTCATTAAATGTTTTGTGCAGTTTTGTTGTATATTGTACTTAATAAAATTTTCGAATATTTTCAATTATACTTTTTCATGCAACAAGATATCGAAATATGTAACACACTAAAGAAATGTAACTTTGAATTTTTTTTGAATATGGCCCCTGTATGGGAAAAGGTTGGACACCAGTGCAGTAGAAGGTGGGTTAGAGCCCAATTAGGAATACACCTTGATCTGCTCACCCTTGACTAGCGCGACTTCTCCATATGTGGGACAGGTGGTCAGATAGGTTTTACCAGGTACCACTAAGTTGTAGAATGGTAATCCCTTTAGCTTACTTAATTCATGCAGCAGCAGCACTAATTGCCCAAATTGTCTGAAGGCCAGAAATGTGAACTGAGTTAATTCTCTCCTAATCCGTTTGCTATATGAAAATTTTCTTTGCTCAAATTTTCTTTTGGTCATTACCAAAAGAAAATTTTCTTTTCTTTGAAACTATTTTAAATGCAACTTCCAAAATAATTTTAAGGGGAATTCAAAATAATTTGCTATAAAAGGACTTTGTTAAACAGAAGTCCAACTGAGTAATTTAGAATTCTAAAAATGGTTATACAGTTTTATATAGAAAATATCTTAACAATAGACAGTAAAAAATGCAAATTTAGTTAAATAATTTTAATCTTATTTGAATAGTAAAACTATTCAAATAAGCTTAATAAGTAAATTTGTAATATTCCGTAAATTTTTTTTACGGAATATTACAAATTTTGAAGTGCACTGCATCCAAATGTCACACTTCACTGTTAATCAAGGTGCCAGTACACCGTACCATCCCATAAAAAGTACTGGTTATTTATATAAAGTAAAACTAAAGTTGTCTCAAAACAAAAATGCAATTTTGTAGTTAATGTTGTTTTACACTAAACCCTCGACATGTAACACTAATTTTTCTCAACTCACTCAGTGCGGCCCACGAAACAAATCTAACTTTGAATATGGGCCCTGTATGGGAAAAGGTTGGACCCCACTAATCTTAGCCGAGTGGTCAGGAGAAAGAGTGCAGTAGCACATGCTCTTTGAATAGACCAGGATTCAAGCCCCCAACTGCAAAATATGGTTGATCTGCCAACCGGCACTGGACCAGCGTGACAGATTATGGTCCATTTCCGTCAACATGAATCGTTGAGGAGGCTTCCATCCTGCAGTGGAAAGATAATGGTTGCAGTGTACCCTTTTTTTTTTTTAATCTAGACCAGGGGTCGGCAAACTATGGTCTGCGGGCCAAATCCAGCCCGCTCCCTCTTTTTAATCCGGCCCGTGGGTTAACACTGTTTATTACATGAAAAAAATTAAAAATAAATTAAATTACGCACTGCAATAGCCAATAGTCGAATTGAGAATAATGACCGCATGTGGTGCTACAGGCGTCGGATATTCACATTCTGTCGTCTACCGTAGAACAAGTGTTGCCAGCATTTCTCACAGTTTTGCTTTAGCGGCGCACGTGGTATTGTTTGTCATGGTGCTCTGCGATCTTTTTTTTCCCCCCTTTTATTTATTACCCACCATTTCCATGTCACCTTCAAGACCAAATATGAAGAGAAAAGTGGACTTCGAATGTCGCGCTTTTAAAGCTGAATGGAGTGTGAATTATTCTGTCATAGAAATAAATGACAAGGTATCATGTTTATTATGTAATGACACAATAGCTGTGCGGGGGAAAAAAAAAAAAAAAAAAAAAAAAAGAGTACAATATACGTCATTACCAAACTAAGCACGTGGCACAATACTCAAAACTCGCAGAAAATCAACGGAAGCTAAAATTGGAAAGTTTAAAACGTAATGCATCATCACAATGCAATTCATTCGTTAAAATAAAAAATGATAATGAAGCAGTAACTAAAGTAAGCTTACGAAGAGCTCATTTATTAGCCAAGAAAGGGAAACCATTTACCGATGGTGAATTAATTAAATCATGTTTGCTTGCGGCAGCCAAAGAAATGTGTCCAGAGAAAATGGATTTGTTTCGACCTGTCAGTCTTTCAGCGAGAACAACTGTTAGAAGACTTGAGGACATCGGGAGCCACATCAAGAGTCAATTAAAAGACAAGGCAAAAAATTTCAAGTGGTTTTCGTTGGCTCTTGATGAGTCTACAGACATTACTGATACTGCCCAATTGTTGCTGTTTATTCGAGAAGTCAATACTGAGTTTGAGGTTACTGAAGATTAGCTTCTATGAATAGTCTGCATGGAATAACTACAGGTGAAGATATCTTCAAGGAAGTCGAGAAAACGCTACCACAGTACAACTTGCAATGGAATCACTTAAAATTTGTCACAACTGATGGTGGTAAAAATATTTGTGGAACAGGGAAAGGATTAGTTGGACAAATTTTTAAGGCTTGTGAAAAAACTAAATGTTCAAAACTGGTAATTCATTGTATTATTCACCAGCAGGCTCTTTGTGGGAAACACCTCAATCCGTTATGTGTTATCGAACCAGTTGTGTCAGCGGTTAACTTTATTCGCTCTCGTGGACTTAACCATCATCAGTTTCGTGATTTTTTTATTAGAGATTGAAGCCAAATATCCTGATTTGTCCTACCATACAGCAGTTCGATGGCTCAGCAAGGGAAAAGTTTTATTGAGATTTTTTTTTTTTTTTTAACTCAGAGAAGCAATAGAAATTTTTCTAAATGAGAAAAACTGCCCACAACCACTATTATACAATGAATGGCTATGGAAATTAGCATTTGCTACAGACATCGTGGGATATCTTAACGAATTTCACTTAAAATTACAGGAGAAAACAGTGCTCATATATGAAACGTATTCTATTGTAAAGTCATATTGTCAAAAATTTGCACTGTTTGAAACAAATCACACTAACCAAGTTTGACCATTTTCCATGCTGTAAAAAATTTCAAATAATAGCGAAATCCCCATTCCCAAAAAAATTCCCGGCGGATATATTTTCTGAATTTTAACTACAGTTACAACAGCATTTTTCAGATCTTGATGCAAGTGCAAAGGACATTTCCATATTTCAAAATCCATTTGGCTGTACAATTGAGGAGCTTCCATCAGACCTTCAATTGGAAGTGATTGATCTGCAAAATGATGATACGCTAAAGGTTAGGTTTAAAGAAATGGATCTAACCCAATTCTATAAATATCTTTCGGAAGATAAATACGGTCAATTAAAATCATATGCACGGGGATTTATATCTGTATTTGGGAGTACTTACCAATGTGAAAAGACATTTTCGAAAATGAAACATGTAAAATCGCAATACAGATCATTATTAACGGATGACCATTTTGCAAACAACTTTAATGATAGGAAGTACTAACTTCAAACTCCAGTAGGATGAAATATTATATCAGAAAAAACAATTACATTCATCGCATTAGTACAAAATTTAACCAGTTCTATAATACGTTTATTAATAAATGGAAATATTTTATTCATTTTTTGTAAGTGTCAGCATGTGTATAAATATTATGTAAAATATCAGTTCCTAATAAAAAGATTTTGAACCTGTTTTTTTTTTTTGTTGCTCTATGAGTAGAATTACCCATGTAAATATCTTCGAGCTTGCTACCTGGCCCGCCAAGCCTAAAAATTTTACGATTTGGCCCTTTCCAAAAAAAGTTTGCCGACCCCTGATCTAGACCATCAAGTTCATGAAGTAAAGGTAATAGTATTTTCCACATAGTGAAAGGAAGTCACAGGCTTTTGCAGCACTGGCAAAAAAAAAAAAAAAACAAACCCCAAGTAGATAAGAAAATATAAATTATATGCTTCCTTTCTCACACAGGTCTATCCAATTGACCTTTCAACTTGTTCCAGCAATCAACTATTTGCTGGCTAAAAGAAAACTTTGTGCAATCTATACCTCTTCCCCTATAACTGGAATTTACGATCCCCAGTTCTGGAATTCTCTATAACAGTGAAAATTTCATCTTCATTCATTTCAATAATCCCTCTCAGAGTCTTATAAACCTCAATGAGATTTATAAGGCTCTGAAGAGCCTGGTTGCCAAGCTCTATGGCCCACATTAGTCTTTCCTCATGGTGAGATTGGCAAAAGTCATCCTTTTGCCAATCTCACCATGAGAGCTGCCCATCTTTGGACCCTTTCAGGAAGCTCATTGCCTTTTTTCAGATGAGGTCTCCACACTTGAACACAGTATTCCAAATGTGGTCTTATACAGTGGGATTATAGACAATTGCAGACACATAGACAATGTCTATGTGTCTGCAATTCTGCCCAGACACGATAGGAGGGATTATATGTTAAAAGCCTTGTGGATTAACTCAAGACTTGAAGGAATCTGCAAGGCTTTAGGGGGGAAATTTCTATCAGCTTGGCCCACACTTGTAGGCAGAAGGAATTTGTTTTGTAGAGACGGGATACACTTAAACAAAGGTGGTGCAAAAGTTTTTGCCAGTATTATTGAGGATACCTTAGAGGTTCAGGGAAACTTAGTTGGGGGGGGATGTGGGTAATACCGACACGTGTTTATCTGATAATACTGGTCAAAGTAACTCTTGCACATACCTCAAGAGTTCTTATCTGTTACCCCAAATGGACATATTATCTAGATGTTCTGGGGACAGAAATGTTTCAAGTGAGCTAATGCCAGGGAAGAGAGCCTAAAAATCTTCAAGGGTTGTGTTAGGGTTGTTAAATATACAAGTACAGTAAGTCTTAATTGTTTATACAGTAATGTTAGAAGTGTCATCAATAAAATGAGCGAATTCGAACTGCTGGTTAAAACAAGTAACGTGGACATAATAGGGCTTACGGAGACGTGGTGCCACCCAGAAATTGGGAATGATGAGTTTCAGTACGGCTTGTATAATGTATTTAGGAAGGATAGGGTATATAGAAGGGGTGGTGGGGTTATGCTTCTTATAAGAAGCAGTCTGAGTGCGACGACAGCTTTCCCGGATTCAGACATTTCACATGCTAGTATAGAATTTGTATGGTGTGAGAAAGTTAGAAACAAAGGTATAATGCGAGTAGGAGTAATCTACAGACCAGGTGATTGTGAAGATTATGACGAAAGCCTCTACATGCAAATGGAATGGGCAAGTAAGCGTCAATGTCTTATTATGGGTGATTTCAATTTACCTCTAATTGATTGGAACAAATGGGAAGGAAACTCAACATGGGGAACAAAATTTTTAAATCAACTCGATGACTTATTTGTATCAACATGTCAGGGAAAGTACGAGAGAAAAGAACATCCTACACCTCATCATCACCCATGAATCAGATGACATAACAGGGCTGACAGTAGAGGAACCAGTAGCAGCAGCAGGAAGTGATCACGGAGTTTCTACGGTGGATGATGATGAGAGAGGTAGCAGTAGTAAAAGGCAAAGGAATGGGTTTTAATTTCAGAAAAGGAAATTACGATGCCTTAAGGTGCTACATGGTCTCTATTAACAGGGTGGATATCGCACAGAGAATGAATACATTTGAACTGTGGTATGCTTTTAAAACATTAATCACAGATGCCTTAAATGCGTATATACCATTAAAAAAAAACATACTCCATGACGAGGGTTCCAAGTTGGATGAATATGAAGTTGCCACATTACTTGAGCAGAAAAAGGTGGCATGGAAAAGTTACAGAGCAATAAAAAGTACTGAAGCCTATAACAGCTACAAGGTGATCTGTAATAGAGCCACAGAAAAGGTTCGACAGGCAAAGGCAGTTTATGAGAAATCACTAGCGAACAGAGCAAAGAAGGAGAATAAGGAATTCTTCATATATATAAATGCCAAGAAGAGTAGGACAAACCAGATCGGACCTTTACATAAGGGAAAGGGGATAGTACTAAATACACCACCTGCCGTTGCAGATGAACTCAACAGTTATTTTGCATTGATCGATATTTACAAATGAAAAACCTTTTGTGGCAATGGGAAATTGTGGGAGCGAAGTTGAAAAATATGTAATTAATGGTATTGAAATTTCGTAAGATTATTTAATGAAAAAACTTTCGAGCCTACAGGCCAGTAAGGCTCCTGGAGTTGATGGAATATACCCTATAATCTTAAGGGAGGCAGCAAGTGAGTGCATTGAACCATTGAGGCTAATTATGCGAGCATCACTAGACTCTGGGGAGATTCCCTTGGATTGGAAAACTGCCAATGTATCTCCAATACATAAGGTTGTCTCTAAGAGTGAAGTGGGAAATTATCGATCTGTCAGTCTGACTTCAGTGGTACGGAAAATCATGGAGGCAATGATCAAGGGTGGAATTCAGGATCATTTGGATAGAAATGAAATTATCAAGGATACTCAGCATGGTTTTGTAAAGGGAAAATCATGTTTAACAAATCTGGTTCGCTATTTTGAAAGGGTCACTCACAAGCTGGATTTAGGGAATAATTTTGACATTATTTATTTATATTTCAGCAAAGCTTTTGACTCAGTCCCACATGAGCGGTTGCTTTATAAGCTGGAACAGGTTGGAATCATTGGGAAAATCCTTAGATGGATAGCTTGGTTGGTTTAGTTTTATTGGCACATCAGCAACTAAGGCTATAATGCGCCAGATGGATAGCAGGATGGTTTCAGGGCAGGAGGCAAAGGTTTGTGATAAATGGCTATTCCTCAGATTGGGTTGATGTAAGAAGTGGGGTTTCCCAAAGATCAGTATTAGGACCACTGTTGTTTTTAATTTTCATAAACAACATCGATGAAGGGATAGAGGGCGTGATGTCTAAATTTGCAGATGATGTTAAAATTGGTAGAGTAGTTAATGATCACTGTCAAGCTCAGCTTCTTCAGAGAGAGCTAGACAGACTTCAGGAATGGTCAGAAAATGGCAGCTATGCTTTAATCCAACAAAATGTAAGGTATTACACCTGGGAAACAGTAATCCCAAAATAACTTATTCACTTGGTGGAGTTCAACTAAACCCAGTACTGGAAGAAAGGGACTTGGGTGTTACAATACGAATTTCAGACATGAAATTCTCTGAGCATTGTAAACAGGTTGCAAGGAAGGCCCATGGTGTCCTATCGACGATCTATCGAACTTTTGCAAGTAGAGATAGGGACGTGATAATCCCATTATATAAGGCTTTTGTTAGACCACACTTGGAATACTGTGTTCAAGTATGGAGACCACACCTAAAGAAAGACATCGAGCTTCTTGAAAGGGTGCAAAGACGAGTAACTCACCTGGTGAGATCGGCAAAAGGGCGTCCATATGAAGAAAGACTTCGAATATGTGGGCTGCAGAGTTTGGAAACTAGACACCTTAGAGGAGATTTGATTGAGGTGTTTCATGCTGTGAGAGGCATCAGTAAAATGAATGAGGTTGGAATTTTCAAAGTTATAAATGATGCTAGAACTAGGGGTCATAAATTCAAGTTACGGGGGGGGGGGGGAATGTTTAGATTGTACTACAGGAAGTTTTATTTTAGCCAATGAGTCATAAATTACTGGAATAAGTTGCCTACATTGGTGGTAGAGGCTGACAGTTTGGGGAAATTCAAAGGTCATCTGGATAGTACCTTCAGGTCAGGGAAGCACATAGGATTATAGGTTTAATTTCCTTTTCTTTTACTAATTATTATTATTTATTTATTTTTTATCATTATTTTATTCGGTTTTTTTTTTTTTTTTTTTTTTTTTTTGCCGGTGCAGCATAAGCCATAGGCTTTCTTGCACCATGCTGCCATTACTAATACTAATTATGATCTTCCTACCTCTACAAGATATTCAATAAATCATCGATAGGACACAATGGGTTTTCCTCACTGCCAGTATTAACAATTCCCAGATCCCTTTCTTCCTCTACTGTTTTTAATTCAACCCCACTAATGAATAAGTTTTTTTGCGGTTGCTATTCCCCATATGTAAATCCATGCATTTTGTTGCAAAAAAATATAGCTGCTACTTCTCTGACCATCTTTGAAGTCTGTTCATCCCGAAGGAGTGCTGCTTGGCACTAATCATTAACCAGAAGAAAATGAGAAACAACAGTGTTCCAAGTACCGATCCTTGAGGGACCCCACTCCTGATATTACACAAATCTGAAGAATATCCATTAATCACAACCACCAGCTTTCTGTCCTGCAGCCACCCAGCAATTCTCTTAGACTCTTACCAGTAATCCCAACCTGTAAATGCTTATACAGTAACCACTCATGACGGAAAGAGTCAAATGCTTTGCTAAAATAAACTATGTTGAAATTGTCCCTTACCTTACATCCAACTGATGAGTTAACTGTGTCAAAATGGCCTTAGTTAGTTAAACATGATTTTACCTTAAAAAAAGCCATGTTGTGTGTCCTTCAGAATGCCATGTCTATCTACCTGGACTGCACTCTTAATCATGGCCTGTAAATTTTTTTGTACCACTGAAGTCTGTAGTTACTAACTTCACTCTGAGAACTACCTTTGTATATTGGCATTTCTCCAATCCAAAGGAATCTCCCCAAAGTCCAAAGATGCCCTCATAATTAACTGCAGTGGTTCAAAACACTACCTGCCAGTCTCCCTCAAAACTGCCAGGTATCTGTCATCAACTCTGGGAGCCTTACTTGCCTTATACTCAAAAGTTTTTACAATAAAAATCATCTGTAATTACGAAATCACTAATTTCATAGTGCTCAGCACGAAGGGTCTTTCACCAGTAAAGACCAATACAAAGTATCTATTCAATTCGTTCACAACACCAGCTGGGTTATCTAAGATTTTTCCACACCCAGTGCTCACGGGAGGGATCTGATTAGCTTTCTTCTTTATTGTATTCACATATATGAAAAATTCCTTGTTGTCATTCTTTGCTCTCTTAGCCAATGCCTTCTCATACACAGCTTGGGCCTCCCTAACCTTATTTGTGGTACTATTACATTTAATTTATTTATACACAATTTTATACACAGTCAAGATTTCCATTTATATAGATGATTTATATACAATTTTATAAACACTGACATTCTCATAATAATTATAGGATTTCATGTGACATGTATGCATGCGTGTATGTATTCTTTTTTGGGTGGCCCCTAGACGTAAGTCCAACTCCATCTTGAGAATTCTGTGTTGCAACAGTACTGTTGTCTACAGGCCATTTCATTAAGAAATAAGCACCACCTGGACAGTCGCTTCTCAGCACCTGTCCCTAGGCATGTGAGTCTGGGCCTTGCTCTACTGTCTAGTGCACCGGTTCCCAAACTTTTTTGACTCGTGAACCCCTTTCAAAGTTATATTTTTGATTGCGAACCACTAAGCCTATATTCTCTGAAATCATATATTTCTGAATTTTCATTATAAAATATTTCCAATACTATGTTTTTATAAGTGACATTGTGTAATAATAAAAATTATTATTAAGTATTAAGAAGAAGAAGAAAAAATCTTTATTGTACAATAAGGATACAATACATGCCTGCCGCAGTCAGGAGCTTGACAAGGTTATGGGGTAATATAAAAACACGTATGGCAAATAGATGAATTAAACCATGACATTAAATTGAATTAAAAATTATTATATTAAAAATATAATAAAATTATATTTTAATTAAATTAAATTAAAATATATTATTTTTACTTTGTAAAGCAGTTATTAATCAGTCCAAACTAGATTTCGAACAGGCTAAGAGTAGAAAACTTGCTTCTTGTCCAAATGGTAGCGGAGCATTCTGGTCTCTTGACAAAGCTATTGAATGCAATTTTTGCCCATCCCACCTCTGTCAAAACCAGATGATTCTGTTGCCACATCAGCCAAAGATAAAGCTGGCATGCTAGCATCCTATTTTTCTTCCAACTCATGTATTGATGATCTTGGTAAATCACCTCAAACCGTTCCCAGTACACTCCATTCAATGCCACCTATGGTATTCCGTAAAAAGGATGTTAGAAGGATTTTGACGAATCTGATGTTAAGAAAGCTCCAGGTCCTGATGGTATTTCTTCATTTGTTGTTATTATTAGCCATATGGTGCAAGGAAGCCTGAGGCTTATGCTGCACCAGACAAAAAAAAAAAAAAAAAAATTCTGAATTACCCAGAGAGAGAGAGAGAGAGAGAGAGAGAGAGAGAGAGAGAGAGAGAGAGAGAGAGAAGGGAATCACCAAGAAAGAGAAGAATGATGATATCCAGCTCAGGACCCTGGGTGTGCCAAGCCCATACTCACCAGATGTGAGCCCCTGGGTCTTAACACCTGTGCCCCTGAACTAACCCCCGTTTTGTGTCATCTTGTTTCACTTTCTTATTCCAAAGATATTTTTCCTTCTGTTTGGAAATTTGCTCATATCCAGCCAGTTCCTAAAAAGGGTGACAAATTCCTTCCATCCAATTATCATCCACATTGTGATTACTTCTACTCTTTCCAAAGTAATGGAGAAATCAATTAACTGCCAACCCTTAAACTATCTGGAAATCTTTAATCTGATCAATGATCGCCAGTATGGATTTTGTCAGTGTCGTTCCACTGGTAATATTCTGGTTTATGTTACCAATCTATGGACAAATTCAATGAAAAAGTTTGGTGAAACTCAAGCCATTTCTCTTGACATTTCAAAGGCTTCTGATCATGTTGGGCATAAAGGTAGTAGTAGTAAGTAGTGGTGCTATGTGATGCAAGAAAGCATGTGCATGAGCTTAGGCAGCATCAGCAAAAAAAAAACAAAAAAACACACCATTCCCTCCAAATGCCTGTCCAGTTCCTCCTTAAATTTATTCAACCTATCAACTTCCACAACGACAGATGGAAGTTTGTTCCAGCAATTAACTACCCACTGGCTAAAGGCAAATTTCCACACATCTATTCTACATCTGTCCTTTCTTAATTTGAATTTATGCCTCCTTAGGTTCGTAATGTAAACAAGTGGAAGGATTCCATCAGAATTCAGCATGCTCAACCCATTAAAGGCCTTATACACCTCAATCAGATCACCACGCAGGTGCCTCGTCTCCAGCCACCGCAATTTGCAGGACTTAAGCCTCTCTTGGTAAGAGGATCCCTTCATTCCCCTCGCCAATCTTGTTGCCCTTCTCTGTACACCCTCAAGTAAATCTACATCCTTCCTAAAATGAGGCCTCCAGACCTGTACGCAGTACACAAGGCGTGGCCTGACCATTGCCTTATACAGAGGGATAATCATCTCCTTTTCCCTGCTAGCAAAATTCCTATATATCATTGACCAAACCCCATGACCTGCCATGGCAGCCTGTCTGCATTGCTCAGAAAACTTCATATCTGCCTGCACAATTACTCCCAGGTCTTTTTCATTTTCTACCACCTTAAGTGTAGTACCACACAGTTGGTACGTTTCTCTGGGGTTACTTCTACCCATATGCAGTACTTTGCATTTGTCAAGGTTAAACTTCAGTTGCCACTTCTTAGCCCATCTGCCCAAATTATCTAGATCCTTTTGCAGTAGCACACTGCCATTACTGTCATTAACAACCCTGCCAACCTTTGTATCATTTGCAAACTTCAACATTAAGCCTGATATACCTTCATCAATATCATTGATAAATATACAAAAACAACAGTGGATGCAACACCGAACCATGTGGGACTCCACTAATAACATTAGTCCACGAAGAGCAGCACACATTGATTACCACCCTCTGTCTTCTCCCACTTAACCATCCTTTTATCATTGTAGAAACTTACTCTTAATACCATTCTGCTCCAATTTGTACAATAGTCTTTCATGTGCAACAGTGTCAAAAGCTTTCCTGAAATCCAAATATATATTATCAAAATTATTTTTTGCATCCAGTTCCTTTGTAACCACATCATAATATCCTATCAAGTTTGTCAGAAAAGACTTTCCCTTAACAAACCCATGCTGTGTCTGAATTATTGCTGCAGTCTTGTCTAGATGATCCTGCAATGCATATATAACCAGTGACCCCATTATTTTACCCGGAACAAAAGTTAAACTAACTGGTCTGTAATTACTCGTGTCACCCTTCGATCCTCCCCCCCCTTTGTGAATTGGGGATACATTTGTACATCTCCAGTCCGTGGGAACCTTCCCCCGAGTCCAAGGATGCTCTCATAATTATGGCTAAGGGTTTGCTTAGTTGCTTTGCCGCCTCCTTTAATATAACTGGATAAATCCCATCCACCCCAGGTGCTTTTCTTATGTTTAACTTCAACAATTTCTCCTCCACTTTGCTTTCAGTTATTACAAAATCATTAAGCACCCTGCTACAATTTGATAACCTCCTAGCATTTTCAAACCTTAATAACTCCTCATGTGTGAATGTAGATGCAAAATACTCATTCAGTTTGTTTGCTATCTGAGCAGGATCATCAACAGTCGAACCATCGATGTCAAGTGGACCAATCAGATTCATCCCATTCCTTTTAGAGTTTATATAAGTAACGAAATCCTTGCTGTTTTTCTTAGCATCTTTTGCCAAGGGTTTCTCGTAATCTGCCATCGCCTGCCTAACCTCCTTTGTGACCTGATTACAGACTAGCTTATATCTGCCATAGGCTTCTGAGTCACTTGATAATTTATATGCATCCCATGCATTTTTCTTTTCTGTTACAAGTCTCATTAGTTCATTTGATAACCATTTAGGGCCTAAACCTTGAACAATATTTCTTAATAGGTATGAAACTTTTAGTAGCATCCACGATTAATTCTTCGAATGCTTCCCACTTAAAATTTACTGTTGGTAACATCGTCAGTTTATCCCACTGTACACAATTTAAAAACTTTCTGAGACCACTGTTCTCACCTTTACTGAAGCAAAAACCCTTTACTTTACCCCTGATGGTAATTAAATCTTTAAGTAAATCCCACATCAGTACACTGTGATCACTGCCACCTAGTGGTTCCTTTATCTGAAAATTCTTAATACACCAATGATCACTGCTGATAACCAGATCAAGAGTATTACTCTCTCTGGTTCCCTCTCGAACATGCTGCTGCTGCAGAAAACAATCATCCAATAAATCCACAAATGTCTGACTAGTGTGCGAGTGTCCAACCCACAAGTTCCAGTCAATATCTGGGAAGTTAAAATCCCCCATTATAAGACATTCTGATTTACTGGCCCACTATTTCTCTGTACAATTGTTCATTGTACTCATTAGGCCTATAACACACTCCTACTCTTATTTTTGCTTTCGCAGTGCTTATGTCACACCAAACTGACTCAACAGTGCACTTTTCATCTGTATCAATTGGGTGCACTTATTTTGATTTTATGTTTTTCTTAATTAACAGCATAACACCTCCTCCCTTTCTATCTTGTCTATCCTTTCTGTACACATTGTACTCCCCAAATTCCAGTTCTGCATTCCGTATATCTGTGTGACACCACGTCTCTGCTATCCAAACAATATCTGCCTTTGATGTCTTGACCAACACTTCAAATTCATCAAATTTATTTACTATACTTCTAGCACTGGTATACATGCAAGCATACTTGCTCCTATTCCTAGTCACCCTAACACATCCCATATACCCACCTATTTCAGGACGACTGCCATCCGTCCCTGAAACCCCCAACACCCCTCGCTCCAGGTCGCTACTTATTTTAATAGAAGTTGTGCAAGAATCACCTTCACCTCTGCCTACGGCTACTGTTAAACTATTAGTCCTTGTATCCCCCCCAAGCTATCAGTTTTCCGACCCACCTAACACCGCCTCGATAGCATCAGCAAATATTCTTGCACCCTTTCTATTTAAGTGTATCCCATCCCTGTAGAAGTAGTCTCTCCTGTTAACAAGTACAGAGCAGGCTGAAAAAAAATTCTACCCCTTGAGCTTCGCACAATCTTTCCAGGGCCGAATTGATTGACAAGGCTCTCATCATATACTCCCTCCTATCATGTCTGGGCAGAATTGCAGACACTTTCAAATTCAACCCTAATTCATGGCTTTTATTCAACAGTGACCTGTACTTGTTAAGTAATTCTGCCGGTCTCCTACTCTTAATATCATTAGTGTCAACGTGTACAACAATATCACCTTTTGTGCCCTTAAAAGATATCCACTTTACGTCATCATCAACCTTTGCCCCTGGCAGACATACCCTGGTCCTGTTCCACCTATTCTTTTTACAAAGCATGTGTCCCCATTTCCCTCACAATAGAGTCACCAACAACTACTAGTTCCTGTGGGACCAGCGCATTCTGCCTTGGGGGTTGCCGCTGTGTTGTGTGATGACCAAGTGCAAGCTCTGGCTTTGATGTGGGCAGCTGAGAGCTTGATGGGCCCCCCTCATTTAGATCTTTCGAGGGCTTCCACCCTGTCCTTCAAACTCTCATATAGGCCATAACAACGCTGAGTTGTCACCCGATTTCCTTACATTCTTTACATCGCGCACACACAAAGACATCCCCCATGGCAATATCATGTTCCGTTCCAGACAGTTCGGCAAACATTTCACAAGTTTCACATTTTTTTAGGCTGTGATGCGTTGGAGAATCGCCCCCCTCAGTTCTCCCCCGAGTCACAGCACTCCTGCCACTTTGTGCCCGTTGCTTTGCAGCTTTAGTTTGGGACATTCTATTTTAAATTAGCAAGATTAATAAATTAAATTAATTAAATGTCAATACTACGCTATCTAATAGAAACTGCGAAGCGTATTACTCTATATAATTATGTGACAGAGCTACCTAGCTACCTCAATGAAAAATTTGAATTCCCTACCACTATATACAAAAACAATGGCTGCAAGATTCGAACGAAATAACGGTTTTATGTAAATTAAGTAGTAATCCACAAAAACTCTTTATCTAAATTAAAATAAAAAATAACCAGTGTAACTATAACTATAAGACAACATATAAAGTACAATATAAAATAACAATTATGTAAATAAAAAGGCAAACACTTATCGCTTTTTCGGAGCCTGTAACTCACAGCTGTAATTTTTAAAGAGAGTCAGCGCCCTCTCCAATTTATTTAGGTCTTCTAAATAAGCTTTCATCCTATGGTTTTCCAGCTGTTCTTTGTAATTGGATATTCAGTTTTCTTTCTGACTGCTCACTGTGGGTGATGGTATACAGCTGTCTTCTAACTTCTCCACTAATGCTGGTGTTCCCCAAGGTTCAGTTCTTTCTCTCAAACTTTTCCTCTTATGTATTAATGACCGTCTTTCCACTGACTGGAAATCCTATCCATGGTTTTGCTGATGAAGCACATTGCATTCCACCTTCCAGTTTGAGAAACCTTGCCCTGCTCAAACAGATTCAACTTCGAGTATCCACTGCCAAATCCTTAAATGTTGATTTCAAAGTAATTCTCCAGTGGGGTAAAGATAACTTAATTTCAATCCTTCTAAAACTCTATTTTGCAAAATGGATTCGTCTGCTCCTATGCTTATCTTTGATTTCTAGGCTAGGTCTTGGGGACTGCCCTTACTTCTAATCTCTCTTGGCATAAAGCACATTACAAATATTGCTTCCTCTGCATCTAAAAAAACCTTGGTTTTATCTTTTGCTCTCGGCGTTACTTTTCTTCCAAACAGTTGTTGACTCTGTAGAAATTGCAAACCCCGATATTGTTTCCACATCTCGGGCGCTCCCCCAAACCTCTCTCAAGCTTCTAGATTCCATTTACACTATTTAAAAGTTACAGCTGACAGTTACAGGCTCCGCAAAAACGATAAGTGTTTGCCTTTTATTTACATGATTGTTGTTTTATATTGTACTTAATACGTAGTCATATAGTTATAGTTACGCTGGTTATTTTTTATTTTAATTTAGATAAAGAGTTTTTGTGGATTTTACTTACGATAGGTAAAACCGTTATTTTTGTTCGATTTTTGTAGCCATTGTTTTTGTATATAGGGAATTCAAAGTTTTTGTAGGGAATTCAAATTTTTTAATTGAGGTAGCTCTAACGCATAATTATATAGTAATACGCTTCACTGTTTCTATTTCATAGTTTCTATTCAAATACTACTGACATTTAATTTATCGATTTTATTAATTTAAACTACCATGCCCCGAACTAGAGCAGCAAAGCAACGGGCACAAAGTGGCAGGAGTGTTGTGACTCGGGGGAGAACTGAGGGGGGCGATTCTCCAACGCGTCACAGCCTAAAAAAATGTGCAACTTGTGAAATGTTTGCCGAACTCTCTGGAACGGAACATGATATTGCCATGGGGGATGTCTTTGTGTGTGCGCGATGTAAGGAGTGTAAGGAAATCAGGCGACAACTCAGCGTTGTTATGGGCCTATATGAGAGTTTGAAGGACAGGGTGGATGCCCTCGAAGGAAATAAATTGAGGGGCCCATCAAGCTCTCAGCTGCCCACATCAACGCCAGAGCTTGCACTTGGTCATCACGCAACACAGCGGCAACCCCCAAGGCAGAATGCGCTGGTCCCACAGGAACTATTAGTTGTTGGTGACTCTATTGTCAGGGAAACGGGGAACATGCTATGTAAAAAGGATAGGTGGAACAGGACCAGGGTATGTCTGCCAGGGGCCAAGGTTGATGACGTTGTAGAGCGGATATCATCTTTCAAGGGCACAAAAGGTGATATAGTTGTACACGTTGGCACTAATGATATTAAGAGTAGGAGACCGGCAGAATTACTCAACAAGTACAGGTCACTGTTGAAAAAAAGCCGAGAATTAGGGTTGAATTTGAAAGTGTCTGCAATTCTGCCCAGACACGATAGGAGGGAGTATATGATGAGAGCCTTGTCGATCAATTCGGCCCTGGAAAGATTGTGCAAGGCTCAAGGGGTAGAATTTTTTTCAGCCTGGACTGTACTAGTTAACAGGAGAGATTGCTTCTACAGGGATGGGATACACTTAAATAGAAAGGGTGCAAGAATATTTGCTGATGCTATCGAGGCAGTGTTAGGTGGGTCGGAAAACTGCTAGCTTGGGGGGATACAAAGACTAATAGTTTAACAGTAACCGCAGGCAGAGGTGAAGGTGATTCTTGCACAACTTCTATTAGAATAAGAAGCGACCTGGAGCGAGGGGTGTTGGGGGTTTCAGGGATGGATGGCAGTCATCCTGGAATAGTTGGGTATATGGGATGTGTTAGGGTAACAAGGAATAGGCATAGGAGCATGTATGCTTGCATGTATACCAATGCTAGAAGTATAGTAAATAAATTTGATGAATTTGAAGTGTTGGTCAAGACATCAAAGGCGGATATTGTTGGGATAGCAGAGACGTGGTGTCACAAAGATATAAGGAATGCAGAACTGGAATTTGGGGAGTACAATGTGTACAGAAAGGATAGACAGGACAGAAAGGGAGGAGGTGTTATGCTGTTAATTAAGAAAAACATAAAATCAAAAGAAGTGCATCCAGTTGATATAGATGGACAGTGCACTGTTGAGTCAGTTTGGTGTGACATAAGCACTGCAAAAGCAAAGATAAGAGTAGGAGTGTGTTATAGGCCTAATGACTCGAATGAGCACAATGAACAATTGTACAGAGAAATAGAGTGGGCCAGTAAATCAGAATGTCTTATAATGGGGGATTTTAACTTCCCAGATATTGACTGGAACTTGTGGGTTGGTCACTCACACACTAGTCAGACTTTTGTGGATTTATTGGATGATTGTTTTCTGCAGCAGCATGTTCGAGAGGCAACCAGAGAAAGTAATACTCTTGATCTGGTTATCAGCAGTGATCATTCGTGTATTAAGAATTTGCAGATAAAGGAACCACTAGGTGGCAGTGATCACAGTGTGCTGAAGTGGGATTTACTCAAAGAGGTAACTACCGTCAGGGGTAAAGGAAAGGGTTTTTGCTTCCGTAAAGGGGAGTACAGTGGTCTCAGACAGTTTTTAAATTCTGTACAGTGGGATCGACTGACGATGTTACAAACAGTAAATTCTAAGTGGGAAGCATTCAAGGAATTAATCGTGGAAGCTACTAGACTTTTCATACCGATGAAGAAATATTGTTCAAGGTTTAGGCCTAAATGGTTATCAAATGAACTAATGAGACTCGTGACAGAGAAGAAAAATGCATGGGATGCATATAAATTATCAGGCGACGCAGAAGCCTGTAGCAGATATAAGCTAGTCTGTAATCAGGTAGTCTGTAATCAGGTCACAAAGGAGGTTCGGCAGGCAAAGGCGGATTACGAGAAATCTTTGGCAAAAGATGCTAAGAAAAACAGCAAGGATTTCTTTACTTATATAAACTCTAAAAGGAAGGGGCTGAATATGATTGGTCCACTTGACATCGATGGTTCGACTGTTGATGATCCTGCTCAGATAGCAAACAAACTGAATGAGTATTTTGCATCTACATTCACACATGAGGAGTTATTAAGGTTTGAAAATGCTAGGAGGTTATCAAATTGTAGCAGGGTGCTTAATGATTTTGTAATAACTGAAAGCAAAGTGGAGGAGAAATTGTTGAAGTTAAACATAAGAAAAGCACCTGGGGTGGATGGGATCTATCCAGTTATATTAAAGGAGGCGGCAAAGCAACTAAGCAAACCCTTAGCCATAATTATGAGAGCATCCTTGGACTCGGGGAAGGTTCCCACGGACTGGAGATGTACAAATGTATCCCCAATTCACAAAGGGGGGGGAGGATCGAAGGGTGACACGAGTAATTACAGACCAGTTAGTTTAACTTTTGTTCCGGGTAAAATAATGGGGTCACTGGTTAAAGATGCATTGCAGGATCATCTAGACAAGACTGCAGCAATAATTCAGACACAGCATGGGTTTGTTAAGGGAAAGTCTTGTCTGACAAATTTGATTGGTTATTATGATGTGGTCACAAAGGAACTGGATGCAAAAAATAATTTTGATATCATATACTTGGATTTCAGGAAAGCTTTTGACACTGTTGCGCATGGAAGACTACTGTACAAATTGGAGCAGAATGGTATTAAGGGTAAGTTGCTACAATGGATAAAAGGATGGTTAAGTGGGAGAAGACAGAGGGTGGTAATCAATGGGTGCTGCTCTTCGTGGACTAATGTTATTAGTGGAGTCCCACAGGGTTCGGTGTTGGGTCCACTGTTGTTTTGTATATTTATCAATGATATTGATGAAGGTATATCAGGCTTAATGTCGAAGTTTGCAGATGACACGAAGGTTGGCAGGGTTGTTAATGACAGTAATGGCAGTGTGCTGCTGCAACAGGATCTAGATAATTTGGGCAGATGGGCTAAGAAGTGGCAACTGAAGTTTAACCTTGACAAATGCAAAGTACTGCATATGGGTAGAAGTAACCCCAGAGAAACGTACCAACTGTGTGGTACTACACTTAAGGTGGTAGAAAATGAAAAAGACCTGGGAGTAATTGTGCAGTCAGATATGAAGTTTTCTGAGCAATGTAGACAGGCTGCTAGGGCAGGTCATGGGGTTTTGTCAATGATATATAGGAATTTTGCTAGCAGGGAAAAGGAGGTGATTGTCCCTCTGTATAAGGCAATGGTCAGGCCACGCCTTGAGTACTGCGTACAGGTCTGGAGGCCTCATTTTAGGAAGGATGTAGATTTGCTTGAGCGTGTACAGAGAAGAGCAACACGATTGGTGAGGGGAATGAAGGGATCCTCTTACCAAGAGAGGCTTAAGTTCTGCAAATTGCAGTGGCTGGAGACTAGGCACCTGCGCGGTGATCTGATTGAGATCTATAAGGCCTTGAATGGGTTGAGCACGCTGAATTCTGATGGGATCCTCCCACTTGTTCAGAATACGAACCTACGGGGACATAAGTTCAAATTAAGAAAGGATAGATGTAGAATAGATGTGCGGAAATTTGCCTTTAGCCAGCGGGTGGTTAATTGCTGAAACAAACTTCCATCTGTCGTTGTGGAAGTTGATAGGTTAAATAAATTTAAGGAGGAACTGGACAGGCAATTGGAGGGTATGGTGTGATTTTTTTTTTTTTTTTTTTTTTTTGGCTGATGCTGCATATGCTCCTACACTTGCTTTCTTGCATCAAGTGCCACTACTACTACTACTACATTCCAAAGAAGGCAGTTAGGTTAATTAAGGTCTCATCTGTAACAAAGTCTCTCCATTCTCCGTCTTATAGACTTTCTGTTTCTGCTGCATGCCTTTTCTATAGACACTTGCATGGGCACTGTTCTTCTGAATTGGCTCTATAATTCCTGCTCTGTCTTTCAAAGTCCAACATTTGCTGCAACCAGTCAATATCATTTTACTGTCCAACTTCAATCCTATAGAACCAACTTTTCTTTCCTTATTTATTCATTCAACTTCTGTTTTCTTGAATAACCTTCCTTTATAGTATTTCCTGAAAATTACAATCTACAGAAGTTCGAGTCTAATGTTAACAAGTATCTTCTTTCAACCCATGCACGGTACAAAGTATTATAGGTTCTAAAAAAAAAAAAGTACCTAACCTATACATAACAATGATCCTTGAGAATTAAAAAAAATTTAGTATGGAAAACATATTTATTTAACCTGATATACTGTAAGATAGCAAAGTAATTATAAGGAATTATGGGAGATGTGGTTTCTTTCTTTGGCAATTCTTTACTTTTTATTTAATTTTAGTTTATTGTTTTTTATTAGTTATATTTTGTAGTTTACAATTAATATACCTATGTAAATCTAAGCAGACACCATTACAGAACTTTTAGTGTGAACCCCCAGGGGTTCATGAACCACCAGTTGGGAACCACTGGTCTAGTGCATAGTGCACCAATAAGACGTCCATCGGAGGAAGTGCTATACCGATGGACGGAGGTGGCACTATTACAGATCAACTTGTACCTGTTGTAGTATGTCTCAGTATTTTTCATCGCAGCATAACTATCCCATGCTATTTTTTTCTGCTCTATTTGACTGGCCAGCAGCTCCACGGTCATCCATTTTGACATACTCCTGGTACCACAATATTTTCGTAATGGTATATATGCAGTGATGGTTTCTGTGATTTTTGCTTTAAAAGTATTCCATAATTCAAATGTATTTGCACCCCCCCATCAGCAATTCATAGATGCTATATAGTTTTGAACTGTCAAAGTAACCCTCTTCTGAAGTTAAAACCCATGCCTTTATATTCAACTACTGCAATGTCTTCCAACTTATGATTGCATAATTACTTCCTGACGATTCCTGTACCTTAAGCCCTGTGACATCATCTGATTCGTTAGTAGAAGAAATAGCAAATGATGCAAGACAGCAAGCTTATATAGCATCAGCAAAAAAAAAAAAAAAAAAAAAACCCACACAGATCACCCATATGTAATCTCCAAGAATTTGTCTACTTCTCTGAATTTATTAATGTTATTTAAAGTTAGTTTAAAGTTATTAATGTTAGTAATGATGATGTCAAGAATATTCTCATCCCTTTCTCTAACATGCTGGTACAAATAATAATCATCTAGTTTGTTTTAAAAAAATTTTTTCCATAGTGAATTTCCCTCCCACTTATTCCACAATCTGAAGCAGATTAAAGTCACTCATAATAAGACATTCATGTTTACTTTCCCATTCCATCTATATGTAGAGACTTGTCACACTGCTGGTCTGTAAATTACTCCTACTCCCATTATAACTCTGCTTCCAACTGAAGCAGAGTTTTAACTTTCCCAACACAGACTCTATGCTGGCAGATGTAACTTCAGACTCAACAAAAGCCCTTTTTGTAATCGGGCTGCTTTGGATATAAGAAGTATGACCCCTTCCACACCTTGTATCTTCCCTAAATACATTATATATACCGTAGTGAAATTTGTCATCTTCAATTTCCAGGTGACACCACATTTCTCTTAGCACTATTATACGAGCATTAGTTGTCCTAACCAGGAGTTCAAATTCAGCCATTTTATTGACAACACTCCTGATATTACTGTAGACACAATTAAGACTAAGTAATTTTCTATAATATATTAATTACCCTGACACATCCCTTGAAGTTATTTAGAGTTGTATGTCAAGTTTTATCTTCCTCCTCATTGGAAGCATTTCTACCTTCAGAACATCTTACCAACATCGGGTGATGTGGGCAACAAACAAGAATTCTCGAGGTGAGTGCAAGCAATACCCATATCATCAGATAAATGCGGATCTAAATTGCTTCGACCCTCTAACTAGCAGTTTGCCTGAACCAGTAGGTATCCTTAATGATACTGGCTAAACTCCTTATCCCACCTTTGTTCAAATGAATACCATCTCTACAAAATAGATTACTTTTACGTACAAATGCAGGTCATGCTGACAAAATCCGCCCCCCCCCCCAGAGACTTGCAGATTCCTTCAAGTCTTGCTTTAATTCACAAGGCTTTCAAGTATATAATCCCTCCTATTGTGCCTGGACAGAATTGCAGACACACACATTCTGACCTAACTCATGGCATTTTTTCAGCACAGTCCTATATTTATCCAACAGATGGTCAGGTTGTGTACGTTTAATATTGTTAGTCTCCACATGAATAATAATGCTGTCTTTACTTTCCTTAAAATCTGACAATCTGTTGGTAGCATCATTATCAAATGCTCCTGGCAAACACACTCTGGTTATGGACCACCTATCTTTATTACAAAAAATGTTACCCATTTCCCTGACAATAGAGCCTCCCAATAAAACTAGATCATCTTTGACCAGAGCAGTCTGCACTCAACTATTTGGCAAATGTAAAGAAAGCCAACACAAGAATCACAGGAAATAACTTACCCAGAAAATTAGTTTCCCAATACCGCACTCTAGCGCTGCTTGCTCGGTAAACAGACGGTACGTGTTATCAGTCTGGAGCAGGGGTTGAGAACGATATATTGATTGAGAGGTAGGCATGCCAAATGATGTACTGATTGGTGCGTGAACAAAACAGACGATGATATCGGTTTAGTATCACTTGCCCTAATCTCAGACGGACTAATGGTCACTTGCCTCAATGGTAACTTGCCCTAATCACACATGCTCTAATGAATGCTTTCCATAATGGTGAAAAAAGGTCAGGTTACCTCCACTTGAATCCCATGGGATCTTGAACCCCTCCTGAAATGGGGGGGGTAACATGACCTTTTTCTTTAGAATCATGGGTGGACTAGTGCATAAATTGTTTATTAGCAAAATATTAATTTTTTTATTACTGTATTTTTAAAGACACTTGCACAGATACACATGTATCATATCAATACCTCAATAGCTATTCTTAATGTTAAAAAAACTTAACATAGGAAAAAACATATATATAGTGAATATATATATATATATATTCACTATATATATATATATAAAGAATATTTTCCTTTTTCGAAATAAAGAATATTTTGATCTAAATTAAGGTTAGATCAGGAAATACAGTGGATTCCGGTTATTTGGGCCACCGATTAATCGGAGCAGCCATTTATTTGGGGCAAATCTTTAAAAACAGAAACAAATCGAGAAAATAGCCAGGGTTTACTTCACTTAATTGGGACAGCATGCCATTTAATCAGGGCAGGAGACCGCAGCACTGGAGATTACCCTACGATTGTCTCCGATGGTACCACATGGTTCGGTCGAAATTCTGGCGGTCACAACCATAAAACAATTAGCAGTCACCTGTTTATTGAGCTTTTTTGTTAGTGAGATCTATCATAAACGGACAGTAAAGTCGATCTTACTGAATTTGCGATAATACCAACAGCTGGAATTCTGTGAGTTATTATGGTGAAATATGTTTACACTTCCATGAAATCTTCAATCATATAAAAAAATTAATTTTCAGCTCTTCTCTTCATACCTATTTTTAAAGCTTTGTAACTCATTACTCCGTTCTCACTTGTGCGTATAGTGTTACTTGCAGTTTGTGTGTGCCGTGTTCTTTGTTATTGATTGCTTATCTTTTTACTTAATTTTAAACCCCACCCACAAATGTCGGCGAACAGAAATGTCAACTAATTAGTACGTACATATTACAGTACATATTAATTATTCCGATTATCACGTATCATTTAATTTTTTAATTGGTAAGTAAGGTAATAAAGGGTAAAATTTGTGCTTAATATACCTTTGCTTTTATAGCCTGTGGATAATATTCTTCCTATTTTCGCTAATTAGAATCGCTTTTAATAGAATTAAAATTCAATTCACAAACGCTATCACAATGACCTGTGCTTACTGCACATCATATAGCGAACAGTACTTTACTACGTTGAGTTCATCATAACATGAGTTGATTGTACAGCGAACCAATTGTAAAGGGGTGGGGACATTGTATTTTTAACTATTTAAGTGAAAATTCGGATAATTGGGGCAGCCGCTTAATCGGGCCAAAATGCACTAGTTCTGATGTGTCCCAAATAACCGGAATGGACTGTATAAGGAAACCTTTTCTATTATTTCCTTACCCACCATTTAAGATCGGATTATGAAATATAACAAAAAATAAAGAAATCATTTCCTTTTTTTTGTAACCAAACCTAAATCAATAATGTAGTAAAAACACTCATAAACTCCAAAAATCTGCTTTTAATAATGAGAAAAAAATGAAGAACATAAAAATGAATGGAATGGAACTTTTTCAGAAAAAAATTTCATGAATACAAATCATATGGTTGGACCTCAATAATTTGAAATTTGATTAATAATATTCTGAAAAGTATCTTCATGATTTTTCCCATAAATTTGACACCACATATATTCCTTCGCGTGACCTGTTAACATATCTTTACAGCTGTCATTTCATCTTTTAGTCACACTTTTTAGTCTCTTCCACTGGGCTTCCATGTTATTCGTATGTGTTCCTGCATGTGGAGCTAAAAATGTTCCTCTTCCTAAGGCTGTAATATGCCTATATCCACACCATTCATCTGTTATGATGGTAGTATTTTTCTTCACTACTTTTCTAATAATGCGTAAAAGAGGTTTTTTTTTTCTGATTTTTTATGAATTTCATGAAGACGAATTTTGATTCTCTTTCAAATACTCCAAACACCCATTTCTTCTTAGCAGTTAAATTTTCATCTTCTGTGATGTTTTGGTTTTACCAATACAGTTTCGTCTGCTTCTACAGTTTTCCCCGATCTACCCAACTTAATGGGTTTTTTAACAACTGCAATTCACAAATATCCCTTAGTTTCTTATAAAACTTAATTGTTGTTACTTTCAAAATCTCCAGATGGAATGCTGTTGTAGTTACTGGCGTGCACGTTGACCAAAAGTATATAATATACGCCATCTTTTTTAATGGAAGTTTTGTATTTTCTATAAAACTATGTTTTAATAAAGAAACTTGTGCAGAACATTTTTTACAATACCAGAACTTTCCACATGACCCTGTTCGTGATTCAATTAGTTTAAAATAATCATTGCACTTAAAACAGTACAATTTCGGTCTTATGAATTTAGTTTTCATCAAAAAAAAAAATCAAGCGACGTTTTGTTGCTGCTGTTTGTTATTTGGTTTTTAGGAGCATTAGCAATTAAGGCCATATTGCTCCGGGGATATGCGGTGGTCATTCCCTGACCTTTCCGCATCCTCCGTATTTGGTGGTCACGGGCTTGAACCCCAGTCTAATCAAGAAGCGTGTACTATGCACTGCTGCTCCTGCCCACCTGGCTACGGAGGTGCCAAGCAATGTTTTATTTTCCTTACAAATTTCTTCCATCTTTAAAAGATTCATCGCTACAATTACCTGTTTACTGTTCATTACAAAACTAATTATGCACCGTTCTTTACTCATAAATACACATCATAATGCCAACCAACGACTACACAGTAGCTTGTCATCCGTCACGCCCACCACCAATCATTTCATTGTTTGCCATGCCTACCTGTCAATCAATATATCATTCTCGACTTCTGCTCCAGACCAATAACACCTATCATCTGTTTACCAAGCGAGCAGCACTAGAGTGCAGTATCGGGAAACTAATTTTCCGGGTAACTTAGCTGACGTTTCCCGTGGTTCTCGTGTTGGCTTTCTTTACCTTAGTCGACTATGCTTTTCTGGGACCCGAATCAGAGGTGAATCACTTGGCAGGTCGTGAGATACTTCAGTCTCTGAAAAGCTGCCAGTTACATTTGTTTCTAGGGCAAGCAGTTGTTTATTCAGTGACTCAGATTCTTCTTGTAATGCACCAAAATCTAATTTGAGATAGGTATACTCCTTACATTGGTTACAAAGAAAAGGATTATCAGTTGAGCTAGATCTGTCTACTAGACCAGCCTTATAAGCCTGCCCATCTTCACAAAATTTATGGGAAACCTTGCAGATCGCTTGGAATAATGTTGATCAAGACACTATTAGCCACTTAACTACCAGAATGCCACATTGTGCAGGGCAGTGATAAAATCTTGTGAAGATATGACAAAAAAATCAGTATAGCTGTTAATATTAATCATTTCAATATATATATATATATACACTTTGTATATATATATATTTATTTTTTTTTTTGCTGCAAATCTTTCAATGCTTAATAAAAAACCCTTCACTTGAGAAAGATTTGACATATCTTAATAAAAAACCCTTCACTTGAGAAAGTGACATATCTTTGACATTCTATTTCATACAACATAATCTGGCAGATTTTTGGTTCCATATTATCCCCATTTCACAAATAAGGCACTGAAGTGTTTCTTGTCATTTTATGAGGTGTGGCAACAAAGTTCCCAGACTGGTGCTGTTGTGACCATGTTTAAAGAGTTTGAAAATAAACACTAATTGGAATGTTGTAGTTCAATCCTCTAACAGATGGTTAGAGATTGTCTAGTAGGCTGAGAGGTTACAAGTAACAACCAGTTCGTTAGTAGCATTAATATTTCATGTCACGATTTTGCAATGGTGCAACAAATGAATATCAAATTTTGTGTGAACATGTGAAATGTTAAAAATTGTTTATGGTAATGAAACTTTAAGTCATACCAGTGTGTTCGAATGGTATAAGCGATTCAAAGATGGTTGTGAGGATGTTCGTGATGATCCAAGAAGCAGGCATCTGCCAACCTTGAGTGGTCAGAAGTGAGAGCGCAGTAGCATGTGCTCTTTGAGCAGACTGGGGTTCAAGCCCATGACTGCAAAATATGATTAATGTTTGTATTGATAATTAATTGTAAACTTCTCTGACCTGGTGGTCATGTTGGAGTATAAATGAGAAATGAGGACAGAGCTATGAAAGTTCAGGAAATTGTAACAAGAGATCATCAACTGATCCTAAGAAGGATGGCTGGCAAGTTAGACATGAGGATATGATTTTTAAAATTCTGCATGAAGATTTAGGGAAAAGGAAGGTTTGTGCCACACAGCCCCACGGATGAGCAGAAGCAACAAAGAGTGTCATCATGCAAAGACTTCATCCAGACTCGTCAGGAAAATCCTAATTTCCTCAACTGTACTGTCACTGGAGATAAGTGTTGGGTGTGTCAGTACAACACAGAGATGAAATATCAGACTTCAAATCATTACCAAAGCCCAAAATGTTTCAATTCAGAAGTCCAGGACGAAGACGATGCTTATGTTTTTTGACAAATAGGGTGTGATTCACAAGGAATCTCTACTGAGGGGGGGGGGGAAAGAGAGAGAGAGAGAGAGAGAGAGAGAGAGAGAGAGAGAGAGAGAGAGAAAATGCTGCATTCTATGTAAAGGTGCTTCAAAGACTACTGACACACATTTTCCAGGTGAGGCGAATTTCAGAAGTAGGGCAGCTAGTTCTTGCTGCATGACAATGCCCCTGCCCATTCTGCACTTGTTGCGAAGACATTTTTTGACAAAACATGGCATTTTACAGATCAATCATCCTCCCTACTCTTCTGATCTAGCACGCAGACTTCTTCCTCTTTCCCCAAGGTGAAAACTGCCCTCAAGGAAAGAGATTTCAGGATGTTGAGGACATAAAGATAGACATAAATGCTGAACTGAACATGTCTCTTTGGATGCCTTCACTGACTCTTTTCAGAAACTTTGAATGGAATCTATAAGGCCTCTGAACATTGCAGGAGGTATGCTGTACCATGGTGCCAGGATTGCATTCCACAAATCTACAAGAGTCCATGGTGAAGAATCTAAATGCCAGAGATGTTCCATGGAACATCTCTGGGATTACAAATCCAGAGAATTTAGCTGCCAAGGTGGTAACTTTTACATCTGGTGAACCACTCTCAAACAATACTGGCAATGTGGCAAGGCACATCATTCAGCTGTAACACATGGGTGCCATCCAGGAAGACAGTCACCATTAAGGGGTTATTAATTGTAAACCATCCATTATTCAGCCACAATGGATAGGAAATTGTTTAGCTTTCAGGCTGCAGTCCAAGGATATGAGGGTTCCAAGTGATTCCCAGGAAAACATCCACTATACTGAAACAGTGACGTCAAATGACTATTTCCATTGGACCAGGACAATGGAGTGATTCCTCTCTGTACTTTGTTGCTATATCCTCCATCTACTGTATAGTAAGAAATGTGATTCGTCGGAAAAGGTAATTTTTGCCCAGTCATCAATGGTCCAGAAACTCCATTTGTATGCAAACTTTAGGCATCATTGGTGATGGGTGGCTGCAAGCATGGGTACTTTGACACGGTGTCTACTTCAGAGGCACACACATACAAGAAGGGTTTGTTGGACAGTCCGTGGTAAAAATCGGTAATTGGTAAAAATCCGTGGTCAGATATTCACACCATTTTCCGTCTGTTGGCTTCCACAAGGCAGGACAGCCTATGTTCATCACAACCATTGCTAAAGTGTGGCCATCCAGCACTGGCTTGGCAACTGCTGCATCCACCACTGATCCTCTCTTAGAACACCTAGCTATAGTACTCAGTGAACAGCCCAGAAGATTCATGGTTTCTGTAATACTGCCATCCTTCAACTGGTACCTAAAAATCATTCATTTTCAAAGTCCATCAGATCACATCCCTTACCCATGTTGATCAAGTACTTCATATAAATAAATAAATAAATTTTCTGTTTATACTCCGGGGACAACTACACGGTCAGAGGAGTTCACAAAGTAGAGAGAATACAAGAAACAGCACCGTATTCAGCAGTTACGGGCTTGAACCCGGGTCACTCAAGGCATGTGTGCTTATGCACCCGCGCGCACCTGACCACTCAGCTACGGCAGCCTTTAGACTACATACAATGAACCTGCAGTATCACATTTTCTAGTTCTCACCACAACTCTTGCCACCAGGTGGGGAAGAACAGCCAATTGCTAAAATACAGGAGGAAATGATAAATGTTTTGACTGAACAGTCTATGCACATGCATGCACGCGCGCACACACAGTAATTTAAGTGTAACTGAACAACTAATACAAATAGCAAGGATCCAAAAAAAAAGGGAGAAAGGAACTGTGACCCTTAGTCTACTGAATCATCTTCCTGAAGTTTATGGACCACTACTTTAATGCACTATTGTATACATTTTTTACATAAAAAATTAATTTTCAAAAGTTCGATTAAAATGTATTGTATTGTATTCCTAGAATAATGCAGAGAAGACATCACTCCATACGTCCAACTGCCTGACTTTGAAGGTGGGCAAGATAGTCAACACCTATGAGAGGGTAAAATGTCATTCCACAATACTGCTACAGTTCATCAATGTTGGACATAACAGAAAGACATGACTGGCATTGCATTTTAGGTCAGCCACTTCTGCTTAGATTAAGAGTGTTATGTCATGTGTGATCCCTAGCACAATCATCAACTGTAAGCAGGGCTGTGATCTCGAGTCTCACTGAACTGTTTGCCTTTTAGTCCTATTCATCATCACAAATGTCTTCAGTGGCATAATGCATGGGTTGACTTGAAGCTAGAATAGTATTTAGTGGTGATCCATTTCAGGTTTTTTTTTTTTTTTTAGGAGCATTAGCAACTAAGGCCATATTGCTCCGGGGATATGCGGTGGTCATTCCCTGACCTTTCCGCATCCTCCATATTTGGTTCCACTTCAGCCTCTGTGTGAATGATGGACAAATGAGGGTCAAAAGATGCCTGGGAGAGGGACAGCGACAGAACACTCAGAGACAGCAACAGAGAGACACCCATTGCAAACTTCTAGGGTAATAGTTGGAGGAACCATTGAGTATGATGTGAAAACAACTATCATATTTGTGGAAGTATGAAAATCCATTATTTTGTTGAAAATGTTATAAACCCAGTGGTCATCCTGTTTTCAGCAAATATGAATAATGCAATGTTCTAACAGATGACAGCCATCCACACACTGAATGCGAAGGCCATTATCAGACTTGCTCTTTAAGACATTAATGTACTCCCATGGCCTGCGAGATCTCCAAATCTATCTCAAATCAAATATGCCTTGGAAGGTGCTTGATCTCAAATTCAATACCCGCACTTACAATTCCTGAACTCTGAGCTCAAGTGGAAACCAGCATGGAATGACATACAAGATAACATTCCAGCACTTCTTTGAACAAATGCATGCCAGAGTCATGCTTACATTCAAGCATGCAAGTTCAATCCCAATATTAATTTTCAACAACATAAACATTATTCATTGATATCTCAAGTAAAACTTATTATAATCTTTATTCTTGTAATACTTCTTATCACCAACTTTGGTCAAAATTGGATCACTGTTTTATGGTGTTCTAGTTTCCATATCCTTTAGTGTATTTCCAAATTTGTACAGATATTTAGTTTTACACAAAGACTGATAACTTTTATAATTGTTCATCTCATGATTACTCCACAAAAAACTTGCTTCCTAGTTAAACTGATAATAAATATAAGCAATTTCATTTAATTTCAAAATTTGAATTCCCAACAGATCATATTTAGTGCAACATGCTGAAACAGAAATACTAAAAAAGTATTATATTTGCTAACTAATTATAAATAGTTGCGCACTCTATGTTATTTTGAACAACAGTTTTTCATAATTTCCTCATCAGAGATTCTTTACTCACTTAGATAACACTACAGAGGCTAAAATTACACATTTTGCATCTCAAGAAAGGGCTTATAAAGGTCTAGAGAAGTTCTTTTAAAAATAAGTGTAGTCCTAAGAAAACTGACATTAAGTCTATGAAGTGCAACAAAACAGGAAAATTATTTTAACCTTTTGTGCCAGTTTTTCTTGACCACGTGTTCTTTTGCAAAGTATAATATAAAAGGGAAATAAAAAGTTAAGTAAAGAAACTAATTAGCAAATATTACCTCTGATTTAGATTTAACTTGATTCCTCCATTCTCTAACTTGCTATTAAGACCAACAAGTGTAAGATCTGGATGGGAACGCGATATAGACAGCCTGTCAACTCCTTTATCTCTGGAAATATTGGTCCCACTAACTCCCATTCCAAGACCTCTGTTTCCACTATTAATTTCAAAATCCTGTCCCTTATGATACTCTGGCAACCTCCACTTTGGATACTGTGGTGGAGGAGGCAAGTTGTTCAAGTCAAGTGGAAATTGCCTATGATGCATTTCCTTTGCAAGATGTTTTAAAACTTCTGACTGATCTAAATAATGTTTTGGTATTTCTGTAATTTCTTGAACTGAGTGCTCGGGAAAGGAACCTATCTGCTGGCCAAATAAACTGTTATTTCTAGAACTAACAAACTGAGATACAGATGAATTATCAATGTTAGACACATCACTGAGTGGAAACTGCTGAAGCATAGACTGGACACTTGGGCTGTACAAACCAGGAAAATGAGCTCGCCTTGAAGAAGTCTTTGGAGAAGGAGGGACACTTCCTCCTCCTTTAGGGGAATTACTTCTGTTCATATTAGTTCTCACTAGTGTGTTCAGATTATTTGGTCCGTTTTCACTATTTTCAGCGAGCCCTACATCTTGAGTAACATCACTGTTGGCATTTCCATTTTTATTGGCATAATTACTTTGACTATAAAATGGAGATGTGAATCCATCAATAGAACTATTATTGTGAATTATTAGTGTATTAGATAAGGTAGCATCAATATCGTCTGCTAACGTTTCTTCACCCTGCGGTTCTTGTCGTACACAATGACGAAGAACATTCTTTTCTTCAGCTGTAAGATTCTCAGTTGATGTAGAAATATCTGTCTCACTTCCAGAAAGGCTTTGTTGGAAACCTATAATAACAAAATTGTCTTTCAGATAATTATTTGACATTTTAAACCAAAATACAGACTTGTAATGACATGAAATTTTAAATATTCCCAAAATTTAAGTCTAAAGGGAAAAAATATATATATTATTAGTAACAGTAATATATTTTAATCTTGATAAGAAATCCTTTTTTCTTTATAAGTTACTTAATATAGAGATCCCCATTCCACAGCCATATGTGGCCCTCTGACTAACTTTGCTTGTCAGTGTTTTCCTACTGTAATAGGTAGGAATGGCAAGCACAGCCAGAGAGCACTGCTCCCCTTTGTTGAGTCCACAAATATGAAACTGACAATCAAACTCAAACCTGAATCATAATAAACACTGTTGCACAGTACCTGACAGGTGCTCAAATTTCTTTATTTCTAGGAAAAGTTTGATCTTTTTGAAATGTTCTTGCTGTATACCAAAGCTTAACCTTCCATGGATTGCATTAATTATTATATGTAATTTAATTTTTAATGAAGAATTAGAAAATTTAAGAATTCTGCTAAAAAAAATTAGACAAAATATAAATACAAAAGTATGTCTTTTCCAGTTTATAAAATCATTAAAGGTGCAAAATTTAAAAATTTCATGTGTATATATATTTCTGTTTATATATTATGTAGATAAATATTTTCAAAACACACATAGTAAACTTCTGTTATATCACTTTTGAAGGCATCGACCTCAAAGAGCACTAAAAGTAGAAAAGAATTTTAAGTGGGAGCTTTTTTTGGAGGTTATTTTTCATCAATATTTTGGGAGATAAACATTTTTTTCTAAGCTTTTCTTTGGCATGTTTATGAAGCAATGGTTCTTATGCAAGTTGAAAACTTTCACACTTAATGTGCTATGTCTGCTTTTGGCACCCTCAAACTTTCTCCACATGCTATTAAAGAGCATAAGAATTTTTAAAAAGATTTTATTAAACTAAACATATCTTGGGTATTTATATGACAGATTAGTACTAACACAATAATAATAATATCAATTATACACACAAAGATACTACAGTCGGTCCTCGTATAACACGATAGTTGCGTTCCTAGAAATCCTCGTGCAATGCAAAATCGTGCAATATAAACAACAGGCCCTATGGAAAATATAGGGTTAGGTGCCGACCACCCAAGATTAGACACACATTTTTAACCAAAACATTACCAAACACAATAAATAATCGTAATAAAACAGTTACAGTTGAAAAATGTAAAATTAATAATTTAATCATTTGAATTTAGATTCTTACCTTAAAAGTAAATGAAGACAGCTTGAGGGAAAGGGTTGAAGCAGCGTAATTATGGGGAAAGTGGCGGCAGATTGTCATCATTATCGGAATTGGGAGGTGGAGGAGATGCCGATGAAGACTTTGGACGAAATGTGGTCACACCAGAACTAGAGGGCTGCGGCTCATTTTCTGTATTTTTCTTGGGTGTTTTCATAAAAAAGACATCTAGTTTCTGTTGTTTCGCAGTCTTCCTCCTTTCGCAAAGCAGCTGCTTATATGGCTCCAAAGCAGACCGAATTGTATAAAGTGCTCTTCTGCTTCTTTCTGCATTATAATCGTTATCTTCTAGCCATTGCATACTTTTCTCAAATGAATTTAAAACTGAAGATAACTCTGAAGTACAAAGCGGTTTTATGGTGGTGTTCAGGCATTCAACTTCGTCGTCTTTCTCATCTTCCACCTGCCCTCCAGCAACAAGTTGTTGCAGTTCTTCAGTTGAAAGTTCTTCTTCATGAGACTGAAGCAACTCTTCTAAATCATCTTCCTCCAATTCCTCAAAGCCAACCTGCTTTGCGAGGGCAACACAATGTGCTTTTAATTTAGGAAGCTCATTTACAGGATCAAAGCCTTTAAAATCACGAATAAAATCTGGTAAAAGTGGCCGCCAAACACCATGTAAGCATTCTTTTGTCACTTCGTTCCAAGCCTCCACAATTATGTAAATTGCATTCTTAATGTTGAATCGCTTCCAGAAGTCTTTAACTGTTGGTGTATTTTCGCCCTCTGTTTCTGCTATCAGCATCTTAAATGTCCGTCTTGTGTAATAGTGCTTAAAAACAGCAATTACTCCTTGGTCAAGTGGCTGGATAAGAGATGTTGTGTTAGGCGGTAAAAACAGGATTTTGATGTTTGGTGACAGTTCAGCAAGGGTTGGAGGGTGACTTGGTGCATTGTCCAAAATAATTAAAATCTTAAAATCCAAATTTTTCTTTTTGCAGTAGCTTCGAAACACATCCTCAAACACATGTAGTAGAAGTTCAGTGAAGATCTGCCCTGTCATCCATCCTCTTCTGCTGTTCCTAAAGTAAACACCCAGGGTAGTCCTTGTGATCCCTTTTAACGCTCGTGGATTAGCTGCATGATAAACAATAACAGGCTTCAGTTTCAAGTCGCCAATTGCATTTGCTCCTAACATAACGGTAAACCTATCCTTAGCAGCCTTGAAGCCTGGAGCTCGTGCTTCCTCTCTTGAGATATATGTTCGTGATGGCATTTTTTTCCAATACAGTCCAGTTTCATCAAAGTTGAAAATTTGGTCCAGTGTATAGCCCTCTTCCTCAATTAGTTTTTTCAGTATCGGCGGAAATGCCTTTGCTGCTGCTTCATCTGCACTCGCAGCTCCACCTGATAATTTCACATTATGGAAAGCGTGACGTTTCCTGAAATTGTTGAACCAGCCACTACTGGCAGTAAAAGGAGGCACTTCTTGAGGGTTTTCAGCTTTATTGCTGAGGTCTTCAAATATTGCCAATGCCTTTGCTTTTATCGTAAGCAAACTTGTTACTGATCTCTTCTTTGTTTGATCTTCTATCTAAACAGATAAAAGACGTTCCATCTCTTCCAGTTCTTTGTGTCTTGATCTAACTGATTTTGTTACACTTTGTGTTGTTCCTGCTATGAAAGTTGCTTTTATTTTTTCTGCATTCTTTCTAATTGTTCTCAGCGTTCTCTCATTTAGGCCTGTAGCATGCACAATATCGCATGTTCTTTCATTCCGGTCAAAGCGTTTCACAATTTCATATTTTTCTTCTATTGATACAGTCGGTCCTCGTATAACACGTGTTTACATTACACGAATTCGATCATACACGATTTATAAATAGGGGAACGTTATCTTATATAACACGAACCGAATTCGCTTATGCACGATTCGCCTTTGTGTTTACAAGAAATGGCAGTCGAACGTGGAATCACCCCAACCGAACGCAACACGATAGGAATGAAGAAGATTCTGAAAATGTATTTGTGTTTTATATCAGTGAAGGGGAAACAATTTCACCATAATAACGTAAAAACCAACACAATTCCAGCTATTGATATAATCGCAAATGCAATTAGATGGAGTTTACTACCAGTTTATAACAGATTCCACTAGCAAAAACACAACTGGAAATTGTTTTTATTGTTTTATGGTAGTAACCCCTAGAAATGTGCTTTAGTAAAATGTGAGGTGTTAATAGTGTATCTCAGCCTTTACGGTGTTGTTTATTCAGTTGCTACACACGCGCAGCTTTGTTTATGTGTATCAAGCGTGCCTCCTCGTTTTGTAATTGCGCTTTATTCCCTAAAAATTAGTAAAATACTTAAAAGGTGTGAAAAGGAAGCGTCCTGGTGAAGACACTGCAGATTCAGAGAGAGAAAAAAAAAAAGCAATATCGATAAACAGAGGCGGACTGGGTCAAAAATTCTTAACCGGGAAAATTTCTTATTTTATGTTTATGGCCAAAATCACACCGGCCTCCGGCCCACTGGGGTTTCCCGGGTAAGGCTTATGGCCAGTCCGCCTCTGTCGATAGAGAAAAAAATATGAAATTGTGAAACGCTTTGAGCGAAATGAAAGACCATGTGATATTGCACATGCTACAGACCTAAATGAGGCAACGCCGAGAATTACAAAGAATGCGGAGGAAAAAAAAACACAACTTTCATAGCGGGAACAACTGAAAGTGTAATTAAAATCCATTAGATTAAGACAAGAATTGGAAGAGATAGAACGGCTGTCATCTGGATAGAAAATCAAACAAAAACAAGTTTGCTTATGATAGAAGCAAAAGCATTAGCAATATTTTATTACTTAATAGTCGTAATAAAATATGTAAGCATTTTATTACGACTATTTTATTTAATATAATAAATTTTTTACGAATAAAATACGTATTTTATTCGTAAAAATACTTTTTAGTATTAAAAGATACTAAAAATACTTTATTATAATATAATAAATAATAAAAATATTTATTATTTATTATATTATAATAAAAAATATATTATATTATTATTACGTATTTTAATCGTTATAAAATACGTAAGTATTTTATAACGATTAAAATTACCCGATTATTTATTGTGTTTGTTAATGTTTTGGTTCCAAATGTGTGTTCAATCTTGGGTGGTCGGCACCTAACCCCACTTTTCCATAGGGCCTGTTGTTTATATTGCACGATTTTGCATTGCACGAGGGTTTCTAGGAACACAACTATCGTGCTATACGAGGACACACTGTACTGCTTTTCTTTTTCTCTCTGAAGTATTTTCACCAGAACGCTTCCTTTTCACACTTTTTTCGAGTATTTTACTCATTTTTTTGAGAATAGAGCACAATTATAAAATGAACAAAAATGAGGAGGCAAGCTTCATATACATAAACAAGTAGCAACTGAATAAATGATGCAACGCCCGTGTACAACTGAATAAATGCAGTAAAGGTGTAAACACACTATTCTCACATATTACATGCTTATGTTTTACTAAAGCACATTTCTGGAAGTCACTACCATAAAACAATAAAAACAATTTGCAGTTTCCTTTTATTGGTGGTTCCTGCTAGTGGATTCGTTATAAACGGGTAGTAAAAGTCGATCTAATTACATTTGCAATAATACCGATACAGTAGCTGAAATTCTGTTGATTTTTACGTTATTATGTTAAATGTGTTTCCCCTTCCACGAAATCATAAAAACAAATTTTCAGAATCCTCTCTTCATTCCTACTGTGTTGTTTTCAGTTGTGGTGATTTCGCCGCGTTCGACTGTCATTTATTGTAAACACAAAGGCGAATCGTGCATAAGCGAATTACGTTCGTGTTATATGCAACATTGTTCCCCTATTTATAAATCGTGTATGATCGAATTCGTGTAATGCAAACACGTGTTATGCAAGGACAGACTGTACTTACTGTATCAGCAGAGAAAAATTGTTATAGAAAAAATTATGCTGTAGTGAAATTTTTTCTATAACAAAATTTTGCAGCGATTTATGCAGATTACAATTATCTCTTCATTAACAAATCTTTTTGCATGACAGTTACTGAATTATGAATTTTTAAATTCATGCCAGACTTTCTAATAACAGCTCTATTTCTTGGGGGTAAGATCAATATAAGTTGCTGTTATCACTTTTTGCTATTCAGAACTATGCCATAATAGAAATGCATCATATAATTAGCATAGTCAAACAGGAATCAAGACATTCTTTTAAATCCTCCCTCCCAAACGGCTGTCTTTATTACTTTTTCCTTTTCCTTAACTCTTTTTCCAGAGTTGCTTAGTGATCATGTGTTATGAGCATGGTTTATCTGAGTAAAAACTTAACAGATATACACTTTCACAAGCAAGCTTGAAGACCTGTTACCTGCTGAACTTTGTTTCAATAATGGATAGCTAAAGTTGGATTTGCAATTATGACAAGAATGCAATATTATTAAGTATACTGGGCTCATCATTTTGGGTTTTTTTTAACCTAATTTTTAAATTTGGAGACTCAGTAAATCATTTTTAATAAATTTTGAGTATAACTTCTTGTTTTACTCATATTATTTTTATTAACTTACTCAAGGGAAAGGAAAGTAATATTTTTTATACTTAACTATATTTATTTTACCCATTTTTAGCTTTAAATAGCTTTTACAGTTCACCCACTATGGACATTTGCTACCTATTAAAAAAAAATTTCCAAACTTTTTTTTTTTTTTTTTTTTTATGAAACCCCAAACACGAAAGGTATCAAAACATATAATACTTAGTAATCTGCATGGGTTAAAGGAGAAGCATGCCAGAAACTTTTCTCTAGAACAGCATTTCCCAAACTGGGGCCTGTAGACCCAGTTTGGGGGTCTGCAAAATGATGGTCGACCATATATATATATTTGATTTGATTTTTAAAGGGGTCCGTGAACTTTTGATTTTTGAAAGGGTACGTAGATCTCAGTAGTTTGGGAACCACTGCTCTAGAAACTGAACATGGGTTTCACCACTTCAAGCCTCCAATAAGCAAAATGGTGGTACTGCACAGGTTGATGAGAGCCATCTACCACATAGTGTTAGTATTAGTGCATATTAGTATTATATTATAACGAAATTTTGTTATAATATAATACTAATATTGTATTATACAAAGGTATTCAATAAAGAATCGCCCTCACCTACTTCCACATATCGCAGAGTCATGATATTTTGTGTGTAGCATCATACATATCTCAGTACTAAAGGTGTAAAATTTCAACCCTGTCTTAATTTGTTTTTCTCTTACAGAGCTGAACGCAAACCGAAGTAGCATCATGAACAAAGTTGAAGCCAGAGCTGTAATCCGGTATCTGTTCTTGAAGGGGAAATCTCCTAAAGAAATCCACGAGGAGATGACTGCTGTGTAGGTGGTCCGCAAGCCCCATCCTATGGCATTGTGAAGCACTGGCATAGACAGTTTAGGTGTGGTCAGACATTGGCAGAATCTGAGCCCATTCCAGGTTGTCCCCATTCAGCCATTGATAACAGCACAATTAGAAAAGTGGAGTTGTTAATCGTGGAAGATCGCTAGATATCTGTGCGTGAATTGTCCCAGGAGATGAAGATTAGTGTGGGCTCTGTTGAAACAGTCCTTCATGACCAACTCCATTTACAGAAATTGAGTGCAAGATGGATTCCCCGCTTATTGACGGGTTTCCAGAAGGCTGATCGACAACAGAAATCACAAGAGTTGTTAGGCATGTGTCAAAAAAATGAGGAAGACTTTTTCTCTTGTCTAATCACTCAGGATGAAAGTTGGATACACCATTTAAACCCTGAAAGTAAAAAGCAGTCCATGGAATGGTTCCCCACCCCTCAAGAAGGCAAAGGTCCAAGTGCCAGCAGGAAAGGTCTTGTTGACAGTGTTTTGGGATTAGAAAGGCGTAATGACTGATTACCTGCCAAAAGATAGAACAATTACAGGTGCCTATTATGCCAATTTACTCACAAAATTACGGGAGAAAATCAAACCGTAGGCGTGGCATGCTGTCCAAAGGTGTGAAAATGCTTCAAGACAATGCCCAGTTCGCACTTCTGAAATTGCAACAACGCAAGAGGCCATGTGTGGATATGAAATACTGCCCCATCCAGCCTACTCACCCGATCTGGCACCATCGGACTTCTTCTTGTTTCCTTCCCTCAAATCATTTCTCCGGTGGACCCACTTCCCTGATGATGAGACACTAATTTCTGCAACAGAGTCATGGTTCAAAGACCAACCTCACCACTTCTACAAAAACAGTATCCGTAGCTTCATCCATCGATGGTAAAAATGTGTAAATCTGCACGGTGGCTATGTAGAGGACTAAATCCTGTGACAAGAATCAACAGGCTAGCACCTCTGCAAGCTAGGTCAGGGCAATTCTTTATTGAACCACCCTCGTAAGTGATATTAGTGTTAATAGTGGTACTGGTTTATTAGTTCTAGTAGTACCGTTCATTGGTTGAGGGAGAAGGGAGGGGATGCCAGAAACTATATGCTGGCCATTCCAGGTTGTCTGAGAAAGACAACTTTGGCGACCACTTGCTCTAGAGCAGTGGTCGCCAAAGTGGTCGATATCAACCCCCAGGGGTCGATATAACATTGTTAGGGGTCGATAGAAAAATATAAGACATCATTGTACGGGTAATGTTTAATTCGGTTAACTTGGATTACCTCCATCCTGAATGACAATGCAATTAAGAGTGAACCATGGGAACAGTGACATGAATAGGACCTGTAAGATGGAGCAAGGTCATGAAAATAGTTATGGAGGACAAAATGACGTATTTACCAATAAACAGATGTCGGTGGTTCCCACCCAGCCGGAGCGAGATTGCAACACATGCTTATTTACTTATACTTACACGTATTCGATCCCAGTCTCATTTTTGCGCCTCAACATACAAGTGAGTGTTAATGTTCTAAAATTCATCAACATACATATAATTCAATCGTTATTCATTCACAAACTAAACTTCTCTATGTTGAAGAGTTGAGCAGGGCTGGTAGTTTTGTACATCCTATAGAAATAGGTGAGTAGGTGTATTATTTAGACTTTTGCTTACTGACTTCAATTTTAATTATTTTGTTACAACCCCAGTAACCACAATGGCAGCTTCAGATTCTAAAATGAGCAGACAATATTCGTTAGTATATTTGAAACTTGGGTTTATTGCTTCATTAACAAACGAAACGAGGCCTATGTGTCTTCTTTGTGAAAAAACCTTTAGTAACGATGAAATGAAACCAGCAAAAATGAAAGCTCATCTTCAAAGACTCCATCCCAATAAGAAAGATAAAGATTTTGACTTTTTTAAAGAACTGAAAGAGAAATACACACATCGACCAACTATAAAATCATTTATGAAAGCACCTGCCGAAGCTGACAATAAACAAGGATTAACAGCCTCCTACAATATTTTTTTTAATATAGCAAAAAAAAAAAGGAAAACCATATACAATTGCAGAGGACATTGTTATACCCGCAATCAAAGAAGTAATTGCAACCATAATGAAAAAAGATTCTGGCCCTGTTTTAAAATGCTTATCATTGAGTGTGAATACCATGAAAAGGCGTATTGGTGAAATGGCTGAAGATGTAGAAAAAAACTGTAGTATCAGAACTCAAAAATAGTAAGTTCTCCATCCAACTTGATGAATCTACATTCGATAGTTCTTCTATTCTTATGGCTTATGTAAGATATTATAGTAAAACCAAACATCAAATTATTGATGAATTTTTATTTGCAAAATATCTTGAAAGTGATGGAACGGGGTTGACAATTTTTCAGCGATTGGAGGAATATTTAAAGAAGTATGATATTCCATTTACTAATATAACAGCAGTAGCCACAGATGTGCACCTGCAATGTGGGCCGTTATCGAGGTTTCGCTGCCTTTCTGAAAGAAAAAGTTCAAAGTGTACGTACTATTCACTGTATGTTGCACCGAAACCATTTGGTGGCAAAAACTCTCAGTGACGAACTGCATGATACCCTAAGAATGTGTATTAAATCTGTTAATCAAATTAGAGCTCATCCTCTTAAATCGTGATTGTTTGCCAAATTTTAAAAAAATGACAAAGTATCAAACCAATTACTCTTGCATACTGAAGTAAGATGGTTGTCTAGAGGTGCAAGTCTACAAAGATTTGTTGAGTTGTTCGACTCAAACCTAGAGTTTCTTACAGATGTTAATTTGTTTTTGAGTGATGAACTGAAGAGAAATAAGAATCATATTTTCTACTTGGCGGACTTATTTTCAAAATTTAATGACGTACAGACCCGTCTACAAGGTAAAGATGTCACGATTATTCAAGCTCGGACAATTCTTTTAGGCTTCCAAGCTAAATTAGCCTTATTTAAATCATCATTGTTATGAAAAAATTTTCAGTACTTTTCGAATCTATGGCAATTGGAAGTAAAAGACGAAGACTTAGAAATATACACAAAACATCTTCGAAATTTGAGCGATGATTTTAAATTGCGCTTTGCAGATTTTGAAAACATGCACATTCCAGATTGGATCATCACACCATTTTCTGCAGATATTGAAAATATCGAATGTAACTTACAAGATGAACTTATTAAATTGTCAGTTGAACTTGAAGCTAAGACGCTTTTTTAAAAATAGGACTTTAAGTTACTTTTGGATGAATATGAATCGTCCAAAAGTAACTTAAATGGTAACTTACTTTTGGATATGTTGTACAACAATATCCAAAACTTTCTAAAGTGGTACTCCCCTTTTTTGCTTGCATTTCCAAGCTCATACATGGTTGAAGTTGGTTTCAGCCATGTTAATTCCATTTTAACAAAACAAAGAAATAAGCTAGATATAGAATTTTGTGGCAATTTAAGGCTGAAACTTACTAATTTTGAACCCAACATTGCTAATCTTGTCAAGAGTCATGAAGGACACTCTTCACATTGACAACGTTAGTAAATTGTATACTAAGTTAAGAAAAGTCTTATTTTCATATATATAAGGAAGATTGTATTATTGTTATTTTGTTATCTAAATTAAATTTTATATTAAGTAATGTTAAGAAGGACGTAAAAAACAAAAACGTATCCCTTTGACGTTAAGCCAATATAATAATATATACTATATTATATATACAATAAACACTGTAACTATAAAATAAACAATCTAAAAACTCACATAAGCGTCTTTTTTTTTGCTTGTCCTATTATAATTACGTAACAGTAAAATAGAGGGGGTCGATAAAAAGTCAAGAAACTCTTGAAGGGGTTGATGGTCAAAGAAGTTTGACGACCCCTGCTCTAGAGACTACACATGGATTTCACCGCTTCAAGCCTCCAATAAGCAAAGCCGTGGTATTACACCGGTTGATGAGAGAGCTGTTGTTGTTGTTGTTTGGTTTTTAGGAGCATTGGCAACCAAGGCCATATTGCTCTGGGATATGCGGTGGTCATTCCCTGACCTTTCCGCATCCTTCGTATTTGGTGGTGACGGGCTCGAACCCCGGTCTAATCAAGAAGCGTGTGCTACGCACTGCTGCTCCTTCCCACCTGGCTACAGAGGCGCCTCTATTTAGCCTGGAGTACACGGCTTGAAGGAGAGGGGAAAGCGAACCGATATCATAACTAAACTCACTTCTTTGGAAGTTTGTTCCAGCAATCAACCACCCACTGGTGGTTGATTGCTGGAACAAACATTTGGAATGAGTGGATGAGTGAAATAAGGGGTTTTTTTTTTTTTTTTTTTGGCTGATGCTATATAAGCTTGCTTTCTTGCATCATGTGCCTTTGCTAATGCTAATGCTTTAATTTTTTTTTGATAATTATCAGTATTTCGAAATATTATTATCAAAATAATCTGGGGGCCCCATCAACATTAAATATTAAGTGACAGAAGAACACCGAGATATTTATCAATATTTAACATTCTTACACTTGTTTTTTTATGTTTCTTACACTTGTTCATTTAGGTTTCTGTTAAAATCAAAAACTGCTGGATTAGTCTGCTGCACCTCAGTTCTGCATGGTTGATCAGATCGTGGCTACCTTCTCCCTGCTACTGTACTGCCTTAAGCATAAGGGTGCCAGTGGCACTGGTTACACACAAAGCAGTCTTTATTTTTTAATTTAACTCAACTATTTAAGGAAGAACTACACAAAGTTTCATCAAAATCGGTAAAACTATTTTTGGGAAAAAAAAAAAAATGTAATTTTCAAATTAATCTTCAAGTTCACTGAACTTGGCAGGTAAAAAGTTCAGTTTCCAATAAAAATCACTTAAATATTAGTGAAAAACAGCAATTAGTTTTTGAAACAGTGATTTTGGGGGCACCCCTCTGCTCGGGGCCCTAGGCAGATGTCTTTTTTGCCTATAGGATAACATGCCACTGCTGTTCCCATCATATTAAGATCGTTATTTTGGGAAGGTGTCATTCTTGAACTTTCCTTTTATTCTTAAAAATTTTTACGTTTTCTTGAATCCATGCGCTCTTTATACACGTATTTACTCTTTAATGTTGTACTTAACTAGTTTGCTATTTTCTAAATATTTCTGAAACGTAAATAGTTAACGGAAATAGAAACTAACGTCAAAAATGGAACATAACAGATATTACATAAAAATGAAATTATATAATAACAGAAATTTTTTAAGCACTCCACAGATATCTGCAAATTGGCCTAAGCTTTAACTTCACGAATAATTTTTTTATTCCTAAATGTCCATATATTTCATATAAATTTAAATTTTCTCATATTCCGCATTGTTTTTCCCAACTGCATCAACACTACTCTGTGATGGGGAAGTATCACAGAAACCTTCAAATACGAAGAAAGTATTTCTGGGAAGTGGACTATACTGTTTCCATGGCGGTTGGTTAGTTAGCAGCTTTTTTTTTTTTTTTTCCATGTTGCATTATAGGCCACAATATTCTGAGTGCAGATTTGCCATCATTAAAATTATAAATGAAATTATTCTTGTTTTGGAGATCAATGACAATCTTATATTTACTATCTGAAACTAAGAATAAACATTAATAATTAAATTGAAAGAGCCTAAAAATTTCTAAATAATAAAACTTAAATTATTCCAACAAATTCAGTGCACTAACTGTAAGTTTAAGGACTCCTTATGCAAAACACCACTCCTTAAAATAGCACAACTTAATTTCATATCTACACCTCTTCCACACACCAAGTGGATTCATCAAGAGGTGAGTGCTAGAAATTAAGTGGTGCTACTTTAATATACTTATTTGGTGTACTATTAATTAGATAATTATTTAGGTGTAAATGTACAGCGAACATCACACAACACTGACTTTGTACCTCATGTTGCATAAGGTGATACATGCATAAGCTTAGCAATATCAACTAATTTCTGTAATATTTATATTCTTCAGGATTTTTACTATATTCATTGGAATAGCTTGTCGTAATCTATGGAGCATTTCCAAATGACCTTACAGGTTGTAAATTGGATTTATATCTAGAAACTGTTAGAAAAGGCCCTTCAACATCTCTGCACTATCTTCACCCTGTGTGCAGTGACATTGTCTTCCTGGAATATTCCATTACTTCTTGGACATAATGTCAACTTGGTTATTTTTCTCTATAACAGGATTGATCCTGTTATAGAGAAAAATAACCAAGGTTGTAAAAATTTGTGGGGATTCCAAATTTCAAGTTTATTTCTGTATATTTAGGGTCTTAATTGACATTTTTAGGGTGAGGTTTGCAAATGCAACAAGTAATAAAACTTTAAGGACATATTGTAATAGGATGTTTTCTTTTTTGTCTATACTCAACTCATAAGGGACCAGAGAAGTTTCACCAAACTGCTTTACCACACCACATAAACCAGCACAACAGTTAATGAGCCGTGTATTTTTTGTGGCAGGGTACGGGCTCGAACTAAGCTACAGCAAAAGATTAGCATAAGCAATTTGATTAAATTCCAAAGAGTTCCACTATAAGTGAGAGATCTAAACAGATTTCATTATCATTTAAGTGATTTTTCAATGTTTGTACACGATAAGCCAGTAATTAAATTGGTAAGATTTATGCTATGTGTATTAATGAATTTTATAGGATAATTTGAAAATGTTCACAAAAAAGTGAATGGATTATATTGCAAAATTTCTGCTATCACAATAATTATCCTCAAATATAAAAAGGTTATTTCTTTATTCTTTTCTTCCTCCCCACTCTCTTCTATTCTCCCAATCTCTGTCCGCTAGTCCTCTTCTATTCATAGCTGTTTTCACACCCTCTATCTACATCCGTCTTGGTCTTTCTCTCTTTTTCTTTCTCCATGGCATCCATTCCACGGCTCTTCTGGGCAGTCTGTCGTCATCCATTCTCTTTACATGGCCAAACCACTCCAATCTTTTTTCCTCTATTTCATTAATGATGGTTTTTTTGAACATTCATTATATTCCTTATCACGTCATTTCTAACTTTTTCCGTCCTAGACTTTCTTGCTTCACCAAAAATCCATAGTTTATTTTTTTGTCTTTCAAGTCCAATTCTCACATCCATATAATAAAATACTTTGTAATATTGCACTATATATTTTATGTTTATTTAGTTTTAGTGCAAAAAAGAGTCACTAGCTATCCAATATAGTGTGACAGAATTACTATTTTCTCATATTAATTCCCCCACAAAGACTGACTTCACTGCTAAGTAGTTTGAAATATCTGTTTTTCCTAGTGACTTCAGTCATATGGGGGTCGAGGGGGAGATGAGTTCACTCGCCAAAACTCTTTACAGATGAATTCCATTCATCATTCTGATGATGAGAATTTGTGTTACAATTTTTTTGAACATCAATGCATTACAAAAAATTGTCCAACCAATATAGAGTGTATCATGCTAAACCTTAAATTAGTACATAGAACATTTTAACACATCAATAGTAACCACAAAGTAAACAACCTCTCTTTGCTAAATGCAGTTTAGCAAAGATTTTAACAACAACAACAAAAAAAAGTTGAGTAGTGACTAGATAGGCTGAAAAAAACTGACTGATATCCCAGATTGCAGAAGATTCCCAGGAATACTACCATATTCCAAATTACCAAATTCAAATGCATTACTGCAATATATCTATTATCTAAGTTTATTGCAATATCAACATGGGGTTCTTTAAAATTAAAAAAATAATAATAATTATAATTATAAATAAATAAATAAAATAAAACAATATTTATAGTATTCTTATTCCCACAAGGGACTACCTAATTCCACCTTGAATTAAGACAAATGCACTTCCTCTGCCACATTAGGAAGCAACTTATTCCTGTATTTGACAACACATTCAAAAACCCATAAGTGAACTTCACTGAGATCTGTATTCCCTGATATTGTATATTTGTTTCTCATCTCACCTATGAGGGAGAACACACCTACCTTATTCAGCACCTTATACATTTCAACCAGATTTCATCTTAGACATCTAATTGTCAAACTTTGCAGCCCATATCTTCTAAGCCGGTCTTCATATGTGCATCAATTTGCACTCGTTACTAATCTGGGTGCCCTTCTTTGAACCCTCTCCAAAACCAATATCTTTTTTTTTTTTTTTTTTTTTTTTTTTTTTAGGTGCAGCCTCCACACCTGAATACAATATTCTCAATGCAGTCTAACCATCATCTTATATAGAGGGATAATTACATCCTTCTCCCTAATGGCAATAGTCCTTTAAATCAAGGACAGGATACCATGTGCCTTCCTGTCTGTTTACACTAAATGGAAAATTTAATATCAGATTGAAATGTAACAGCTAAGATTTTTTTTGCCTTGAACTAGTCTTAGATCCTCTTCTACTAGGTTATACATTCCTCCAGTATTCTTCCAGTGTTTCAGTTCTTTAAACGTATAACCTTACATTTACAAGAATTAAACGTTAGTTGCCATTTTTTGGACCCAATCTAACTCTTTTTGAAGCATCATGGCCTGACTTGGGTTGTTAAGCATTCTTTCCACCTTCCAATCACTGGTAGACTGATAGTTTCCCTTGAATACTTTGACATCATTTATGAAAATTATAAATAAAAGGGGAACCTCTCTTATTACACTAGTCAACTCTGACAACTGATCACGACGCCCACCTGTCTCCTATCTTTTTGCCAGTTTTCTAGCTTGTAATCCAGCATAGGAGCTTACCAGCAAATCTAACTTCTTCCAGTTTATATAACAGACTTCCATGAGATAAAGTATCAAGGCTTACTAAAGTCTAGATATACAGTATATAATGGCAAAACTGTTACGTGCATCCAACTGTTTAATGACTACCATTCCATGGTAGTCATTATCATTCTTGTCAATACTGTCCTTAATTGCATCCTTAACTACAGACTCCATCTTCTCTACCACAGAAGTTAAACTTAATGGCATAATTATAGTTACTCAAAGCCTCTTTAGAACGTTTGTGGATTGGGGAGATATTAAGCATTTCACTAGTCTAAGGGGATCTTTCCCGAGTCTACTGATGCCCTCATTAACATTCCGAATTGTTTGGTACATTCACATGCAGATTTTTTAATTATATGTGAATATCATTAAGATCTGGAGCTTTTCCTTTCTCAACAGCTTTTCTAACAACCCCAGGGGCTCACAGCTGGTGAGTATGGGCTTGGCACACCCAGGGTCCTGAGCTGGATATTATCATTCTTCTCTTTCTTGGTGATTCCCTTCTACTTCTGACTCTTTCTCTCTGGGTAACTCAGGGTTTTTTTTTTTTTTTTTTTTTGGCTGGTGCAGCACAAGCCTCTTGCACCACATAGCTAATGATAATAATAACAATAATAAATGTTTATCTGCTTATTTTACAGAAATCTGAATCCTTAGCATTTCCCCAATTAATACTGTTCAAAGTGTAGCCAAAAAAAAAAAAAAAAACACAAATACATTCTTTACATTACTACCATGCTTGTATTTCTGCTATGCATTATGTTATAAAACAAATTTCCAAATGTTCAGATCATTTGTAATTATCCCGCAGATAAAAATCATTGCCATAGGAAACTGGACATTATAATCAAAAACTTAGTATAACTTCTATAACTTACTAATAAAATAATTTAGTTCCTGCTATTTCTTTCAGCTTGCTTTCAGTTCCTCCTTTCTTTCAGCTTTCCAAAAATATATCCCATGTAAAATGAATGAGTGAACAAACCACATATTAAAAGGATTGTAAAAACTGACCCACAGAGGTTGTATCAAGATTAGTCAGCAGATAACCCCCATCCCCACTCTTTCTCCTCCTCACATACAAATGTATAAACCACATATTAACACTCCTTTAGAGCAATATGTAAATTATTTATTGGCATTAGTAGTGCAAATTATGCAAGAAAGCAAGCTTATACATTATCAGCAAAAAAAAAAAAAAAAAAAAAAAACAATACTTCCCATTTCACTTATTCACTCCCTCCAATAGTTTGTCTAGTTATTAAATTAAGATCACTGCAGTGCAATTCCATCAAAAGAATTTCTGCCCCTGTGTAACAGCATTTAAGCTAAAAGTGTAATTCTTAATACTGCATCAAGAATGAAGGTAACTTACCAGACTGCAGAAGAGTTCTCTGAGCACTGTTGGTATAAGGAAAAATATTCTGCACTGCTTGCATATTCTTTAATTCCAGTTTATGAAGGTATTGAAGAATTGCTTGACAGGTTTCAAACCACCATCTAGAATAAAGTTCAGAAGTAACATACCATATATGAACGTATATAATTATATGAACAAATAAATTTTAAATGAAAGCAGTAAGACCACAAATGAAACATTTATTTTCTTGAATAAATACCACAAATACCACATAATATCTCTCAAACACCTGATTCTTTTTTACCTTTTCTGCTGTTTGTACTTACTGATGTCCACTCATAATCTAATGAGACAGTAGTACCATTGGCACAGTTGTCAGGATAATGATGATAACAATACCTACCTTCAAATAAATTACATACTTCTCTTTTTAATAGGGGTTTCTGAAAACTATCAATACCAAAACAAGTTAGTAATAATACACACTGCATTACATTTCAGGTATGTTCAATTATCAAATAGCATACCTCAAGGATTAAAAATTGCTATACTGCTCAAAAAATGTTTACCAAAACTCATTACATGATTGGTAGCTCTGAGGCAAGATTTAAACAGCAGTTATTTTTATTTATTTATTTTTTTTTGTGGGGGAACAGGTGTATGTGGATTAACCTACTGGCATGACATTTCAAGATATGTATCATTGGCATTATACACTCCAAGGTCCACAAGAAAATTCTAAGTGCTGAAATTCTGAAAAGGATTAGAACTACTGTTGCAGATTTATCACAACATTTCTGGGAAACTTGGGGGGGGGGAAGATTATGAAGTCAGAATCAATCCTAAAACCTCCACAGGGATCTAAAACTTTAATTAAATTTTAGTTTCTATCCAACTGCTTAAAAGGCTTTTAAAAAAGCTGGTCCCAGTATAAAGCATAATAGAATGAAATTCTTGGGAAAAAAAGACTTTTGGCTTTTCAATTTTTTTTTCATTTGGCAGAGGCAACTATATTAAAAACAGAAGCACTGTCCTAGTATTCCCATGGAAATGTATGCTAACAAATTAATTTCTAAAAATTGAAACTTGCAAAGGGTAAAAAATTATTTGCCATCTGAGCATGTGTTGTTATAGAAAATTGTATTTAATAATAAATTTATATCTAGGCCACCTGCTTGTAAATGGCCTAACAATACCTTTTCTGAAAGAAAAATCTGATTAGATGTATTCTGAATATTAGATTAGAAATTAGTAGTACTGTTGTAGTGTGCCAGATTTATATGTTACAGAGCTCAGAGTCTCATTCTAAATGTCATATTTGGATTTATCATGTTAAATCAGTGGCAGGCAACCTTTTTCACCATATGTGCTATTTTAAAAATAAACAAGTTCTCAAGATCATCCTGTCAAATTTTTTAAAAAAAGGTTGTCTACATAAAATATATTCATTTTAAAATTGATTTTTTACTATAGAAAATTACGAGAAAGATATATATATTTAATTTTATACACGAAAACAAAAATAGGCAATAATTAATGAGATTTCTGGCATCAATTTTCTTCAGAAAATTTGTGAAAATCCAGTGTATAGGTTATAATTTAATGCCAAGTGTCTTAATATTGGGAATTGAGTTTCTGACATTACTCCAAAAGACAGACATCTTTTGAAAATTCACAATTTAAATGAATGCCATTCTGAAGTGATGTGATTTCCATTTCAAGTTGAGGTTTACTGATATGAAACTGGTTAACAATTATATCTGAAGAAATTTCCACATCTATATTTTCAAATGGAAATGCAATAAAGCATACAACTGGAACAATTTAATGTAGGTCAGAGAACCGTATGCTGAATTTTTCACTAAGTTTTTCTAGAATTGTAACATGACTCTCAGGAAAATAACTTTTGGAGTTCTATTCTACTTCTTTTAAGTATGAAAAGTGTTTTAACTCATTGGACATATGGTTTGTCTTCTGCAAGTTTAAAACTTTCAATTGAACTTATCATTTGCAAAATGTTTTTTCTTTACCTTGGAGCTCTAAATTTAATTTATTAATTTTTTCTATTAGATCAGTAAGAAATGCAAGGTCTTTCAGCCATTCATCATTTGTAAGTTCATCATAACGCTCATTGTGTTCTTTCATGAAAATAATTTGTGCAAATCTCTGAAATGCTGCAATACTTTCCCTTTACTCAGCCATCTCACTTCAGTATGTAGTAATAAATCTGAATATTCAAATTCAGTCAATTTTTTGAAAAGACGCCTTTTGCAATGCCTTTGCTTGCATAAAACTATTTTCACCACAGTGCTTGTTAATATATAATACAATGATAAGCAATAAAAGAAAGGAAATCTCAACTTTTTGCAAAGTGCTAAAAACCCATTATTCACACCAGTAAATGCAAGAAATCCGCCGCTTGTAATACTGACCAACTTATGCAAAAGTAAAGGTCCACACCTCGAGTGCGCCTTTGCAAGGTTATTACTTTTAAAAGTTCCTCTTTAACAGTAAAATTACTAAAAGCCACCTGGACAATGATCGCAATTGATTCATCACACTGTAGTGAATAATAAGAGGAAGAATCGAGATTGGCACTCAGTTGTAAAATTATATCACTTACTGTGAAACAGTTCTAGCTGACAACTGCATTAAGTTGACCAAAATTATGTCCTCTTTATTATCAAAATCTTCAAACAATATATTAGCAGCTTCCAAAAATGCTTCCTCTATAAATGAACAGTCTTCAAATGTGTTTTTTTTTTTAATTGTGAGCATTTGGCTTATTTGATAAGAAGCAGTAGTAGATGCTCTGCTTTTATCAACTTGTTTTTTAAACATTGTTTGTTAACCTCTCAATTGTTTTTAAGTGTTTGCATCTTCTTATTCCTAAGTTCACTTGGAAAGAGAAACTGATTACTACTTGCAGGATATTTACTTTTGAAATGTGTTTCAAACTTACCTCATTTACATATTGCTACATTTCAGTAGCAAATTAAGAACACATACTTGCCATTCACATTTATAAAGAAAAACTCCTGTTCCCATTCGGTATGAAAATGATAGTTCTTTGCTTTCTTAGCTAGACACTTTTCAGTGAAACCAGCACTCATTATTGAGTTTAGATTTTTTGCTAAAAAATTTGCATTAGCACATTAATAGTGACATATGATGCAAGAAAGCAAACTTATACAGCATCAGGGAAAAAAAAAAAAAAAAAAACCCTTCCCATTTCACCTATTCATTCACTCGAAACATTTGCCCAGTTCTTCTTTGAGGTTATTTAAGCTATCAACTTCCACAACAACAGATGGAAGTCTGTTCCAGGAACAAACAGTAAAAGAATGCGAAATAAACTTAAAGATTTATTAGCACCCATGGGCCATAGTTTGGAGATCCTTGTATTAACATACATACAAAAACAAATTTTGTTATACCTGCTTGAAGTCAGTTAATTATTTAGAAGGGAGCAGTAGCACATTCAGGTTTTTAATTATACCAAACTTTTTTTTAAACTTTATTATAGCCAGCATGAGCATGAGGATGTTGTTGCCATGTTCATTGGAAGTAGCCCATGGAATTGGTATAGGGATTTCTTGACAGCATGTATTGATAATGAAACTAACTCTAAAAAGTAACAACAGAAGGATGTTAGGAAGTGCAACTCCCATAAGGTCAATGGTAATATGTTGACACTACTGCGCTCTAGCGGCCATTGGGAAACGAAAGGCAATAGGAAATGTATGTTATGCCAAATCAGTGAAATGGACACCTTTTAGGACTGTTTATTTTTTAATACCTTATCACAAATCTTTGATGTTTCCCAGCTTTCGTGGACTGATTGGTTCGTTTGTAATTTCTTGGTATAATACAACTACAATCGACTGACTGCCAGCCCCTGTTTTAAATGATGCTAGGACTTTCACATAAAGATTTAGGCAATGATGTTTCAAAAATAATATATGGCAGATTATTAATGAACACCACTATGCACTTTCAATAACTCTATTCAACATAATATATGCTATGCAAACACATTCGACAAAGAGATCCCAATACTTCTGCAAATGTTCCAACAATTTTTTTATCTTTGATTTTTTTTTAAATCTAATTTGTACACATGTAATTTACTGTTTAAGTTATTTTTAACTGTTTCCATTTTTAAAGATATTAGGGTTCTGCAAAGATTTAGATTTGTGAAAATATTACACAGTCAAAAAAAAAGTTTGAAAAGAACTGAATAGATTTTAGACTATCATATTCCTAAATGATTTTTTTTGTAGTGTTTTTTTTTATTTTTGATTCACAAAATTAATAGATTCACACAAGAGTAAATATTATGACCGATTCCATTGTTTTCATGAACATGTCAAACAAAGTGTATAATGTTTACAATAAAATATCTATATAATTAGACTACTTTCATTTATACTTTTCGTTTTTGCATTTGAAATGGCCTTATAAATTTCTGTTATCTGAAAGGCTTTGCCAACTGTTTTTCATTATGATGAACAAGTTGCTGAAGACCAAAAACTGCGATTGCAAAACCAATGTTTGCAATTGCATTTCTTCATTAAATTCAAGACACACCTGAATAATCATGGCATGTAGCAGATTTCCTGTGGAACAACTTTTCCTCCAAAATCGCTCAAGCAAATGTTACACTGGTTCACTCAGTTATTGTCAAAAATAGTGCGCAAAAAATCCAACCACATACTTTTTCTGGAATTGATATTTTAAATTTATCCATTCATTACTACAACAATAAAGCAGCTTGGATGGATGGTGAAATTTTTTCTGACTGGTTAACAAAGAAATGCATTCCAACAGTGCATTAGCATTTGAAATCATTTAATCTACCAGAAAAAACAGTTCTACTTTTGGACAATACTCTTAATCAACAAAGTGAGGAAATTTTAAAGTCAAATGATCTATTTCCAACAAATAAAATTTCACATAGTCTGCTTTGTCTCATGTGGAGGCTCTGCTTGATTATGTAGAGCAAGAAGACTTTGTTCTTGCCGACAAAACGATGTTGCATAATTTATGTTCAGCCACTCGTAGGAAGGTCAGTGATGCAAAGAAATAAACTTCTTTACTTTCCATTTTCAATAAATAATAAAATATATGAATATATGTATGTATAGATTTTTTTTAATATTAACATATTAATTTTTTTTATTCATAATTCCTATTTTTTGCTTATTTTTCAGATTATCAAGGAAAATTAATTTCCCGACCTCCCCAATTAATCAGGAGTCTAGTGCTTCCTCTAATACAAGGCTGTGGCACTGATACAAGAGAGCATGCAAGTAAGAAGAAAGGTAATTAGACTGTATATTGTATAAGGAGAGTGAAAAACAATAATTAAAATATGTATAATCAATTTTGATGTCACGAAGCATATGGCCAAAACTAAACAATTAATGAAGTAGACAATTATATTTGATGTAATGAAGTGTATGACCAGAATTAAAAAAGTGTACAAATTTTTTGAATTTTTTGGAGGAAATTTTTTAAGAGGGTCTCATCCAATCAAGCAAGTTCCTTTCCATACGTTGTACATATACATGTACAATGTATGGAAAGGAACGAAGTAGTCGCCATTCAGTGGTAAAGATGGCAAAGAATAGAATGGAAGCACATCTAAGAGTGCCTAAATGAAATTTTTGACAGCAGGATAGTTTCTAACCACTACCCCAAAGTGTATAGCAAACAAATGACATAGCCTTCATTTCAGAAAAATCAACAAACCATTCCCACACTGGAGAAAGTGAATAAAGATGAAATTTTTTTTGTGTCAGAGGAAAAACATTGGAGCATGTTCTTCACAGCCCAATTGTGATACATTATCAATAAACACAGAGGAGACATTGAACATGCTATGGCATGTTCAATGTCTCCTCCTCCAATTTTTGAACACTGCTAAATATAGTTTGTGTTAATGTCTGTTTCTAAACAATATTCTATGTCCTTCACATGAATTTATTTATTTATTTAATTAGCATGTGGCTTATACATGGCTTACATACAATACACAAATATAAAATGACATATAACAAAAATTTAGATTAAGGGGAAAAAAAGTAATTATAAACATATCACTATAAATCCAGGTCCAAATTCTCCACCCATGCTAATGCCTCAGTGTCATCTGCAGAAAATCACACCAGTCACCATGGTAGGGACACAGCTCACAGTCATTTACAATGTGGTCAATTGTCTGTTTAGGAGCACCACAATCACATTGTCGAGAAGGTAGTTTGTTCCATTTAAACAACAGTAAGTCTGCTATCGGCCATGATTCTATTGTAAATTAATGTTTCAAGAAGCAAACTAGTGAGGGCTATAGGTCTATAACTTTCTGGTTTGTCATTTGGTTTTCTTGGTTTTGGCATTGAAATTATTGACTTCTTAAATTCTTTTGGCAGATTTGCAGTCTGGTTTGATTTGATTTGGGGTTTATTGGCGCAAAAACAACTAAGGTTATACTGCGCCAGGAAACGATTAAAATAACAATAAAGATAAATTCTGGTAACCTTTAAAAAGGTTACCTCGTCAAATTGTTATTTATATATATATATATATATATATATATATATATAAGGCAGTATAAGTTTAAAAATAAATGATCCAATTTATATATGTGTGTATATATTAATAGCTTGTAAAAACTTAAAACTGCTGACACGTGGTCATTGTCTGATAAAATCTGACTGAGTGTATAAGGCTCAGTTGGATGAGTAAAAGCGGTAAAATATATATTGAGAACATGGGTAAAATTAACGCAATCTATTAAAATATGCTTTAAAGTTAAAACGGTGTCGCAAGACTCGCACATAGGAGGGTCATCCGCCCTCAGCAGAAAAGAATGTGTCAGATGACTGTGTCCTATGCGGAGTCGAGCAAGAACAACTTCCTCGCTCCGATTCCTGCGCAGACTAGACTGCCATGTTTCTATTACAGGCTTTATTTGGTATAATTTATTTGTCCTCTGTATGTGCCATAGTTCTTGCCATTGGGAATATATCTTGTTGCGTATTATTTGCCTGTAGTCTGTATAGGGGACTGACAGGCAACGATTATGAGTGGGTGTTGCTGATTTGGCTGCAGTGTCAGCCAAATCATTTCCCTTTATCCCAATGTGGCTAGGAATCCAGCAGAAGCGGATATCAAACTTGTATTCATGAAGAGAATGTATCTTCTGCTGAACCCGACAAAGAACTGTATGAGAATTGTGTCTCAGAGATAATAAAGCCTGTAATACACTCAAAGAGTCAGAATATATTATTGACCTTTGGAATTGACAAGTTCGAATGTGATCCAAGGCTAGCTCTATAGCATACAGCTCTGCAGTGTATATACTGGATTCAGGAGGAATCTGCTGAGATATTATAGTGTCCAGAAAGACAGCAGCAGATCCTACGCACGATTCAGACTTCGAGCCGTCTGTGTAAATGGGCAGGAAGTCTGAGTGCTCAGCTTGGTGTGCAGAGTAGAGTTGCTGGTAGACAGATGATGAGGTCTCAGGCTTTACCCATTTCTTAAGGGAAAAGTCGCACGGTGGGGGATGAGCATGCCAGGGTGGAAGAATTTCTTTTGGTGTTTGTGCAACCTTGTCTACCTTGATGTTAAACTCTCTGAGTAGCTCTTGGACACGAATACCAAAAGGTCGGTTGGCAGTCTTACGGGTATTGTACGAGTTTTCCCAACGTGGCTCAAAAACGGATGTCCACGTAGGATGGTCTGGCAGGGATTTCAACTTTAAGGCATAGTTTAAAGACAACTGCTTACATCGAAGGGATAACGATGGTTCGTTTGCTTCGACGTATAAGCTCTGGACAGGAGATGTGCGATATGCTCCAGTAGCGATACGGATGGCCTGATGATGGACAGGGTCAAGCCATTGAAGGACACTATCTCTGGCTGAGGAGTATACCTGGGCCCCATAGTCTAATTTGGATCGTACAAGTGCACGGTAAAGCTGTAGTAGGGTACATCGATCTGCTCCCCAACACGTGGAGGAGAGAAGCGGAGAATATTTAGTCCCCTCATGCATTTTGTACGAAGTTGACGAATATGTTCGAGAAAAGTCAACTTTTTATCAAACACAAGTCCCAACAATTTTGTGTCTGACACTACTGGAATAACATTTTGTCCGAGCCTTAATTCAGGTTCAGGATGAAGATTACGCTTGCGACAAAAGTGTATGCAAACGATCTTCTCCAGCGAGAACCTGAAGCCATTAGCAAGTGCCCAGGAATTAAGGCGATCAATGGCTTTCTGCAGTTGTCTTTCAATAACCCTCATGTTGCATGACTGACAAAATATGCTAAAGTCATCAACATAGAGGGCACAGTTTACAGTTGGAGGAAGCTGTTCTGTGATGGAATTGACTTTGATGGCAAAAAGCGTGACACTTAATACTGATCCTTGTGGTACTCCCTCCTCTTGGCTGAAGGAACGAGAGAGTGAGGATCCCACACGAACTTGGAAAGATCGATTGGCTAAAAAGTTTTTAATAAAAATGGGGAGTTGCCCTCTAAGACCAAGGCTATGCAGATCTTTTAAGATGCCAAATTTCCAAGTTGTGTCATACGCTTTCTCCATGTCAAAGAATACCGACACCAAGTGTTCGCGTTTTAGGAAAGCATCCCGGATGGATGTTTCCAATCTAATAAGATGGTCCAAAGTGGACCGGTTCCTTCGGAAGCCGCACTGGATGTTGGAGAGAAGGTCATTTGATTCTAGATACCATATTAACGAGAATTAACCATTCTCTCCAGGATTTTGCACAGACAGCTAGTCAGAGCAATAGGACGATAATTGGTTGTTACTTTTGGATCCTTTCCTGGCTTAGGAAAGGCAAGAACGATTGCCTTTCGCCAGGAGTCCGGAAACTGCCCTTCAATAAAGATTCTGTTATATGGAATTGTTATATGAAAGGAGCAGACAATCCATCCAGAGATGTTAGAGAATGTTTCCCCAAGAGCATTGGCTATTGCAGTTGGGTCTGCAATAGTGCATCCATTATAATCTAGGATTGAAGAAGGGTGGGATGTATATTTTCCCTTCATTTTCTGGATTTTATCCCAGACTACCTTAGAGTTGGTAGACTGGTTAATAGATGATGTAAAACAGATCCACGATTCCTTTTGACTCTGACGACGGATGTAGCGTGCTTTGGCTCGTGCACGTTTGAAGGCTATAAGGTTGTTCGTGGTAGGATATCGGCGAAATATCCCCCACGCTTTGTTTTGGGCCTTTTTTGCTGTTGTGCATTCTGAATTCCACCAAGGTTTGGAAAATGGTGGAAACCGGGCAGATGTTTTTGGGACAGCATTCGCAGCTGCTTGGACAATGATTTCTGTGATGTACTTTACTGCGTCATTGATAGGCTCCCGACTGACTGTACTGAGGTCAAAATTTGCCTGATATTGGCAGGCATTCCAGTCACCCTGATCAAACTTCCACCGGGGTAACCTAAAAGGAAGACATGGGCTACCACTGTGTAACAAGGTTATCACAGGGAAGTGATCACTTCCGTATGGATTCTTCTCCACTTCCCAAGTGAGTGAAGGGAGTAGAGAAGGGAAGCAGATAGAGAGATCAATGGCAGAAAAAGTACAGGTAGGCATGTGGAAAAAGGTGTTTGTTCCAGTATTTAGAAGGGAAAGGTCATTGTCATTGAGCATACGCTCTATGACTCGTCCCCTTCCGTTGATGTTAGCACTACCCCACAGGGTGGTATGTCCATTCATATCCCCGAGAAGTAAGTAAGGGGGAGGCAACTGCGTTACCAGATCATCAAGGTCTTCCTGGGGGGATGTCAGTCCCAGGTGGCAAATAAAGAGAGCAAACTGTTAATATAAATCCCACTGAAAGGCGAATTGCAACAGCTTCCATGCTAGTTGTAATTAGCAAGGGCTGAACTTGGGTCTGATTGCCGACAAGGATAGACACTCCTCCATGAGCAGAGCCATCCGCAATTCTATCCTTTCGAAAAATTGTGATGTTGTGCATGGTGGGATCGTCATTTGCCTTTAGATATGTCTCCTGCAAGCAAAAGCAAACTGGCTCGTGCTTTTGCAGGAGGGCCTTGATGTCATCAATATTTCGCCGGAATCCACGACAATTCCATTGTAGGAATTTAGCCATTATTTTGGCTTGGTGGGTCCATCAGGCGGCTTCCGAGGTGCTGAGTGCTTACTTTTATCAGTCTTGGGTTTATCTTTTTTGGGGAAGAATGGACGCTGTCCCGTGTCCATTTCTTCCTCTGCAAAGAGTTCCAAGACTGAATCTTCGGGTAGCTCCTTCTGCTCGACATCCATGTTTTCTTGATTACTAGGGGGGACTTCCCCTTTCTTATTCTTTTCTTTCATAATTACCTTTGTTACTTGTGGAGCATTAGGAGGTACTGATATAGGAGTGGCAGCTGATTGGTTTTTCTGTGCAGGTTTTTGAGAACTTAAGAGATAACGCACGATGAGAGTGAAAGACTCCTTTGGAGGAATGGTCATGTCCGTCTGAGTTACGACGGAACATCTCCCTGCTACCTTCTGGGCGTAGGTAGGTTTGTTGATATTCAGGGGTTTCACCGATTTCCTTGCCTCCTGGTATGATATATTTAGCTCTGCCTTCAGCCGTTGAATTTCTTTTTCTTCTTTCCACCTCTGGCATGGTCGTGAGTAGGCCGGATGTTCTCCCTCACAGTTAATACAGGTGGGTTTTGCGGCTGAACATGCTGTTGTTTCGTGGTCCTTTGCACTGCATCGAGCGCATGCAAGGACTCCACGGCAGGCCATTTGAGAATGTCCATACTTCTGGCATTTAAAACACCGTAAAGGGTTCGGAATGTATGGACGCACTGAACAATTGATGTATCCAGCTTTAATCTCATCAGGAGGTTTAGGAGAGTTAAAAGTCAGGATAACGCTCCTGGTTTTAACAATTTTTCCATCCCTTCGCGCAGTAATTCTCTTGACGGCAATAACTCCCTGTGGTTTTAATTAAGAGCAGATTTCCTCCTCGGTTACATCGAGAAGGTCCCACTGCGAAATGACACCTCTCGATGAATTGAGTGTTCTGTGTGGTGTCACTGTTATAGGTATTCCTCCGATTGATGTTGTTCGGAGTAGATGTTCTGATTGCCTGTCATTTTTAGTTTCAATTAAGAGGTCTCCAGAACGGAGCCTCTTAACTGATTTGGGAGAACCTGCTAACCCATCTAACCCTTTTTGAATAAAAAAGGGCGACATTTTACCAATCGGTGTTTCATTGGTAGAATGCATAATTAAGAACCTTGGGACAGGCCCTGATGGTAATTCGGTTCGCTGCCTCTTTTTAGCAATAATGCTATCTGTATCTTTGTCAATAGTTTCAGATAGGGACCGGGTTGGGGCCCCTGAAGAAGTTAGTTTATCAGGATTCAGAGTTTTTATATGGTTCAGTGCCCGGGCTCCCCACCCACCACGGAGCCCAAAGGGACGCCCACTACCCAGCATGCAATAAATGCGCTCGGGAGTGGGACGCCAGGGCTACCCAGACACCATACCCGCACCGCCGCCAGCCTGAATCCTGTCCCTTGGACCATGAGGGTAGGGGCGTGGCATTGACACGGTTGACCCTCGCAGGCGAGCCTACTAGCCGACTGATCCTAGCCGGGCCTTCCAGGACCTCCCGTCTTGTCAAAGCAAGGGCCAAAGTGGTGTATTGAAGCTGGGCCCCTCAACCACCAGGTCGCAGCGCACGGCAAACACGCCGGATTCCATTGACGTAAGCCTGGAACCTGGGCTGTGGGCGTTGGATCCCAGTGATGCTAGTCTGGAAGTCCAGCAGCGTCACTGGGAGGTCCCCTCACCACGTACAGGTGCCCACGTCGAGGGGTTGCAGTCTGGAAAATATGGAGACAGTTTCTTGCATTGTTTTCTCATGTTTATGAGAAACAATGAATGGAGTGGATTCCATCGAATTCTGGAGCTTTTCCAGCCATCAGGTCTTTCAGGGCCTTGTCTGATGTCCTGTATGGTGAAATGGCACACAAGTTTACTCATTTGGGCTAGCTGCCTTTAGAGCTTTCAGCCCACATCTAACTTGTCTGATGTGCACTCTATCGGCTGGAGTTCTTGATGTGGAAACAATATACATGACTAACTGATCAGGAGTGACTTTTGGTTGTTCTTTTCCTGGTGGCGAACTACCTCCCAATTTTCTAAGAAGGGCTCAGGCCTTTTGGCTTGAATTCCCTCAACTTTTTCTGTCCATCTTTGCCTTCGAGTAACATCTAGGCTCACAAGAAGTTCATCAGCGATCTCTGAATCGTTACTTTCTTAAAATTCACTGAAGTGATTCTCATTTTGTGGGCTCCATCTTGGTATGTATTCTTGTTTGGAAACCCCTAGGTATGCTTTTTTTTATAGCTATTGAAATTGTGCAAAATTATTATTTATTCAATGAATAAAATCGTATGATGAATAAAAATCATCCTGTACAAAACTGCATCTGCTTTTGATTGGAAAATTTTCAAAGCCCAGATGTTTTAAAGTAATTAGCCAATTTACATGTAATTATGGAGTCAACATAAGTGCATCCCGCATTTGCAGTCAAAAACTCACTCTCAGTTATTGAGAACAATGCCTTCAGAGAAAAAGGAAAGTTTTGATGATTCAAGATTGTTGTACAAATTATTTGCTGAGAAATGAAAAACCACCTTTTGATACTGGTGAAAGATCAGCCAAGTGAAGCAAAAACACAGGAATCAACCCCAGGGGCTCAACATCTGGTGAGTATGAGCTTGGCACGCCCAGGGTCCTGAGCTGGATATAATCATTCTTCTCTTCCTTGGTGAGTCCCCTCTCCTTCTGACTCTTGTTTGTTTTTCTTTCTTTCTCTCTCTCTCTCTCTCTCTCTCTCTCTCTCTCAGGGTAATTCGGAAATTCTTTTTGGCTGATGCAGCAAAAGCCTCAGGTTTCCTTGTGCCAATGGCTAATGATGATAATTATAAAGTATCTGAATTTGACAAAGTACTTAGCATTACCCATGGAAGCATTTTAACAATGATATGAACATTTGGGAATGTTCAAAGTTTGTGCAAGATAGGTTCCCAGAAACCTTTCTATTCATGGCAAACATTAGAGGATAGAGTCATCTACAGAGAATTTAAAAACCTCGCTATTTCAGGTGACCGGTGATGAAAATTGACTATTTTATAAACCTACGATTACTTCCCTGAATGCTTCAGTGGAACCAACAGCAAATTAGAATTTGCTGTTGGAGGCCCATACTCACCAGATGTTGAGCCCCTGGGGTTGATTCCTGTGTTTTTGGAATTTTTCTTCAGTGATAGCAGTTGTTTCAGAATTTGGTTGCTTCACTTGGCTGATCTTTCACCAGTATCAAAAGGCAGTTTTTCATTTCTCAGCAAATAATTTGTACAACAATCTTGAATCATCAAAACTTTCCTTTTGCAAATGAAACCAACCAGTGGGACCAACAGCAAATTAGAATTTGCTGTTGGTCCCACTGTAGTCTTACGAAAGCAAAAGCCTTTCCCTTTGACGTTGACAGCAGTTATGGCTTTAATTAAATTCCACATTAGTATACTGTGATCACTGCCACCCAGTGGCTCTTTTACCTGCAGATTATTAATGCATGAAGAATCACTGCTGATAACCAGATCATGAGTATTGCTTCCTCTTGTTGCCTCTCTAACATGCTGTTGTAGAAAATAGTCATCTAAGAAATCTACAAGTCTTGCTAGTGTGTGAATGACCAACCCATAAATTCCATTCAACATCTGGAAAGTTAAAATCCTCCATTATAAGACATTCTGATGGTCCACCCTATTTTTCTGTATAGCTGTTTGGACTGATCACAGTCATTAGGCTTATAACACACTCCTAATCTCAATTTTGTTTTCCCGGTGTTTATATAACACGAAACTGACTGAACATTGCACTGGTCACCCATGTTGACTGCCAATGCATCAACAACTAACAAACAACAACAACAACCACCATGTTGACTGGATGCACTACCTTAGATTTAATATGCTTCTTAACATGCTTTCTGATGCTATTGCACTATATTTATACATAGTTCGTATGCTTCTTAACTAAGAGTATAACCTCTCCACCTCTCCTCTCTTGTCTGTCTGTCCTTCTTGTATACACTGTACTCTCCACATTCAAATTCAGCATTCAAAAAAAGACAATGAATGTTGGGTCATGTGGTTTTGCTCCTCCATGACAATGCACATGAGCACAAAGCCTGGGTTGCATAGGCTAAAATTCATGAATGTGGATTTGAACATTTAAACTACCCCTGTGTAGCTGAAATCTGAACCAAAGTATTGGTATCAGTATTAGCCATATAGTGCAAGGAAGCCACAATATTTTGCTGCACCTTCTTCTTCTCTGTGTGCAATCTCCTACTGGAGGTTGGCAACCACAATGGCAAATCTCTCTGTCTCTGGTAGCTCTGAACAGCTGCTCGGTGTTTGGTCCTGTCCAATTATTAATGTTATCAAGCCACAATATGTACATCTTCTCCCAGAAGAAAACCTTTCTTCTTCCTTCCATTCTCCCCTCAATAATTAGCCATGGAATTGCGTATTTGTTGTTCCTCATCAGGTGTTCAAGATACAGTGTTTCTTTTCTTTATTGCTGCACCAGTCAAAAAAAAAAAAAAAAAGGAGATGAGAAAATAGACAAATTATGTGCTTCCCTCCTTGTGTAGAAAACTATCCAGTTGATATTTGAATTTCTTCAAACTGTCAGCCCCAACTACCTGTGCAGGCAACTTATTTCACTAATTAAAAACTAGCTGTTTAAAATAAAACTACATTCTAGTCTAAACCTCTTCCCGTGTAATTTGAATGTATGGCCCCCTAGTTCTTTTTAGCACCCAACAGTAGCAGTGTTTCTCAATCTTTTTACTCTCGTGGCACATTTTCCAAAGAAGAAAAATTTCGCGGCACACCTACGTAGTCATAGAAGAAGAAATTTCTAAATTTCGCGGCACACTTGGAAAATTTTGCGGCACACTAATGTGACGCGGCACACCCTTTGAGAAACACTGGTCTACCATATTGACATTCTATCCCTCTATTGTTATCTCTCAATTTTTTTAATATCTTGGCAGAATCATTCCCCTCTGCATTTCATTTTAAGTATCCAAATTTTCAGGGAAACAGTTCAGATGAGAGCAAGAAATGTATCTTAAAACACACACATCATAGTCTAGTTTTCTGAACTTCTCCAGCATGTCATTCCTAATCATCTCATAATCTGGTTGTTAGTTTCCAAAAAAACATGCATAATACTTTTTTAAAGACAGTCCAAAACACTTCTTTTTCAATTTGGTTCATGGATTCTTCAAATTCAGAGTCCAGCAGCAGCTTGCAGAATTGAGGTCCAACAAAAATTCCTGCTTTGATTTTTCTGTAGTATATAAGCAATGGGAATTTAGTGCAAACATATCTAAAACAATTTCCTTCCTTATTCATAGCTTGGATGATTTCATTACTATGCCATTCATTATACCAACATTTTAAAGCACTGCAGTTTCTTTATACATGACTTAGGAACAGTATTTCAACAAGTTAGCATTAGTAGAAGCATATGACGCAAGAAAGCAAGTTTATATGCATCAGCCAAATAAATAAATTAAAAAAAAAAACCTTCCCATTTCACTCATCCATTCACTCCAAATGTTTGTCTAGTTCTGCCTTGAATTTAAGCTATCAATTTCCACAACGACAGATGGAAGTTTGTTCCATTAATCAACCACCCACTGGCTAAAGGCAAATTTCTACACATCTATTCTACAACTGACTTTCCTCAATTTGAATTTATGTCCCCTCAGGCAATTAATTTGGACAACAGGAAGGATCCCATCAGCATTGAGCTTGGTCAAACCATTCAAGGCCTTATACATCTCAATCAGATCACCTTGCAGGTGCCTAGTCTCTTAAATGTTACTTTGAAGTTACTCAATGTTCATAAAAGAAACAAAAATGCTTCATTCTTACATGATTATCTGATACAAAAGAAAGGTCACCTATCATAGTATCTGAAACCTAAATTTGTTCTTCCATTATTTCCAAAGTATGTTAAATCAAATGTTTACTAGACCAGTGCTACGCAAAGTGTGGACTGTTTGTTACTGGTCCATGACAAATTTTCAATTCGCCGTGGACATTACTGGTCTGCAACGATCCTTCCGTTACCGGTCGAGGCAATTGTATTTTACAAAAGTACTGGTCCACAACGGATTGGAAATAAAAGGAACTAGTCCTTCACCACAAATATTTTGAGAAGCATTGTACTAGACTATTTCAAAAGCTGAAGCACATCTCAAGAAGAAAACAATCCAACCAATGTAAAACTAATTAACTAAGCATCTAATGTAACAATCATTGTTAACAATTTATTATCCAGTTGTGAGTGGCAATTTTATCAACCACCTTTGATAAACAGTGCATCAGGCTATATACACACTCCATAACTCAATTTATATATAATTTTCTAATATGTATGTGAAGTCTGACCAATTGTAACCGAATGTTTGGGTTCAAGCTTAATTCTTACCAGACTACCAAGATACCATATGGGCAGTCACTAACAGGCATCTTCACACTCAAAGTAAGAGTTTCTCTCCAAATTTTTAAAAGAATCACTATAACAAAAATAGCATAGCATTTATAAACTCAATCATAACTAGCTCTTTAATAGCTGATCTAATAAATTACTTCTAGACTTGGCAATAACTTCTACAAGGATTTCAAAATGATATTAAAGCTGGCATTAAAAATGGTTGGATTATTAATATTATTATTTTTTTTTTTTTATAGTAACATTCTTGTTAGTTTTTACTATTTTATACTCATTTATGATCTGGAAAAGAGTTGTTCTTGAAGCTTTCTTGCTTTTTTCCCCCATTTCCAATAAGAAATTAGCAACATTGATAATTTCATTGCATTTACAAAGTGTTCTGGCTTTACAGTCATTGAGCTTATATCCATATTATAAAAGTGATTGTTATTTGTTCAAAAGCCTAGTCTCATTTTTGTAGAATTTATTTCTAAGAAGATGAAGAGCTAAAAGCATCTGTGGAAGCCTGGTTTGATGCCCAACCTGAAGAATTTTTTTTTTTTTTTGAAGGATTAAACCAGGGCATCCAACTTTTTTTGGCTAGGAGCCAAAAAAAGTTGGATGCCCTGGTTTTGGCATGTTACCTGTTTTGGCTAGGAGCCAAAACAGGTAACATGCCAAAGCTTGTGGGCTGCAAAGCAAGTTCCTTACAACTAATTATAGATTTTTCAAAATATATCAGAATTTAATGTTCATTATCACATTTGTATTTTACAGTTTTTTTTTTGTTTTTTTTTTACATTTAATAATTAAATATAAAAATCCACCACTTATTATATAATACTAACAATATTTCTATTATATGGCTATAATAATATTGCTAAATTCTAAGGATGACACATAAAACATAAGAGAATAATATTAAAAAAGTCAATATTATTAAAAATGGACATTTTCAAAAGTTATATGAAATTATATTTTGTGACACGCTAGTTTTAAACTTGGAGGATTCATAATACTTGAAGATGAAAAATTTATGAAATCTTTCGGGGAAGCACAAAGTATAAAAGTTTTGGAACTGTGGCCTAATAGCTAGAGAGATTTAGGATGCAACATCCCCAAATGTGCGAAAAATATTCCACAGGTGGATTTTGGATCTGTGCAAAATCAGCAGCTGTATATAAGAAAAGTAATGCCAAGAGTGAAAATGAAAACCCAGTTTTTTTATGCAGTGGAAGAAAATATATGATATGCTTATGAGCGAGAGAGAGAGAGAGAGAGAGAGAGAGAGAGAGAGAGAGAGAGAGAGAGAGAGAGAGAGAGAGAGAGCAGTAGTCAGAGTTAACACCAAAAAGAGATATATGCAATCTTTAGCATTAGTAGATGCATATGATGCAAGAAAGCAAGTTTATATAGCATCAGCAAAAAAAAAAAACCCTTCCCATTTCACTCATCCATCCACTCCAAATGTTTGTCCAGTTCTGCCTTGAACTTAAAGTTGTTGACCTCCACTACAGCAGATGGAAGTTTGTTCCAACTATCAACCACCTGCTGGCTAAAAGAATTTCTGCACATCTATTCTACAACTGTCTTTCCTCAATTTGAATTTATGCCCCCTCAGGTGAGTAATCTGAGCAAGAGGAAGAATCCCATCAGCACTGAGCTCGCACAAATCATTCAACCTTTATACACCTCAATTAGATCACCTCGCAGGTACCTGGTCTCCAGAAGCTGCAATTCGCAGAACTTGAGCCTTTCTTGGTAACAGGAACCCTTTGTTCCACCCACCAATCTCACTGCCCTTTGTACCCATTCCAGCAGCTCTACATCTTTTCAAAAAGAGCCTCCAGACCTGTATACAGTACTCAAGGTAGGGCCTGACCATTACCTTATACAAGGGAACAATTACCTCCTTATCCCTGCTAGCAAAATTCCTGTATACCATTGACAAGACACCATATGCAACTCTTACAGCCTGTCTGCACTGCTCGACCCTAGGAATCTAGTCCAGAAATCTGAGTGTTGAGGTTGAGTATATGAGCACTAGTCTCTTTCTTTCAAGAAATAAGAAAGCACTGAAGTTAAGTTTTCTTTGCCCTACCAGAAGATTACTTGGAGCGCAGCATTTAAGAAAATGGTGATAGATATTTGAGAAGTTGGAGCTGTTTATATACTTGAAGGTTTCTCAAAACAGAAGGTGGAATGTAGTGTAGTTTCATCAGCAAAACTATAGATAGATTTACAGTCAGTAGCAGAAGGTAATTAATATATGAGTAAAAAGGAATGGGGAAAAAGAACTGAACCTTGGGGTACACCAGCATTAGTGGAAAAGTTAGAAGAAATAAAGCCCTTTACCATTACTCACAGTGAATATTCAGAGAGAAAACTGGATGCCCAATTGCAAAAAATGGCCAGCAGGCCATAAGATGGGATCTTGTTTAAAAGCCCATTGTGCCAAACATGATCAAAAGCCCTAGAAATGTTAAGAGCAACAGGCAGCATTTCACAGAACCTTTCCATCAGTTTTTTTCCAAAGATGAGTAAAATAAGCCAGTATATCACAAGTTAATTTATGCTGATAAAATCCCAATTAGTGATTACTGATTAGATGAAGGGGGTTCAACAGTTTTAAGAATTGGCAATTGATAGATTTCTCCATTACAGAAAGAATAGAGGTAAGTGCAATAGGGTAACTGGAAAGGAGAGATTTGAGCATATTTCCATGTGGAAAGAAAAACACCTGCAGATAAGAAAGTGTTAAAAAGGTAACACAAAATTTGAGCAAAGCTCTGGAGCACACATTTTGAAAATAAGTGGAGAAACACCATCAGGACCAAGAACTTCCTTGGATCAAAGACTGTTCAAAAGTCTTTGAATATCCTTCTGATGGAAGACCATAGGAGGCATTTTGTGGGGGGTATTTGGTATAGCACAATGTGATTTACCAAGCTATCAATACACAAATCAGAAGAAAGGAGGATGCTAATAAGTCAGCTTTATCTTTAGTTGAGAATACAACAGAATCATCAGGCTGTAACAGTGATGGAAGTATTGATGGACAGAAGTTGCAACCAACAACTTTTGTGGGATACCAGAAGACCTGACTACCCTTTGGTCTAAAAATGCAAATTTTCTACTCCTAGCCTGTTCAAAATAGAGCTCGGATTGATTAATAATCATATTAAAATCATTTCACCCCACCGATGGTATCTTTAACTTGTCATGGTGGTGGGGTTTGCGCGTTTCAATGATCTACAGAGCTATGCTGGTGGTAGCTTGCTACTGGTAGGGCCACCCAAGCCAGAAAGGTTTGTAGCTAGAGACCAGATGAAAAAAGATACCCAGGTCTTCCAGGTTGGGGGTTGATACAATGGGCCAGCTCCCCATTCATCAAAAAACATTCTTTCAATACTATAAGACCTAATAGAGAAAAAAAAAAAAAAAAATCAGACGGACAAATAGGAATCGAACTGGTAAATGGAAAAGGATTATGAATTCTGGCTGCTGGAATGTATGAGTTAGCACAAAACAAGATGAAAAATTTTTTTGGAATTGGGAAAATATAAATTGGATGTGGCAGTCTTAACTGAAACAAAGAAGAAAGGAAGAGGTGAAGAAATGACTGGAGAATATATTTTCCTTTGGTCTGGTGTCAACTGACATGTAAGAGCTAAGGCAGGGGTGGCTGTACTTATTTTTTTTATTTATTTTAATTTTTTTTTTGTTAGTTGTTGGTGCATCGGCTTCTGTGGCCATAATGCACCTCCCAAAGTTTTTGCATTTTACTCTGATCCAAGCATGAAGCAGGATTCGAACCCGCGACCTTTGGGTTGCCAGGCAGGCACTTTACCCACCTGGCTAGCTTGGTCAGCGCCGTACTTATTCACAAGAATCTCAGAAAGTTTATTGAAAAATGGAGTTTTGTTGATGAACGAATCATGACCCTCGAAATTAAAATATATGGAAGAGAAATTACTATTATTGGGGTATATGCTCCTAATAATGAGTCTCCTACAAATATTAAAGAAGATTTCTCGGAAAATCTGACAGAAGTAATAGAAGCAATTCCACATTGTAGAGAGACAGTCACATAAGGGGGGATTTGAACTCCAGGGTGGGACAAGCAGCAGACAACGAAGTGTTGGGAAGACAAGGAGAAAATGTAAAGAATGATAACGGAGAGAGACTGATAACTCTTTGCTCTCAATATAAGCTGAGGATTAGTAACACCTTCTTCCAACATAGAGACATTCATAAGTTCATATAGTTTGAAGAAACAAAAGGACTAAAATCAATAATTATGCGATCACTAAACAACAAAGCACAATTTTTGTCTGTGATGTTAGGCTCCGGAGAGGAGCATATTGTGGCTCTGATCACTTTTCGGTGAAGGCTACATTATCATTCCCGTGGACGTGCCAAAAAAAGGAAGGAGAAAAGGAAGAAAGACCTTGAGAGGAGTGAACAACTTGACAACGAAAGATTCAATGTGGACTCACTAAAAGATGAGAGCACTAGGGGCTTGAATCAGCAAAGATTAGACCAAGAATTAGATGAAACCTATGGGGAGAGTGCAAAAGATATATGAATACCTAAAGGAAACAGTGAAGAAAACTGCTGGAGAGGCAATAGGAAAATCTCAAAAGATGAAACAAAATGATTGGCTGAACATGGAAATTAAGGAATTAATAAAGGAGAAAAAGGAAGCATACCAAAGATGGCTAAGCTCAAAAAGTGAAGTTCATAGAAAAACATATAAAGAAAAAAATAAGCAAGTGAAAGCAGAAGTCATCAAGGCAAAGAACAAGTCCTGGGAGAGCGTGAACAGCAAACTAGGATGTACAAGATCTACAGAGGCATGGACAGTATTGAAGAGTTTAAGGAAATCTCATAAGCAAAATGCTAGACTGGAAATTATAGATTGGAAGAATGGGTCAATTATTATGAATAGCTATCAAATGAAGGAAGAGAGGAATTTATAGAAACTGAAACAGAGACAGCTGTCATGGAAAAAGGATTGAACACCCAAATTAAGGAAGTGGAAGTGGAAATAAAAATTGCAAAAAATGGAAAAGGCCCAGGCAGAATTAACACAGAGCTGCTTAAATATGGAGGTCGAAAAGTTATAAATCTATTAACTCGACTGTTCAACAAATTATGTGATGGCGAAGAAATACAAGATGAGATGACAATCGGATACACTGCATCAATTTTCAAGAAAGGTGACAGAAGAAGATGCTCCAACTATAGAGGAATCTGTGTTATGGGTTCTATTGCTAAACTATTTGGAAAAGTGATAAAATCAAAACTGGAACAAGAGATTGTTATTTCTGAGGAACAGTGTGGCTTTTTGACTGGATGCTCATGTATAGACAATTTATTTACTGTTAAGCAAATTCTGGAAAAATGTCAGGCTACAAACCAAGATGTAGGTATGCTGTTCATAGACTTAGAGAAAGCGTATGATAATGTGCCAAGAAATCTTCTGTGGAAAGCTATGGAAAAAATGTCAACAAGCCAGCCATTAATTGAAATAATTAGAAGAAATGACAAGAACAATACGTGCTGTATAAAAATTGGTTCAAAAATATCAAGAAAATTTAAGACTTACAAAGGACTACTTCAAGGATGCTATTTGTCACCTACTTTGTTTAAGCTGTTCCTGGAAGTTGCTCTAAGACCATGGTCACAGAAGTGCAGTCAAATGGGTGTTCCCCTTGGTAAAAATAAGTACCTTTACAATCTATTGTTTGCAGATGACCAAGTTGTGGTAGCACAGCATGATGATGATGTAAACTACATGGGCAGAAAGTTACTAGAAGAATATAAAAGATGGGGACTGACAGTTAATTTTAATAAGACAGATTGATTATTTGGTTTTTAGGAGCATTAGCAACTAAGGCCATATTGCTCCGGGAATATGCGGTGGTCATTCCCTTGACCTTTCCGCATCCTCCGTATTTGGTAGTGACGGGCTCGAACCCCGGTCTAATCAAGATTTAATAAGACAGAGTACATGAATCGAAGTGAGGAGGTTCTGGATTTAGATGGAATACAGGTGAAAACTGTACAGCAATTTAAATACCTGGGTACAATTATTCAGGCTGATGGATCTGCGCAGGAAATTGAGAGAAGACTGGGTGAAGGTAGAAAGGTCATAGGAATGCTTAATTCTGTGCTATGGAATAAAAATATTATTAACAAAACTAAACATCAAATATATAATGCAATATTACAAAGTGTTTTATTATATGGATACGAGACTTGAACCTTAACTGAAAGACAAAAAAAATAAACTACTGGCTGTTGAGATGGAGTTTTGGCGAATATTGGCAAGAAAGTCTAGGACTGGAAAAGTTAGAAATCAGGTGATAAGGGATACAATGAATGCCCAAAAAACCATCATTAATAAAACAGAGGAGAAAAGATTGGAGTGGTTTGGCCATGTGAAGAGAATGGAGGATGACAGATTGCTCAGAGGAGCAATGGAATGGATGTCATGGAGAAGGAAAAAGAAGGGAAGACTAAGAAGGACGTGGATGGGTGTGAAGAGCAGCCACGAATAGAAGAGGACTGGTGGGTGGAGATTGGGAAGATAGAAGAAAATGGAAAAAAAGAATAAAGGAATGACTTTTCGATATTAGGTTGAGGAGAACCGTTGTAATAATGGAATAAATCCGAAGGAGAAGAAAATCATTTCAGGCTTTAGTGCAGGCAGAAAATGAAACTGAAAGTTTGGATACAAGACAATTGTGATATGCAACATTCTTATCTTGCCTTAGCACATTTAGTGAAAAACAAAATGTTCAGGTAATGGACAAGATTTCAGATTGGAAAACTGAACAAAGGATTTCATTCTTACAAGAATAATGTCACTGATATGATCTGAGAAAACAATAGGTTCAGAAAATTTCAAATAGTAATCCAACCAAGACAAAAAGAGGAAGAGAAACCGGGAAGAATCACCCAATTTAACATATTTGTAATTCCAAATAACACAAGGCTGAGAACAGGCACAAGAGTCTACTGGAAAAGAAACCATCAAAATGTAATAATCTGAGGTATCTAGAGGACTATTAAAATTGTAATTTGAATGGTGAAAGTAAGATCAAGTGTTGAAAGTGTGGTTAGGATTATCTGATATTCCAATTGGTAAAAGAACACATTGTGTAGAGTCATTAGTAATGTAATCGCAAAAGTCTCATCTCAATCTGCTAGAGTAGTGAAAATTAAATTCAACAAGCAAAATTACCCCACTGTGAGGAAAGTTATTTTGGAAAAAGTAGAGTTTCAAAGCAAGGAAGTCAAAAAGTTCTGAGTGATTTTGGAGTGTAGTTTGGAAAATGGCAGATTAAACAAATACATTTGATAAAATGAGGTAGGGAGAGATCAAAAAAGAGGAGATTCCACATTAAGAAGTCTTTGACAAGGAATATCACAGCAGATCCTGCACAAGTAGCATCTCTCATGTGAGAGGAATGACACTATAAAAACATTATGGGAATCTTGTTGTCTCAAAACTTTACTAGACATGTTGGACAGACAACTTAAAGTGAGAGAAATGATAGAGAAAACAATTAGAACTGGGACAAGTGGGTATTTGAAGTAACTGATAACTGAGATTCTATCAGAAAAAGTTAGGTGGGGCTGGGCAAAGTGTAAGTGGAAATGATGTGAGCTACACAGCATTAAGTAAAAAAAAAAAACACTAACTACCTCATCAGCATATCCCTTCTGAAAATAATTTGTTGAATTCTGAAAGCTGTTTGTTCATTGTTTATGTCCCTTTATGTATCATTTGAGCAAGAGCTAGATGCCATCTGCATTTCATTTATTCAATCCATTTAATGCCTTAAACATTTCAATCAGGTGTCCACACACATGTCTAATTTCCAAACAGTGTAATTTGCAGAACTGAAGTCTTATGGTACTCTTACCACAAGACTTCAGTTTTTGTGTCACTGACTTAACTTGTTGCTCTTCTCTTCACCTGTTCCAACTGATTTATATCCTTCCCGAAATGTAGCTTCTAGGACTGTATGCAGTACTTGAGATGCAGCCTAACCACTGCCTTATATGATTGGACTATTACTTCCTTGTCCCTGCTGGCAAAATTCCTATATATCAGACTCCATAAGCAGTCCTAGCAGCTACGCTACAAAATTCAAAATACTTTGTCAGACTCCACAACTAACCACAATTACCTTGAGTATGATTAACCAACCAACTGGCATGTTATTCTGAGATTACTACCTTCCATATGCGACACCTTTCATTTTTCAATGTTAAACCTCAATCCACTTCTCAGCCCATCTGGCTAATTTTTCTAGTTGGTCTGGTTTCAACATAATACCCTGATTTCTGTCATTATCCACCCTGCCAACCTTCATATTATCTGAAACATGGACGTTAAACTTGATGTGTCTTCATTAATATTATTTATAAATACTGAAAACAGACTAATAACATTAGTCCACAAAGTGCAATGTCCATTAATAACCACTCTACTTTCTGACACTCAACCAGCCTTTTATCCATAGCATGTTGTAGAGACTGGCATTAAGTATTCTGAATTCTGACATGAAGAATTCTGGAGTTAAGGCAGACAGTGAAGAGATTGACAGGCTCCATTTTAATTCCTTTGGGGGCATGAACTGTGTTCTTCAAGATCTCAAACACCCATCAAAATTATGAGTTTGCACAATTGCAAAATATCCCAGATAGGGCCAAGCTCTCAAATCTTTCATGACTCACAACACCAGGCAAACAGGCATATGTGACCCAGCCCGACACAGCCATCACACCAACAGCCAAGAAACTGCCACTTCTCATATCTCCAAAATCTCATTTTGGAACCTAATTTTCTTTAATTTCATATCTCATCACAGACTAAAAGATTAACAGTAGCCGCTGGCAGAAGTGAAAGTGATACTCGCTCTGGTTCTACTGGAATGAGCAGTAGCCTGGAAAACAAGATGCAGGGGATTTCAGACACTGCTGGTAGTCATTGCGGTACAAGTAAACACATGGGCTGTGTTAGTGTAGCTAAGAATAGGAACAGGTGCATGTATAAGTGTGTGTACACCAATGCTAGGAGTTTGGTAAATAAATTTGATGAATTTGAGGTGTTGGTCAAAACATCAAAGGCAGATATTGTTCGGATATCAGAGACGTGGTGTCACATAGATATAAAGAATGCAGAAATGGAATTTGGGGAGTACAATGTAAACAGGAAGGATAGACAGGATAGCAAGGGAGGAGGGGCTATGCTATTAGTTAAGAAACACAAAATTCAAGGAAGTACAGCCAGTCGACATGGCTGGACAGTGCAGTGTTGAGTCAGTTTGGTGTGACATAAGCACTGGAAAATCAAAACTGAGAGTAGGAGTGTGTTATAGGCCTAATGACTCTGATGAGTATAATAAATAACTGTACAGGGAAATAGAGTGGGCCAGTAAATCAGAGGGTCTTATAATGAGGGATTTTAATTTCCCAGATATTGACTGGAATTTGTGGGTAGGTCACTCACACACACTAGCAAGGCTTCTGTGGATTTATTGGATGTTCTACAGCAGCATGCTCGGGAGTAATACTCTTGATCTTATTATCAGTAATGATTCTTCATCCATTTAGAATCTGCAGATAAAGGAACTACTAGATGGCAGTGATCACAGTGTGTGGAAGTGGGATTTACTCTAATAGGTAACTACCATCAGAGGTAAAGGGAAGGGTTTTTGCTAGGGGTAACTACCACCAGAGGTAAAGGGAAGGATTTTTGCTTTCGTAAAGGCAACTACGGAGGTATGAGACAGTATTTAAATTCTATATGATGGGACCAACTGATGATGTTACCAACAGCAAATTCAAAATGGGAAGCATTCAAAGAATTAATCTTGGAAGCCACTATGCTTTTCATACCAACTAAGAAATATTGTTCAAGGTCTATGCCTAAATGGATGTCAGATGAACTAATGAGACATGTGGCAGAAAAGAAAAATGAATGGGATACATATAAATTAATGGGTGACACGGAAGCCTATGATAGATATAAGATGGTCTGTAACCAAGTCACAAAGGAGTACAGGCAGGCAAAGGCAGATTAAGAGAAATCTTTGGCAAAGGATGCAAAGAAAAACAGCAAAGAGTTCTTTACTTATGTAAACTCTAAAAGGAAGGGGATGAATCAGATTGGTCCACTGGACATAGATGGTTCAACTGTTGATGATCCTGCTCAGGTAGCTAACAAACTAAATGAGTATTTTGCATTTACATTCACACAAGGAGTTATTCAGGGAGGGAATGCGGGAGGTGAATTAAACTCTGGCAATGAGCTAGATGATTTTGTAATAACTGAGCAAAGTGGAGGAGAAATTGTTGAAGATAAACATAAGAAAGGCAACTGGGGTGGATGGGATCTATCCAGTTATATTAAATGAGGCAGCAAAGGAGGTGCCTCCGTAGCCAGGTGGGCAGGAGCAGTAGTGCATAGCACACGCTTCTTGATTAGACCGGGGTTTGAGCCCGTGAGCCACCAAATACGGAGGATGCGGAAAGGTCAGGGAATGACCACTGCATATCCTTGGAGCAATATGGCCTTAGTTGCTAAAGCTCCTAAAAACCAAATAACAGCAGCAAAGGAAGTAAGCAAACCCTTAGCCATAATTATGAGAGCTTCCTTGGACTCATAATTATGGCTAAGGGTAATTAAAAAATTATAATTAAAACCCATGGACTGGAGGTGTGCAAATGTGACCCCAAATCACAAAGGAGGATCAAAGGGTGACAAAAGTAATTACAGATCAGTTAAACTTCTGTTCCAGGGTAATTAATGGAGTCACTGGTTAAAGAAGCACTGCAGAATAATCTAGACAAGACTTCAGTTATAGCTCGGACACAGCATGGTTTTGTTAAGGGGAAATCTTGTTTGACTAATCTGATTGGATATTATGATGTGGACACAAAGGAACTGGATGCAGCATATCACTGATATCATATATTTGGATTTTTTTTTTTTTTTTTTGATTTGGTAGTTGTTGGCGCATCGGCTTCAGTGGCCATATTGCACCTCCCAAGGTTTTTGCAGTACTTTGATCCAAGCCCGAGGCGGGAATCGAACCCGCGACCTTTGGGTTGCCGGGCAGGTACTTTACCCACTCGGCTAGCCCGGTCGGCACATATATTTGGATCTTAGAAAGGCTTTTGTTACTTTTTGCACATGGAAGAGTGCTGCACAAATTGGAGCAGTGTGGCATTGGAGGCAAATTGCTGCTATGGATAAAGGGATGGTAGAGTGGGAGAAGACAGAGAGCGGTAATAAACGGACACTGCTATTTGTGGACTAATGTTATTAGTGGAGTCCCTTAGGGTTCAGTGTTGGGTCCATTGTTGTTTTCTGTATTTATTAATGATATTGATGATGGTATATTAGGCTTAATGTCTAAGTTTGTAGACGATACGAAGGTTGGCAGGGTTATTAATGACACTAATGACAGTACTCTGCTGCAACAGGATCTAGAAAAGTTGAGCAGATGGGCTGAGAGGTGGCAACTGAACTTTAACATTGACAAATGTAAAGTACTATATATGGGAAGCAGTAACCCCAGAGTAACGTATCAACTGTGTGGTACTACACTGACAGTGGTAGAGAATGAAATGCACCTGGGGTAATTGTGCAGGCAGATATGAAGTTTTCTGAGAAGTCCAGATGGTCTGCAAGAATAGCTCATGGTGTCTTGTCAATGATATACAGGAATTTTTCTAGCAGGAATAAGGAGGTGATTATCCCTTGTATAAGGCAATGGTCAGGCCATACATTGAGTACTGTATACAGGTCTGGAAGCCTCATTTTAGGAGCTGCTGGAGCAAGTGCAGAGAAGGGCAACAAGATTAGTGAATGGAACAAAGGGTTGCTCTTACGAAGAAAGGCTAAGTTTTGCAAATTACAGTGTCTGGAGACTAGGCACCTATGAGGTGATCTGATTGAGGTGTATAAAGCTTTGAATGGTTTGAGCATGCTCAATGCTGATGGGATTCTTCCTCTTGCTCAGAATGCAGTGGGCATAAATTCAAATTGAGGAAAGACAGTTGTAGGATAGATCTGCAGAAATTTGCCTTTAGCCAGCAGGCGGTTGATTGCTGAAACAAACTTACATCTGTCGTTTTAGAAGTTGATAGCTTAATAGATTCAAGGCAGAACTAGACAAACATTTGGAGTGAGTGGATGGGTGAAATGAGGTTTTTTTTGGTTGATGCTGTATAAGCTTGCTTTCTTGCATCATATGTCTTTACTAATGCTAATGCTTTGTAATAAGTGCAAATGATCTATCTCTAAAATAATCTCTCAAAATTTCATAAAATTGTTTTGTACATCCGATGTGTCTGTCTATCCCATGATAGCTGATCAAATAACCCATTAAAATCAATAAATATATCTAGGACACATTTTTCCAGTCTCGTATTTCGCACCATCTGCTGTATCACGCTATCAGTTGACCTACCCCTCCTGAAGCCAAATCGCTGGGGGCTACTAAGTCCCTTTTGCACATAACATTTCTCAAATTTCAATATTACAAGCCTTCCAAAGCCTTTACTCAAGACCAGCAGCAAAGATATCAATCTATAAGAATAGCAGTCAGTAGAATCCTTAACAAGGCTGTTCAAAAAAAAAAAAATTTCTCATACACTTCCTTCCACTGTGCTGGAAAAACACCTTCCCTTAAACAACCATTATACAAATCAAGGAGAACATCCCCATGATTCTCTCCAAACTTTATAACTTCTGGCAAAATTTGATTGTTGCCTAATAATGCCTTTCCTCCTTAGTCATTTTTAAGGTATAGTGCAATTCAACCATCATAAAATCTTCCTCTTGTCCATCCTATATATAATTTCTATTTTAAACTCTAATATCCATTTGTGACTGTATATCCATCTCTGCACAATCCTCAGGAATCAAAGAGTACCTCCACCATATAGGTCTTCCATCCAGTCATGCCAAGAACTCTACCTTTCTTAATTGTATGGTATACCTTCTCAACTTTCAACTTCTCTGCAATAATTTTATATGGAAGTTTTATAATGAGCAACCATCAGGTAATGTGAAAAGCAATGCCAAGGAGAAGGAGGAAAAGTAGTAACGTGCCACTGTAGAAGTTGACAGCCATGCAATAGGTTTATTCAACACACATTAACTGTTTCTTTCATTAAAATGTAAGGGTAAATAAGATTAAGACTGTGAAAGGACTAATTCAATACCCACATTAGAAAATAACATTTGTCAAATTGTTCCAGTGACGTAAACAATATATTGGAATCATAGAACCATGTTGGCAATTATATTCTTAGAAATGGTTTATCATGGCACAGTTCATAAAACTCATATTAAAATGAAACTTAATGATACTAGGCATAATATTTTAAGAGTTTAAAATTATCTATATAATATCGGTGTAGATACACCATAGACAACTCTTAAAGAAAAAACTTTGATAGCAGTGAAAAGGGCATCATTTCATCTGTATCTCATATTGTGCTCATCCTTCTCAATGAGTTACCGCGTATTGCACTACCTCGAATAAGTAACGCTTCACTAATAGCATTAGCATTAGTTGAGGCATATGATGCAAGAAAGCAAGCTTATAGAGCATCAGCCAAAAAAAAAAAAAAAAAAAAAAACCCTTTCTATGTTCCATCGGGGTCACTAGTTCAGCCTTAAATTTATTTAAGCTATCAGCTTCCAAAACAACAGATGGAAGTCTGTTCTAGTTCTGCACATCTATTCTACAACTGTCTTTCCTCAATTTGAATCTATCTATGACCCCTCAGGTTCTTAATCTCAGCAAGTGATAGTATGGTGCCTCCATAGCCAGGTGGGCAGGAGCAGCAGTGCGTAACACATGCTTCTTGATTATACCGGGGTTCGAGCCTGTGACCACCAAATATGGAGGATGCAGAAAGGTCAGGGAATGACCACCGCATATCCCTAGAGCAATATGGCCTTAGTTGCTAATGCTCCTAAAAACCAAATAACTAAAAACCAAATAACAAATAACAATAACAAGTGGATAATAACAAGTATCAAATAACAAACAACAATAACAAGTATCCCATCAGGTTTGAGCCTGCTCAAACCATTCAAAGCCTTGTACACCTCAATCAGATCATCTCGCAGGTGCCTAGTCTCCAGATGCTGCAACTGACAGAATTTAAGCCTCTCCTGGTAAGAGAACCCCTTTGTTCCCCTTGCCAATCTTGTTGCCCTTCTCTGTACCTAGCAACTCTACATCCTTAATAAAATGAGGCCTCCAGACCTGTACACAGTACTCAAGGTGTGGCTTGACCATTGCCTTATATAAAGAGAAAGGTATAATTACCTCCTTGTCTCTGCTAGCAAAATTTCTATATATCATTGACAAAACTCTATGACCTGCTCAGGCAGCCCGTGTGCACTGCTCAGAGAACTTCATATCCGACTGCACAATTACCCTCAGGTCTTTTTCATTCTCCACATCCCTGAGTGTAGTGTAGTGTAGTACTATGCAGTTGATACATTTCTCTTGGGTTACTGCTACCCATATGCAGTACTTTGCATTTGTCAATATTAAACATGAGTTGCCACTTCTCATCCTATCTACCTAACTTTTCTAGATCCTGTTGCAGTAGCATACTGTCTTTACTGCCATTAATAACCCTGCCAACCTTTGTATCATCTGCAAACTTGGACATTAAGCCTGATATACCTTCATCGATATCATACAGAAGACTATCGTTACTTATTCTTAGTGGGCACCACCGAGATACAGATGAAACGATGCCCTTTACACTGCTATTGTAATTTTTTTCTTTAAGAGTTGTCTATGGTGCACTACAGAGATATTATATAGATAAAACTCATATATTTAAGATGTCTTCCGGAATGAAAAGGCATGTGACATCTACCAATATATAGCAGACTGTGATATCTTCCAGATACAAAGTGCTTCTCTTTAATATTTTAAAATAAAGAGAAATGTTTTTCCAGTATATTCTATAGCAGTAAGAATTCTTATTTGAACAATGTGGAGTTAGAATATACTTCTTCAATTTGTGATCATACTGATAACAAATCGAAGAAATGTACACTTCCAAATTCTAATTATTTAAGAAGCCAGTAATCGTATTTCATTTGCACACTGACTTCAATGAACATTTAAAACATAAGTTATAAATGTAAAAACATATTTGAAGGATGCTGTAATACAGGATATGTAAATATACCATCTAAATTACAAGACATTAAATTCATGTCCTTGCTTACTGTAAAGCACCTGAATTTTTATATTATTATTTTTAAAAAATTAATTCTAACTCTGGAGCATGCATATAGGTCCAGAGGACTTTGCATTTTGTTTTATGGGAAAAAATCTGCTACAAATTTTCCAGTCTGCACATTTATAATAGTGTAGAGATTCAAATATGAGTTTGGACATGTTGTAAAATCCTCAAATCACACTAACCAAAGCACCATAACCAGCAAGAACATACTCGCACCATTACTTGGGGGAAAGGGGGAGCTGCAATAAAACCTAAACATTTTCAATGACATCATAAAGGCAGTCCACAACTAAGATCCAGGGAATCCATGTAAATCATGTACAAAACAAAAAATTCTGACACATTCAAAAATTAATGATATCTTCAAATAAAATTATAGCTAAATTTTCTTTCAGGGGGATAAAGAAGACAAGTTTAAACAACTTTAATTAAAACATAAATGTAATTCAATACTGACTGAAGATATGAATGGCAAGAGAGTAAATAAAGATGAAACAATGAAACGGTTAAGAAACTTTCTTTAAACAGGATGTTAACAATTTAAAAAATATATACACAAAGTTTCACTGTACATCATAACTAGTGGCCATCAAAACTGATTATCAACCATTACTGGCCTGACAATATTATTATTATTATTAGCTGTATGGTACAAGGAAGCCAGAAGCTTATGCTGCAGCAACCAAAAAAAAAATTCCCGAGTTACCCTGAGAGAGAGAGAGAGAGAGAGACCAACTCATAAGGTGCATCTTATCACATCCTATATTTATACAAAAATGGAAAAAGAAAAATATTTCCTGCAGCTCACCCTGATTAGTTTATCTAAAACAGTGCTTTTTATTTTATAAATGGCAAAAAATGGTTGAGGTCTGCTTTTGTGTATATTTCATAACCTTAATTCTGAAATTTCCCTCTCCTATTAAAAGATTTTTTTTTAACAAGGAAAAATTACAAATCTTTTAAATAATAAAATAAATATTTATTATATAACTGTGATTACAAATTCCTTCTCACAATGGTCAAACAAAGCCAGAATGAATAATTATGAATGTTTCAAACATATATCATGAATGTGAAAAGGTTAAAAACGGAATTAACACAACAGGAAGAAATCCATTGGTAAAATAAACATTAGCTTTGCTAGTGTCGTACTTTGCATTTATCCTTGGCGAGAAAAACAATTTTCACTCTTTCATCAGATTAAAAAGCATGATGCAAAATATGAATACACTGCATGCTTTGTTGTACCTTCCTAAGTATTTCCAAATGTTTCTTTCAAATTCAAGGCAGTGTAGTGTAGTTTAAAAAAAAAAATCATTGACATACATATTTTATAAACATAAATATGTTGACGTCTAAGAAACATGTCCAGGAAGGCTCACTGCCAGCACAGCACAAAACACTTAGCTGAAGAGTTTATATTCACTCCTTTACTTCAAAGCAAAAAAAAAAAAAAAAATATGACTACTTTAATACTTTCTCCCAAGCACTTGAACTATTTTATAACAGATCCTCAGGTTTAATTCAGCATTACATTATAACTATGCACTTCCACAGCGCTCTTCTTAAAAATAAACAAAAGCAACCAAAGTTATTGTGATACCAAGATAGAATGATCATACGGGGGGGGGGGCATCCAAACTGTTCTACACTGATACCTATCCAGTGAGATCCGTTACGTTTTGAAATCTACTGACTTCATCTGAGGTGTAATGTAAAACTCATCCATCCACCCTCAATTTTATGATGGGTTCTCCTCTTCCCACCATGGTGGGTGGAGGAGGGAAGCATATAAGCTGTAAGATTTTAACACATTATTACTTATAAAAACTCTTAATACTGAAACTTTTTTTTATATATATACATATATATAAGTTGACACAAATTCCATGTTTCAAGCATATTAGCTGATGGGAATGAAACAACAACAATCTAGTCCATGTTTATTTAAGAGTTACACTCAAGTAAAAGAAAAGTTACTTACTTTTTCTTTTCTTTAAAAATAAATTATAAAATTTTCGCTGTCGGATACATTCGTTCAAAATTGAATCACGGGGAGCAAAGCGCGGAACGGACCTCTAGCCTTACTTCTGATAAACGTGATAAACGCACAAAGATTTGCACTAAAAAAAAATAAATAAATAAAATAAAAATAATAAAAAGAAATGTGCGGAATTTTCTTTACATGCAATGACGTCAGGAAGTTGCGTACAAGCGCCATCTAACATTGCAATCTATATAAAGTGTAATTAATAATCATCAACATACATGGAAATTTTAAGGAGTATAATTTTTCAAACAAAAATACAACAAAATGGGTTCTTTTTAATTTATATGTGTCTCTTGTGTGATTACTACACTGCTCGACAAAATTAATGGAATACGTAGAAAATGTCGTGTAACTCGTGCAGCTTGCGATGAAGCGGGGGGGGGGCAAATTGTTATGATGGTGCGCCATACAATAACGATGAAGTGAGAGAGCGAGAAACTTCTGAGAGGTGTAAGGGACATTTATAGTGGTCTCATAAGAATTACTAAAATTGTCACATTACAGAATTCGATACAAAATGCTCGGAAATGCTCTAAACAGGCATCACAGCGGTGAACCATGCTCGATTTAAGAGCGTTTATAAGATTGATTCTGTGGCAACAAATTCCATTCTTACATCAGCAGAGACCTTAACTCACCAAGTAACCGAAGAGTTGGATGTTGGTGTGCAATACGACGCCCAACACGTTCTATCGGATTTAAGTCTGTGATGCGTTGTCCTGCATGAAAAGAAAATCTGGGTCAACGACCCCTAAAAAGGCGCACATGCGGTTCTCGGATCTGTTTTCGGTGCCTATTTAAACAGGAGTGCAGCTTTTGATCATTGAATAGGCGTGCAGCTATTGATCATTATTGCACCCCACACGAGGACACAGCCTCCACCTTAAGTGACCCTTTCTTCGATATTGGAGGGATGGTATCATATTTCTATTGTCTTCAGCAGGGCCGTTTTAAGAACTCTCGGGCACCCCGGGGAATTTCCAAATGTGGCCCCCATTGTTTAAATTGATTTAATATTTTTTCTGGGTCTCTCTTAGTCGCATTCCTAACCCTAAGTGAGGGCCCCTGGCGTCCGCCGGCTGCGTCCATTCGTTAAAACTGCCCAGGTCTTCAGATGAAATAATGTTTAGAATCTGTTTGTAGGGTAAAACAGGACTCGTCAGAGAATAGAACTGTATCCCATTTGTCAGAGCTCCAAATCGCATGACACCAGCCCCGATGAGATCTGCAGTTTGGTTTGGGTCAATGGGATTCAAGGTATTCTTGCTTTTTGAGACGGTCTGCAGGGTATTCCCTATGTGCCGCAGTAGCGTCTAAAAAGCAAATATGCCAACGCCGGCATGTGTGAATGAGTGTTGGTGTGTAAAGTTTAAGTGTGTTTCATGTTGAGAGTTGAGTGCCAGCGCCAGTGTCTAATTCTGTGGTAAGCAACAATCTTTCCAGGTGAATCTACAGAACTATATATTCTATTCCAGAATGTGCTGGTTCCACAGGATATACTCTCACCGGGGTATTCGACTGTAAGGGAAATCTATAATACAATATATTCTGTAATAAGACACATGGAGCAGAACCAGAATATGTCTGCGGATGCAAAAATTCATGAGATATTCGAATACTCTCTAAAAGCTCCTTCCTTGCTTTCCAGTGCTAGAAGAACTCCATCTGTGTCAAAGTTCTCAGTTTCTTCTTTTCTATCTGTCAATCGAGTAACTCCTTTGCTGCGTCGAATTTACTCAACTGAACGAGGCTTGAATATGAAACATTTCAAGTATGTACCGCTAAAAATTGTCCAATATCAAGAAGCTATAATTTTAAATTTATTTCGAATTGGAGCTTCCAGGCTATAACTTCTTTCATGTAGCATTTGTACAATAGCAACTGACTTCATTACAGGCAGTTGCTATGTTGTGATACTAATATTGAATTGATTTATTTGTCTACTAACATTGGATTGAATTATTTGTCTACTAACATTGAATTGAATTATTTTTGTCCATTAGTAGTCTCCAACCACTTAATGTGTGTGCGCGTGAGCATGCGTGTGTGTGTAGTAGAGGCATCTGATGCAAGAAAGCAAGCTTAAACATGAGCCAAAAAAAAAAGAAAAATTACATATCCATTTTTTCTAAACGTTTGTCCAGTTCCTCCTTGAATATATTTAAGCTATCAACTTCCATAACGACAAATGGAAGTTTGCTACAGCAACCAACTACAAGCTGGGTAAAAGCAAATTTTCGCACATGAATTCTACAATTGTCTTTCCTCAATTTGAATTTATGCCCCCTCAGGTTCGTAATCTGAGCAAGAAAAAGAGTCCCATCAGAACTCATCCTGCTCAACCCATTCAAGGCCTTATACAACTCCATCAGATCACCTTGCTGTTGCCTAGTCTCCAGACGCTGCAATTTGCAGAACCTAAGCCTGTCTTGGTAAGAGGACCCCTTTGTTCCCCTCATCAATCTTGTAGCTCTTCTCGCTCAAGCAACTCTACATCCTTCCTAAAATGAGGCCTCCAGACCTGTACGCAGTACTCGAGGCGTGGCCTGACCATTGCCTTATACAAAGTGACAATCACCTCCTTTTCCCTACTAGCAAAATTCCTGTATATCATTGATAATACCCCATGACCTGCTCTGGCTGCTTGTCTGCACTGCTCAGAAACCCAGAAAACCTCCAGGTCTTTTTTTCATTTTCTACCACCCTGAGTGTAGTACCGTGTAATTGGTACGTTTCTCTAGGGTTATTTCTACCCATATACATTACTGTACTTTGCATTTGTCACTGTTAAACTTAAGTCGCCAATTCTGAGTCCATCTGCCCAACACTTCTAGATCCTGATTTTTGCTCAAAACATCAAAGGCAGATATTGTTGGGATATCAGAGACGTGGTGTCACACAGATATAAGGGATGCAGAACTGGAATTTGGGGAGTATAACGTCTACAGAAAGGATAGACAGGATAGGAAGGGGGGAGGTGTTATGCTATTAGTTAAGAAACACATAAAAACCAAGGAAGTGAAGCCAGTCGACATCGCTGGACAGTGCAGTGTTGAGTCAGTTTGGTGTGACATAAGCATTGGGAGATCAAAAATTGAGAGTAGGAGTGTGTTATAGGCCTAATGACTCTGATGAGTATAATAAGAAACTGTACAGGGAAATAGAGTGGGCCAGTAAATCAGAGAGTCTTATAATGGGAGATTTTAATTTCCCAGATATTGACTGGAATTTGGGGGCTGGTCACTCACACACTACCAGGGCTTTTGTGGATTTATTGGATGATTGTTTTCTACATCAGCATGTTCGGGAGGCAATTAGAGGGAGTAATACTCTTGATTTGATTATCAGCAGTGATTCTTCATGCATTAAGAATCTGCAGATAAATGAACCAATAGGTGGCAGGGATCACAGTGTGCTGAAGTGGGATTTACTCAAGGAGGTAACTGCCATCAGAGGTAAAGGGAAGGGTTTTTGTTTTCGTAAAGGCGACTACGATGGACTGAGACAGTATTTAAATTCTATACAGTGGGACCAACTGATGATGTTACCAACAGCAAATTCAAAATGGGAAGCATTCAAAGAACTTATCTTGGAAGCTACTAGGCTTTACATACCAACTAAGAAATATTGTTCAAGGTTTAGGCCAAAATGGATGTCAGTTGAACTAATGAGGCATATGGCAGAGTAGAAAAATGCATGGGACACTTACAAATTAACACATGACACAGAAGCCTATGATAGATACAAGTTGATATGCAACCAAGTTACAAAGGAGGTTAGGCAGGCAAAGGCAGATTACGAGAAATCCTTGGCAAGGGATGCAAAGAAAAACAGCAAAGAGTTCTTTACTTATGTAAACTCTAGAAGGAAGGGGATGAATCAGATTGGTCCACTTGATACTGATGGGTCAACTGTTGATGATCCTGCTCAGGTAGCTAACCAACTAAATGAATATTTTGCATCGACATTCACACATGAGGAGTTATTCAGCGAGGGGAATGCCAGAGGTGTATTCAACTCTAGCAGTAAGCTACAGAATCTTGAAATAACTGGGAGTAAAGTGGAGGAGAAATTGTTGAAGATAAGCACAAGAAAGGCACCTGCGGTGGATGGGATCTATCCAGTTATATTAGAGGAGGCAGCAGAGGAAGTAAGTAAACCCTTAGCCATAATTATGAGAGCTTCCTTGGACTCAGGGGAGGTACCCATAGACTGGAAATGTGCAAATGTGACCCCAATTCACAAAGGAGGATCAACGGCTGATACAAGTAATTATAGACCTGTGAGCTTAACTTCTGTTCCAGGAAAATTAATGGAGGCACTGGTTAAAGAAGCACTGCAGGATCATTTAGACAAGACTTCAGTTATAGCTCGGACACAGCATGGTTTTGTTAAGGGGAAGTCTTGCCTGACCAATTTGATTGGATACTATGATGCAGTCACAAAAGAACTGGATGTAGGGAATAGCTTTGATATTATATACTTGGATCTTAGAAAGGCTTTTGATACTGTTGCACATGGACGACTGCTGCACAAATTGGAGCAGTGTGACATTGGAGGCAAATTGCTGCTATGGATAAAGGGGTGGTTGAGGGGGAGAAGACAGAGAGTGGTAATCAATGGACACTGCTCATCGTGGACTAATGTTATTAGCGGAGTCCCTCAGGGCTCAGTGTTGGGTCCATTATTGTTTTCTGTATTTATAAATGATATGGATGAGGGTATATCAAGCTTAATGTCCAAGTTTGCAGACGGTACAAAGGTTGGCAGCGTTGTCAAGGACACTACTGACACTATGCTGCTGCAACAGGATCTGGAAAGGTTGAGCAGAAGGGCTGAGAGGTGGCAAATGAAGTTTAACATTGACAAATGTAAAGTACTACACATGGGAAACAGCAACCCCAGAGCAACGTATCAACTATGTGGTACTACTCTGACAGTGGTAGAGAATGAAAGGGACTTCGGGGTGGTTGTGCAGGCAGATATGAAGTTCTCTGAGCAGTGCAGACGGGCTGCAAGAGTAGCTCATGGAGTATTGTCAATGATATACAGGACTTTTTCCAGCAGGGATAAGGAGGTGATTATTCCCTTGTATAAGGCAATGGTCAGGCCACACCTAGAGTACTGTATACAAGTCTGGAGACCTCATTTCAAGAAGGATGTAGAGCTGCTGGAACGAGTACAGAGAAGGGCAACAAGATTAGTGAATGGAACAAAGGGGTGCTCTTACGAAGAAAGGCTTAAGTTTTGCAAATTACAGTGTCTGGAGACTAGGCACCAGCGAGGTGATCTGATAGAGGTGTATAAAGCCTTGAATGGTTTGAGCATACTCAATGCTGATGGGATTCTTCCTCTAGCTCAGAATAATCACCTGAGAGGGCATAAATTCAAATTGAGGAAGGACAGATGTAGGATAGACATGCGGAAATTTGCCTTTAGCCAGCGGGTGGTTGGTTGGTGGAACAGACTTCCATCCCTTGTAGTGGAGGTTGATAGCCTAAATAACTTTAAGGCTCAGCTGGACAGGTATTTTGAACGAACAGAGGGGTGAAGTGGAAGTGGATTTTTTTTTTTTTTTTTTTTTTTTTGGCTGGTGCTGCATAAGCTTGCTTTCTTGCATCAAATGCCTCTACTAATGCTAATGCTGATGCACACTGCCATTACTGCCATTAACAACCCTGCGAACCGTAATATCATCTGCAAACTTGGATATTAAGCCTGATATACCTTCTTCATATCATTGAGAAATATACAAAACAACAGTGGGCTCAACACCAAACCCTGGGGGACTTCACTAATAGCATTAATCCACGAAGAGCAACGTCCACTGATTACCACTCTCTGTCTTCTCCCATTTAACCACCCTTTAATCCACTGTAACAACTTTCCCTTAATATCATACAGTTACAATTTGTACAGTAGTCTACCATGTGCAACAGTTTCAACAGTATGTGTGTGCGAGCATGTTAAGCGCCAAAGAAACTAAGACTATGAGGCATCATCATATTGTCTGTAAATGGAGTATTGTTTGTAGCGATTTGCATACTTGCTGGACAAAATACCGGCGTATCAGGGAGAAAAAGCCAAGGAACCCTCGCCCAAGCTCAATAATTCAACTTTGTTGTGAATAACCGCCATACAAATTCCTTGCATCAGTGAAGGATTCAAATCCAGATCTTTTCCGCCGCCGAGTGTAAAGAGGGACAGTGATTATATCCTCTTGATACCCAAGAGGGCATTTAGTGAATGTGATAACATGGTACATATTGGAAAGAAGACGGACTTCATTCCACCTTACCTTCACCATCACATCACTAATTCGTGACATCAAGGATGTCTGGGGAGGTGGAACACTAGTGATGATCCACAATTTCTTCTCCGCCGAGGTAAATCTTGATTGCAAAGCAGAAATTACGAAAGAACTACTTTTGGAAATACAAGTGGTTCTGTCGTAGTACTTAATATTTCACTTTTCTTGTATTCTCATAGTAGTACACATTGTCAACTAGAAATCCCAAGTGGGTTTTCTAGTTGATAGCAGATTTCTAGTTTGTGCCCCAAGAAATCAATTGATTCTTAGATGACTTATGACTTAACAAGCTCTGCTCTTCTCTTCTCGGGGCACATCCGTAGCCAGGTGGGAAGGAGCAGCAGTGCGTATCACAGGCTTCTTGATTAGACCGGGATTCGAGTCCGTCACCACCAAATACGGAGGATGCGGAAAGGTCAGGGAATGACCACCGCATATTCCCGGAGCAATATGGCCTTAGTTGCTAATGCTCCTAAAAACCAAATAACAAACAAACAATCTTCTCTTCTCTTCTTCTCTTCCTTCGTGATGAAAGCTGTTAGATATCTTCCAAAGCAGCACGTTTTATTCGCGTTGAAGACTTGTTTAGCTGAATAATTAAGTCGTTGAATAATTTTTGGCCAATCGCTGAGACCAAACTCCTCGCAGGCTGGAGAACAATGCTCACTGACTCACAACCAAATGAATTAGCATTTAATAATGCAAAGGTACCGGACTTTTATTGCATCATCTAAAAGAGTAATTGTCGATACATGTCCATGTCCATACACACTCTTATCGTACTCTTTCCACTGCCATTAAGTAGCGATCCAGCTTAAAAAAAAGTAGTTCATCCAGTAGTTAAAAAACACGCTAACTAATCCTAAACTTTCTGTGGGTGAAAACTGTTAGTTTCTCCAATAATTTGTGTTCATGTCCCCAAGTTTTTTGTCTAATTTAAATGAGAATTTCACCACTGTTAAATCTGCTTCCCTCTCCTCATTGCCTTACACAGTTGAATTAGATTCTCCTTCATTATTGTCTGTACCTATACATTTGTAGTCTCTCCTCATACAGATGTCCCTTTGTCATTTCCAACAGAAGAAACCGTCTATCTTTAAACACTCGAAGAAGCTTAATGTCTTGCATCAAATGTGATCTCGCCAATTCTTAAGCTTTCATGTATAGCACAGTAGATATTAAACACCATCCTTCCCCTCCCCATACCGAGTGGAAAAGGCTTGGGTTCAAATCCGTCAATGATGCGAGGGATGCTTTTTCAGAACTTGGTTGAGTTAGTTGCTCTCAGGCAAGGGTTGTTGCATGGTGTTATCTCCACAAGAGTAGCTTTTCATCCACCAAAGAAAACTAGCCATAGAATATATAATTTACGAACACAGTATACTGACGACCCAAGGCTTTGATACATACCATACGGACCAACAGTGACTGACCACTTATTTCATAATTTAAATTTATCGAAATAGCGCTTACCTGTGGCAAATTCTACCTGATTTTTTTTCTACTGTCGCAAATATTCTTAGCCTTTTATGTTTTATCAAGACAGACTAGGTTAAGTTCACATCTGCATTCTGTAATAGGTCTGTATTCCATGTTTACATGCAATATCGACTACTTTTTTTTCCGCGTTTCAAAACAAGCAATAATTTTAAATTCCTCATTTTAAATCTCTCTCTCTCTCTCTCTCTTTTCATTATCTGTTTTAGAAAAGTTTTGGTTTTAATTCTTGTCTTCATCGGTTGTTGAAAGAAATCTTTTATTTTATGTAACAGTCCTATATGCAGATCAGGGCCATACGCTATCCAGGCTATTTTCGGGTGGAAAAGGCGCGGGTTCGAATCTCGTCAATGACGCGAGGAATTTTTACGGGCTTTTTTTCACAACGTAGCTGAGTTAGTCGGTCTCAGTCGAGAGTAGCATGATTTTCGCTACCGGAAGCTTGGTTTTTTTTGCGTCTAGCAAACAGATAAATCGACCATTGAATACACGCAATTTACAAACACAATATACTGACGCCTCACAGCTTTAGTTGCTTTGAAGCTTAACACATACACACGCACGTATGTGTGCTGAGGATGGTTCTAGGACTTCAAACCTCCGTGTCCACTTCACCTGGAAAAGGCTCGGGTTCGAGACGAGTTTTTCGTCCAGCAAAACAGGTATACAACCGGAGAATACAACAAGCGTTTGAGTTTTTTTTTTTTTTTTTTTTAAGACCGCCTCCTGCGTTATTTTTCATTAATTTCAAATGTTTGGTTAAGTGGTGCATATTGTCCCTTTCCCACCCCTGAATACGCCCCTGCATATGGGTAGATGAGGTTGGGTTGTTCTCAAGTAACCTCCTAATGACAATGACACTCCACTGCACCCCTTAAGTCAACAGTGAACAAGACTTGACAGCCGAAATTAATACGTCACGACCAGCGTTCCTTTTAAGAGGTCAACCCCATCATTTTAACAGGCAGAATTCCTGTTAAAATGATGGGGTTATATAATAAAAATGGATCCAGATTATTAGTATCATTTTTTTTTGGTGGTTTTCTATGGATGGAGAGATTTTCCATAGATGGATGGATGGTGGTTTTCCATAGATGGATGGTGGACTCTCGTCCACCATCCATCTATGGAAAACCACCACAAGAGAAGGGCAAAACCATTCAGCCCCACCAACTGGGAGTGCTTCCTGTGCAAGTGACCACCCAGGAAGGAAGAAGACGCCAACACATGAAGTGGAGCATCAAAATGAATACGCTCATCATGCGAGCATACTATGAAATAACCAGGATAGAGTAACAGAAATAAGCATTTCCGATATGACAATGTACAGGTCGCGAATACATAGGAAGTGGTTGGAACGATTCCCAGATATTCAGGTCACCGAACAGCGATTAGCGGACCAAAGAAAGACCATCGTCACGAAGCCTAATAGCTCCTGCCATCTTGGAAAAAATCGAGCAGGATGTGAGCGATCAACTACAAAGAACAAAGAATATTGTCAATATGGAACCAGAGGAGGAAGAGCAAGAAGAAATACAACCCAGAGTAGCCGAAGTGGAAAGAGACGAAGTCATGATATCCAGAATAGAAGACGAGTGGAAGGAGGCCCTAACAGAATTCGAAGGAATAGACCCCACAAGAACCCACGTGATACCTAAGCAGAGGCCAAATAAAATCCTGTGGAGAGTAATAGACCACCTCAATCGGCAAATAATACCACATTACCTTGACAACAATGGTGCAACGCCGGAGGCTATCCACACAGCCGTATACTGTGCTGCCATAGCAGCCACTAGGATTAATGGAAAAGTAACGAGAGACCAGCAGCAGAAGAACCAAAAACAGAAGGAAGCGGCAGCTTGGGAAAGAAGACTTCAGCAGAAGATAGAAGAATTAAGAGTCAAGATAGGTCAGTTGACCCAGTACCAACAGGGTAATAAAAGTAAGAAATTGACTGGAAATGTGAAGAGCATCCTCAAGAGAGACAGTGCCCACAACAAACATGAGATCAGAAATCAGAGAATAGGAGAATAAAATCCTTGGACATACTGAAGCAAAACCTCCTCGCACTCAGCGAGAGAATACACCGATACAAAGAGAGCTACAGAGAAAAATAAACAACCGAATCTTCCATGAGGACCAAAAAGCCTTCTACAGGAAACTGGGCGAAGATTAGAAAGCAGAAAACGGACCACCCGAGAAGAAGACGAACGAGGAGTTCTGGGGAAATATCTAGAGCAGTGATGTAAGACATAACAGCCGAGCCCCCTGGATAGAAGTAGAACGGAAGAAAACCAAGGACGTACAAGAGATGAGAGAGTGGGAGATTCGAGAAGCAGAAGTAAAACAGTCGATCAGGAACACCCACAACTGGCGAACCCCAGGAATTCAAAACATCCACAACTACTGGTACGAGAAGCTCACTTGCACATACAGGCACCTAGCAGAGCAGTTCACTCGAATGATAATGCACCCGGAGACAATCCCGATATTTCTCACTCAAGGAGTCACATATCTGAAGCCTAAAGACGAAGATAAAAGAAACCCTGCAAAATACAGGCCGATCACCTGCCTCCAACAATGTACAAGATTCTAACCAGCTGCATAACCAATAAGATATCAGACCACTTAGAGAGTCAGAGCATAATGGCCGAACAGCAGAAAGGATGCAAGCGGAGGAGCAAAGGATGCAAGGAGCAATTAACCATAGATGCCGCAGTTATGGAGCAAGCCTACAAGGAGCACAGTAACCTATACAGGGTCTACATCGATTACCACAAGGCCTTCGACTCCGTACTTTTTTTTCATAGCTGGCTAATACAGACCGTGAAGATCTACAAGGTCAATCCGATAGTGACAAACTTCCTAGGAGCAACAATGGCGAAATGGAATACCATTATTAAGGTCGAGAACATCGCAACCAGACCAATCCCCGTCAGGAGAGGAATCTTTCATGGAGATGCTCTGAGCCCACTGTGGTTCTGTCTTGCACTCAACCGCTATCCACCATGCTTAACGGCAGCAAGTATGGAAATAACCTCAAAGAAGGAAAAAAGGAACTGTACACCCTCACCCACCTGATGTACATCAATGCCATCAAGTTCTACGTAGCAACCGAGAAGCAACTCCAGCAACTACTCCGGATCACCGAAGAATTCAGCAAGGATATCAATATGGAATTTGGTCTAGACAAATGCAAGACCCACGCACTGCACCAGGGAAAATTAGTCGGCCTAAACTACCACCTTCTGACTGGTAAAGAGATCGAAGCTATGGCAGAAGGAGAGACCTACAAATACCTAGGGATGATGCAGGCTCGGCAGTTAGAGCACAAGAAAATCAAGAAGTGCCTGACCAAAAAATATCATCAGAGACCCAGAAGTCTGCTGAAAGCAAAACTGAACGGAGGGAACACAGTTAAAGCCATAAACACCTATGCAGCTCCATTACTAACATACTCCTTTGGGGTCATAGATTGGACTAACACCGAGCTAGAGGATATCATGCGAAGGACAAGGAGTCTGATGGCCAACACCACCCGAAGTCAGCAGTGGAGAGACGAACAATAGCTCGGAAAAAGGGAGGTAGGGCCATGATAGACCTGATAGAGCAACAGAAAACAGCGATAGTTAACCTGAAGGATTACTTTGAGAACCAGGCCATAAGGAAGATAGATAAGTGGTATTCCACACTCAACCTAAGAAAGGAGTCCCCTCCTGCCCAGACGGCACCAGAAACGAAGTTAGAAAGATGGGCAAAGAAGACACTCCACGGCAGACATTACAATGATCTCCATCAAGACCATATTGATAACATTGCTTCTAATGCATGGCTCACAAGCGGGACGCTCTTCCCCGAGACTGAAGGATTCATGCTGGACATCCAAGATCAGGTAATCAACACCAGAAACTATAGAAAATACAAGCCCAGAAAAAAACGAGCCCAGAATGTCAGATGGAACATTTCGACGATGCCACCTGGCCTCAGAAACGATCCAACACATCACGGGGGAAGCAAGGTGATCACCCAGACTGAGTACGCTCGTAGACACGACTACGTAGCCAGGATAATACATCAGAAGCTAGTGAGGAAATACCAGTTGAGCAAAGAAAGTGTACAATACTACAAGTACGAACTCCAGGCAGTACTAGAGACCCCAACCCACAAGCTGCACTGGGACCGCGCCATAATAACGGATAAGACCATCCCGCACAACAAACCGGACATAACCCTTGTGGACAAGATGGAAAAGGCTATCTCCCTGATTGACATAGCGGTATCCAACACTAGCGATGTCCAGAAAACCCATGAGGAAAAAATTAAGAAGTACACGAACCTAAGACATGAGGTCAAGAGATGTCGCATATGCAAGAAGTAACGATCATCCCGATCATCGTGTCACCGACTGGTATGGTGCCAAATACCCTACATAGCAGCAATAGGTCTCCCAGAGAACACCTACAAGGAACTCCAGAAAGTCGCAATCCTGAACACCTGTAGGATAGTCAGAGAGTTCCTCGACACCAGCATTACAACTACCCTGTGTACTTGGTAGCAGTGCCAGTCACGGAGTGGAATCCCCCAATCAAGGAGAAATAATATAAGAGCAACAATAGTAATAATAATAATCTAAACTAAGTTACCAAGACATATTACACACGACATCACTGTAGTTCAGAATAAGCAATTCACACTGATTAATGTGGCAATTCGAGGAGATAAGAGAAAAGAAAAAAAAAATCACAAAACATCGGGATTTAAAAATTGAAGTCCAGCGTCAGAGAGAAGAAAGCAACCGTTATCCGTAACTTTCCAAAAGGTTTGAAGAAACATCTGGACGAAATTGGCATAGACAAGATAACAACTTGGCAGTTGGCACTACTAGGAAATCTTGGCACTACTAGTTCTTAGTAGTGCCAAGATAACAACTTGGCACTACTAGGAACGTCACATTTTACGAAGAAACTACTCTAATACTCGTAATAAATGTTAAGGGTAACACATTCCTAACAGAGGTTTCATTCCTGTTGGTAAAAGTACAGCAACAACTTTTGATCCAGAATGTAGCAAAAAGTATAGAAAATAAATTATACCTTAAAAAGGCAAAAAAATTGCAAACTCGCGTAAATTTAAAATTAAACGTTTTTACTGATCGTTGGGCCCTCGTGGGTAGCACAATTGGTAGAATCGCCGTTCTCCCCAGACCGGGTGAAAAAGAGCTGAGTTCGAACCCCCTCAATGACGGGAGGAATTTTTATTGGTCTTTTTCATAATGTGACTGAGTTAGTGAGTGTCAGGCGACGAGTAGCATGGTTTTTTATCCCGGAAACTCGGGTTTTTCATCCAGCAAACATGCCGGATTAGTGTCATAAGTTGCCGATGCTCCTAAAACCAAAACAACAACAACAACAACTGATTGTTGCTCAAAGGTGGAAAAGATTTCCTAACGCAAAAGCACGTTCAATTAAATATGTCCATGTTTCGGATCCGCTCTGGGGTTGCTATAGAGGCGGTCAGACTCTTTTGAGACAGAGTGAAAAACTGAGGCCGTATCTCAGTTTACAGCCTTTTGGTAGTGGGGTTCGTGAGGATCATGTGACATTTCCCTTACCCTGAATTTTGGATTTTAAGTTAAATTTGAAACTGAAACAGAGCTTCAGGTTTGAAATTATGCAGCTGATATGCCTATTCGACAGATAATTTTGTTTTTTCATATTAAATTCCTGGTAAAAAAATAAAAAATAAAAAATTGCTTGTTAGTCCTTCCTTATGACATTCTACTTTTTCCCTATCCCGACACTGAGCATCTTTAAAATAAAGGCTGAGATTAGGATAACTTCTTTGCCATTATGTTCCACTACCAATTAAACGATAAAAGATCAACCAGCGACGATGTTTTATATCAGAGATTATAACTCCAATAATAAGAAGCAACGTTCAACTGGTTACTATACGTTTCTGAGTACAGCTAAAAAAAAATCTGGTAAGATGAACTGGAAGTTAGTCTGGAAATGACATGCGTTTGGCATGATTCCAAGATTTTAACCTCAACAACGTGTGCTGAGCATGTAGAAGAAATACCTTAGGTAAAACTGGCCAGAGGGAGCTAGTTGGTATTCAGTCAAAACTTTATAAAACCTGATAAATACATGCGCAACTGTAGGTGCTCTTAAGTTAGGACCTATTTCCTAAATTACTATTAAATTAATTGCTATACAAAATACAAAAGTTAAAGTGTCAAGTTTTCATTTAAAATGCATAAAAGAAATAATGTGATTTTTTTTTAATTTTAAATGTTCAAAGTACAACTAATGAAACATACTATATTTCATTATGTGTACTTTAGGAATCGAAAGTGTTATTTTTTATTTTTATTTATTTATTTTATTTATTTATTTATTTTGACTTTCATACTTTTTTTGGCGTGACTTTCATAACACTTTTTTTTCTTTTTTTTTTACTACTTTTTGGGATTAAACTTTATGGACTTTTATCACTTATGGCGTTTTGATATCACCTTTATGTTATATAAAAATATGCTGGTAATAATAATTTGGTTGTCTGTAAATTTTTACCATAATATCTAAAAGTCATTTTTAAAGATTGGCAGCCCAGCCCAATGGCGAAGATTAGTGGTTATTAAAATGCTCTGTCCTTCCTTTCGTTCATCGTCGTGGGCTTTTACTTCCGACGAAATAGGATCATGGCTGATGAAATTTCTGCTTTATAAATATTTACATATTCTCATACAAGTTTTAAAAAAACAAGAAAAAATCACAGACATTTTCCGACGTCTTATAACAATGACAAGTAAGGGAACCTATTTTAACAGCCAAGATTTTTAAAAGACTTCTCTCCCAAATACTGTAAATTCCGTGTGATCCAACTGAAAACAGACAGCATTGCAATCTTAGTTTATAATGTATTTCAAAGTTAATCAGTTCATTTAAAAAATACACTTCCCTTATGGTTTGTGCAAGATGGTACACCAATCTTGATAATGGCGTGTTTTCGCCTCAAACGTGTCCCCTCCAAAAGTATTCCCGCTTATGACTCCGAAAATGATAAATCCGCTACTACTGCTGGTGCTCAAACTATTTCACAAACGTTTCTTTTGAAACATCCTTTAGAATGCTTATTGCATTCGCTTTACTACCCTTTAACTGGGTTTCCTCAACTAGAAATGAAAAATAAAAGAGACCCGAACGGGAGAAGATATTTTAATAAGGTGGATGAACAAGTTGCATCATCTTCTATTTGAACCCTTCTATTAAAATGTGAGATAACATGCTGGGGTGAAGAATCGATTCAAATAACTCGCTTTTTCTATTGAACTCCCTTGAACTATTACACACAGCTCCTACTCTTACAATTTCCCATGACACGCAAGTTTATTTGTAGTTCTCTCTGATTCATAACTACAGTTTATTTGCATTCTGACGTAAGATGCAGTCATTTTCACCCTGCTGTCGCTGTTTCGAATGAGGGCTAGAAGCTAGTTCAGCCAGAGAAGCGACTGCGATGGGAGTCACTTTTATAGAACTACAATTAGCTATTTTCTAATCTATTAATATAAAAATGAAAATCTTAAATAAAGCTGTCTAAAATTCTACATTTGTGGAACTAAACTACTGACCACTTAAAAAGTTTAAGTTATTACATATATTCTTCACTAAGATAGATGATCAGACTCACTAAATGTTTTCCAGTTAACGTTCCAACATTTATGCACATCTCAAGCAATGTACAAATTTCCTAATCTGCCAGAGTTTCCTAATCAGCTACATTTTCTTGATAAACAAGAATTGAATGACTTAGTGATGTACGTGGGTCTAACAAAAATCAACTGCAGAACTCCTAACATCTCGTTTAAAAGACTAAAATTTACTGGATGCCAGCTGCAAGACTTCCATACAGAAAAAGACATGTCACTTATACACATTTTACTGTTGCAGAATTCATGTGCCATTGTTTCCATTTAATTGGTCTTTATGAAGAAATCAGTATCAGTCACAGTCCAGAAGAGTGATGTCTTTTCATAGCCAGTTCCAATTAAAAGTTTGAAAGCTGTGTTGCATCATAATGGGAATAGGGACCCATCGATTGCTTTTGCGCAGTCTGTTCATATTAAAGAAGATTAAGGAAATGTAAAGAATATATTAGACAAGATCAAGTATTAGTGTAAATGCAGGGACTTTAAGATGCTAGGGTACCTTCTGAGTTTGGAAAGTGGTTTCGCAAAGTTCTATTGCTTTCTCTGCCGCTGGTTCAGCAGGGCAATACGTAGATCACCACTACAAGAGAAGGGAATGGTCTGCCAGAACTGAATTACCCAGATCCTGATGTACACAATCCAGTAAGAGGGATTCGTTGCTACATTGTGTACACTCATAGGTGGATTCAGGGGAGGGGCATCGGGTCACGTGCTCCCTCCTGTCGTTTTTCGGAGAATATACAGCAATTGTTTAAATTCTCTATAGCTACAAAAAAAATTATTTTTTTACATTGTTAGCATAGGAATTTATCTATTTTTTCATTGTGGCTCAGCTATTTTAAACTGACTACAGTTGGCAACACTGATGTTGATGTTAGTTCGAGGCGTCACGCAGTTTTTTCGTGCGTAATGTTTACTTCAAAGTAATTCAGTTTAGCTGTGTCACATTACATTTGAGTGTCGTATTTGTTTTGTTTCGTTCATTATTTTGTGCCTTGTTTGTGCACAGACAAGGCACAAAATGGTGCCCCCCTGTTATAAATGGTGCCCCTCCTGTCATATTTTTCTGGATCCGCTAGTATGTATACCCAATCTATTGGTTTCAAGAAACAGTCTTGCTTTCTTCACTCCATATCAAGCCGGGTCTGGTCAAACAATCTGCTAAAGCATTAGATCCTCAAGGTTTAACTTCTGTACACCCAAGCATAAACAAGTATTTCCAAAATTGTCTGATGCAAAAGTGAAAGGTGGCTTATTTATTGTTCCCAAAGTTAAGCAGATGTTGGCGTCACAAAACTAGATATGCCTGGCAGTCGTTTCGCCTTATAGTGAATAACTTTCTAGTAACATTAAGAGCGAACATTATAAAGAACTAGTTGACAAGTTGATTGAAAATGACGGAAAAATAGAAGCCAGAATATCAATCGTGTTCCACCACTTGCACTGTCAACTGGATTTTTCCAGACCAAATTTGGACAATAGTAATGAAGAGCTTCCAAAGAGATTCCAAAAAGCCATACAGTCAGTGGAGAAACTGTACAAGAAGGTGGAATGGATCTACGATGGGCGACTATGCCGTAGCCTAGTGGTTAGGCGCGCGGGTGCATAAGTACACGTGTCTTGAGTGACCGGGGTTCAAGCCCCTGACTACTGAATATGGTGCTGTTTCTTGTATTCTGTCTATCTTGTGAACTCCTCTGACCGTTCGGTCGTCCCCGAGTATAAACAGAAAATTTATTTTAGTTTATTTTATTTATATCTGGTTCTTTGTTCAAGATGATCACACTTGCTACAAATGACAAAGGCGTTCAAATGTACATTTTAAAGATAGTTTTTTTTTTTTTTTTTGATTAACTCGAGGACTGTTTCTAATTAGTGATTTTTTTTTTTGGCTTGTAATTAATACTCTATTCTGTAGAGAAATCAAACATTGTTAACAAATCAGATGTAGTATTATTGAATTGCGTATTTTCTTTTCTTTTATTTCTCGGCAAATTGCTAATGATATACAAATGCCATTTGTATATCATTAGCAGTTAAAAAGAACCTTTTGAAAATATGTTACTCAGAATTATGAAAGCATTACAAATGCAAACATTACGAAGGCAAACTCGCGATAGAAAAACGTTTAGTATGTTTAGTTTTTATTATTTGTTTTGTGATTGTGTTTTTTTTTTTTGTTTTGGTACGTTTATATTTTAGAAATGTTCTTTTTGCTTAAATGAACAGTTAATATTTAAGATACAATTCATATAAATACTTTTTTTCAATACTGCTTTTCCCTGTTTTTTTTCGGAAGAAGCCTACCATTCTCTTTCTCACTATAGTTTATCCAATTATCTCTTCTCTTCCTTCCCTAATAATTTTATAGAGCTATGTTATACTGGGGTGTTTTTATTTATTATACTTCTTGCTTGCTTATTAATTACTTACTTTCGTTCGTTCGGACTTCTCTGGACAACACATCTGTATGGCGGGACGTTTTCCTTCCTTAATCATTTGTTCAATCATAACCCCAGTATACTCATGTGATTGGCATTTATATTTTCTGCTGAAACGGTCAAAACAACTCTTTAGCAAGAAGGGGCACAGCAAAGGGGGGGGAGGGAAATGCATGGGAAATATCTGTAAATTAATATGAAAAATGTGGGCATTTTACACTCCTCGCCACTACCGCTGAGGATTTCAGTCGGGGTACACAACTAAGACTGAAATTCTCAACGTCCCTACTGGGGCTTTGACTTTTGTCAGGGGGGGCCAACATAAACATTCCTCCTCTTACAGTATGTAAAAGAAACTTAATTACTAACATATTATATGGATATAATCAAATAAAATACAAGACAAACAAAACAAAGCGTATAGCACTTAGTTCACTGTGTGGACTTAATGTATTCACACTTCTCAATGCTGTTCGCTCTCCACATGGAGGCCATTGTCTGCACCCATCTGTTGAGAAATTGTTTTTTTTTTTTTTTTTTTTTTTCTCACCACTAAAGTCCGTGCTTCAGTTAACAGTTTCCCTGGTTTAAATAAGTGAGCATTTTGAAGCACAACAGAAAACAGATCTGGACTTCCAGGCTGAGGTTGTCAGGCAGTAAAAGAAAAAGTTCTTCTGTAGTCCATGATTCGGTGAGGTTATTCTTCAGCAGGCTGGAGACACACAAAAGGAGCTTATCCCTCCAAGGAATGTTCTGGGCACTGCTTTTGTTCATAGTCCTTACTTGGCTCACAGGCACGACATAAAACATAAACAATCACACAATTAGTAACTGTCCTTAGGTCATGGACACAAAGCATCTGAAGTTAATTAAGCAAGTACATTATAATTGTATACATGTAACTAAACATCACAATAACATAGACATGAACTAATAACTAAAATGGAACACTGCAACATACATAAAAGAAATATCATATATGTAAAGCTGATAAAAATATTAAAGTTAGGTCTATAAAATATATATATGTATATATATAATTTTTCTTTTGAATATTGTAGACCTTAGCAATCTCCTTACACAGAAGTGAATGGAATTACAATCTCTTCTGTCTCCACGTTTGGCCTTGTCTTTCTTGGCTGTTAACACATGTCCTTGTGGTAAACCACTTTCACTATTCAGTTCTCAGGAAGAGCTTTTCTTGCCTTCACTAGACCGATGAATTCCAGCCACTGGGTGCAAAGGTTCACTGTGCGGACTGCACAGTGGTCCGCCGGGTGGTTCCAGGGACAATGAAAGGGATTGTTTCTTGCATCAGGCAAGAATTCTGGATCGGGACAGGAGAAGACTTTAGCATCCACCACAGTCCGGAAGGGAAGGACTTTTTCCAGGCTTCGTGCCTTTCTTTCTCCTATAGCTATGATCGTTTGGTATGGCTTCGTAAGGATGCTTAACCATGATCCGAAATGCTGAGATGCAAACGCTCCTGCCTTTGGGGTTGATGCAATATACTGATGGTCCCAACTTACTAGGGCACTCTCCTCTACTTTGAGCGCACTTTCTTGGTTCCTGGCAAAGAGAAAATCAATGACGATCCACTTCAAGAAAGGAGGAAGTGATCCAAGGGGGTGTGTCGTTGGTGACCGGGGAAGGGCAGGTGTGCACCAGGTTGGGCGGACAAAGCGATTCACCATCCCAAGTCTATGTTTTGAAACCTGCACCTCACCTTTCCAATTTAGGAAACTTCTCGTGCCATGGTTCTCATAGTGGCAGGGAAAACGCATTTCCAGGGCTGCCTTGAGTTTCCTCCTCATGGGTTGAGTCCGCCTTACTTCCTTTTGTTTCTGCTCTCGCTGGGCAAGCTGCTGTGGGGTTAGAATCAGCTCAGCTCCGGAGGACTCCTGACAAGGACTTATGGGTTGATTAGGCGCTGGGATCTCCATTTCTGTGGGGGTCGCCCTCTGTATCCAACGTAAAGGTGCTAGGAGGAAGGTCAGCATTCTAGCGATGAGGCATCGTATAGACTTGTGAAACACCACCATCGTGACTAAACAAGGATGGATAAACACGACTAGTTAGTGAAGAAAATACTTCTGTTTATGCATTCCATCCATCCTCTCTTCCATACTAAAGATTTGCCCCACTTACACATCTTTTCCTCCTTATACTTTCGAATCCCGGGTGAGGGAGTATTTGGTACCATACATACTCCACATTTACCTTTCATTCATTCTTCCTGCTCTAACTCACAACCTCAAATGTCACTTTCTTGATTTCCTTGCATACCTCTCCGAAGACGAATTACTCAATTCATTTGCAAAATCAAACATGCCATGCATGGAAAAAAAACTAATATCCCCATCAGAAAACAAAAACTTTAGAAATCATTCTCTTATTTTAAAATAGCCCTTGATTCTCCTAATTAGCACAAAGTTTTGTTTATCAGCAGTCTGGATTTTTGAAGGCACAAACATGAGTACACTACTTCAGCAATCTTGTTTCTGTTTTTTTTTTTTTTTTTTTTTATAGTCAATATTACCTATATGTTTTGTTCTATATTGACCTTCTTACATTAATGCACTATCACTTACTCCCTACTGTCATACATGATGAAGTTCTCATTAGTAGGTAAACTTTATTCAAAAAGAAATTATTGACGGAATTAGAATTCTGATTAATATTGTTTTGAGGATTTCTTTCCACAGTAAAGTTTTTTTTTTTTTTTTTTTTTTAATATATATTATTTATATATATGTAGTACAAGAAGATGGATCCCAAGTCTAGATCTTGAAGTTCAGAAGTTACCTCCTATTCACTTAAATTTTTTTTTCTCTGGAAAGTGATAAAAACAACTAGTGACTGGGAGGAACCAGCCGTCCCCAGGCCAATTGCCCTATCCTCTCTCCAAAAGAAACCAAATATTATCTCCCTCTTGTTCTCCCTTTTTTTTTTTTTTTTTTTTTTTAGGATCCTCTCTCTTGACTTTTGGATTTCGATGTGCAATGAGAGAGAGGGAAAACAAAAAGTGACTAGGGGATTTCCGGACATTCCCTCAGCCACCTGTATCCTTCCTCTCTCCATTTTTATACCGCATAATTTCATAAAGTCTAGATATATTTGGTGGAGAAAGGTGTTTGCTTTAATAGTATTAGCTCAATGGTCATATTTGAATAGAATTCGGATACAAAATCTCTGGTTTTTTTTTCAAGGTTCATTGGAGTGGTTCGTGCTTCTGCGTGAGATTTATAAAGATAAATTAATTCTATTTTCCTACTTGTGCCATGTCATTCAATTTGCCATCCATTTATCTGGCTGCTGATAAAACACACTGCCAGAATCCAACAAAACTGATCAATTTCTTCACCTCTGTGGTCAGTTATGTACTTTGATCCTTTTCTTATCATAACTTCGCTTATCCCCTCTCTCTTTCTCTTGAAATAACTCAAGTGTTTTTTTTCACATTAGTACAGGAAGATGATCTACTTATCTAAAATCTTGATCTCCTGATGTCATAAATTTTTTTTTTTTTTTGTACTGGTAAAGTGATATGTAAATTAAAAAGAAACCTTTTCTCAATGGTCCTACCACAGTTTAAGCAGAAATGCAAATTACATTCCCAATCATTCCTCATACTCTCCTCAAAAAAAAGACTCATGCTTGCTCTTCAGATCTGCTCCTATAGGTCTAAGTATTCTTTGCTCCTTTCATCTCATGCATTATTATGCAGGGGATGTGTATACATGTGTATATCCCTTCCCCCTTTCTTTTTGTATCTTCTCTCTTCTGTGTTTTCACCTGTGCCATTTACACTTCTCAATGCTTTTTCCCGCTTCCACTCTCTGTCACCAATCTTCTTATTATTATTATTTATTTTTTTTGAATTTTACTGGTACTGGTTCTGAAACTGGTCGTTCGGTGTACACAACTGTCTTGCCAAAGCATTCACCTTGCTAGTAACTGTAATTATGGCATGTTTCTCCTTGAAATCGATACGCTTCACTATCCTCACTTTAGTCTCTCCAGGCATCTCTCAGAATACTTGCCAGATCAGAACTACTGCCTTCGCTTGGTCGCAGGTATCTCTCAGCAAGATGTGGACCCAATATCCACTGAACTGCTCTTTCTATCCTATCTGGTGGCTCGCTTTGGCTTGTGTTTGCTTGAGTGTTGTTACTCTGATCTGGGGTGACACCTCTTTCTGCTTCAGCTACATTGCTGGGAGTATCAACCACTGTATCTGCTCTTTCCACTGAAGCTGTCTCTGGCACTAATTCCTCTACTTGCGACTGGGACACCACAATTTCCTCTGGTGGGGCATGAGTTACTCGGTCGCGACTACGTAAATTATATCCGTGGGTCTGAGTAGGTGCTTGCACAGCTCCTTCTGGTCTTACTAACTGATCTGTCCTTGGTTGGCTCTCCTGATTTCTTTGTGGGAGGGATGACAACGGGATTGATATGGGTAAGCTGGTCGGCCTGGACATAGTTGGACGGGGAATTATAGGTGGGATAAGATCACAATCCTCCACTAAAGGTTCATCAAAGATCCATGTCTCTTTGGGCACTGATGTAGTGCTTGTTTGGTCTGGTGAATTGCTATCTTCTGATTCCTCTGACTCCTCTACTCTCAGTTCGGGAAACACTTTCCTGTCAATAACCTTTGTCAGTCTGTCCACGTGCACAATTTGTTTATCTTTAGGGTTATACAGGTGCTGTATTTCATAATTCACTAATGATGGCTGACTGATCACACGGTAGGGACCTGTGCTCAAACGAGCCAATTTCTTTGTAGTGCCCGGTTTTATCTTAGGGGTAAAAAGATAAACAAGGCTTCCTACACGGATGTTTTTGTCTACTGCAACGGATGCTCTACGATCCTCTTGCCTCTGCACTGCCTCTTCCAAGTGTTGGGAGACGATTTCATAGGATCTGCGAAGGCGTGCACACAATAGTTCTGCATAGTTTTCCAAAGACGCATATGAATGTCTCTCTTTGGAATGCCATAAGTCAGAAGGCAACACTAAATCTCTGCCATACATTAAAAAGTTTGGCGATTCCTGTGTGGAACTATGGGTTGCCGCGTGGTACGCAGTGATTGCTAGTGGGGCCATGACATCCCAGTCCGTTTGAGACTCGTTCACTACATGAGACAGGATGTTTGCCAAGGTGCAGTTTAGACGTTCGACCTTTGCATTGGCTTGGGGGTGGAAGGAACTCGTATGAAGCTGATGAATATCTAGCTTTTTACACACCTGTCGTAACAGTGATGACATGAAGTTAGTGCCCTGATCTGTTAGGATGTATTTAGGAATCCCATGTCTCGAGATCACATTGTTTATGAAAGCTGTGGCCACTTCCTCAGCCTTCTGGGTATAAAGCGGGCTTACTTCTGCGTAACGGGTAAAATTGTCTATTGCCATCAGTAAATATTTGTGCCCTTTCAAAGTCATTGGAAGGGGTCCCAAAATGTCCAAGGACACTCGGACCCAAGGTGAGTTCTCATTAGGAACTCTCATCAGGGCTGCTTTTGCCTTAGGGTTATACCCTCTACGCTCCAAACACGATGGACAAGTCTCCACATAATTCTTGACGTCGCCAAAAAGGCCTAGCCAGAAAAAGTGTTTTCTAACCTTCTCTAACGTCTTGTGTAGGGCCAGGTGGCCCCCGCTGAGAAAACCGTCGTGACAGGACTTCAACACTTCTGCTTTCAAGCTGGTTGGAACTACTAACTGTTCACAGGGCTCTGAGCGAGTAGCTCCATGGTCAGGTAAAGTGTAGTGATACAGTATCCTGTCCTCACTCAGATAGAAGGAATCTGGGACTTTGCTTGTTGCCTGTAGTGTTCCTTCTAATTGCTCAATTAACTCCTGCAAATTAGGGTCCTCTCTTTGGAGATTCCTAATCAAAGTTCTGGTTTGTTGTTGCGGCATGATCAGTGACTCTATGGTGGGATTTGCTGCTATAGGAGCAACTAATTCAGCAGTTTTGGATTTCTTAAGCCCCTTTTGTCTTTCCTCTTCCTCTAACACTGGCCTTGAAAGGAAATCGGCATTTGAGTGAAGTCGACCCGGCCTGTATATGATTTTGAAATTGTATTCTTGTAGAAGCATACTCCAGAGAGCTAATCTGGGGGATGGATTCTTTAAGTGAAGAAGATAGCTTAATGGTTGGTTGTCTGTTATTAGTGTGAAACTGGAGGCTATTAAGAATGGTCTGAACTGTGATACCGCAAAGACTATTGCCAAAGCTTCCTTTTCTGTGGTACTATACATAGTCTCTGCTTTCTTTAGTAGTCTGGAGGCGTAAGCGATTGGCTGTCTTTGATTTTTGTCAACTTGTTGCTCTAGCACAGCCGAGATTGCATAATTAGATGCGTCAGAGGACACAAAAAATGGTTTAGAAAAGTCAGGGTAAATCAATAGGGGTGGTGTGGTCAAAGCGACCTTCAGCTTGTCGAAGGCCTCTTGGGCGGCACTGTTCCAGAAAAAGGGGGTGTTCTTTTTTGTAAGTTGGGTTAGCGGCCTGACTATCTCTGCGTACTCTGGGACAAACTTTCTGTAAAATCCTGTCATCCCAAGAAACGATCGCACTTGCTTCATTGTTCTTGGCTCTCGACACTCTCGAACGGCCTTCACGTTCGCTGGATCGGGACGGACACCGTCCTTATCAATGAGATGACCTAAGTATTTTATTTGCTGTTTTAGGAACTCACACTTCTTCGGTTTCAGCTTCAGATCGTACTTTCTCAGGCGCTGGAAAACTTTCTCAAGCTTCGAAAGGTGTGAGGACCAAGATTTCGACACTATGATTATGTCGTCTAAGTAAGCGAAAATGGAATCTCGTTGTAAATTATCCAAGACAAGCCCCATTGCTCTCACAAAACTAGATGGCGCGTTTTTTAACCCAAAAGGCATGCGCCGGTATTGTAGCAGCGATTCCCCTGTAGTAAAAGCTGTCTTGTGGCGGTCCGCGGGGTGCACTTCAATCTGGTGGAATCCGGCTTCGAGGTCCAAAGAGCTGAAGTAGCGCGCGCCTCCCAGAAGTTCAAGTATCTCACTCATGGAAGGGATCGGGTATGCGTCGGAGATCGTCTTGGCGTTAAGTTTCCTAAAATCAATACATAACCTGTATCCCCCACCTCGCTTCTTCACCAGAACAATGGGCGCGGCATACGGAGAACAGCTGGGTTCAATGATGTTTGAATCTAGGAGTTCTTGGACCTGGTTGCGAATCTCATCCTTTAGTAAAAAGGGGGTTCTGTAAGCATTCTGTCTAACAGGAATGTTGTCTGTCAATTTAATTCTGTGTTGGATAACTTTTGAGTTGCCTAGTTGGGCTGGTGATTTGGCAAACACATCCCAGTATTTGCGTAACAGGTCTGATAATTGGTGTCTTTGATCGGCAGTCAGGTGATCAAGCTTAAAGTCCTCTATGGTCACTGGAGAAACTTCCCTTTTGCCTCTTTCCTGGCTCTTAGGGTTAATTGATTGAGGATTCAGGTTCTCCAGACACGCAATACCCATGCCTTTTGGAAGATGCAGCGGTTCCGCTGTTAAATTGGCGACGAGCACAGATATTTTCCCACTTTCGTCCACCTGGTCTACCGAATATTTCACTGCTAAATCATCCCGGCTTAAGTTTGAATTTGGCCCTGCTAATACTAGTTGTTTGGGAGGAGCAGCAAGCTGGTCACAAGATACTGTTACCACCTGTTCTGTGCTTGCTGGGAGCACATGTTTACATGTAAGCTTAGCAACTGTGGGTGTGGAATCCACCAATTGTTGCTGAATATCCTCTTCCCTCAGGCAAATCCCTAATGGAACTGATCGTATGATCCCTTTACCTAAGTCTAGGCTGAATGAAAACTTCCTTAATATGTTCAAGCCGAGGATGATATCATATTTGCCACTAAAATTTTTTGAAGTAACCAGAATTTTCTCCCTAAAAGTTGCCTTATCTAATTTAATATTAGCAGTTACTGTAGTGTGTATTGGCACAATATTTCCCGAAACTCCGGTTACAGTTAATTCTGGAGGTCTGAAATCTAACGATGTATCATTTTTAATTTTATTAAATAAATCTGCACTCATTAAAGAAACGCCAGCACCTGTGTCTAAAAGAAATCTAGTTTTAATGTTTTGTACAGAACCCAATACCACAGGTAGTTTAGTATTATCCTCCAGAATGTAAATGCCATGTTGTGTTCTGATGTCTCTGACTTCTGGCTTACTAACTTTACTAAAGTTAGGGGTTGGCAAAAGGGTTTTATTACATCGCGAATCCTTCCTATTAAGTTTAGAACCCCTTTTTAGTCATAAATTTCTATCTCTATCTCGCCTGTAGCTTCCAGTATTTGTATAATTATTTTGTCTGCCCTGAAATGTTTTTGGCCGAATTTGCCCCTGAATATGCTCATTCCTATATGTTCCTCTCCTTATCCTAGAATAAGAGTCTATATTACTCCTATTATGATCAGCATAATACATTCTATTGGCGACTTGATCTCGATTTTCATTAAAATTACAATATTGATTATTAGCATAGGACGTCCTAACTTTTGGAGATGCAGTGTACATGTCCGTTTCGTAATTCGTGCACAGGCGGCTGCGGAAAAGTTGAGTGGGTTGATGGAAGCTCGGACGACCGTCAAAAATGCGTCTTTCCCTTCGTTCGCGATTTTTTACCATATTTCTGGCTGCCTGCTGCCGGCCGTAGTATGGCAAGATTATGCGTCTTTCCGGGCGGTCAACGACCTCTGGTCTGAAGGTCACGTTAGCGTCGGTTAGCGGATCTACTGCGCTGTCCGAGTGGAGGTAGGTAGCGCCTAATGCTGCTTGACCGTGGGGAGGGGAAAATTTGCCCACCTTCATAGTTTGCATCTGCTGACTCAGGGCGGCTATTTGTGTCTCTAAATTGTTGATTGTTGCGTGATTTACTGATAATGAACTTAACGATTGTTGTAAGTCGCGTATTTGATCTTGAATGGGTTCAAGAATGTGTTTGGGATTATTTTCCTGTCGCTCCCGTTCACTCTCGGCCCTTACAGGACTATTAATAACATGTACAGGGACAGTTTTTGTGTGAGTAAGTTGGTCATTAATTTCCTCTCTTTTCGAAATCTCAATTGCCTGTGAAAAAGTTAAAGGATTGTGTGTGAGCACCATTTTTCTAATTTTTCCCGATATGCCCCTAAGGAATTGGGCCAGCATTGCCTGGTCTAAAATGTTTAATACTTCAGGTGTCTCTCCCTGAATTTTGAAAGCTGCCCTTGCCAAATTCCTCACGCGCGCGCTATAACTCGCAATGGTTTCCGAAGGTGCTTGTACAGCACTGGCGAACTGCTGAAGGGAGGTGATAATTGGTTCCCTTTTTTCGAATTGAGCCAAAAAAACATTCTTAAATATGTTGTAATTCTTTTCCCCGCGTAATTCAAAGGATTGGGCTAAAAAGTCCGCTGCCGAAGCGCGAAGTTTAGATTTCGAGACTGCCAAAAGTTCTCTGTGTCCCCAGAGTGCTAATTCTCCAACACTCTCCAAAGTTTCGAAAAACAGTTGGACTGAAGGACCTTCATCATTTTTGCCAAAGAATAATGGCACAAGACTTAAAAATCCCGCAATATTCGCTGAATGTGGTCTGTCTGGTTCTGGGGTGGGTGGTGGCTGTTGTGTTTGAGGTGGGGGGGATGATGTTCCTGATGTTTGAGGCATCTGATCCTCCATTTTTTTTTTTTTTTTAAATTTACTAGGAATTGGGAAATTTAATTGCTAATTTTGGGCCCCTGTCTTCCAAAATAATGTGACTTACCTGTTGCTGAAACAAAATTATGATGTTAGTAATCCCTTATTTAAAACAAGAGTGTGTTATAGCATGTAGTCATTTGTTTATTAAATATAATTATAAGAATAGCGATAATTTATTAATTAGTGTAGATGTCCTGTGTTGTTGCAAAGGAGTAATGCCTCCTACCTATTCTCTTAATGCACCAAATCAACAATCTTACTACTTATCAGTAATCCCTTTAGATTCTTTCTCTTTGCGACTTCTTCTTCTGTGTAGACAGTTTTTCATCCCGCAAAATATTTAATCCTGGACACAATTGGCACCAGTGTTATACTGGGGTGTTTTTATTTATTATACTTCTTGCTTGCTTATTAATTACTTACTTTCGTTCGTTCGGACTTCTCTGGACAACACATCTGTATGGCGGGACGTTTTCCTTCCTTAATCATTTGTTCAATCATAACCCCAGTATACTCATGTGATTGGCATTTATATTTTCTGCTGAAACGGTCAAAACAACTCTTTAGCAAGAAGGGGCACAGCAAAGGGGGGGAGGGAAATGCATGGGAAATATCTGTAAATTAATATGAAAAATGTGGGCATTTTACAGCTAGCTTCTCGCAACTCCAGGGTTGTGGAAGATGGAAAATAGGATTAATTTTCTTACGTCCTCCTGCTAAGGACTGGAACTAGCCAGTGCCATTCCAGGTGAGGGTTGTTGGATAGTTTCTAAGAGGCCAGTCATACAGCACAAACAACCGAACGCATCACTTAAGCAACATATGCAGAAATTGCAGAAATCTCATCACAGAGGCACAAAGTTGTTTATGTATACGCCGCTTATATTCGATTTTCCATCGCTGAGGAAGCTAAGCATTACTTCCCGTCGTGATTGGAGAACGTCTATCGCCATTTTTTTTCCACACCGTAGCCGAATTAGTCAACTTTGGCCGGTGTTGTATGGTTTCTTTTTCTGGTAGACCGTACAATACGCGCAACATGATATACTGACAGATATGAGAGAGAGAGTTAGGGCACTGCAAATAAACATTTTTTTAAAATCAATCCGTTCTCTTGCTAAATACATTAGGGAGTGTCAGCAATTATGAGAACATCCAAACATCAGATACATAAATATCCATTTAAAAATAGATACTAATGCTAGTTCGAGGCGTAACAACACTCCGGAGGGGAGGGAACTAGTATGTTGCCATGCTGGTTTAAGCTGATATCAACGCTTAAACCAACATTGCGACATACTAGTTCATAACAAGACGAGTTGCTTCGATTTCGTTTTTTTTTCATTTTTGTTAAGACTGTATGATTCTGTTTGTAAGTCTGCATATGCAATTTAAAATATACGATGTATCTAAAACATATCATCTAAAACAGATGTAGTGATTCAATTTTTAACTGTTGATGGGTAAACAAAACCCAAGAAAATCATGCTCTGACTTGTATGTATTAGTAATGGCCATATGGTGCAAGCTTTAAATTATGAGACCGGTGAAGCCAAACCGTTGGCTTCACCGATCTCATATTTTAAAGTTTAAATTAATTCTTCAATGACAACCAAGGACGAATTTGTACACTTCTACTTCATTGAGCATATTTTAATTCCGTGTTCATAATCTTAACTTATTTTAAATTATTTTAAACTACCTTAATCCTCAAATTATTCTTCCATCCTGGCTTCATGTAACGTAGCAGATTTATCTAAGACCAGTACCGCTCATTAAGCTTTATGCTATTCAAACTTGAGTCAATTTCAAATGGTACATTAAGACATTCTATAATCTATCTAAGTGTTTAACAACTGATGTAACACGATAAATTTTTCTGCTTCTGTCAGCAGAAGAATTTATTTTAAGAAATCGTTGTTTAAAAATTAGTTTGTAAAATTTTATTGTTGGAATAAAATTGTTGAATCCTATAGGCCCTAAAAACTTAGTATGCCCTAGGAACAGTGCCTAAAGTGCCTAATTGAAAAGACGACCCTGTTAGGGAAACAAAGAGTGTTAATTTTTACACGAGGGAGACAAAGAATGTTAATTTCTACATTAGGGAGTGTTAATTTCTACATTAAGGAGACAAACAATATTCATTTCTATATTAGGGTGTGTTATTGTTACATTATGGAGTGTTATTTTCTACATTAGGGAGTGTTAATTTCTACATTAAGGAGACAAACAATATTCATTTCTATATTAGGGTGTGTTAATTGTTACATTATGGAGTGTTAATTGTTATATTAGGAATTGTTAATTGTTACATTAGGGAGTGTCAATTGTTACATTAGGGAGTGTTAATTGTTACATTAGCGAGTGTCAATTTCTACACTAGGGAGACAAACAATGTCCATTTCAACACAAGGTAGACAAACATGTTTATCTCCTTCAGAGAGGTAAAAGACTATTTTATATTGTAGCCTACTTCATTCCATAACAAATGAAAACAGTTTATCACGTGCAGTTTCACGTGATGGAAGAGATGTGCACACGCGCTCGGGATTGTTATTGATTGTAACATGAACAAGCAGGATGCTGCCAGCTACTATTCAATGTATGATGGCATATATGACTCTGGTCTTTTCAAAACAACGCTGAAACTATGGATGTTCAGTAAAAAAAGTCTTTCTGCCTATTTATAATGGGGCCAGCTAAGGTCAAGGATACGCCACAAGACTATTTCACTAAGTAACATAAAAGTCCTTTAATAAACCATTTGGGCAAAATCGTTGTATTTTATTGCATCATTCGCATATTACATTCTTTGTATACTAGATCAACGAAGATGTGGTTAACGAATTTTGTATTCTATATTCAAATTACAAAACGTCAAACGGTTAAATTGATATTCCAGGAAGAATGCTCAGAATGAATAAGGGTAGATGCCACTGTTCAAAATTAATAGGAAAACAGAAAAATTTCTTCATAAAGAATTACGGAAGCAATTTATGAATACCATAGAAATTTAGTAACTGTAAGAAGAATGTACATTGAGGGTGTGTTTATATCTTAGTTTTCAAGAAAATAATAACAGAAAATATAAATATTTCAAGAGAAGCTTTAAAAATATTGAAATAAACTTTTTTTTTGTTTTAAATTCTGAATAAACTTTAATATAGAAAAATTTCAAGCTCTTTGTTTGCAACAATAATTAATAACACCCCCTGTCTATCTGGAAGATAATCTATTTTTCGCTTTTTTGTTCGCAGGCGTGTGTGATCTGGAGGATGGCATATCGGATGTAATAAAAAAAATCTGCGCCACTAAGACCAATTATTGACAGAAGAGAAGTAAAGTAAATATGCTGTCATCCTTATATTCTTAGAATCTGCTCTTGGTGAACTTACTCGAATAAATAGTTTTTCTGGAACTAGAAATGCGAATGCCTTTTATATAAAGTCGTATTTGGTAGATCAAGTTTGAGACTAAAATGAATTCCTGCAAATGCAGCTGACAAAAACTGCTGGATAAACCATTATGTTTAAAATTTCCGGAAACCATTTATGCGTCCTGAAAGAAACTTTAGGACACTGGAACAAAACACTGAAATCCGTAAGAAATCCCGGAAAACCGGAACATTTGGTCACCCTGCATTAGCTGAGAAGCATACATTTAGTGTACACAGTCATAAAGTAAACAGTTTTCTTCGAATTTTAAAAATAAAGGTTATTAATGTGAAGAAGGAATTTACAGTCTCCTTAGGCCACAAGGTTACTTCCATCGACCAGAGGGTAGTTGATTGTTGAAATAAACTTCAATTTGGTGTTGCGATAGTAGGTAGATTTAAGGAAGAACTGGACAAATTATTAAAGGGGATGGGCTTCTTTTTTTTTTTTTTTTTTTCGCTTTACATCATTTGCCACTACTAACACTAATCATGTAAACTGTATTGCACATGATACAATATCCGGACAGACACCCTGGGATTTGGGGGAAAAACTACACCTGCTATCCATGTGACAGGAATAGTCATAAAAGCAACCCCGTTCGTGCTACACGTGAGCAAATACCACAATAAATGGGTCGAGGCGTTTTGCTTAGAGACTTCCAACGGGGAAATCATCACAGGATACTATACTGCATTAGCAATCAATCTGTGGTGGCATTTCAGCAAAATTGCAACGTCAGCCCATGTTTATCAATAACCTAGATAAACAGGGGCTGACATTATCACTAAATGGAAATGTCACGGCGCTACTACAGCCGGGGAAACGTTCGGATAAACTGCAGAATTTGATCCCGCCAGTCTTCATCCAATACTGTCAACCGGGAGTCCAGGGAGGACACAGGAACCGATATTAGTAAAAGGACGGTAGGAGCTACACTGCATCTGATTTTACGGAATAAGTGCAGTACATAAATCATTCATGAGAACATGTAATGCGCAGCGTCGACTTGCGTACTGCACAACACATCGTAATTAAAAATAAATAAATAAATAAATTGGTTCCTGGAATGGGAAAGTTATGCTATGGAGTGACAAATCACAGTAGACGGTTATTCCGATCTGATCGCAGATGCCCGTAGAACAGAGGTTCCCAAAGTGTAGGGAGCACTTGCTTTATGGGTGGGGGGAGGAAGAAATGAGTGCATGTTGTTTATATGAAGCACTTTTTAACGAAACATGGAAGAACATTTTTTTAAAAATCCTTTGCTAGGTTGAGGTAGTTTAGTTAAATTTATTGAAGTGTATATATTAATTTATAAAAGTATATATATACACTCATGTAAAATCTGTTTATTTGAAATTGTTCTTTAAAGGGAGAGTAAAATTTATGAAATATTTTAAGCGGGACGCAAGGCATAATAGTTTGGGACTCACTACTATAGAACATGATTTACAAGTGTGTCTTCCCAGTTGAATTGATCATCTGTGCCGGAGGGAGAATGACCAAAATATCGCATTTCTGTTATTGAAAATTGATTTAGAGTCTGCCGACAAGGATACAGTGTGTAATTATTGTAATTAAGGTCAAAAGTTGGCCGACACGTTATTACATCATATTGTATCAATAAAAGAGTTTTTGAAACAAACTTTTGGCAATATAGTGTAGTTAGCATGCAGAATTAGTAAAATTGTACAAATGATTAATATGAATGTTCTTTCATTCATGCTAATTTAGTAATGCAGAAATGGAGCGAATGTTGTTTCTGTTTCATTCATTCTAATCTAGTAATGCAGAAATGGGGCAAGGTTTATTTTGTTAACTCTATTGTTATGTGTAGTAGAAACATCTCTACAATGGGTTGAGTAAGCTAAATATTGATAGTATCCTTCCTCTTGCTCAAACAACATACGTGAGGAACTTCAACAGTTAATTGACTTTTTACAGCGAGCTGGACTCCAACTAAATAAATAAAAAAATAAATAAATTTTCTGTTCATACTCCGGGACGATGAAACGGTCAGAAGAGTTCACAAGATAGACAGAATACAAGAAACAGCACTGTATTCAGCAGTCACGGGCTTGAACCCCGGTCACTCAATGCACGCGCCTGACCACTAGGCTACGGCGGCCTTTATCACCATATGCCTCAGAAATCTGGTCCTCTGCATCTAACTAAACAATGCCAAGTCAGCCCACACGACAATCACGAAGAGGAAGGTCAAGAATGACATTCGAGTTACAGTTAATGGTGAGACAATCCCCAAAGTTTCATCTCATACTGACCTGGGACTAACGTGGGATGAAGACTTAAATTTCAAGGAACACTTCCTAAAGGCAAAGAAGAAGACCTATGCTGTCTTCTGGGCTATCCGCCAGGAGCTCGCAGGCTGTCACAACACCAAACTGATCGGATAATACATTAATAGATGTCTCACACCTATACCACCGGCGCCTCCGTAGCCAGGTGGGAAGGAGCAGCAGTGCGTAGCACACGCTTCTTGATTAGACCGGGGTTCGAGCCCGTCACCACCAAATACAGAGGATGCGGAAAGGTCAGGGAATGACCACCGCATATCACGGAGAAATATGGCCTTAGTTGCTAACGCTCCTAAAAAAAAAAACCAAACAGCAACAAACCTATACCACCATATGTCTCAGAAATCTGGTCCTCTGCATCTACCTCTTGATGTAATAAATTTCTGTCAATGGAGTACTGGATTCTGCGGTGGCTGAACCGTCTGGGAGGGAACCCGTTCACAATCTCGAAATCCATTCTCCTAGTCAACCTAGGCATGACCTCCTGGAAGCTCACTATCCTCAAAAACAATCTGTCAACGCTCACCAAGCTGCTAACTCGTCAAATTGATGCCCCATCGATAGAAGATATCATCACACTAACAAGAGCAAGAAATAGAAGCCATCACCCACTTAGGATGAAGCTATCTAACTTGGACTCCCAAAAAAGAATGTTCCCATGTAACACCATTAAACACTTCAATACCTCCATTGATCTGGTAAAGTTTGAAGTCAATAAAACATACAGAACCCAAATTATAGACCAAATCTGGACTTAATCACTAGGACGGCTGTGAAAACTGAGCAGTTTTTTTTTTATCAGAAATTTGTATAATATGAACCATAAAATGCAATAATATAATGAAAAATAAATAAATCTGTTATGTTAGTTGCTGAAGAAAAGATATATGTCAACCTGTATATTTATCTCTTCTATTATTAAGATCTATTTTATTTCCAAGTGACTACAATTAAGTAAATGTATATATCTATTTAATAATTATTACAATACAATAATTATATTGTTAAGCTCTGAAAATTTGTATAAAAATGTATAATGTATGTTTCAAAATATCTGTACACCCTCCTAGCCCACTAGCTGTACGGGGGGGGGACCTTGAGTTTATAAACTGATAATAATAATAATAAATTCAAATTGATGAAGGATGGCTGCAGGATAAATGTGTGAAATTTGCTTTCAGCCAACGGGTAATTGCTTATTGGAACAAACTGGCATCTGGTTCTGTGGAAGTGAGTGGTTTGAGTAAATTTAAGGATGAACTAGACAAATTATTAAAGGGATCGCGCATGTGATAAGGGAAGGTTTTTTTTTGCTAATGCTGTATAAACTTGCTGTCTTGCATCGTTTTCCATTACTAATACTAATCTCGAAATCAGAACGTTCATAACGTAGAAGTTCAAACATATGAACGATATGGAGGGATCAAAAACTCCAACTTCTGTGTGCATTCCAGTGTTAGCTATGTTATTTTTGGACTGGTGGTAATAAACTTAAATTACCGATATTAAAATGACGATAATTTACAGTACACAACACTGTACCTTCGTTGTTCAACCGACGTGCATACTGAAACTGCCATCTTGAATTGTGACTGCCAACGGAAAGTACAAGTATGAAGACAAACAGTAATAAGAAAAATGACAAAAAAGAAAAAAGGAAAGTAGAGTCAGCAAAATGACTTACCTTTCTATTTTTCGAATAGCAGAGAAATAATAGTTTTGATAAATATTATTTTTAATAACGATTTGTAAAAGTCTACTTTTAGAACGAAGATTTCATTAAAATTTATTGTCTGTTTGGCTGTTTTTTTAATTAAATTTACTTGTTTACGTATATGTTCACTTTCTTCTGTAGTCATTTAGTTCTTTTTAATATAACTTCATCACCGTTTTATGTGAAATAATTAAAAATATTTTTACAATTTTCAAAGTTAACAGAAAAGAAAAGTTCATTGTATATTTCAAGTTAAAAGAGGGCAGCACATTTGCTTTTTGTGTTCGATACTCTTTTATCTTGGATTAAATTGATTTCGAATGTCTTTAACGACGTAATTGTGTTCCGGTTAAAATTTTTGATGAACTGTTTCTTAAAAAAAAAAACTCCTTTAAGTGCAGTCAGCTCAATCTACAAGCGAAATGAGCTTAAAAATAGCTACACTTAACGAGAAATGCAATTTCGAGTGAGGCAAAAGAAGAATGCTTTTATTCTGAATAAAAGTATCATTAAACTAAGCAGTGGGAGTTTCCTGTAATGTGCAAGTCAGTTCTTTTAAAGTAAAAAGACATCGATAGACTTCTCAGTTGAAAAATACATTTGATAACGTACTTCGTTTATCCGAATTTTTTTTTTTTACATGGATTAAAACACGTCTTTAATAAATAATAAAAATATCTTTATTGGTAACATTTTACGGTGCTCCTATCAATAAATATGAAACGTTTGATTTGCATTAGTAAAGGGCCTAAATGTTCAAGTCTAGTTAGCCACATCAGCAGATCTGCTTAAAGCGCCTATAGTCTTCACTATGTTTGTCCGTCCGCATGTACTCTACTCCTAATGGATGGAGTTTCGTAAGATTTTATATTTGGCTCTTTTAGAACGATTTGTCAGGCCTTCCCAAATTTCACTAAAATCGTCCAAAAAGCTCAGCCGACCCTGGCGGAGACGAATCAGAGCGTGATGTGTGCAGCCTGGCTCATCTCCCAGCGGTGGTGGTGGTGGGGGGGGGGGCAACGTAGAGTTCCACTAGGGGCCCTGCGACCAAGCAGCAAGAGACACAACAAAAGAACAAAACACAGTTCTACCAGACACTACACTTTTTCTTGGCTTTTGCAGTTCTTCATTTCATCACAGAGTGCACACGGCGCAGATGTGGGAAACCATCGCTGGCACCTGACACCCTAAATACTATGCCACTATTCCACTAAAATCGGACCAACAGAAATCCAGAAGTCATTATTTATTTTTTTCACACATAAGCTATCTAGTCTATTGTAGCTGAAGCACTAGATATTACGTTTGTTGCCTTGCGCTGATTAGAGGAATGAAAGGGCAATATGAATAGAAGTCGTTGCTTTTTTCCTCGTTAATTAACTAACGTCTATTTTTAAGGTAGGTCTCGTTTATGTTCCTACTTATTTTTAAAATTTCTGACGATTTCTCTCTTTCTCTCCTCATACGCCGAACGTCCTCTCACTAGGTCTTTGGCCAAACCTTACCAATCATCAGGATCCTCTGGCTTTTCTTTTGTCTCCGTCACCGCAGCTGTAGACTTGACGCTGCAGTAGTTTCGTCACTGGGACTCGGATACAGTGTTTGAGATTTATTAGTAAATTCTATTCCAAAAATGCGTTATGCGCAGTTCCATTCCAAAAATTCGTTAATTAAGATCATAAGTTGGCCGATTTTTTAATAATTAATTACACACTGTTATTACACATGCAGGTCTGGTTACTTTTGGCAATATAGTGTAGTTAGCATGCAGATTTAATAAAACTGTCCAAAAGATTAATGTGAATGTTCTTTCATTCATACTAATTTAGTAATGCAGAAATAGAACAATGTTTATTTTGTTAACTCTATTGTTATGTGTAGTAAAACATTTCTACAATGGGTTGAGTAAGCTAAATGTTGATGGGATCCTTCCTATTGCTCAGACAACACACGAGGGGATATAAATTCAAATGAGGAAGGATGGTCGCAGGATAAATATGCGGAAATTTGCTTTCAGCCAACGGGTAGTTGATTGTTGGAATAAACTACCATCTGGTTCTGTGAAAACTTTAATATTAAATAAAACTGAGTAATGTAGAAGATGGTAGACGAAGGAGTGAAACACCCCTAGATACCACCGTGACATTACGTAATATACAAGCCAGTCCATTACTGACAAAGCCTAAGCGCCAATTTTACAATTCTGAGATAAAATTTTTATGATAACAGCAATATTTGAGCCAAACATCCGCATTTGATCTACTAAGCTTCTAATCTTAACATTCGAGTATAACTGGCAATCAGCTTTGAGATTTATCAGATTTAAAGCTGAACTGAAACGTATGAGCAGTCCACTCATCTGCTGTAATATGGTGAGGCGAGTTCTGTGTAGTGGAAAGCCATCTTCCATTACAGTATCCCATATTAATGAAGCCTTAGTCGATGTGAAGGACTTCAATTGCTCAGGAATTAGTTTAACAAAAAAAAAAAAAAAAAAAAACGGGCGGTATTATCTTCTTGGATACGAAGCTTGAAAGGTTTGATATTTAGGTCACCATGATCGATTTTGATATTGTAATGGGGTATCCAAATTTCACACGTAGTCATCTATGCGTTAGGTGTTACAGTATTATGAATCTTTCCAATGTGATTTACAGGGTACCAGACCATATTACTGAACCATCGGGTAGAAACAATACATACAGGATTATTTTCTTACAGGATGCTCATGAAAGAAAAATGTCCTGGTCCATATTAGAGTTGACTTACGGTATTACGGCATCAGCAGTGAGTATATATGTAATAATAATAATCCATTACATCCATTTTCTCTGTTGAGGGAATGTGAAACAGATCGACCTGAGGACTTTCGAGACTTGCAATTAGTCTGGCATCTTGTGAACTTGTTCAAATGCCATTATGAGGTTCAGTAGTAATTACAATAATTTTTACATCATCTGCGTATGAAATAACAATTTTTTGTTGACTGTAGAAACGGTTAATGCCGCTGTAGAGAGAAAGCTGGACTATAAATCTTGCAGAACTCAACTTGTTGGTAAAATCTTGTTGAATGTTGAAGGGGAAAAAATAAAAGATACCTTTCTCTGAGACTGTAATAGAGAAAATTTTCAAAGCTGTATTGATGTTAAAACTTACCTGGAAGGCTTTTGGATTAACATTATTGTGTCTGGCATAATCTGCGCTGATATATATGATACCTATGCTGTTAACTTTAAGGATACTTTTCCTTTAGAAAAACATTATTTACGATATCGAGCTATGCAGCTATACCCATGGTAACACACTTGTGATTCCCGTTTTCTGCCCTGTTTTAATTAAAATTAAATTCTCATATTTGAAAAAAACTGACTGCTTCTCCCCAAAATTATCCGGGTAACTATCGATCTCAATATGAGTGAGAAAGAAGTTCAAAATCTTGAAAATGAACGCGTAAATGATCTACACGATCCAGGAGCGAAGCTCCCTCTTCTGCGGAAGAGATAAACAAGTCCATCAAGGACAATTTCAAGAAAAAGGAGAGAAGTAGAATGATATCGGCTACAGATTCTCCAACACCTAAAGACACGCACACCTACAGATTACGGAAATGAGTCCTGCAGCGATTCAGAATGCGAAGAATCTAAAAGTCAAGTGCCTAAGCGTTAAGATCCCCCACTAACGGGTTCTCTGATTGATCAGATCAGGACAATTGGAGTGTCCTTAGAGAAATATATGGCAAAGCAATCGAGCAGGATCACTGCTGCCATCAGGTCTGATTTAATTGGTATCTTCAGCAAAATGGAGACAGTGGTTTTAAACCTCCATGTAGAGCATGAAAGATTAGAAGCCCAAACTGACGTCCTTACACAGGAGCGAGGAAATCAAATGCAACAACGCCCCCGCTCCTTCGCAGAAGCGTTGGGGAATGGTGCAACACAATCAACCACCAGTTTACCTGAAAAAGTACAAGATATAAGGATAGCTAAGAAGCCTGAGTCGCATGTAATCATAATTAAACCAGCTGAAGATGCACAACTGGAAACAAGCGATGCAGTTAAAGACGCATTAACAAAAAATATAGAGAACCAGATGAAAACAGTCAGAATTAAGAGCAACAGGAAAACCACACACCCCGGAGTCATAATTGAAACTGGTACCAGGGAGGAGGCATTAACCATTTTAAATAACACAGAAATGACCAACTATGGATTAAGAGCTGAAACCCCCCCCCCCCAAATGGGCCGTCGATTATACTTTTCGATATAGACCAGAATATGACCCCAGAGGAACTCAAAGAAGAGATCTACCATAAAAACATGAGTATGTATCTACTGAACGAGACTGCGGTAGAAGACATCAAACCAAAATACAGAGCTAAAACGAAATCACCGACAAGGGTTAATTGGATAATTGAACTGTCCCCAAGAGTGTGGCAGCTTGTTGAAACCCGAAATAGAATTTATATTGGCTGGGGCAGCCATAGGTTTAAAGAGCACATATCGGTTCCTAAGTGCTATAGGTGTCTCCGTTTTTGGCATACGTCCCATACCTGCAACCAGCGTGAGACCACCTGTGGCCACTGTGCTCAAAAGGGCCATGTTTTTAAGGACTGCCCCAACAAGGAACAGTCACCAACCTGCGCAAACTGTAAGGCTGCTAGAGCACCACATGATCATTCGATTCGTCACACAAACTGCCCAGTATACAAAAAAGTGAAGAGCCTTTACCAAATGAGAATAAATTATGGATAGACGCCCTACAAGAAACAGACGACAAGAGATCAAATTACTGCAACTAAATGCGCAGAGAGCGAGAGTAGTCGCAGACCAGCTAAAGATCAAAGCTGAGGAAAATCAAATTGATGCCATGATGTTGCAGGAACCCTACGTCCACTCTGGGAATATCGTGGGATGTCCCACTTCATATAAAATCATTCACTGCACTGAAGACCATCCATGGGCAGCTGTTGTTGTGAGGAGTACAGAAATAACGGTGACTAAAATCGCGCTATTATGCACCTCCATCAGCGCCTGTGCGCAGATTATGACATCTCTCGGGTCCCTATATCTTCTCTCACCGGGTGAGGATATTACTACTGCAATCTCCGTCATTCAGGAAGCACTCCATCTCCTCCCAGGTGGGCGGTTTCTAATAGGCATGGATGCTAACTGCCGCTCAGCACTCTGGCACAGCCTAACTCCAGACAGAACACCAACCAGAAATGATACAAGACTTGAAGATTACATAATTTCGTCTGGTCTGCGGATCCTGCCTCGTCGAGGTCACCTCTCCACCTTCAGCAGCTCCCTCTGGGAGAGCACAATTGATGTCACTATAGCCACACCTGACATTGAAAGTAAACTAATCAACAGGGCTGTTCAAGGGTCATGGACAACGTCAGACCACAGAGGGATCACCTTCTCTCTCGTTCGTTCTGTGGAACATGCACCATCAATTCCTAGAGACATAGTGAGATACAACACCAAAAAAGCAGATTGGAGCCGATTCCAAGAGGAATTGGTCAAGTTTCCCCCGGACGACATTCCACTACCTATTACACTCACACCTGGAAAGCGTTACCAAGGTGACAATTGCCATCAGGAGTGCCTGTGATGCTTCCATCCCGCGTAGAAGACAATACAGATACGCGGTCCCCTGGTGGAATGCAAATTTGCGAGATGTGAGAATAAGAGTCCACCTAGCCAGGAAGACATTTCACAGAGCACGAGTACACCTTCCCCCCCCCCCCCAGAGAAGTAGCTGCGGCACAGGAGGCTTACTGTGTGATAAGAAATGCATACTCCAAAGAAATACGCAGATGTAAGAAGAAGTCATGGCAAACTCTAGTTTCCACAGTGGGAAATGGCTCCATGGGGCATTGTATTTCGGATCATTACAAAGAGGCTCCCCAGAGGTGAAGTTTTGGAAACCACACTCAGGCCGGATGGAACCTCGACATACTCTTGGTCTGATTCAACAACATGCTTTACAATATCTACCCAACTGATGACTTGGCACCGACACTGGAGCAACAAGAAATCATTTACAGAAACAGGGCATACGTATCGGATACTAGTGAACCGCTCTTCACATCCCTGGAAATGAATCTGGCCTTGGCCAAAACGAAGGAGGGTAAAACCCCAGGCTTGGACTTGCTGGAAGTCGACGTAGTAAAAAAGTTCGCAGAACACTATCCTATAACTCTTAAGTTTATTTAATAGATGCCTTGCTGAAAGAACATTTCCTGACTTTTGGAAAATTTCAACCCTCAAGTTAATCCTAAAACACCTGAAAAAACCTCCTCAAGTACCAACTTCTTACACACCAATAGCCCTGCTTTCTGTTTTGGCCAAACTCCAAGAACGTCTTTTGCTCTCCCGTCTCACCGACTACTACACAGAGCAACAATTACCATCTCCGCATCAATTTGGTTTTAAAACAGGCTGCAGTACAGAAGATGCTATCTTAGAGACCTTTGCCTGCGGGGCAACCTTCCAATATTTGTGAAAAATTTTCTCATAACAGATCGTTTCAAGTTCGATACAAACATGCCCTTTCTACAACTTTTATTCAGGAAGAAGGTGTTCCACAGGGATCAGTACTGAGTGCCACTCTTTTTAATCTTAGAATTGATTCTATCATTAAACAACTTCAAAATACTGTAGACACTTACTTTTATGCAGATGACCTTTCAATCTCCTGTTATTCCCAAAACATGAGATCTATTGAACGACAGCTGCAGATATCACTAAATAAATTACAGCATTGGGCCAGCATCAACGGCTATCGACTTTCGCAGCAGAAAACAGTTGCTATCCATTTTTGTAGACAGCGCAAGTTTCATCCGGATCCTGAACTTCAAATGTCTAATATCTCTATCCCAGTCACTAATAACATGAGATTTCTAGGATTAGTTATGGACAACAAGCTAAATTTCTTAGAGCATATTAAAAAAGTACGTACTGCCTGTCTAAAAAAGATAAACATACTTAGAGAGCACTATCTGCCCTGACATGGGGTGCAGATCGTACCTCTCTACTTCGATTTTACAGGGCATTAGTCAGATCCCGTCTTGATTATGGAGCTCCTGTCTATGATTCTGCTAAAATGAGTGCACTACGCTGGCTTGATCCAGTTCAACACAGTGCATTGAGGATTGTACTTGGTGCATTCAGAACGTCGCCAGCACATAGTCTTTACATTGATGCTCATGAGCCCCCACTATCTTTACGTAGGAAATCACTATTGCTAAACTACGCTGTGAAGATTCAAAGTTGTGCCTCGCATCTCATTCAGTCATACCTTTTCAATCCACCGTTAGAAATGCTCTACAGAAATAAACCTAGCATAGTAAAACCAGCTGGTCTGCGCCTTCTTGAACTAATGCAAGTTTGGAATGCTTCCATCCATTCCGTACAACAGGTAGCAACTTGTACTCAGCCACCATGGGTTCCATTTCCTATACCGACCTGTGACACTTACCTTTGTTAATGGGGAAAGAATATGTTGCAAGCTTCAAATGTCAGACAACTTCATGTTGATCACAATCAAAGATATATTGATTTTTCTCCAATATACACAGATGGCTCTAAATCTAATTCAAATGTTGGAACAGGCGCAGTGTTTCCGAATACCACAATTTCAGCATCTCTTCCATCTGAATTCAGTATATTCTCAGCGGAACTATATGCAATTAAGTTAGCCTTACAAAATCTCTGTTCTGACAGTTCTTTAAAATCTGTTATTTACACTGATTCCCTCAGCTCAATCTTAGCATTATGTAATTCTTCAGATAGATTTCATCCTGTTCTTGAGGAAATTAGAAAATTGTTACTACAGATTGAAAAAACGCCACCAACTAGTCACCTTCTGTTATATTCCAGCACATTCTGGTATTTTGGGCAATGAACTTGCCGACAAAGCTGCAAGAAATCCAACCACGTTAGATTTAACGAATGTCCCTGTTCCAGCATCAGATTATTCACTAAGGATTCATGCTGCATGCCAATCACAATGGACAACAATCTGGCATTCTCAAACTAATAATAAACTCTTGCAGTTTAAACATGATCCGAAAATTTGGCGCTCCAGTGTCCGTACATCAAGACGAGAAGAAGTAGTCCTTTCAAGGGAAAGAATAGGTCATACTCCTCTAACCCACCTTTATTTACTCACAGGAGACGATCCACCACAGTGTCCACTAGTTATATAAATCTGATTGTTAAACACATTCTCATTGACTGCCCCTACTATAGACAAAACAGAACATCAACCCTGCTATCACTGGTAAATTTTGATAAACCAATAACTTTAGAGAATCTCATTGGTGACAAAGCAAATATTTCTGAATTTTTGAACTACTTCAAACAAACTGGAATTTTTTAATCTTTTCTGATTTTACAAAAATTTCCAATATCCTTATAAATAAATCTTTATTTGTCCTACCAAATTTAAAATATAGGAGTACATTGGTAAGCGACAAATTCCCTTCACGGCAGACAATGCCAGGGGATTATCATAAAATGCGAATAAAAGAATGTCTAAAATATACAAGAAAGGTTAAATATACACGAAAAGATGACATTTAAACTACATTACTCTTCACTACATTTCTGTCTAGAGTCCTGGCAATTGTAATACAAAAGTTCATATTATAAATGAATAGGCGAATTATAGCTATAGTAGCTTATGCGCTATAAAATCCCCATAACAACAACGCCAGACTTCAATTCCTCACAGATTCAAGGAAACCCCCCGCAATCAGGAGTCAACTTTACTTCAAGAAGAGGCCACATACCTAGCCTTAACACGCTAAGCCCAGGCTGTTGTGCAGAATTCACACAGGAGCACCTGCTCCTCTGATTTTCAACTCCCTTCTCCATCCTCTACCTTAGAGTGGACTGCCTTCCCTATTGGTCCACTCCAACTACTGTTCCCCACATTCTGACCTCTTCTTCTTCTCTTACTCCTCCGTATGCTCTCTTCAGGAAAAAAAAAAAACTTTTATCTTTTTTATTTATTTATTTTTTTTATAGCCTCTACTTTTTTTTTTCTCTTTTCATTTTTTTTTTCCTTTTTTTTTTTTTATGGCCTCTGTTAGGAAGCTCAGGCAACCCTGGCAGAGGCAGCCAGAGTATAATGGCTGCCTCTGCCAGGCAGCCAGAGTATAATGGGTAGCCTGGCTCACCTCCCAGTAGTTGTGGCGGGCAACAGAGGTCCCAGTAGGGGCCCCGCGGCCAAGCAGCCAGACACAACAACAGAACAAAGCACAATACTACATTAACCAGACATTACACTTTTTTTTCTGGCTGTGCAGTAGTTCTGCATTTCATCACAGAGTACATATGGCGCAGATGTGGGAAACCACCGGTGGCGCCTGAACCTAAATGTTATGCCACTATGCCACTATACCCATGGTAAACTTGTTTCCGTACATTACGACGAGATTTTAACCCAGAAAAGTCAGGGTTCAAATCACGTCAGCAACTGGAGGAATTTATTTCTTAAAGGACTCTGTAATAGGGTTTCTGGCCTCAGACAGAGATGTAGCATTCTCTCCTCATAAGGTGTTTCATCCTGACAAACAGGTGACCTGAGAACACACCACACTTCAAACATAATAGCTGACTCTACTGGAACTTATACCGCACTGCTTTAAATAAATGCATGAATTTGTCAGAAGCCTCCAGGACCGGATCTCAGAACATGAGAGGGCAATCCGGTCTGCTGATTCGGAGCACTCCGCAGTCGCAGAACACTATTGGTCCTCTCAACACGATCTTGACCCACGCCGGGATATCGAAATCATTGATACTCACAAAGTTACTAACAGCGAGTATGGCTCGCATCACTCCAATATCCGGCTGCCATTGTAATTTTAACCGCAATAAAGGTATATAAGGCCGCCGTAGCCCAATGGTCAGGCGCGCGGGTGCATAAGTACACGTGCTGAGTGACCCGGGTTCAAACCCATGACTGCTAAATACGGTGCTGTTTCTTGTATTCTGTCTATCTTGTGAATTCCTCTGACCGTTTGGTCGTCCCGGAGTATAAACAGAAAATTTATTTATTTTATGTATACATCCTATCATGGTGGCGATTATCCTACAATATGATAAACGTTGGCACGCACCCCATGTACATGCCCTGGATTCGCAGCTGCAAGCACCTAGTTCTAACCAGTGATTATCCCTACTGTTGCTTGCAACAGTGCACTCGTGTCACACTTTGTTTGCCTTACATGACCATGTCCGGGAATTCTTTGTTTCATAATAACGTTTGTATTCAGGTGATGAAGAGTCCCCTAGACTCGAAAGCTACTGTTTTGCTTTATTTTATTTTTATTTAATTTAGTCTAACTCAATCTGTACCGGTTTCTACAATTATTTTCTGTTTCTTATTCCGTTCCTCTGGAGGCAGGTCCGATTTCTAAAAGTTTAATAGGACAGAGTACAAAACTAATTCCATTAAATATTCTTTCAGAGGGGCAGACAAAGAATAGTTTCTTTTTCTCCTATTTATATCTGTATCTGTGTAGACTTGTAGCTGCTGCTCCTTATGCTAAGGTCTTTTACTCGCAAAAGTAGCAGTACATGCTTATTATTATATTTTAAGGTTTCTTCAATAATGGCAAAGCAAGACAGGAGAGAGAGAGAGAGAGAGAGAGAGAGAGAGAGAGAGAGAGAGAGAGAGAGAGAGAGAGAGTCAGCAGATTTCAGATCCCAAAAGCAATTCTGCTCTTCTACACAGCGGAGAAATAACACACTCAGTTCGCTTCTCCGGTAAAGCCGAATCTGGCTTGCATCTACCATATCTGTTATCTTGCTTTCAGGCAGTCCAGTCAGGTGATAAGATTATCATACGAGTTGTGAGAACCAACAAATGATGATAACAACTTTTGATGGCACTTACTATACTTTCACATCTATCGCGAAAGGTCTGAATTGCAGAAGAAAATGTAGGTGAAGTAGAAGAGGCCTTCTAGGACTGGCATAGATGTCTATACATCTTAGGTTTTTATAAAAAGGAGAGAGAATTTATACGAACCATCAAGAACTTCTTTTTAATCAAAGTAAGCCATTCACTGGAGAAAAGAAATATTTGGAAGGGGACAAGGCCATAATCACACACGAAGGTAAACTACAAAATGCATTACATTTCAGGCGGGTTCGATTTCATTTTATTTTTCTTGAATTAACTGCAATTTTTTCTGTGATTAACAGAATTAAAAAGGAAAATAATTATCTTGTTACTGATTAATTAACTAATAATATATAAAAACTTCAGTGAAGTTTCTGATGCGGTTCCCCATGAAAGATTATTATATAAACTGGAGAAAATTGGGATTAACAGTAAGATCTTCGTTGGATTGGCTAAAATATACGAGACAGAGAGTAGTCATAAATGGACATCACTCAAAGTGGACCAGTGTAGCAATCCCTTAGAATCCCTTAGAGATCAGTGTTGCGGTTACTTCCGTTTCTTATCTTTTTTAATGATGTTGATGAGGGAGTATGGGTGAAGTTGTCAAAGTTTGTTGATCATTTATAAGGATGGGACGACAAGAACCAGACCATTTTGCATAAAAATGACTTACATCTGTTGCACGAATAAAAGCCGCTATTCGCTTAGGCATTGACTCCACTAGATGTCTGAAGACGTCCGTAGGGATCTGAAGCCATGCTGCCTGCAAGCCTTTCCACAGATGGAATAGATGGCAGTTGCGTATCCATACGCCTCACTTCTCGTTCCAAAAATCCCACAGGTCTTCAATTGGATTGAGGTCTAGCGAATTTTCAATCAAGAAGAGTGACATCTTCACTGTGTTCCTCGAACCACTCGTGAACAGTGCGGACCTGATGACGGCGCATTATCATCTTGAAAGATCCCGTTTCTGTCCGGGAAAAAATGCAACACAGCAGGGTGCACTTGGCCTCCTTGTTTTTTTTTTTTTTTTTTTTCTTCACGCTCTCTTCCTTGAGTTCCCACTCTAGTGCAGCCAATTTATTTATTTCATTTGTTATTTTTATTATTAGTATTTCTTTGTTATTTTTTAAATTCTTTATTAAATCATTTATTTTATTTTATTTTTTTTCGTCACACGCTCTGCCTTGAGTTTCCACTCTAGTGCAGCCTAATTTAAACTTATTATTTTTCCCTAACTGCACCACGGGTGGTTTTTTTATTTATTCCCCCCTTTTTCCTCTTCTTTCTTTTCCCTCCTCCCTCCGGAATGGGCCCCCAGAGGAAGCTGGCCCACTTTCTGGCAAAACTAGGTGAGCCAGAGTCTCTATTGAGATAGTACGTGTTTTGCTGGGACTGGGCCACCTTCCCGTGGTGTGTATTGATGTCTAACGGCACCAGGGGTTTCCCCCATCTCCGCCCCTTCCCGTGGTAAAGTGTAAAGTAAAGTGTAAAGTGTATTTAGGGTCATACGGCACCAGGGGTTTCCCCCATCTCCGCGTTGTTTACATTGTGATGGGTGTACCAGTTTGCTGGAAATGCCAGAGATTTAAAAGTGTATGGATATTGTACATGTGTAGTGTCGTGTACCGTTGTTCATCTGGTCATTTAGCCGCTGGACCCCTACTGAGGCCCAACGTTGCCCCACTTTAGCCCCGTGGAGGCAGACCAGGTACACCAGTATTATAATTATTTACTCTGGCAGGTCCTGCCACCTAATTTCCTTAGATTTCAGTGGCTAGGACCTAAAAAAAAAAAAAAAAAAAAAAAAATGCACATATACGACATACAAAAATGCATATGCATACACATCAATTGGTATAAGTTAGTTCGCGTGGTGAAGGCGCTAGAATGAGAAGCCGAGAGTTTTGGGCGAAATTTATTTGGATGGTTAAATTTGGATTGTGTGGGACTGTCGCTTGCGTATAGTTAGAGAGGGGGAAGGGAAGTTGAAGATTGGGGGGGATATAGTCAGAGAAGGAGCCGATAGGGAAGGTAGCTCCAGCTTGCAGTGGGGCATGCCCATGCCCCACTGCAAGCTGGAGGGGCATGCCCATGCCCCACCACCCTTCTCTTCTTTCTGGTGGGGCATGCCCATGCCCCACCAGAAAGAAGAGAAGGGTGGTGGAGGTTAAGGAGATGGCAAGCCGTCTCCCTCCCCCACCGGGGAAGGGGAGTAATAGTGGGCCAGACAAGGGAGCTGACCCAGATCGCCAATAGGGCGTGAAGGCTTGTGGCTGCGAAGTGGTCGTCTATCATCAGTGGCCTACCATCCAGGTTGGGTTGTTTGGATTCAGTCACAATGGGAAAATAGGGATTGGAGACTCCTGTTTTTGTTGTGCTGGTTATTCCGCAGGTCAGTGCGGCTTGGTGTGGTCGTTCAAGCAGTGAGCTATGTTGGTTCTGGTTGCTCAGGGTTTGCTGGTGGCGGGAGGGTTTGCCGTCTGGCGTAGAGGCTCTGGGCAAATTTAGAGAATTGCTTGTAATTTGCTTCATTCTCCAGTAGATAATGCTCCTGGTTTTTGGGGTTGAATTGCATCTGTGTGATCAGGTGTCCACGTAGATCTTCATAGTGCTCACATTCATACATTATGTGGTCCCATGTCTCCAGAGAGCCACACGCGCACATGGGATTATCTGTGATGCCAAGGAGGTTCAGTTTGTTGCGAATCGCTCCGTGTCCTGTGAGGAGGTAAGTGGTGTAGCGTCCGGGGTTGAGCCATTGCGGATATTGTGGGTAGACCTGTTGGAGATTAGGTAGAAACTTTCGAGTTATTTCACCTTTGGTTGAGTGAGTCCAACGTTGCTGCCAGATTGTTTGTAGGTATGTTTCCAGTCTTTTCTTCTCTGCCTGTATGTTATTTATCGGATCTGTGGTAAGGTCTTGATACGTTGTGGCTTTTCCACGCCTGAGTTGCTGCTGCATTCCTGTGCGGATTACTTCCAAGTCGAGAGGCAAGGTTCCCGTGATAACTTGCAGTGCATGTGTTGATACTGTATTGCATGCTCGGGTGATGGTTAGGAGGATCGGTCTGTGTATTATTTCCAATCGTCGACGATTAACCACTGTTGAGGCCTTTTTATACCAGACGCCGGAGGCATATGTAATTGCTGGGATGATGGCTGCCTTGTAGAGGAGCGCAAGGGTGCGCCTCTTCAGCCCCCAGTCTCGGCGGGTGACCCTGGCAAGCATGGCTACGTAATTTTTGATCTTTGTCTGTATATAGTTGAGGTGGGGGGTAAACGATCGGTTTCTGTCTAGTATAATTCCAAGGTATTTAAGTTCAGTGACAAGCTTAACGGTTCTATCATTGATTCTAATTTGGGGCGGTCTGGTTGGGGTCAGGAAGCCTTTTAGGAGTATAGATTTCGTCTTGGTTGACGAAATGGTCAGGTGATGTCCCTCCGCCCAGTCTCGGAGGGTGGTTAGGGCTTCGTTTGCGATGATCTCCATCTGAGCCCTAGAGTTAGCGGCCAGTACCAAGGAGAGATCATCAGCAAACGCCAATGATTTGACGTTCCCTAGATCCTTGCAGAGGAACTCATCAAGTACACAGTTCCATAGGAGGGGACCCAGTACCGAGCCCTGGGGGCATCCCCGACAGATCCGGCGCTCCACCCTACAATAGGGAGCATCTACTAAGATTCTTCTGTTACTTAAGTAGCTCCGCATACAGCCATAGAGATTCATTGGTAATTGGGCTGCTCTGAGTCTTGCAAGGATGCTCGGCCACCATAGAGCATCGAACGCCCCGGCAAAATCAATCGAGATGAGGAGGAAATATTTTCGGTCGCAACTCTCTGCTAAGTCCAGGATACATTCCAGAGCGTCAACGGTAGATCTTCCAGGTTTAAAGCCGAATTGGTTGTTTGCAGTTAAATTTGTTGTGTTGTAGTGTTCTACTATCCTCTGTTTGAGCAGTTGTTCAAATACTTTGCTTAACACCGAAAGTAGGGCTATTGGTCGATATGATTCTGGCATCTGTGGCTGTTTGGATGGGTTTTTAAGTATAAGTTTCACGCTGGCCACCTTCCAGTCTGAGGGGAACCAGCCAGAGCTAAGGCAGTGGTTGTACAAGTCTAGGAGGAGGTCAGGGGTATATTCGGCAACTTTCTTTACTATTTCCGGCTCCAGCATGTCCGGACCTGGAGTTCTTTTGCTTTTTAATTTGCTTATGGCTGTTTGTAATTCATGGTGAGTGAAAGGCTCTTCTATTCGGGTGGTTTGGTAAGCTTCGTTGGCTAGACAAAGTAGTTGTTGTTCAGGAGTATCATTTCCGTTTAGTGGTTTGAAGGTGGTATTTAGGATGTTGTTGATTGAATCTTGCCAATTTTTTGTCATAGTGCCTTGCGGGGTAATCGTGGAGGATGTCACCTCCCCTCTGGGCAGTTTGTTCATGGTTATGCGATATATTATGCTCCATGGGCTCGAGTTGCCTACAGTAGACACCAGGTGCTCCCAGGACAGCTTCTTTCGCTGCCTGATCATCGCGGTATATGTATTCCTGGCATCCCTGTACTGCTGCCTGAGAAACTCCACCTCAGGTGGGGGCCAGGTCCGTCTAGCTCTCTGAAAGGCTCGTCTCTTTTGGTTCATTTCCCGTCTCAGTACTTCAAGTTCTCGTGACCACCACGGGACTGCTCCCGGCTGTGGGGTCCTTGTCCTGATCGTCTGGTTTGCAGCACTTGTTATGGCATTTGTTATTGCACGTTGGTGATGATCCGGTGTGCAGCCCAGTAGTTGGTCGGTTTGTAGGTTGTTGGCTTTGCAGATGACAGCCTCTTTGAATCGTTCCCAATTCGCTTTATCTACTGCATACCTGTTTTGTTTGAGACTAATGACTGGGGCTCGGTGGAGTGATCTTTGCATGTCAAATGTGATAGCTCGGTGGTCGGAAGTGGTCCAGTTATCTTGAACCTTCCAGGCTGCAATATGACTGGCAAGGGATCTGGTAGCTATGGTAGCATCCAAGGTGGCTTCCCAAAGGGTTGAACTGAAGGTGGGTAGATTATTGGGACGGTTTAGGACGACAAAGCCACTGTTAGTCAAAAACTCTTCCATGTGTTGTCCATTTCTGGACCCTCTGCGTTCCGGGGTCTCACTGTGCCACAGAGGTGAGCGGCAGTTCAAGTCAGCGGAGACAAGTATCCTGGCTCCATGCAGCTCGGTGAGTACATGTTGCAAGTACTGTGTTGCAGGGAGAATATCAACGCCCGGACGACAGTACAAGGATATCACATACAATTCTCCCAGTGATGATATTATGTGTGCACAGGATGCCCACTCAGAACACAGATGGGTGATCTTTGTCACCGTTATATTAGGGTTTCTCACCACTATAGCCGCCCAGGGGGTCACTCCACCCACCTGGACAATCTTGTAATTGAGCGGGTATCCCCGTACAGCCCCGGCGCAGGTGTAAGGTTCTTGTAGCAGTATGATGTCAAGATTTTCTTCCTCTGCCTTTTGCCTAACCTGTCCCGCGACGGCAATGGCCCGCTGCGCATTTAGCTGGAGAAATTTAATGCAGCTTGTGTTGTATCTTTTAGGAAGAGTCCCCATAGTGGATCTTTAGTTGTTGTGCGCCTTTTGCTTTTATGTAAACGGGGCATTTGCTATCTCTGAGTGAGTGTGTGTGAGGGAGTTTCTGCCACTTACAATTTGCACAAACTGGATCGTTTGCTTTGTTCGGGCAGTTTGCGAAGTTGTGCCCCTTCTCAGCACAATGTCCGCATGTTGCTTCTTGTTGGGTGCATGTGTGCGTGGTGTGCCCGAATCGGCAACACCGGAAACATTTCGGGACCGCGATGTGTTCCTTGTACCAGTGGGAGCTCCAATTTATGTATATTCTTGTCTGTTTTGTGATCTCTTGCCAGGCTTCAGGGGCAAGTCCGAGTACCCAGTTTGAGGAGCCTCCATTTCTGCTCTTAGTTTGGAATTTCGGCGTTATAAGGCTGGCAGGATCTCTGTCAGGTAATGCGTGTTGGAGGTTTCGCCTGTACACTTCTTCACATATGGAGGAAGGGCTGAGGTCGTTGTCAATGTCAAATATGACAATAGAGGGGCCTTTCTGTCTGGGCGGTTCGGCTATTAGCCCGAGCGTGGGGATCCTGGAGTTGTTCATAATGAGGTTTGCATCATCTTTGGTTGCAGTTTCGATGATGACCCCTGTGTTCCGCGTCTTTCTAATGGATTTGATTTTGGCAGATCTGAAGTCTTGAGTCAGTGAATCGACCACTATTTTCTTTACTTCTTCGCTGGTTTTGTGGGAGTCATTTGTAGTAGGTTTAAGAACCACAAGATGTGGCTTTGGAAGTAATGTCTTCCTAAGAGTAGGCTTGGAAGTGGTGGTTATAGTTGTAGCTGTGGCTGTGACTTTGTTCCTCAGCGTCTCTGAATAGGTAGGGGCGCGCTGTGGCATTTCCTTTGCCCCTCCTTGTAGGTATGCCTCCAGTGTAGCATTCACTTTCTCATATTCCACGTGCGTTTTGTATAAAATAGTCTCGAGTTTTGTCCACAAGGAGACTATGTCGGCGCGGAGCCATGTGGTCACTCGATTGCTCTGTTCCTTTAGGAGGTCCTCGAGCGAGTGCCTGAGTGCGAGCATCTGATCAGGCACGAGGCCTTCTGGCAAGGCTGGGTCTAAGTTGCAGCATTCTTCAACAATTTCCAGTTGTTGACTATGTTGTTGCTTCCTTTCAGGGTCAGATTGGGACCTAGTTTCCCTTTCTGGTTTAGGGCCAGTTAGCCTCTTGTTTCGCTTTTTGGAGAGAGTGGCTGGTTTCTGTTCATCACTGCCGTCTCTTGGGTCGTCAATTAGTATAGTTTCGGGCGCTTTCCCGCCCTTCTCTTCCGTTTGGGTGAGATCTTCCAATGGCATATTGGTCAAGTCGGAAAAACGGGATTTCCGAATTAACGGGATTATGGAGGTGGATCCTTGTAGGGGATACGAAATGAAGAATTTTGAGGGGTCACACAAGTCCGTGCGTTTATTAGGAGCTGCACAGCTCTCTGTTGAAGATTTGGGCTATCCCCCACAGTCACGTGAGGGGGGAGGGAACAGAAAATTTCAAATTTGTCGCAGAAGGACACAGCTACTTCCTCTCGGGGTATTCGTGGAAGTAGAAGACGATGGCAAAGTCTGTTTTCCAGCTAAAGTTGTAAATTCTTCCCCAGTCAAAGGCCAGATCCTAGCGCGGCAGCCGCGTTATACCGGAGCACTTCTCTATTTTCCCTTCGCGAGCCGCATGGTGACCATACAGTCTCGCAAGCAAAGGAAAACAAAGAATAACGCTAGTATCTGGCGTAAATCCCAATAGAAAAACAAAAGTTTCTTACCAAGGCACTCCAAAAAGGTTAGTCTTCTTGTGGAAATACATTGTAGCACTTACACTGTTGATTAAACTTTTTTTTTTTTTTTTTTTTTACCCTAAATTCCAATGTTCAGTTTCTTAGAAGGAATGTCGTGAAATCTCCTCAGGCACTGTAATCGGCTGATACGTATTTTTCTGAAGTAAACAATATTCCCTGTGGGAACAGGGTTATTCTTCAAGGGACAGTGAAATGAAGGTCAAACTCTGTTGCAGGTGCACGAACGTAGAGTGTCTTCGTTCGCACGTTAACCCTTCAGGCATTTATTCCAACAGCTATTGTACGTTGCAGGGTTATCATGTGGAAGGAATGCCAGCTTCCGTATATAGAATTTAGAGACAAATATGCATATAAAAAATTACCTGATCATACTAGACATCTGAAGGCACTTGGAATGGATCATGCATGACATCTGGATTCTATCAGTATAAAAATTTTATACTATGAAGTAAGTGATCACTACTTAAAGACACAATAACGCGGAGCACTGATTTAACCAGCCGCACTCACGAGTCACAGTGCCTTACTCCCTTCCCGTGGTGTGAACGAGTGCCCAGAATCATCTGTCCAGGTGACTGATGCTTCTGGGTAGCCAAGCGGCCAGAACATAACAACAAAAAACACACGCACATAGAATACACACAAACTTACACCAACACATTTCTGGCCCTTTACAGTTGATTCTGTTCTTCACAGCGATACGAGGCAGAGCTGAACTGACGTTCTAGGTGCCGCCCTTACATATACACATGTCCATGTCCTAATAGCTGCCGTTAGACCGCACCAGTGTCTGAGCGGGTAACACGGTGGTATCGTCACCATCCTCCCCACAACTGGTGGAAAAGGCCCGGGTTCGAATCCCATCGATGACGCGAGGAACTTTAATCGGCTTTTTTCACTCCGTGGCTAAGTTAGTTGGTCTCAGGCGTAAATAGCAAGGTTTTTTCCCCATAAACTGGGGTTTTTTTCGTCCAGCAAAACAAGCAAATCGACCAGAGAACGCACGCATTATACAGACACAAATACAGGTTTATGTAAGAAGTTATGGGTGACCTTAATATAATAATCTGAATTTGAATTTGAGACCACACCAGTGAAATGTTGGCCCATACGCACCAGGAGTCCTACTTCTTGACAGCAAAACATGCCCCATGTTAAGCAACCACTGCCATGTGCCTGGAGAGCGGACACCATGAACGATGGGTCCAATGACACGTGTTGCTTGCGCCACACACGAAGGCGTCCGTCGGCATGTTACACCAGGTATTTGGACTCATCTGAGCATCATACTCGTATCGAGTCCTCCAGTGTACAAACGGAGTGTTGTTGAAGTCATAGCATACGCCGTCGTTATGTTATTGTTGTTATTTGGTTTTTAGGAGCATTAGCAACTAAGGCCATATTGCTCCCATACGCCGTCAATGATGATCAGCGTTGAAGACAGGGTGCTACTTGGGTCGTCTGTTGTAGAACCCCATACATCTGAGTGTGCGGCGCATCGTCATTTGGGATACTGTTGTTGCATTCTCCATATTGTATTGCATATCATCTGTGATATGCAATACAATGTGGAGAATTTAGCCCATACAACGCGCTGCACCTTACACTCACCAAGAACACCCACACTACGTAATCCTTTACAGTTCTGTCGGCAGAAGATGATTTGACCTGTTCGGCACCATTCTTTGTACACCTTAACCACAGTGGGTCGGGAGAAACCGACAAAACGTGCCGTTTCCGATTTGGAGCGCCCGACACACGAGCTCCCACAATCAATGAATTGGCTTCTATAATTCCCACTCTCTTTCAAAACAGTCCGAACATGTGCCGCCACAAGCCAATATCCACTTACTGTCCAACTTCAAACTCACAGAACCAACTTTTCATCTTCCTCGTTTATTCATTCAACTGCCGTTTTCTGGAACAACCATCCTTCATACGTATTTCCGGAAAATGACAGTCTACAGAAGTTCAAGTCTAATGTCAACAAATATCTTCTCTCGTCTTCTCAACCTCCAACCCAAGCATGGTATTAAGTACTGTAGGTTCTAACACCTCTCGTGTTTGGGGTTTTCATTAAAAAAAAAATCATTCTCTTTTTTTTTTCTTCTTTACTATGTCCCATAATTGCTATTTATCACTTTGGCTTGCACGACCAGAGCAAAAGTCTGTTTGGTTGTTATTTATGCTGTCGTCCTAAGAACCAGCGAGCCTAATCTTTACATAAAGTGATTTTGCATCTAGAGTACGCAAAAAGACTAATCTTGTTTTTTATTTTTTTTTTACCAATCACAAACAATAAACTAAACTTAAAAAACTATAATTCATTGCATCGTTTGACTAGTTATTTTTTGACACGTGATTTTTTCAGCAAACAGTCATTTTTTTTTTCAGAATTGACGGTACTTTTTAAACCACCGCATCTACAAACAGACAACATACGCGCTTACAAACATAAGGGGGACGTCATGCAACCTGCGAGACCTCCATCAGATCTCGACGCTCCTGATATCCCACAATGTAATATTCACACAGTAATACTTTTACTTATTTTCTCCTAGATTTTTAATAAAGATTGAAACGCAACATGTATTTTACGGATCTTCTGTGATTTCATAAAACAAACAAATAGCAACATATACTACAGATAATAGCATGTAGTCAACATTTTTGTTATCTACTTTACTTATTTTCTGCTGGATTTTAACAAGCGAAAGATAACAAGTATTGCACGTTTCTGCTGTGATTAACATAAGCAATTAGCAACAATTCATGATTTATATATTTAGCGAACTGACAGCAAAAAAGTGAACTGAAATAGTAACGAGTTTCATATACGAGAACATTTCCTTTATGTGCACCTGCCATATCTGCCATATTGCCCAATCATCCCCCCAATGAGTGCACGGCATAATAACAAGTTCAGTGCTTCAGCTACAATATACGGCAAATAGCCTATGTGATATGTGCAAAAAAAAAAAAAAAATAATAATAATAAATAACTAAAATAAAATAAAAAATAAATAAGAAAGAAAAGAAAGAAAGAAATAATATTGCTGGATTTCTATTTTCCAATTTTAATGAAGGGGTGGCTCCACAAATCTTTCTACAGGAGCTAAATGTTATATTTGGCTCTTTTAGAAATAACGTTTTTTAGAAAGCATGTAATAAGTCGAGAAACAGTCGAGTTATTACATGCGGACGGACGAACGGAAGAAAATGCTGATGACAATAGACGCTATGCGCATATACGCGAAGGCGCCTAAAAAGCACGAGTAATTTAGTACCGGATATACGACGTCAAAGATAGACAAGTCTTATTAGGGTATATAAGATGCGGTCTTGGTGCTGAGCTTGTGATTAAAAGTTTAATATAAATCCTCTGACGTAAAACTTAATTTTGTATGAGGTTTTCGCAAAATAAATTGCTATCATTTGCATCGTAGAATAATTATTAATTCTTCTAGTACACTCGAAAAAACATATTATATATTTAATAAGAATGCCATTTACAATAATCTTTTAGTCATAATTAAGATCTGAAGTGATAGCTCTCTTCTTACTGCCAGTTCTGTACGTTTTGTATTGAAGTTCGGCTCACTTTTACCATTCATATCTGTTAATAGAGACAGGATCAAATAAAGTAAACAGTTAAAAAAAAAATCTGTTATTCTTGAACAACTAACATCTAAGCCAAATACATTAATAATGCCTTGAAATTTTACCACTCTTACAGCAACGAGAAAAAAAAAAAAATGGTATTGTCTAAGAGAAGAAACAGCAAGCTATCGGACCTGTCACTTGCATTCTCCTTTTCTTTCTACCTTTTCTAAAGCTCAAAAAAATTAAAAAAAAAAAAAAAAAAAAAGCCGGTAAACATTAAAGAAAGGATCAACTCGGAAAAGAGAAAAAAAAAAGGGGGGGGGGGGCGCCCACTACCTTCATTTCAACCCCGCCAAGCGGCGATGTGTCGCAGTGCACATGCGGACGGGAGACATGCTGCTGCTCCGATACCGGTAAATTCCAGCGCAGGGAGACGTGCAATACGGTATTGATTAGTTCAGAAACGAGGGTGGCTTTCGGAAAAGATGAGACGACAGGCAAGCTGGACTTCACTGCCCTGTAGATCAGTAGCGTTTGTTTACGGCTGCGTGCCAAGGTCGTAGTTAAGGGAGCAGTAGTGTACGACAAGCATTAAGATGGTGTTCTTGCAAGGTGCATAGGGATGAAATATTGTGGCACCCTCCGATAAAGAAAGGAGGTAAGTCTTATGGGTTGTAAGGGGTAAGTAGACTCCATGGACGTTCTTATCCTTTCCTTGTATCCGTCTCGATATGGCACCCTTATGTGGCGTCTACAACAAATTCTCCATAAAAAAGTGTCAAAATGTTTTGTGATGCACGTTTGATTCCAAAGGAGTGGAAAACAATACAAAAATATGACGATCACTTTATACATTTATCGGTATTTAAGACGTTGTATCAAAGACCTAGAAAGACTACGAACACTAACCAAGCAGAGCACAAACATACCAACTTTATTCTTATGACCTGATGCCAAGAAATTTTAATGAGCTTATTAAAGATTACTAACTAATGTAGTACATTCTTATGTATAATTCTTTAAAATCTACCTGAATTTCTTTTATAAAGAAAGTAGCGTGATTTTATAATTCTCGCTCCTGGGAAGGTATAAATATATCTTTGCTAAAACTGGTAATAAAATATCCTTAATAAACTCAGCAATGGTTGCTAGGAATACTTCAGGTCACGCAAACAAATTCGAGAATTAGGTAGCTTTACAAGTATCTATAATCAATACTAGAGCTGCTTTAAATAAACCTTATCTTGTATAAAAGTCTGATCTGCTGTAGTGATTTTAAGCCAGCAGACGCGATTATAAGCCAGCAGACGATACCAGTTGATTCACTTCAAGGTAGCGCAGCTGTCGCCTGTCAAATTAATTATTTTTTATGCGCAGTTTATCTTAGTAAAGTTAATTTTCATCACTTTTAAAAAAATTAGCATTTAGCTGTCTTCTAAAATTTAAGAACCAAAAAATTATATTATCAGAAACATGAAGATCTTAAAGTACTTTTTTGTGGTTGTTTACAAGAGTAATTATCGATTAATTAACTTTATAGTCTTTTGCATGAATTGAATACCCGCATGATCAGCAAATAATTAAGTTTGTGACATATAAGCATTTTTAGCGAGAAATATTTTTCATGATGGACAGTAAAACATTGTAGTATAAGAACCACGTTATGCTTATAAAAACCAATCTGATTGCTTACTATGATGTGGTCACAAAGGAACTGAATGCCAAAAATAATTTTGATATCATATACTTGGATTTCAGGAAAGCTTTTGATACTGTTGCACATGGAAGACTGCTGTACAAATTGGAGAGGTATGGCACCAAGGAGAAGCTGCTACAATGGATAAAGTGATGGTTGAGTGGAGACAACAGAGAGTGGTAATCAATGGACACTGCTCTTCTTGGACAAATGTTATTAGTGGAGTTCTCCAGGGTTCGGTGTTGGGCCCATTGTTGTTTTGCATATTTATCAATGATATTGATGAAGGTATATCAGGTTTAATGTCCAAGTTTGCAGATGATACAAAGGTTGGCAAGGTTGTTAACGACAGTAATGACAGTATGCTACTCCAACTGGATCTAGATAAGTTGGTAAAATGGGCTGAGAACTGGAGTTTAACATTGACAAATGCAAAGTACTGCATATGGGTAGCAATAACCGGAGAGAAACGTACCAACTAGATGGTACTACACTCAGGGAAGTGGAAAGTGAAAAAAAACTGTGGGTAATTGTGCAGCCAAATACGAAGTTCGCTGAGCAGTGCAGACGGGCTGCCAGGGCAGGTCATGGAGTCTTGTCAATGATATATAGGAATTTTGCTAGCAGGGACAGGGAGGTGATAATCCCGTTATACAAGCCAATGGTCAGGCCACATCTAGAGTACTGTGTACAGGTCTGGAGGCCTCGTTTTAGGAAGGACGTAGAGTTGCTAGAACGAGTACCAAGAAGGGCAACAAGATTGGTGAGGAGAACAAAGGGGTGCTCTTACTAAGAAAGGCTTAAGTTCTGCAAATTGCAGTGCCTGGAGAGTAGGCATCTGCGAGGTGATCTGATTGAGGTGTATAAGGCCTTGAATGGGTTGAGCAAGCTGAATGCTGATGGGATTCTTCGTCTTGCTCAGACTAAGAACCTGAGGGGGGCACAGTTTCAAATTGAGGACATAGTTGTAGAATAGATGTGGGGAAATTTGCCTCTAGCCTGCGGGTAGTTGATTGGTGGAACAGGCTTCCATCTTTTGTTTTGGAAGCTAATAGCCTAAATAAATTTAAGGCTGAGCTGGACAGGATTTGGAACGAATGGAGGGATGAAATGGGAGGGTTATTTATTTTATTTTATTTATTTATTTTTTTTTTTTTTTTGGCTGATGCTGCATAAGCTTGCTTTCTTGCATCGTATGCCTCTACTAATGCTAATGCTAAATGTCGGCAACTTACGTAAGGTCCTCAGAATTTCACAAACAATTTCTTAGAATTTAAAAGTGACTAAGCTAGATTGTAATCATCATATTCATTAACCTGAACAGCAGACTGATAAGTTGATTAAAAGTAAGTTTTAAAAAGGACAAAATATAGTCTTAAGTCGTTTGGTTTAAAATTCAAAGAAGAAGAAAAGCTATCTGAATAGTTTTATCCGGTTCACACAATACAAAGAATCTGATGTACACGTAAAAAACCAGTTGCAAAAAAAGAGAGACACCAGCTCACTTTAATTATGTTTTCGTATAATTAGGGAGCTCTGCAACTGTAGTTTAAGTCTTTCATAATTGGCTGTTCTCTAATGAAGTTGTGACTATTATGGTATAAAAATAGTACCGGCTGCTTGTCTAGCTTAATGTAGGAGTTCAGAATGTGGCTGCACTTCAGAACGCTGCTATTTCCATAGGGATAAGTTTCCATGGTGCCTTTATGCAAACATTGGCCGATAATCTTACCAAGTTGTATGCTACAATTCTGACTGTGACAATATATCCCACGAAGTGTTAATATTATTGCCAAAAGCTTATTGTGCTTAAGCTTCCAAAGTTTAAGTTTAGTGTAAGTAATAATGTAATTAATTAATATAATAATCACTGAACAACCCAATAAAATTGCTTCGTCTTCAAAAGCATTCGAAGCGAGTTTCGCATTAAGTGAAATTTTACCGTAACAGAAAAACCACGTAATAACGAAAAATGTATGCTAACAATAAAACCTTCTGATTTTTTTCTCGGAAGAAAAGTTAAATGAAGTATTAATTGTACTTTTGAAAAACCGAATACTTCAGTGACAACGAAATGCTTAAGCTATTCAGACATTCTCAAAGTGTGTGTGTGTGTGTGTGTGTGTGTGTGTGTGTGTGTGTGTGTGTGTGTGTGTGTGTGTGTGTGCGCGCCAAAGCAACTGAGGATATGGGGTGTCAGTATATTGTGTTTGTAAATTGTATGTAATAATCTGTGGTCAACATCCCTGTTTTCTGAACCAAAGACCCCAGTTTTCAGGGGGGGACTATGCGACCCTTACTGAAACTGACCAACTCAACAACACTGTGAAAATAGCCCACAGAAACTTCTGTAGAAAGACCTACATTTCCATAGAAATGTAGATATTTTCGAACTAGATAGGGTCTATTTGAGGAAAGTGTTGTAGAATAGATATGCGGAAATTTGCCTTTAGCCAGTGAGTAGTTGATTGCTGGAACAAACTTCCATCTGTCGTTGTGAAAGTTGATAGCTTAAATAAATTCAAGGAAAATAAAAAGTGGACAAACTTTTGGAGAGAAGGGTTTTTTTTTTTTGGCTGATGCTGTATAAGCTTGTTTTCTTGCATCATATTCCTCTGTTAATGCTAATGCTATTTCGATTATTCACAATTTCGGGTTCGATTCCCACCTCGGGCTTGGATCAATGTACTGCAAAAACCTTGGGAGGTGCATTATGGCCACAGAAGCCTATGCGCCAACAACTACCAAAAAAAAAAAAAAAAAAAAACAATTTCGGGGGGGGGGGGGGGGACTGTGCGACCCTTACCTGAGACTGACCAACTCAACAACATTGTGAAAAAATCTGATTCCATCGAGGATGGAATTGGATTTTGCTCTACAGTTTTAATACACCATGGCATACTGTCCCATGGTGTAGTAAAACTGTGATGGCATACTACACATCTGTGTGTGATTTTACTTTCAAAATGCACCGCATTAGTAGATCTGTTCCACATTAGTAAATCACAAACAGGTGTAGTATGCCAACTGAATTACGTTCTACCAAATCTCTTAATACCTGGAATCTTAGGCAGCGTTATGCCAGGGCTAAATCTTCTCAGAGTTCTAACTCTGAGAAGATTTAGTCAAGTGGTTAGGTGGTTAAGAGGTTGAAAACAGGTTGCGTCATGTTGTAAAAGAAGGAAGATTTCCATCGTAAGCACTCATGCATTGAAGGTAATTACTTCTGAACTTGGTGGCCCATAAGGTATTGTAAATGTGGATGCCAAAAGTTGCAATTAAAAATAAATATAGGTAACCGATAAATATGAATTGATTTGAACATTAAATTAGCCAACATTAATTAAACAAACGTCATTTACGTAATACAATTCTCAATTGAGTTGTAACCACTTGTATGCTTTCTTCAGGCTGGATTTCTTTATTCGCTTCGCTATTTTATAAAGAAACATGTTCATAATCCAAAATTTTGATAACATAAGTTACCCCTTGACTTTAATTGTGAGTGTATAATTTTTGTAGAGCAATAAATTCATCAACTCGTCAGACGCAATGTTCTGGGTTCACTCTGGTCTCGGGTCTCTTGTGACTAGTGAATTTTTGAATTAGTCGTTTATGTGTAAGGAAAATACATGTAACTACTATTATTTTTTTAAAAAAAATGGCTAATTATATGGAGTGAGCTGGAGTTTATGAAATACACTACATTGTCAAAAGTATGCAGATAGCCATGGGATTTCGGAAAAATTACCCCAACCATCCACTTTTCAGAAATAGGTATAAAAGCAACTACATTTACGATAGAAATAAGTAGATTAATGAAATACAGTGTAGGTTGGTTAGGTTGGGACGTTGAGCTCGGGGGCTTCCAAGCTGAACGCCTCACAAGCACAACCTATTACTATGCAAGACGAATTGAGAAATCGAATTCTGGAAGCTTCAAAAACCATTACGAAGAATCCTAAAACAATAAGACTTGCGTCACTCTGATCTGCTGTTTTAGATGTTTTCCATTTAGAAGTTTAATTCAGTTTCTTTTTATATTTCACAATTTATGATTAATCTTAATATGTTGAAAACTTTTGATACATGTTTATAAAAACAACTTTCTTATTTTTAAATAGAATATGCTCTTACATATTTTCCGTACAATTTTGAAACACTGTAAATAAAACTAATACTAATAATACTAAGGCCGATGAAACATTAGTTGGTGCTGATGCGCAAAAGAAAATTCGTCCCAAAAAAAAAAGAAAAAAAAGTTGTTTGGTAAATTTTGCTGAAACAACTATGGTCACCTTCTGATGAGTAAACTTGAAGCATCAGTTTATTTTATTAGCAAACGATAAGGTATACATATAAAACTGCACTAAGTGGCCACAGTATTAGGTAACCCACCTAATGTCGAGTAGTTCCCTCGTTAGCCACTGGAACAACCTAGCTACATCGTGGCATGAGGTGTCGAAATTCGTGCCGAAGGGACGATGGTCCATGCTAACTCAAATGTTTACAATCGTTGCAAATTGGAAGGTAGCGGATTTCTGTTGAAAAGAGATCAGTCCACCTTATTGCAACTTAATATACAGAGGTGGACAAAAAAAAAAACTGCATCACTTGTGAATTTTGCAAATAATGTGTTTTGCGCTTCATTGCGGGTTGCAGAAACTTCGAAATGAATTTGTTAGATGGGATATATATATGTGAATGAAATCCAATAAAAAGACTCCACCTGATATACCTAATTGTCATAAATATCTTCCCAAATGGTAAAAATGCGTAATTAATGGAAATATGAGAAATAATCCAAATGGCAATCGACGACGGGCTAGCCAGGTGGGTAAAGTGCCTGCCTGCTAGCCCAAAGGTCGCGGGCTCGAATCCCGCCTCGGGCTTGGATCAGAGTAGAAAATGCAAAAACCTGGGGAGGTGCAATATGGTTACGGAGGCTGATGCGCCAACAACTAAAAAAAAAATGACAACCAAACATACATTTTATTGCATTTACGTGTACAAACTGAAATGACAAGTTAACGCAATAGTATTATGTACAGTAAATCAGCAAAATAAGTCTTCAACATTTTTTTCTTCCTCCTCAAGCTGCAATTACAGCCTTACAACGATCTGGCATAAAGTTAATCAACTTCTGGATATACGGTTTCCCAATTTCGTGGTACCACACCCTTACAATGCTCACCTGAACCTGAATCTTACTTGTTGGCTTCTTCTGAGCAAATTTACACGACTTTACCTACCGCAATTTTCAATAGAATTCAAATCTCGACTGTTCACGGGCCAGTCCAACACTGTAATGCCAGCGTTTCTGAGGTATGACTGCAACTTAAGGGAGAAAAACGAGGGAAAACATTCGTGTAAGTATGTTTTAAGCCTTGTGAGACAAGAAGACAAACTCATCATTAAATCTAAATAGCATAAACTTACCAATTTTGCTGTGTGGCAAGGTGCTGAGTCCTGTTGAAAAATGCAGTTTTGGAAGTCTGTGTGGTGATCCCTAATAACGGCTTTCAGGCACTCCTCCAAGGTAGCAGTGTAGGTTTCTGCATTCACAGTTCCGTTAATAAACTTAATTTCCCCACCCGACGTGATTGTTATGATTCCCCAGATCATCTGACAGGCGGGAAACTTTACAGTCGGTGTTATGCAGTCAGGATGGTATGCTTCCGATTTTCGTCTTCTGACATATCGCTTCGCACCCGAGCCATGCAGGTTGAATTTCGATTCGTCAGAAAAGATGAGTGTCTCACTGCTCTTTTGTCCATGAAACATGCGTTTTAGCCCAAGCAAGTCGCTTCTTCCTCATTTGTTGGGTCAACAAAGGTCAACTTCTTCTTGGGCCGATAGGTATGCAGACCACATTCCGAAAGCCGTCTTTGGATAGTTCGTGCACTTGTTTTAACACCAGTGGTCATCTCAAAGTCCAGTTTTAGATCAGGAGTATGGCGATTACGAAGGCATAGCTGTTTCAAATATCGATCTTGGGAAGGCGTAGTCACTCCCTACGGCCTGATCCAGGTCTTCTCTTCACATTACCGGTTTCACCCTTTAATTTCAGCACCCGGGATTTATCAGCGATAGCACGCGTAGAAAGCCCTTCTGGAATAGAGCAACAGCTATACTTTTTTTCTTGGTGCCATGCTTACACCTCCGCAAAACAGGATACTAATGAGCGTGTATACCCTTCCAACGCCTGCATTATTTATAGAAACGGCTGATGCCTTGCAATTACTGTCTGATGCAATAGAAGCGTTATCTGAAGCAATACCTTTGCTTTGCGACAAATAAAATTACTGTAATCAAACAATATTTTATACGTTTCACTACAAATGTTACTTTTTTTAAGGTGATGCAGTTTTTTTGTCTAAAAATTAAGTTACTGAGGAGGCCACCGCAATAGGTTGAATTCACTCTCACGAATTAAGTTCAAGAGAGTGAATTCATATTCCTAGAACCAGTTCTATGCAATTTTTATCTTGCGTTATGGCGCATTATCCTATTGGAAGAATCTATTCACAGATTGATACACTGCAGCCATGAAGGAATGTGCTTGATCAGACATAATTTCCACATAGCCTGTGAAATCCAAACGTTGCTCCACTCATATCAAAAGACCCAACGTTTACCCAAAACACACTCCCCACACAGCCGCCCAGCCAACACTTAGCAGGATAGGTCCATGGTGGACTCATGCTGTTTGATTCGCACTCCATATTCCATATTCCGAACAGCATGTGTCAACGTTTTTCCATATTCTATATTTCAAACAACATGAGTCAACGTTTTTCCAACCTCCATTGTCCAAATATTGATGCTCGTGAATCCACCATAATCTTATCTTCTTGTTTCTTGTTTTTTGATGACAGAAGGGAATCCAGTTCGGTTGCAGGCAGTGATAACCCCTCCATGACATGGTATTGTGCATTGTGAAATGTCTCTTCTTTAATTACAGCTCTTTAACTGGGTCTGGGTTGTTTATTTGACTGAATGTAGCCTTCCTGTTATTCTACACAAGTCGTCAGCCTCCGTTGACCTCTTGCATCAACGATCTTTTGCTGACCACACGATCGTCGTTGGCTGGATGTTATTTGGTTACTGAATTAAGCTCAACACCGGAGACACGGTCAAATATGAAAACCCCAGAAGGGCTGCCGTTTCTGAGATACTGATATCAGCCGTAGCCTATGTGGGATCTCCTCACCTAGCTCTTCAAGGAGTAGAGGACTGATTTCCGGTCCATCTGGAAGCCGGATATTCGTTGAAGTCACATTCTCTCGGCGTGGGAAACTGGCAGTGTTCGTGACGGTTAGCTGACTTACTAAAGGTCCTTCTTCTTCTTGTTCATCGCCTACTGTCCTCTTTTGGGGGAAAGTCTCCTTCTCCCCCATCTTTTAAATCAACACCCTTCCCGCTGTCCCATCTTTACTCTCTACCCTGCTTTCCCAGTCTACTGTCTAATCTATGTCTTCTACTTCACCTTCCCAGCTTCTACCTCTGGGTTGCCTTCCTTTCTTCCCTACTTTTCTACCACTTTTACATCCATCCGGTTTTTTTTTTTTTGTCTGATGCTTTCTTGCATCATATGCTCTGCTAATGCTAAAGTCACCCAACCCTCATACTACACCGCTCGACAAAATTAACAAAACACGTAGAAAACGTGGTGGAACTCATGCAGCTTGCGATGAAACGAGACAGAATTTGGTATAGTGGTGTACCATAGAATAACAATGAAATATAGAGACAGCGAGAAACTTCGGACGGATATAAGAATTGCCAAAAAGGTCACATTACAGAAGCTGAAAATAGGTATACCTAATGAAGTGGCTTCTCAGTGTATATATTCTATGTCACCTTTATCCTTCCTTAAGGTTGCCAATTTTAAGACGGACAAATTGGGATAACACAATTTTTATTTCAATATGGACAAAACGCTTAATCGCATTCATCTTCATATTAATTTTGAAGATTTGAAAACTTCATATAAAATTTGACATAATCATTTTTATCAATCAACTGATTGATAAAAATGATTATGCCATTTTATCAGCGACAAGTTTAGGATCATCAATATTGTTACCATAGACATCAAATTTACTAATAGGATTGATTCCTTTCCTTTTGCTGCTAGTATAAACGAAGAAGCCCTAGTTATTTGCACTCTTAGCTAAGAGGACTTCTCGTAATCTGCCTTAGCTTGCCTAACCTGCTGAGTAATTTTATGAAAGACAAATTTATATTTACTGTAGGATTCGGGGTATACTGATCATTTATAATCATCCTATGCACCTTCCTTCTTCGCCACTGGGGTCGTCAGTTATTTTGTCATTCATTTTGATATATATATACCTTGAACAAATACCTTTTTGTTGCTATAAAAAAAAAAAAAAAAAAAACTTAGTCGCTTCCAAAATAAGGTATTTAAGCGTTTCCCATTAGCATTTGTATTCGTTAAAGTTACCATCTGGAATCTGAAAGTTACCCATGAAATGAATTTATATGATATCTAAGGCCATTATAATACCCCTTAAAAAACCAAAAACCCTTCTCCTTTCACTTAACAGTAGTTACTTATTTAAATAGATTTTACATCAACACGATGTAGGATCTGTTTAATACCACAAGTGATAAAAATATTTTGATCTGGTTATCACTAAGGGTCACACAGATATTACTGTCACTTATGGTATCTGACACGCTGCTGCAAGAAGCAGTCATCTAGAAATTCCTGAAATGTCCTACTACTACTACTACTACTGGTGAGTGACCAATCCATAAGTTCCAGTCAATCTCTGGAGGGTTATTGTTACCACAGCATGTTATTTACTAATAGGGTTGATTCTTAGGGTTAACTAGGAATCAAATAGGATAGGGTTAACTTCTTCCGCAGTGGAGCATCCTAATTTGCTTACCCATTTTTTTTTTTCTTCTATAACGGTGTTAATTATTCTAGTCACAATCATCTGGTATGAAAACGCACTCCTACTCTCATCTTTGGTTTTTCTAATACTTAGGCATTGGTTAACAAAGCAACAAAAGATGTAAAACCACACTTGGAATACTGTGTGCAAGTATGAAGACAGCACTTCAAAAAAGACATCGAGCTTCTTTACAGTCCAAAGACAAGCAGCCCAATTTATGAGATTTGGAAAGGGCACCCGTATAAGGAAACACTTCGAATATGTGGGCTACAGAGCTCGGAAACTAGGTACCTTAGAGGGAACTTCACTGAGATCTCTAAGGCCCTCAGAGGGGACAGTAAAATGAATGAAGGCGAGATTTTCACTGTTATAAATGATTCCGGAACCAGAGGCGATATATTGAAATTACAGGGAAAGAGACGTAAACTGGGTTGTAGGAGGTTTTCTTTTAGCCAGCGAGTTACCTTCGTGGGTAGTTGAGGTGGACAACTTGGGGAAACTGAAAGGTCAGCTGGATAGTTACCTACGTGAGGATGGAAACACATAGGTTGTCTATTTTTTTTTAATATATATATATATTTATTTTTATATTTTTAATTTTCATTTAGTTATATATTTTAATTTAGTTTTTTTTTTTTTGTCAGTGGTTTCAGGGCACTCACTAATTTTCTTATACTGCGGTAGTGAACAACCATTTTCGTGGAATTTAAATTTTATTATTTTCATTTGATTCATATTTTATTTCACTCATATAACGCTGACTGAAAAGGGGTTTTCGGTGCGAACCTTTAACAGAGACAAAATCCAAAGGAAGTGTTTTTATTTTCCAAACAAAAAGAAGAAAAACCTGAAAACAGACTTTTGGAAACACATAATTGAAAGAATGGTACAGAACAATAAAAGAGTAGTCCAGTTTATTAGACAACATACTGTTTCATAAGTCTTAAATAAATTTGCCAAGTTAAAATGAAATCAAATTGAAAAATGAAAAATATTTCGTGGATATTCCGCAAACTGAATGATCTCCACGTGGCCAATTAATATTCTAATATTATTCTTGTTAAGAGAAGTTATATCATAAAGATATTTTTTGAGGTTTAATATTACGTACTTTGTTTTCCACTAGAGCCAGCCCACTGGCCCATTAGGGCACCAGTCTTACTGCATTTTTCAGAACTGCCAGATGGCCAATCCGGCACTCACTGAGATGGAATACTCCCATGCAATTTAACCAGGAAGTTTGTGTCGTCTGGCTTGAATATTCATTTCCATCTTTCGTTCTTTTCAATAGGAAGTTTGGGAAACCTGTTTGTTGGCGGGTTTTTGTACAAGACTATATTTGAACGATAGATCTCATGAAAATCGGCATAGACGGACACACACTTGTATAGATACAATGCATAGCAAAATAGTATGAACTGAGGAATTTAATCAGAGTATTGTATAAGCAATTTGAAAAAATACTTGGTTGGAGCACCGAACTACAATCACATTTAAATGAAGAGCTTTCTTGGATATCAGTAACGAAGTGCAATACTGTATATGGTTATCTTCAAGTCATACGTGTCTCCTTGGAAACAGAGATGGTTTTTTTTTGTAACAGGATGAAAAATATTAAACTACGAAATTTTTGCAAAATACCTTGAAATGGATCTGAAATGCGAGTGATTTCGAATAATATGTTAATTATTTAATTATTTGTTTCCTGACTTAATTTTCCTGTACTTTTTTCGCAGCAGTATTAATTAAGCAGTAATTGAGTATTAATGTTGTTAATGCGAATATTCATAGCATCGTGTTTATTCATTAAAAAATTCATGTGTTACGAAAAGCAAAAGTTATGCAGCATCGTCAATTGGGCTGTATTTTATTTACTAATATGGACATCAATCGGAGTCATACAAGTTGAATAAAACGAATACTGAACATTATAAGACGTATAGACATTCCTTACCACAAATGTATAACCGTTCTTTAAAGTATATTATGAATTATTCTTTTCAAAAATAGTAACTTAAGAAAAGATAATAAAATTCTCTGGTAACTGATGTACCGTAGGGTCAATCAATGGGTGCTATTCGCCCTTCACCTTCTCGTGTAGGTAATTAACGAAACTGTATAGGAAATTTAGATTATCGTCTTGTCTTTTTATAATGTCCTCCTTAATTCAATACATTAAATAAACGACGATTTATTTAATGTATTGACTGACTGAGAACAATTCCAAATACCGCACTGGCAACGTTTCTAGATTTGCTTTCGATTTCTGTCTTCGGGCCAAAAGGGATCTCTAAAAGATGCGATTTTGAGCCCTCGTGGGTAACACAGTTGGTAGAATCGCCGTCCTCCCCACACCAGGTGGGAAAGACAAGATTCTAGTCCAGTCGATGACGGGAGGAAGTTTTATGGGCCTTTTTCATAACGTGACTGAGTTAGTCGGTCTCAGTCGAGGTACATGGTTTTTTCTCCCGGAAACTCGGTTTTTCGCCAGGAAGCAATATGGCCTTAGTCGCAGATATTCTTAAACCCTACAACAACAACATGCGATTTTGAATATCACGACAGGTGCACCACTATAGTTACTGATGCTTGTTTGTTTGTTTCTTTTTTTCCCCCAAAACAACAAAGGCTATGCGGCGTTAGCGTATTAAGTATGCAAATTTGCGACCTTCAACACATGGTGTTAAAGGATAGAATCGTAACTGTTGTGTTACTGCGAAGATTACTGCGAAGATATTAGTGCAGTTGTATATATATTTTAACAAGTAATTGTTTTAATTGTTCTAGTCATTGCCACTTTCCTTCGTCCCGACGAGGTGATTCCAGAGCAAAACGGTATTCGGAATTCTGCTGGCTAAGTGCACATCTAACGTTGTTAAATAAACTAAACTAATGTAAAATTCAATCAAGTAGGCAACTGCCTTTTCTTAAATTAATTATTACTTACTGAAGATTTATTTACTTTTTACATGGAGTGTTGAATGTCGTTTTCATCCTTATGTTTTCTTATTCTAAGGCTTGACTATTGCGTTTCTACTGCCATTTCAACCCACTTTTGTCTGGTCGATATTCTCATATCAATCAAGCTCCTTGAAAGCTGCGAAAAGTACTCCAAATTCTCTTTCGATGCTTGACGAAATAGTTGCATTTTCAGCTATTACCTGGTGATGTTTTGCTTTTAAAGCAAATTGCACAAAAGAAAACATAGCAATATGCCGATCGGGCAAAGAGGAATAAAAATTTCTTTTGGAAGTTTTTCTTTCCTGTCAAAATATGAAAATTTGTCTGTCCGGATGTAGCCTTTCAAATCTATATATAGAGTCAGAGAAGGTGAAGACCATAGTTGAAAAAACAAAATTGATAAACTACTGTGACTAATTTAGAAATTATTCAAAGCGATGCCAAGTTATACTGAACTTCATCGGGTAATTTTAATGAAATTTGCCATCGCTTTAAAGCGTGACAAACTAGCAGGTAAACATTCGTTCGTGTAGTTAGCCGGGGAAAGCAATTTTAATTTTAAAGAATTATTTTTATTAATTCTTTCAAATTTTCTGTGTAACTTAGAGAATTTTTTTATTCTATAAGTTACATCGTGCTCTCTTCTGACGATGCGAGCACTAAAGACAGTGGCACAAAATGGCTGCGTTTTATGCTCTGGAAAAGGAAAAATTCGTATTGTGATGAGATTTGGAGATTAAATTAGAAGCTCTCATACCTTTATTCCACGTTTAGTGCATTTCAATGTTTGCGTGTGTGTGTGTGTTAAGCGACTAAGCTATGATGCGTCAAGAAACAGGCAAAACGAAAAACCCGATTTTCCGAGAGAGAGAGAGAGAGAGAGAGAGAGAGAGAGAGAGAGAGAGAGAAAGAAATGTTACCCTCGCGGCCTCGCCTGAGACCCACTAACTCATCCATCTCGTGAGTAGAGCCCAGAGAAATTGAGAGGATTCAAACTCGGGTCTTTTCCACCCGATATAGGGAGGATGGTGATTATATCCAGGTGTTACCCAAGAGAGCATGTTTAGGGAAGTAATGTTTAACATAAATGAAGTAGATGCTTTGCAATACAGCAAAATCCAGTTCCGTAGAGCTTATTTTTCAGGAGTTTTTTTTTTTTTTTTTAGTTTTGATCGCACTTCTAGCTCTGAAGCATTGCGAAGCCTGGTAGAAATTCGAAGTGTACAATGCCTTTGAGGTCAAAGAAAAATTCCAAAAATTCCAAAATTTTTTCCCTGGCAGTTACTTCAACTCGATTTCTGCTTCGTGCAAAAACCATTAAGTCTTATCATCAGTGAAAATATCCTCTAAAAATGCATCTGCATTTACGGCACAATCGATTTCAGTAACCAGATAAAAGCTAGTAATAGTAATAGTAATAGTAATAGAGGCATATGATGCAAGAAAGCAAGAGTATGAGCTTATGTAGCATTAGCCAAAAAAAAAAAAAAAAAAAATCACACAACCATTCCCTCTAAACGTTTGTCCAGTTCCTCCTTGAATTTATTTAAGCTATCAATTTCCACAACGACAGATGGAAGTTTGTTCCAGCAATTAACCACCCGCTGGCTAAAGACAAATTTCCGCAAGTCCATATTCTATAACTGTCTATCCTCAATTTGAATTTATGCCCCCTTAAGTTCGTAATCTGAGCAAGAGGAAGAGTCCCATCGTGTTCAATCCATTCAAGGCGTTATACACCTCAATCAGATCACCTCGCAAGTGCCTTGTCTCCAGCCGCTGCAATTTGCAGAATTTAAGCCTCTCTTGGTAAGAGGATTCCTTCATTCCCCTCACCAATCTTGTTCTCCTTCTCTGTACACGCTCAAGCAAATCTGCATACTTCCTAAAAAGAGGCCTCCAGACCTGTACGCAGTACTCAAGGCGTGGCCTGACCATTGCCTAATACAAAGGGATAATCTTTTCCCTGCTAGCAAATTTCATGTATATCACTGACAAAATCCCATGACCTGCTCTTGCAGCCTGTCTGCATTGCTCAGAAAACTTCATATCTGACTGCACAATTACTCCCAGGTCATTTTCATTTTCTACCACCCCAAGTGTAGTACCACACAGTTGGTACGTTCCTCTGGGGTTACTTCTACCCATATGCCGTACTTTGCATTTGTCAAGGTTAAACTTCAGTTACCACTGCTCAGCAAATTTACCCAACTTATCCAGATCCTGTTGCAGTAGCACGCTGCCATTACTGTCATTAATGGCAGTGTGCCAACATTTGTATCATCTGCAAACTTCGACATATACCTTCATGATATACCTTCATCGATATCATTGATAAATATACAACACAACAGTGGACTCAACGCTGAACCCTGCGGAACTCCATTAATAACATTAGTCCACGAAGAGCAGTGCCCATTGATTACCACCCTCTGTCTTCTCCCATTCAACCACCCTTTTATTCATTGTAGCAACTTACCCTTAATACCAATCTGCTCCAATTTGTACAGTAGTCTTCCATGCGCAAAAGTGCCAAATGCTTTCCTGAAATCCAAGTATATGATATCAAAATTATTTTTTGCATCCAGTTCCTTTGTAACCACATCATAATATCCAATCAAATTTGTCAGACATGACGTTCCCTTAACAAACCCATGCTGTGTCTGAATTATTGCTGCAGTCTTGTCTAGATGATCCTGCAATGCATCTTTAACCAGTGACTCCATTACTTTACCCGGAACAGAAGTTAAACTAACTGGTCTGTAATTACTCGTGTCACCCTTCGATCCCCCTTTGTGAATTGGGAATACAGTGGCACGTCTCCAGTCCGTGGGGACCTCCCCTGAGTCCAAGGATGCTCTCATAATTATGGCTAAGGGTTTGTTTCGTTCCTTTGCCACCTCCTTTAATATACCTGGATAGATCCCATCCACCCCAAGTGCTTTTCTTATGTTTATCTTCAACAATTTCTCCTCCACTTTGATCTCAGTTATTACAAAATCATTAAGCACCGTGTGTTATAATTTGATAACCTTCTGGTATTTTCCTTCCCTAATAACTCCTCATGTGTAAATGTAGATGCAAAATACTCATTAATTTTTTTTTGCTATCTGAGCAGGCTCATCAACAGTCAAACCATCGATATCAAGTGGACCAATGTGATTCATCCCCTTCCTTTTAGAGTTTATATAAGTAAAGTCGTTGCTGTTTTTCTTAGCATCCTTTGCCAAAGATTTCTCGTAATCTGCCTTCGACTGCCTAACCTCCTTTGTAACTTGGTTACAGATCAACTTGTATCTATCATAGTCTTCTGAGTCGCTTGATAATTTATATGCATCCCTTGTATTTTTCTTCTCTGTTACGAGTCTCATTAGTTCATTTGACAACCATTTAGGCCTAAACCTTGAACAATAGTTCTTAATAGGTATGAAACGTCTAGTAGCTTCTACGATTAATTCCTTGAATGCTTCCCACTTAGAATTTGCTGTTGGTAACATCATCAGCTGGTCCCACTGTACAGAATTTAAAAACTGTCTGAGACCACTGTAGTCATCTTTACGGAAGCAAAAACCCTTTCCTTTACCCCTGATGGAAATTATATCTTTAAGTAAATCCCACATCAGTACACTGATCACTGCCACCTAGTGGTTCCTTTTTCTGCAAATTCTTAATACACGAATGATCACTGCTGATAACGAGATCAAGAGTATTACCCTCTCTGGTTGCCTCTCAAACATGTAGGGGAAAGATCAAATGCTAATATAAAATAATTTGTTAACCAAGTAAAATTACAGATTTACCACCGTACTGTGTTCATACATTTACTTTTGCGAATTCAATGTTTGCATCAGTTGTTGAGAGACGACCATATGATGTATTATCACTATATCATACTTTTGATTGCATCGAATGCTTACCACACGTTAGTATAACAATGTAAAGCTTTCAATTCCGGATAACGTTTTATAGAACAAAAAATATGAAGTTGGTACGCTGCCCTATGACCGCCATTTTACCATTATTCCTAGCGATAATCAGAGTGCAACAGTTCTCTTACCATGAACTTTTAACATGAACTGCGGCTGCCAACACCACCGATTAACTTCTAAACATATTGTAAATTGCTCGAAGTTCACTGAAGCAAACTCTGAAACATTATTAGTTGCATTGTCCGTGTTAATCGGAAGTTTTTTTTTTTTTTTTACTTGCAAACATGTTTAATCAAAGTTGGTTGTTCTGTATCCCTGGATTATTATTTATGGTTTGCTGTAGTAGTTAAATTGGATTATCGACGCTTCCTTATTTTGCCTGGAATTTTTGTTGTCATCTACAGTGATCATTCTTGTCTTGTTAAAAATAGTCCTGTGGCCTATTTCGCAAACAATAAACGGCCGTCCCACATTTATCGATCCTGTCAGGCTGTATATCTTTCTCATGCTCTTTTGTCCTTTTCTTTGATGGTCGGCTGAATCACCAATACAGAAGTGCTGGCATTCGCACTGAAGTTGGTATAGTGTCCCTCTGCTGGTATCAATCAAAAAATTTATTATTGCAGTAATATATATGCAGGAAGTTTGCTGGCCTTTCTCCTGTTGCATGGAAACTCAAATTCGCAGTCTGTACGCTGCCTATTTCAGAAAAAAAAAGGAGACAAATTTGTGCTATCCAGTTATTTATTTTGTAGCACAACACCCAACAAGATGCGTGATATAAAAAAGAAACTTGATCGACCGATAGTTACCATACAGATAAAAAGAGTACAAATTTTAAAATATTCTAACGAACTTTCAAAGGTGCAAGTTATTTGAAGTGACAACAAAGCAAGGATAACAAATAGGTTGATGAGAGATGAAATTCTATTATACAGTAGTGACCACATAAATTACATCACTGTAAATGTTCTCCCAAAACAAGCATAACAATTTAAATAATTTCCCCATAGCCTAAAATCTGTTATACACTAATGTAAGTCTGCGTGGTAGCACGGTGGCATCGTCACCGTCCTTCCCACACCAGGTGGAAAATACCCAGCTTCGAATTCCTTCAACGCAAGGAACTTTTATTGGCTTTTTCCACTTCGTGGCTAAGTTAGTCGGTCTCAGGAATAGATAGCAACGTCCCCCCCACCCCGGAAACTCAGGTTTTTGATCCAGCAAAACAGGCAAATCAACTAGAAAACACAAGCAATTCATGAACATCATACACTTGGATAGTTGAAATAATGCGTAAATTTATACACTGATGTAAAAGGATTATGCATTTTACTGATAAGAAAATAAATTATATACACTGAGTGATCACTGAATTATGACCACCCTTATGAAAAGTTAATGCGACCCGTTGACAACGCGAGGTACGAGAGTGCGCAGTGAGTCGACCTACGTAGTATAGATATGATGTCAGTGGTTCAGTAGGTAGTAAAATTCCGAGCGTGATAAGCAAAAGGAAGGATTCATCGAACTTTGATAAAGGACAGATTGTGGGAGCTCGACGAGCTGGTGCCTCGATTTCCCAAACGGCTGAACTGGTGGGATGTTCGAGAGTCGCCGTAGTTAGTGTACCAGGACTGTCGTTAAAATAGTCAAACAACGACCCGACGGCAAAACTGCCAAGGTCAGCGAAAGGTTGAAGTTAGAGATGAGCACTGGGTTCGACGACTCGTACAGGCGAACAGGCGCAGCACTCTTTAAGAGTTGACTACCCAATACAACATGGGCCAATTCGGAACTATATCTGGCATGACCATACGTCGCACGCTCGCACGTATGGGCTATACGAGCAGACGACCCCTACGGTATCCTCTCCTAACCAGGGTTCATTGGCGTAAAAGACTCGCCTGGTGCAAAGAGCATGCAAGTTGGACGTTAGAAGACTGGAAGAAGGTGTGCTGGTCGGGTAATTCACGTTATTTACTCCACACCGTGGATGGCCGCGTACGGATTTGGCGTCAAAAACATGAGGCTCTTGATCCATCATGCATGGTATCAAAAGTGCAGGCCGGTGGAAGCGGTTGAATGGTGTAGGGCATGTTTCACTGGCAGGAACTTGGACCCCTGGTGCATGTGGAACAACGTATCACTGGTCTCCGCTATCGTCAACTGCTTGGTGACTGTGTACACCCCGCTATGTTACACTTTTTCCAGAATGGCGATGGTGTCTTACAAGATGATAATGCGCCGAGCAATCGAGAACTTGTGCAGGAATGGTTTGAGGAACACAGTTCTGACTTCCAGCATATCGATTGGCCTCCGAACTACGCCGATATCAATCCCACAGAGCACTTGTGGGACACTATGGAAAGGCATATCAGGCGTCTGGATACACCAATCATCTCCATACCTGCAATGCTGGCCGCATTACACACAGCTTGGTTGGCCATAACTCCCTAATGCTTGAATCAATGTCATGTTGGATAGTTGCAGTAATGAGGGCAAAAGGACGACCTACGAAGTATTAGGTAGGTGGTCATAATTCAGTGAACTTCTTGTCTTGGTTTTTAGGAGCATTAGCAACTAAGGCCATATTGCTCAGGGGATATGCGGTGGTCATTCCCTGACCTCGCCGCATCCTCCGCATTTGGTAGGCACGGGCTCGAACCCCGGTCTAATCAAGAAGCGTGCACTACGCACTGCAGCTCTTGCCCACCAGGCTACGGAGAGGTTCATAATTCAGTGATCACTCAGTGTATATTTATATACAAATAATCAGAGACATACACTGCAGGCCATATGAATGCTTTTCATTTTGACAATGTTTGAAATTAATATTATGCGACAAGATGAAAAAAAAAAAAAAATACCAGCAGAAAACAAATATGGTTGTGATATCATTAGGTCTTCTATAACAGATATTAGTATTTTGGCTCTCGTGGGTAGCATTAGTTGGTAGGATCGCCGTCCTTCCTACACCGGGTGGAAAAGACTTGAGTTCGAATCCCATCGATGACGGTAGGAATTTTTATGGGCCTTTCCACGTGACTGAGTTAGTCGGTCTCTGGCGAGGGTGCCATGGTTTTTTCTCACGGAAACTTGGGATTTTCGCCCAGCAAACAGAAAATCGACAGCAGAACACACATAATTTACAGACAGCATACAAGGTCTGCGCGGGTAGCACAGTGGTATCGTCAGCGTCCTCCCCACACCGGGTGGAAAAGGCCTGGGTTCGAATCCCGTCGATGACGCGAGGAACTTTAATGGGCTTTTTTCACTCCGTGGCTGAGTTAGTTGGTCTCAGGCGTAGATAGCAAGGTTTTTCTCCCCAGTAACTGGGGTTTTTTCGTCCAGAAAAACAGGCAAATCAACCTTTAGAACATACGCAATTTACAGACACAAATACGGGTTAATGTATTTAATTACGGGGAACCCTAAAATAATAATAATAATAAGACAGCATACAAGGAGCATATGACCTTAGTCGCTGATGCTCCTAAAACCTATAGCAACAACAACATTAGTATTTTGCTGGACCACTACGAGCTTTAATTACTGCCTTGCACCTCTGGCATGGAGCTTATCAGAGTCTTGATCTAATCGCTGTCTAGTAAGTGTACCAGATATGAATAATGGTTTCTTGCAACAATGTTATCTTGCTTGATGGGTTTTTAGCAGCAATTTTCTGTCCAATACCACTCCAGCATTTTTCAATCGGAACTATTTCCTGACCATGATAAAGATCGGATATTGCAGTCTTGCATTTCTGCATTTCTTCACCTGCGCTTTCAACTTCTTCATCAGGGCCAGGATTCCAGGATTAACATTGAAGTGAAGATAAAAAAAAAATTGATAAAACAGGCAGTGTTTGAAACAAGTTAAAACTAGCATACTATAAACTATATTAAATGATTGCGTGATGTTGTACTAACCTTTTATACAATGCGGCGAGGTGCATAGTCACGTTGGAAAACACAATTTTCTGTTCCTTGAAAGAGGTCTCTGATGACGGACAGAAGAATCTCCTTTAAAATTTTGTGTATTACTCACCATATTAACAGTACCATTTACAAAAAGTATTCTGGCCACTCCTTTGTTTGTTATGCATCCCAAACTATCTGGCCAAAAGGAAACTTTGATGTTGACTGAACACGGTCAAGGTGATAAGCTTCGTTACATGTATACTGAATATAGCATTCACTATTGGACTCGTAGATGTTAAATTTAGATTCATCAGAGAATATTACAGATTCCCACTGCACGATTGTCCAATTAACATGGTCTTAGCCCAGGTTAGTAATTTTTTTCCACATAGATTTGGTCAATAAGGGCATCTTACGAGGTCGTTATGCTTTCATGCCACTTACCACAAGCCTTCGCCGCACACTTCTATCACTTGCATTTACCCCAGCATGTTCCTTCCGTATGGATTTTAGGTCTGTGGAATTTGAAAGATCATGGAGGCGAAGACGCTTCAAAACTAGGTCCTGTGCTGCAGTAGTTTTCCGTTTCAGTCAGGTTCCAGATTTTCTTTTGAGATCTCCGGCCTGAAGTTTCTTTTTAAGTAACCTTGACACAGCAGACTAGTTACAGCCAACTTTTGTAGCTATATGTCGATTAGAAAAGCCTCCCTATTAAGAGAAATAATTATGTGGTCGCCACTGTACATATAAGGAAAGTTATAAATACTTTCATAATAATAACAACCTTTACTTGCATTTGCTAGAAACAAATATAAGACCCATCAGGGCCAGGATTCCAGGATTAACAGTGAAGTGAAAACAAAAAATAAAAAATAAAAATAAATAAATTACAATAGTAACAGCGATGTTTGAAAAGTTCTGAGACTAGCCACAGTGTGGCGATATAAGAGGCTTCAGTGCAGAGACAGGCCTGTTATGATTCAGTGTAGCAGAATACTGAAAGGTAGCTTAGATACCATGTTACTCCAGCCCATTAAACCTAATTGTTTCTGTTTGCAATGGCGTAGAATGTAAAATTCGATTCGCTAAGGCAGACCAAATGCTATTTCGCAAGCTTGAAGGCAGCACATGCGTGATTGAATTTTGTGTAGCTAAGAGAGGATGGAATTTATTCAGCAAGCTTATTAACGGCATGCATTTCAAGAGCAATCGGTATTCGGTTGGAGGCATTTCATAACTTTCATTTTAATGAGTTACAGCCCACGCGGTAGTACAGTTAGTATGTTCGCCATCCACCTTACACTGAGAGAAAAAGACCTAAGTTAATCCCATCCATGGCATAAGAAATTTGCATGGGCTGCTTTCATATCGTGGCTGAGTTAATTGGTCTCAGGCGAGGATATCATGGTTTTTTTTTTATCGAAAACTTTAGATTTTTCGTTCAGAAAACAGGCAAATCAACCATAGAATGCACGCAATTACAGAATTAATACACTGGTGCGCAAAATTTAAGGACCAGTCAGGTTTTCACCTGTGGCTTCTCACTGGAGTGGCCTAGAAATGGGAAAAGCATATCAAAGGAACCTCGTGAGGTACAGAAATGAAAGGAAACAACACCGACACAACAACGGAAACAAAACGGTACAGAGGGACTTTATTCAAAAATGGCAACATAGCACTGGCTGCCATAATACAGATGCATCACTGCCAAAGATGGAACAAAAGGAAGAGGTGGTCCTCAGTAGGAGTTATGGCCATCCCTAGAGTCGATGCAGGCTTTGCACCGCCTGTGCCTGTCCATACTTAGAACAATGTTGTTGATAAGTTCTTGCGGTAACAACGTCCATTCCTCTGTCAGCGCCATCTTCAGCTGGTGAACATTTTCTGGTGGGTGTGGATGTGCTGCTAGACGTCTCCCCAGAGCGTCCCATATGTGTTCGATGGGATTTAGATCGTGGAACCGGCAATAACAACGTCCATTCCTCTGTCAGCGCCATCTTCAGCTGGTGAACATTTTCTGGTGGGTGTGGATGTGCTGCTAGACGTCTCCCCAGAGCGTCCCATATGTGTTCGATGGGATTTAGATCGTGGAACCGGCAGGCTAAACCATACCATCCTCACTTTCTAAAAGCATATCAACAGCTGTAGAGCGATGGGGTGTGGCCTTATCATCCATAAACACGAACTCAGGGCTAATGGCACCTCGGAACAGACGCACATGGGGAAGGATTACCTCAGTACAGTAGCGTGCCGGTTACAGTACCGCCTTCCAGTATCTAGAGTTGTGTACGTCCATCCAAGATAGAGCCTCCCCCAGACGATAACACCTCGACCGCCATATCGATCCATTTCAGTGATGTTTGCGGGGTGTACCAACCACTCGCCAGATTAGCTGAAATCCAGAATCGCTGCAGAGACTGAATCTGCTGTCATCAGTAAAGGATACCTTAAGTAAAGATTTTGTGGTTGTAAACTTTAGAAATAGTATTGGTCCTTAAGTTTTGCACATCAGTGTATATATATTGCGCAAAACAGTGTAAACAGCTGACAAGCCTAAAATCCTACAATTAATTAGTCAATCAATTAAGGGCTTCCTCCCGAACCCCTCTATCCGCCTAGATATGCGCTTATGGAAGAGAGAAGTGTTGTTTATTACTACAAGGCAATAAGCGTTGAAACATGGCCTTTATCGAAGCTGTGTTTCAGGCCTTGATAAAAATCGTCGCTTCAAATTAAAGGCCTGAATTATGCACAACTGGCCCAGCTGATTTAGCTATTCGTGATCTTCCAATTATGATATTCATGAAAATAGAGAAATATTTCTCAAATTCAGCACAATCAAATTTTTCAATAATATTCTTTTGCAAATAATCTGATAGAATTCCAAGTACATATTTCAAGTAAAATTCATCGCAGATTTTGTTATTGTAACTTAACTTTCTAACAAGCATTTAAGATAAAGAGACCAGATTATGTCACCGTAATCATGAACAGAAAGGAAAAGTTCTGAGAACAGAAAATTCTGTCGAATAAAATGCCTTACATAAACGCTTGATTAGACCAAAGTGCTGGAGAGCACGCGAGATCAAGGAAATAATAAATATCATACATGAAGCAGATATCTAAGTGAACTGCGGGCTTGACATAGTTCGCAATTTTACTATCAATGAAATAACTAGAATTCGTTGCTGAGGCACCAATCAAGAGTAATCTTTACTGAAAATAATGTAGATTTATTATACATTCACTGGCCAAAAAAATTAAAATCCATTATTCAATATCTAGTAAGGTCACATTTTGCCCGAATTACAGTCCGTACACGTCGTAGCATGGATTCCACTATGTGTCTGAGGGAAACTAGTTCGAGATTTGAGCATTCTTCCATCAGGATATTTGTCAGCTGCTGTATTGTGACCGGTAGAGAACTGCAAAGCCGAACTGCCCTTTCCGACATATCCCAGAAATTCCCAATTGGATTCAAATCTGGAGAATCAGGGTAGATGTTAAAAATCTTGGGAATGTTCCTCAAACCATTCAGGTGCGTTGTATTTTTTATTGCATCATCCATCTCTAGCAAGCTCTCTTAGATGGTGTCACGTGCCATGCATGACTGCATCTCTCTAGTGGTAATATAAATATAGTGCATATGCCACGAGTCCAGTACTGTGCTATTGCAATGGCTAAGTTTTCACAATTAACACTTGAAAAGTGTTATGTAGAGGAACAGTCTACTCATGAAATAGCTAAAAGGATTTCTGTAATTAGTCAACAGCGACACGTTTATTACGAAAATTATCAGAAACTGGCAGTATACGCAGAAAGAAAGGAAATGAACGTCCACGAATATCTTCTGCAGTGGGACAGATTTTTAGTCCATCTGTGTGTCCTAAACAGATGTCCTCATCGACAGATCTGAAGCAGCATGGGGGGAGAATACAGGAGTAAAGGCAAGGAGAAAAGGCAACCACGTACTGCAAGTACGTAGATGCCTCTTCTCATCAGGATTAGTAGCACGTGCCCCAAGGAAAACAGCTACTTTTGACGCAAAATGAAAGCCCAGTGTCCAAAGTGGGCAAAACAGCATACTAGTTAGTCTGAGGATCAGTGTAAATGTGTTATTTTTTCTGATGAATCAAAATTCAACTTGCATGGTTTGGAGGCCAGTAGACTGTTAGACGAATAGAAGAATTTCGTCCTGATTCTACCGTCTCCACAGTAAAACATTCTGCATCACAAATGACATGGGGTTTTATTTCACATAAAGAAGTTGATCGTGTTTAATTTATGAAGAGTATAGCGAATGCCGAGGTGTACAAGGATATTCTTGAGATATTTTTACTTCCTATAATTAGAGATCAATATGGAGAAGATGCCAATTGCATTTTTCAGGACGAATCTGCTCCATTTCATACAGCCAAAACTACAAGTACTACAGTATTTCATAAAATTAGCAAAAGTTTTAAATTTATGAAATGTCGCACACTTGCCTAAAATTTTTATTTATTTCGCTCTCTTTACTGACCATTGGTATTAAAATGGTTGATGGATAAATCAATTCGAACAATAACATGATCTGGGAATAGTCTAGACCTCTCACTCCAATTGAAAATTATTGGAACAAAATGAGTTTCAATAATGCAAAACACACACTTAGAGAGCTGCAGGAGACATCAATCAGGTTTGGCACAATGAGATTTCCCAGAAATATATTCAGAACCTTATCCAGTCGATGCCACGATGATATGCAGCAGTCATCAAAGCAAGAGGAAGGCCAACAAAACGTTAGTGCGCATTTTGTTGCGTGTTTTGTTATAGTGGCGGACAAAAAAACTGCATCACTTGTGAATTTTACAAATAATGTTTTGCGCTGCATTGTGGGTTGCAGAAATGTTCGGAATGCATTTGTTAGATGGGATATATATCTCTATGAATGAAACCCAATAAAAAGACTCCACCTGATATACCTAATTGCCATAAATATTTTCCCAAAGGGTAAAATGCGTAATTAATGGAAATATGAGAAATCATGCAAATGGCAGTCATGATAACCAAACATACATTTTATTGCATTTACGTGTTATTACGTTAATTTAATTACATTTTATGACATTTAAGTTAACGTAATACTGTAAATCAGCAAAATAAGTCCTCAATATTTTGTTGTTCCTCCTCGAGCTGCAATTAATCTTGCAATGATCTGGCATAGAGTTAATCAACTTCTGGATATACGGTTGCCCAATTTCGTGGTACTACACCATTATGATGCTCTCCTGCAGCTGAATCTTACTTGTTGGCTTCTTCTAAGCAAATAGCATAAAACTTACCAATTTTGATGTGTGGAGGAGTGCCCAGTCCTGCTGAAAAATGTAGTTTTGGACATCTGTGTGGTGATCCCTAATAACGGCTTTCAGGCACTCCTCCAAGATAGCAGCGTAGGTTTCTGCATTCACCGTTCCGTTAATAAACTTAATTCGCCCCACCCCTTTGCTTGTTATGCATCCCCAGACCATCTGACCGGCGGGGAACTTTACAGTCGGTGTTATGCAGTCAGGATGGTATGCCTCCGATTTTCGTCTTCTGACATATCGCGTCCCATCCGAGCCATGCAGGTTGAATTTCGATTCGTCAGGAAAGATGACGGTGTCCCACTGCTCTTTGTCCACGAAACATGCGTTTTAACCCAAGCAAGTCGCTTCTTCCTCATTTGTTAGGTCAACAAAGGCTTCTTCTTGGGCATGCAGACCACATTCCGAAAGCCGTCTTTGAATAGTTCGTGCATGTTTCAACACCAGAGGCCATCTCAAATTCAAATTTTAGATTGGCGATTACGAAGGCATAGCCGTTTCAAATGTCGATCTTGGGAAGGCGTAGTCACTCTCTTACGGCCTGATCCAGGTCTTCTCTTCACATCACCGATTTCTCGATTTAATTTCAGCACCCGGGATACTGTTGACTGGTGGCAGCCTATTTTATCAGCGATAACACGCATAGAAAGCCCTTCCTGGGACAGAGCAACAGCTACACTTTTTTTTTCTTGGTGTCAACTGAACATATGGAGCCATGCTTACACCTCCGCAAAACAGGATATTAATGAGCGTGTATACCCTTCCAACGCCGTATTTATAGAAATGGCTGATGCAACACTTTGCAATTACTGTCTGACGCAATACCATTGCTTTGCGACAAACAAAATGGTTGTAATCAAACAACATCTTATACGTTTCACTACAAATGTTACTTTTTTTAAGGTGATGCAGTTTTTTGGTCCGCCACTGTATAATGCTGCCTGTCTTCCTAGTGTGAACAAAGAAATGAAAAAAAAAAAAAAAAAAAAATCGCTGCTTTCATAGAATTTTTATTATATGAATCATAAATAACATGCTGTTATTTTGGAGAAAAGTACTTATTTCATTGTATATTTACTCATAGTATATTACAGTAAATTTTCCTGTAATTAATAGTTACACATGTATTGTTATTACTTACGTTCTTTCAGCTATTTCTAAAAGATTAGCTACCAGTATAAAGACAAACCTGAAAATAAGGTGATGCAATATTTTGAGCACCATTGTAATAGGTACATAAAAAAAAAAAGGAATAAAGCTTGGGAAGCACAATTATTTTCCTAATGAAACGACACAACAACTAAGATATTGTATTTTAGGATGAAAAGTCAAGTTTGGGAGGTAAAAATGCAACTCTCGGTCAGCAACGGGAATTGAACTAGGACATTTTCCACACGGTGTGTGTGTGTGTAAGAGAGAGCCGTTTAAATGCCAGCTTTTCTACCTCGAGACATTCAGCATGATCGATGATTGCCATAACCGATTCTGTTACACTCAATCCTCGGGGATCTTAAAGCGTCTCTCTATTTTAAACAAACAGATGGGAAAACATTGGTATGTTCTTCGCATGTATCGAATTCGTAAAAATCTAAATTGTTACGATAACTTTTGATTGATTGTTTCCAGTTAAAGATATTGAGCTCGTATATTCTCTTACCAAATAGTTATTTGATTTTGTTCGGTTTTCTTTTGTTTTCCTATTAACTTTGTTTTTGGATTTTTCAAGTTTAATGCGTCTAGAGAGAAGCAGTGAAATTAGGGTGGAGAAAGAGGGTATGCATTGACGTTCTTTAGTTCTATAATTTGAGAAAGAAAGAGTTTACTATACGCCACTGCATATTGATTTTTGCTATTTCTTGTACACTGGATCCGCCGTTTAGATTTGTTCTCTTGGAGAGAGAGAGAGAGAAATTCAGGCCAGATGGAGTTAGGAAGCCAAAAACTATCTCTGGCGATGCACGATGCATTTGTTTGGAAAGTCACGAACAGAAAATACGCGAACTCTATATTTTGCAGCAGTTTGTGTAGTACATTTGTTAGGATTTTATGGCACGAACTTTGGAGAATTCAGAGGTATTTCATTTTCCCTTCAAAAAAAAAAAAAAAAATACTCCATGTAACTTGCAATCAATTGAATAAATAAATAAACAAAAATATGTTTGTTCTACAAGAAACATTATTATTACTATTATTATTTATTTACGTTTTTGTGGAAATGTATTCTTCATAATGAATGCTACAGGGTGAGTCAAAATTCATTTAATCCAAACTCAATAATTAAAATTTATTTATTCATTTACTATAAGAATATGCATTCAAGGTATTATAATAACTATAATGATAATAAGTAATTATAAAAATCATAATAAACGTTGAAAATATTCGCCTTCTTGGATACATGAGCGAACTGTTTTCATCAATGACACCTTCTGTAATGTTTGATCGTCCATGTTCGCAAATCTGTGTATTGGCTTTCATTTCCTCCTGTGCGTGGGGATTATTTTTATATATTTTTCCTATCAACAAACTTCACAAATAATAATCCGGCGACGTTGAATCTGGAGATCTTGAGGACAGGGACACAAATGGAAACCAGAGACAATGCATTCTTTCTTCTTTATGAAGTTCGTGCATTACATGAATACGATAGGGATGAGGCCTAACTTTTTAACAGACCTTTGTGTACTTGAATAAGACATGCCCATTTGCGATTCAAGACCTTAAGACATTGATTAACATCTTCGTGTTTTAGTTTGCTTAATAACGAAGGGAATCCAGTTATTTTTTATCACAAAAACGAGTTATTAATTACTGTTGTTAAAATTCACTGGTTTCATGAGAACCTTGTACATCAAAGACTAAAGCTGTTGATTTATAAGATACTATGAATCCAGTGACAGCTTTTGGGAAGGGGTGGGAAATGGACCCCGGCCACAGCCCGAGTAAATTGGAAAAATATGCTACGTCTTATTGCTATATGTTAGCTATTCATGTTTCATTTCTGAAAACAACAACAAAAAAATCTTTGGAAGGTGGCCTGGTTTGTTCTTGGACATAAACCATGTACGAAATAAAAGGAGATCTTTTCAATGTATACCTGTAGAATTTCAGATCTAAATTTTATGAAAACATATGGGAAGGCCTTTTAAGAATATGCTACCGATTACATAAATTCATAGTCACTTGGGTTTGCCATGGTTGATTTTATGCTTTCAGTATTCGCAGATGTGTCACGCAAACAGATTAACCCCACCCCATATTTCACCATGCGGTGACTGATTTCGGAGAATTGAAAAGATGTCATTCTTAGTGCCAAGCATTAAAGTGTTCTATTGACATTGTTGTGGTTGCTACGTGACCTGAAATGATGTATGTTCGTCCTTGGCTCACGACCTTTACTGACTGACTTAATGCACCAAATGGAGTATAAGACTGATTGACATGTTTACGTGGAATTGTCTATTTGGAATTCATTGCAAGGAAACTTGGTCACCGGGTGTCCATGGCGTTACAAATCAAGCACGTAACACGCACAGTGATTGATTTAACCCTCCCTCTTTTTTATCCAGCACTTTGGAGTACAATTTTATATACAGCAATTCCTTTGGCCACACACCTCTCTTCCTTTATTGATGGAGACTATATATATATATATATATACTACAAATGGTACTACTGTATTAAGAGGCAATAGCTTATTTTTGCCTTATGCCCCTAAAATATTTTAAGTCAACACGAAATACAGAGCCTTCGTCATTTAAATTGGACGGATTTACTGAAAATTTGCACTCATAACTGTGACGTATACGGACGCAAACGATTAACATATCAAGCTCATCGGAGCAATAGAAAGTCTAATAACGTGTCTGTGACCACCCTGATGTAGGAATTTTAAGGTACTATATAAAAAAAAACATATGTAAACGTTAGCAGGCAAACAAAATGATGGGCAAATTCTAGTCTAAGACTACACAGTGCGTGAAAATGAACATATAAAGTTTAACATTTGTACAGCAAGGTTATGTATAGTTTAAGGATTTTGAAAGGTGGGGGTTGGATCATCCAGTTGTCAGATGCTGTATGGAGAACATCACAAATCGCCGTTCATCTGAGTCATAATGCCTATTGGATGCTGTTGTAGTAAGGTTTTAGGAGCATCAGCAAATAAAGTCATATTGCTCCGTGTATAATGTCTGTCCATTACGTGTGTTCTGAGGTCGATTTTATTTTTGCTGGTTTAGAATATCATGGCGAGGATATCATGGTTTTTTCTCTGGGGTCTCTTCGCCTGAGACCGAAGAGCTCAGCCACGTTGTGAAAAAAGCTCGTAAAAATTCCTCACGTCATCGACGGGACTCGACCTGAGGTCTTTTCCACCCGATGTTGGGAGGACGGCGATCCAACCAACTGTGGGTAGCTTTAAGGGGAAGTCTTGCCTGGCCAATTTGATTGGATACTATGATGCAGTCACAAAAGAACTGGATGCAGGGAATAACTTTGATATTATATACTTGGATCTTAGAAAGGCTTTTGATACTGTTGTACATGGAAGACTGCTGCACAAATTGGAGCAGTGTGGCATTAGAGGCAAATTGCTGCTATGGATAAATGGGTGGTTGAGGGGGAGAAGACAGAGAGTGGTAATCAATGGACACTACTCATCGTGGACTAATGTTATTAGTGGAGTCCCTCAGGGTTCAGTATTGGGTCCTTTATTGTTCTCTATAATTATAAATGATATTGATGATGGTATATCAAGCTTAATGTCCAAGTTTGCAGACGATACAAAGGTTGGCAGGGTTGTCAAGGACACTACTGACACTATGCTGCTGCAACAGGATCTGGAAAGGTTGAGCAGATGGGCTGAGAGGTGGCAAATGAAGTTTAACATTGACAAATGAAAGTACTACATATGGGAAACAGCAACCCCAGAGCAACGTATCAACTCTGTGGTACTACACTGACAGTGGTAGAGAATGAAAGGGACCTGGGGGTGGTTGTGCAGGCAGATATGAAGTTCTCTGAGCAGTGCAGACGGGCTGCAAGAGTAGCTCATGGTGTATTGTCAATGATATATAGGAATTTTTCTAGCAGGAATAAGGAGGTGATTATTCCCTTGTATAAGGCAATGGTCAGGCCACACCTAGAGTACTGTATACAGGCCTGGAGGCCTCATTTCAAGAAGGATGTAGAGCTGCTGCAACGAGTACAGAGAAGAGCAACAAGATTAGTGAATGGAACAAAGGGGTGCACTTACTAAGAAAGGCTTAAGTTTTGCGAATTACAGTGTCTGGAGACTAGGCACCAGCGAGGTGATCTGATAGAGGTGTATAAAGCCTTGAATGGTTTGAGCATGCTCAATGCTGATGGGATTCTTCCTCTTGCTCAGAATAATCACCTGAGAGGGCATAAGTTCAAATTGAGGAAAGACAGATGTAGGATAGATGTGCGGAAATTTGCCCTTAGCCAGCGGGTGGTTGGTAGGTGGAACAGACTTCCACACCTTGTCGTAGAAGTTGATAGCCTAAATAAGTTTAAGGCTCAGCTGGACAGGTATTTCGAACGAACAGAGGGGTGAAGTGGAAGTGGTTATTTTTTATTTATTTTTTTTTACTTTATTTTTTTTTTTTTTTTTTTTGGCTGATGCTGCATAAGCTTGCTTTCTTGTATCAAATGCCTCTACTAATGCTAATGGTAATGCTAAAGGTATTCTGACACCTCCAGGGCTCCGGTGGTATCAGAAGAACGTCACACCGGAAGATCCATAAATCCGCCGACTAGTGAGGAAACAGATCTGCCACAATCTGCCGGATTTTAAACATCGTAATGCCATTCGAGTCTACACTTGTGTCGTGTAACACGATTAGAAAATAAATCGGTCAATTACTGAGTGCCAAGCACTCAAGATGAACGGTCCGTAGTCATGAATGGTCGTTAGTGTGGTATCTCAAATAGAGAGCTTTATGGTAACTGAAAAAAGTTTCTAGTACCCTGGCTTGGCCTAAAACTGAGGAACTAACGAAAACGTTGTCTAGTTGAGTCTTTCCAGTTGTTGTGAATGACAAGGGTGGGAGAAGCGACTCCGACTTCTGGAGAAGCGATTAAAGTCTTGGGGGAGAAGCGACTGTCAGGTTAGGGTCGTGCAAGAATCCGCGCAGGCGCCTACCCACCACCGCTGCCTGAACACTGGCTCTCTGAGTACCTCCTTGCCGGAACAACTCCAGCTTTGAAAATTTGTCACAGTTATGTATTTAAATATTTAAATTTTCAGATAAATCTGTCCATTCTTTCTTGGTGGTGCAATTTTAACGATGAGCAGTATACCTCATTTTTATAGCCACAAGAATTAGTTCTTGTTCTGTTCCCTATCTAAATATAATTAATACTGTTTAGACAGCCCAACAGTCGCTTTTTTCAGGCTGTAGCCTTTCTTGATTACAGATACAAGAAAGATGTTTTTTGAACGTTCCAGTCTTTTAATCGTGGACTGTGTCCACGAACACACGTGTTCAGCACACACAGTGGATAAGCCCCAGATTTGCTCCAATCCGAAATCAAACGCCGCGATGGGGAAAACCGGTACCTGAATATTTAATCCCTCTAATCAAAACGAAACCGGAATATCATAATATTCTTCCAGCCAACAATTTCAGTCGATTGAAACCTTTGATTAAAAGCAGGCAAAAAAATACCAAAAAAAAAAGCAAACCCTTTTTTCTTTCTATCATTAGCCAACTATTGCAGAAACAAAAAGTAAAGTGTAAAGAAGACAATAATAAATAAAAAGTTCCCTAACTTTTTTTTTTTTGTCAGTTTTGGCAGCTTTGTAGTTAGTCACGAGAGCAGCGCCTTACAATGGCCATTCCTAGAACTTTAAAACAGATAAACCGGCAACAAAGGAAACTTATCCAATACAGTACAAGAGAGTGACATATTTCAGTGAGAAATATGTTTAATTATTTTATAAAAAAATTCAGATAATTTCTTATTCTATGAATTTTCTAAGTTCGCTCTATAAGTCTTCTGGAACCTCTCATCGTGAATTAAACTGCCACTATATGATTGCTCATCTGGATAGGTGCGAGTCACGGACCAATCGCATGCTGTTCGGGCTGAAATTTTCAAAATAAAACACGAGGTTAAACCCTGTTCCTCCCTCCCTCCCTGCTGAGATCGGCTAACTGCAGCCTCCATTGAAAAGACCTTTAAGAATTCCTGCAGTCTTCGACGCTTTTATTTCGTTCAATAAAATTAATTTTAAACATCTGCCCGTATTTATCTAATGACAAATGTTGCTCATTTCTTTTTTATTTTTTAGATTTTTCCTTTAATCTTTTTTTTTTTCATTCAGTTGTCAAGAACAGATAATTAAAATTCATTTTTCTGCTGTTTCTCTTTTCATTTTATAATCATCTTAATACACCGACCTGTATTCATTTAGACAATCTAATTTCTAGTTGCCTCAGTCACCTTTGAAGAGTACAGTCAAACCAACGAGATCCGCTTAGTCATTTACTCACTTTCTGTTGGTTTTTGATTCACTATTTTTTAAATTTTAATTTTGCGCTTCAAAGCAATCGTAGAACTTTCAGTGCTTCTTTCAAGAGACAGGAAAGGGTAGACAGGAAAGACGTCTTAAATAATTACGTCGGTTATACCGTTATGCGGGGACACAGAAAAAAAAAAAAAAAAACGAAGAAAGTTAATTTGAATACTTTTGAGATGATTCCAGATAACACGGAAGTCTAGAAAATATCTGAAAAATCGATAAACGGATAATACAATACATATATCTATAAGTGGAGGATGCTGTCAAAATATTAGATTGGATCGGCAGCGATCCAATCACAAGAGAAAGTGGCAGGGGTGTTGAATACACCCAAACATGTGATAGACTGATTTTAGGGACAATTCCAGAGTAGTACCGAAAAGATATGAAAGGTCAAGCGAGGTCACAAGAGCAGAAGACGACGGATACCTGATCCTAACTGCCAGACGACATTGGGAGATGGTACACCAACTCGCTCCTGCATTTCCAGCCACTTGATGCCGAATGTATCCACGAGGAATGGAAGAAGAAGAATCGTGACTCTGTCCCATCTCATCTACGCCTTTCAACATGTCAATTAGAACTGCAAGCAATAGTCTAATGTGATGTTTGCAGACGAACTGGGATTCAGTCTACAGTCAAATATTATTGACATGTGCTCATCGTAAGAAAGAGATAGAAGGTCGGTGTGTGGGAAATCCGGATTATTGTTGTAACTGTACCGGAGCTTGTTGCTCATACACGTATACTTACTTATTATCAGTTTATTAACACAAGGTTCACCCCCTGTACAGCAAGTGGGCTAGGAGGGTGTACAGAAATTTTAAAATATACATTATACACTTTTGTACAAATTTTCAGATCTTTACAATATAATTATTGTATAATAATAACTATTAAATAGATATATACATTTGCTTAATTGTATTCACTTTGAAATAACATAGATCTTGATAATTGAAGAGTTAAATACATAGGTTGACTTCTTTATCAGCAACTAACATAACAGATTTATTTATATTCATTATATCATTGCATTTAATTGTTCATATCATAAAATTTCTAATAAAAACTGCTCAATTTTCATAGCAATCCTGGTGATTTAGTCCAGATTTGGTCTATAATTTGGCTTCTGTAGGTTTTATTGACTTCAAACTTTACCGGATCAAGATGTTGAAGTGTTCAATGGTGTTACATGGGAACATTCCTTTTAGGGAGTCCAAGTTTGATAGCTTCATCCTACGTGGGTGATGGCTTCTATTTCTTTCTCTTGTTAGTGTGATGATATCTTCTATTGATGGGGCATCTATATGGCGAGTTAGCAGCTTGGTGAGCGTTGACAGATTTTTTTTTTTTGAGGACAGTGAGCTTCCAAGAGGTCGTGCCAAGGTTGACTAGGAGAATGGATTTCGAGATGGTGAAGGGGTTCCCTCCCAGACGGTTCAGCCACCGCAGAATCCAATATTCCATTGACAGAAATTTATTACATCGAGGGGTAGATGCAGAGGACCAGATTTCTGATGCATATAGTGGTATGGGTGTGAGACATCTATTAATGTATTGTCCAATCAGTTTGGTGTTGTGATAGCCTGCGAGCTCCTGGCGAATAGCCCAGACAGCAGCATAGGTCTTCTTTTTGCCTTTAGGAAGTGTTCCTTGAAATTTAAGTCTTCATCCGACGTTAGTCCCAGGTTAGTATGAGATGAAACATTGGGGACTGACTCACTAATAACTGTAACTCGAATGTCATTCTTGACCTTCCTCTTCGTGATTGTCATGTGGGCTGACTTGGCATTGTTGAGTTGGAGCCCAGCTCGCTGTAAAAAGGCAATTAATGTACTTTGTTCGTAGAAGTGCACGTAAGGATTGAAAAACCCGGAATAACTAATGGGAAGCTGTTTTCCCCCTCTTACCCCACCTGAGCTAGGGTATCTACAGCCTTGATTAAACAGGATAATGAATTTTTCCAGCTCTCGACGGAAACAGAACCCGGACCTCTTCCAACAAACTGTGCACGTATTTATTATTTTAAATGCGCCACAATATATTATACGGATATGAATCAGTATAATATATTTTGTCTGGAGAAGGGTGTTCACAGCAGATCTAATGTGCTGCGAGCTGAAAACTCGGAAAAATTGTTCCCGGATTCTCAGGGGGAGGGAAACTGAGAAAAAATCCGTGGGCTTGCGAGAAGGTGGCTCTTATATTCGATACTACCAAATTTCGAAGTTTCATAGCTAAAAATTATAGAAGTTTACCTGTAACGGTAATTCTGAGAGGTTAATTAACTCTTTTATTCTGTAGAATTTTTGGAAACCAAGACATAAGATATTATGTATGGAGCAATTGCATACAAATAGATTTTTATTTTTTAAACATTCAGACACTGTAACGTTGAAGAGCAAATTTTTGAAAGTGAGTTAGAAATATTTTTGTTTGTCAACCACAAAGTGTTATTGCTGAGAACAATAAAACAAAATGACATTTTAATTCGGGGTCCTCTAGTAAACACAGGAATCAAAAGGGGTATGTGCCGGAAGAGTTTGCATGACGAGAGCCTATAATAGCTTCACTACTTGTCACTCATTTGGAGAGGTGAGTTCAAATTCTGTCAAAAGAATTCTTTAAGGCCTCTTCATCTGAGGCTGTAGTTAGTCGATTTCATGGATGGAGTAAGGTTTTCCGCTCGAGTTATTCCGTTTTCCTCTTCTTTTCTTTCTTTTTAATTTTTTTTTCGAACCATCATATCTAAATCGGCCAGTAAACACACTTCTACAAATTCAAATTATTTTATTAGAGTCACCCAGAATCTTCTGTATACCCATTTATGTAATGTGTCTGTAAATTGCTTGTGTTCTCTGGTCGATTTGCCTGTTTTGATGGACGAATGAAACCCTAGTTTCTGTGGGGGGGGGGAACCTTGCTATCTATGCCTGAGACCGACTAACTCAGCCATGGAGTGAAAAAAGTCCATTAAACTTCCTCGCGTCATCAACGGGATTCGAACCTGGGCCTTTTCCACCCGGTGTGGGGAGGATGGTGCTGATACCATTGTGCCACCCGCGCAGTCACACACACACACTTCTATAGACAAAAAACAGACTGACGCGCAACGTAGCCTAAAAACAGACGCACCGTAAAACCAACAACAACAACAATGCCCTACTTCCAGCCAATTGAAGTCTCCAGAACTGAATCCCATTGGGCATGTTAGGATTTGTGCATGTGTTTTCATTATCATTTTAAATGAAGAAATGACTATCACTTTGAACCAACTTCTTACCAACCCAATTATTATACTTCACTAGAAAGTCTATCACGCGAGTCTGCCGTGGCAAAGAGAAAACGTAAAAATGTCACAGCTGCGGTAAAATAAATATTACAGCAGTATATTCCTCCCAGGTGCGATTGGTGTCTTAGACACAAGCAACGCCATAGCAACTAGAATTGGACATCGATCTTTACGTCAAAGCTCCACATATAATACATGGATAGACCAAAGACGTGACATTTGTTCAGACCTGCAGGAAGTCTACTTGTAACTATTAGAAACAACTAGGCATGCTCTACGTACTTACATCCTGTACCCTGCATCATGTAGCTTGTCTTTTCGTGACTAGTCGGTCCCTCTACTTCCGTAGAACTAACATAAGTATCCAACGTATGTGCACAAAGGCTTACAGTACAATGGAGAATTAGGCGTGCTTTCAGTGGTGTGCTTGTGCTATCCAGAAATAAGACTGCATTCTCTTGATAATCCGTGACAGGTGGTAGCAGTATCAATTGTGTATGTCTGGCTCGTACACCGTCCAGCCTACCAGAATATCCAATAAAGGTAATGCTTTCATGCTTATCTAAAACGGTATAACAGATAAAACAGCAGAACGTTTGGTTCTGTGATTTTCGATATATTTTATTGGCACTATTTATAGAGAATTTCGATCTGCTTCTAATGGACTGCATTCGGAGTTACACACATAATGGTAATTAGCCGAAATCCGCGAAACTTTCACCGAATAATTTCGGAAATAAAGATCATAGGGTTATCTTTATTTCTAAAACTATTTTGTTTGAATTTAATTATATCTAATTAAGAAAAAATAATAATGATAAACACCGCCATGGTAAACGAATTCCATCGCATGGGATGAAATGCAAATAGACATTGACCGAATCCTTTGTACGGTATTTTTCTGTGAAAGGGTTCACCCCTAAATAACCTACAGACCAGAAGGATGTACCTCTATTTTTAAAATCTTTATAAAAGTTTACTCATTCCGTCTTTATAAATACTATACCCACGGTTGCAGAGAAAGTAAAAAAAAATAATCACAGTACATAATCTACATAGAAAATAGTGTCTCCAAGAGTAATTTAAGAACATAACAATCAATTTTATATATTATAATATCTTTATGAAGAAAAATAAAAATTGTAAAGAGAACATAAAAATTAATTTAAGAACATTTATTTAGGAATATATACAATTTATTTCTGTTTAACTCGTATCTGATAGTCATTGTGCCTATTAGGCAAATCTTTTGCACGGAGACCTCGAAATGGCAAAGGAGAAAATCCAAGCCAAGAAGGCAGTTTTCACTCACTATGAGAAACACTAAATCTTCAGTTATTTTCTCCCTGTAGGGTCATGCTTATAAGATCAGCAGGGAATATCAAGAGGAGGACCGTATTTTTGTAAGGATCATACCAAAAGGGTACGCTTAGAGGATAATCTTTAAAAACATAGGTTCATTTGGTTCTTCGAAAAATTCCTAAGAAAAGGTAGTTTCATTATGATGGATGTGTTCATTTTTCCGGTAATGAGCTTAGTGACTGTGTGTAAACATTTGAAAAAAACTTGAAGCTTTTCAAGGTTTAAGATCTAGGTCTGCGTATGACATCGATCTTAAAATAGTGATAGGGCAGCCAGACACCCTATTCATCCATCTCGGGATTCAGTACTATAGATCCCATTAAGATGTAAATTAGGATCTGATGTAAATTAGGATTAGGACCTAGAAAGCATAAAGAGGAATGGAAATAGCACCTCTGTATGTATTTTCTTTGTCTTGTAAACTCCTCTGACCGTGTTGTCGTCCTGGAGTATAAAAGCAGAAAATCTATATACTGTACAGTATTTGGCTTAGTAATTTATGATTATTAATCCCGACGTGCTAAAAGTTTATTACAGAGTAGTTCATTCAATCTACAGAGTAGCATGTTTTTCCCAAATATTTTTAAAGTGGCCATTGAAGGTAAATCCCTTGTCCCATGTGAAACCCTAAGTAAGGATACAACATATAAAAATTACGCGCTAAAATACTATTCCTCCTTATAATTTTCTCCAACTAGGCACGCTTGGATTTTCACTCAAAAAACACTGCAATGTAAATCTGCATTATCAAACACAGGGCACAGAAACAAGTAATTCAGTTGTTGGTTAATATCAAGTCGCTATTTTCGAAGAGAATACGCAGAATTAGAAGTAAAGTTAGATAAATTAGAATTTTTCCTGCAAACGACATTTATTAAGGTCAGCTAATGATTTATTTGGTATCTGGACAGCTAACTCACCATTTAAAAGCGTAAATATGCAAAAAACTTTCTGAAACAAGAAATATTCATAAGGAAACCGTAAAGACAAAAAATTTTAAAAATAAATGGTACGTTATTTTTTAAATGATGTTACTGTTCATTAATAGATATCAGCCCACACGAGTAGTACAACAACCATCGTCCTCCCATAACGGGTGCAAAAGACCTGAGTTCGTTAGACATCTCAGGTCACAGTTTTAATCCTGGACATCCGTCCAGCAAGCAGCAAATCTACCAAAAAAAAAAAAAAAACAAGCAATTATAGACACAATAGACAGAGGTCTTAGTCTTTATTGATTTAGCGCTTTAACAGACACACCTAACCTATATAAATTAATAAATATTTATAATAATTATTAATTTTTTAATAAAATAAATATTCTATTATATTTATTAATAAAAAATTAAGAATTGGAAACCTCTTCAGTTTTTAAAATTAGAAGAATTCCTCCATCGATGACGGGACGAATTTTTATGGGCCTTTCTCACAATGTGGCTGAGTTAGTCAGTGTCAGCCGAAGGTAGCATGGTTTTTCTCCCGGTAAGTCGGGTTTTTTGTCCAGCAAGCAGAAAACTGACCGCCGAATACACGCAAATTACAGACAGTATATAAGAGAAATATGGCCTTAGTCGCTGATGCTCCTAAAACCCTACTACAACATCAGCTTGTAGTTTTGTGTCCCAATATTTTTGATAGCATAGTGTGTTCATGTATAAGCGCAAGTAACTCAAAGTTTCTTAAAAGAATTACGCATTCAGACACAGAATAAAAGGCATCATATATCTTTCTGAAATGTAAGTAGTCCTTTTAACGGTGGTGATTAATATCTTGCGACGCTGGGCAGATAAATTCATTCGTTTCTTTAAGTGTTATTAATATTTACAAAACTAATTATCAGCAACGTTCATTCTCTAAATGTTTTATACTAGTGTTTGCCTGTAAATAATTCAGGAAAGCATTACATATCAGATATAGGCTGGAATAAATTTGAGCATTATGGTTTCGTTTATAGGTCTTGAATTTTATTTCTAAGCTCAACATTTAAGTAAAAATGAAATTAAAAAAAAACAAAAAAAAACACGAATTAAAATTCTTTGTCCTTCATTCGCTATAAGCTAACCCGCTGTCATATACCGTACTTAAAAATAAAATAAATTTCCTCCCTCTCCAGACTAGCATTTAAGGTCAATTATTTTATACAGTTTATTAGTATTGTATAAAACAGCATCCTTCCGCTTAAGCTAATTGTACAAATATTGAAAGTCACTCGATTTAAACTCACCTGGATTTGATTTTATTATTTATTTATTTATTGTAATTACAGCCAAACAGAATGCAGAAACGATCGATCAGAACGCCCGTGATCCGCTTACAGGAAATACCTAGTCTTCCTTCGACTCCAAATAAAGATGATGGCCTTCACCACTCCAGGTCAGAATCTTTGACTCCTACGTTTCTCCCGTTACCTCCAAGGGAGTCCGTAGATACTCCGCCGCCAAACAGGGATAGATCTTTTTCACTTCCGAGCTCTGCCCGCAATGCCGGTGTCGACCTGCTGGAGTCGCGAACAAATCCGGAAGCAGTAAGGCTGGCATCTCGTCATCTTTCCCAGATGGACTTGCCCGGATCTAAAAAAGACCCTTCGGCTTCCGTCCTTCAACAGACGATTCCGGAATCAACCACAGGTACGAAGTCCACTTCTTCCTATCCATGTTCCCAGGCTGGGATGAATGGTAATGGGACATCTCCGAAGTCATCGATGTTGAAACTAAGTTTTCAGCAGGATTCAGAAGATAGCGATACTTGTGACCAAAACAGGTAATTACCTGTTAAATTTCTTCTACTTATATTCTTATTTTTATAATAAAACGTAGCTATGAATTTTTTAGATAAAAAAGAATTTAAAAATTCACTACAGTCTTCCTTTTCATGCGACACTACAAATTTTATACAAAATTAACCTGTTATTAGAATCATCATCCATCAAAAATGATATGGAGTCTAATAAAGTAAATCGTGTCTAATGCCCCTTTTGTAGAGTTATTCAAACATGTTTTAAAAGAAATAATAAAAGACATACAAGAAAATTGATAAAATTGCAAAAGGCATATTTCTTCTCTTCGCTTTACATTGGTTGTCGGATCAATAAGTTCATTAGCAGATAGAAGACTAATTATCAGATGTACGCATTATCAGTCCTAATGCTGACTTAAATTCATTAGAATTCCCTTGGCCTGCAATAAAATTGAGTTTGTATTGTACTGTCGCTTACAGAATAAACTGGAAGATGGGCATTGTGGAAGACGGCTTAAATAATTGAATATATTTCACGAATGTGGTGAATATTCTCAGTTAACAGAGAACCCTTCATTTCGTTCATTATAGAGATTTCTCACTTCGGTAAGTTGCTGTTTTCGTTACAATCAAATTATAGAAGGTTGCTTAAAATCGATCAGCACGCACTTCATTTTGATGACGAAGCGTGAAGCTGCTTTACCGCGATGACATGATCAGAAGCCCATGGTATTGATTTTGATCATATTCATCTTCTTTTTAGGTAGAAGCTGAAACCTAATACAGGATGACTATGACTTACATGTGCATTGCGATAGATCATATCACCATATATTAAAAAGTACAAGAAATATACAGGATGTATCATAACATGTGGGACCCCACTTCAGGGATAAATTTAGGACCTAAAACATTAAAAAAAGTTCATGTAAACGTAGATCTGATTTCATCTTGTTACAGCCATTTTTGTGTTCCAGCAACTTTCCGCTTACGTTTACAGGAAATAATCAAAATGACCATCCATCACCTTGAATACAAGCCTGCAAACGACTCATCATAGACCTCCTCACCCGCTCAAAAGTTGCAGGTATCTGTTGCATTTGCTGTTCTAGTGCTGATGGGTTTACCATCAGCACTAGAACAGCAAATTCGTTTGCATCGATCTGAAATTCGTTTGCATCGATCTTTACTGATAAAAGACGCTTCATGCTGGAAAGATGCAGTGCGAGTGAGACTAAGCCATATGTAATTACTGATTTCGTAATTACAGATGACTGTTTATTGATGAATGGCAAATATTTACTAATGCATTTCCATCAGTTCCTCTGCTTTATGCTGTTGGCTTGAAAGAAACTGAAAGTGTTTTCGACATTCTAAGTGCAATAAATACCATGACTTTGCTCCGAACGTCTGTGGATATTAAGGTAATAACTGGATTACTGACTGGTCTACAGGGAGGTTTCATACAAAACTATTGTTTTTTTATGTTTGCGGGATAGTCGTATAGCAGAAAAACAATAGCAATTTTTATCAGGTGATATAATATAAAATATGTTCTACTGGTTGAACAAACAAATATTTTTCTTTCTTTGTATATAAAGCTTGGATGAATGAAGAAATTTTTTAAGGATCTGGATAAAGAAAGTAATGGATTCTGCTACCTAAGGAGAGTGTTCCCGATTTAACAGATGCAAAACAGAAAGAAGAAAATTTCACTGCGCCTCAAATAAAGAAACTTCTCAAAGATGACGTATTTGAAACAAATCTAGAGGATATTGAACTAGCAGTTTGGCAATCGTTTAAGGCAGTTGTGCATGAATTCCTAAGATAAAGGAAAGAATATAATTATGAATCTCTGGTGTCAACTTTATAACTGATATAAAGACATGGGCTGCTGAATATCTTTGAAAATTCATTTGCTACATTCCCGTCTCTGTTTTTCTTTCAAAATTTTTGGAGATGTAAGTGGATTAGCAGGGCGGAACGCTTTCATCAAGCCAAATCCACAATGGAGAAGCAGCAATATCTCTCAGCGACTTCTTCTTCACAATGGAGAAGCAGCAATATCTCTCAGCAACTTCTTCATAATGGAGAAAAGGTCGCTGAGATATATTGCCATGCTAGAAGATTACTGCTGGTTTCTTAAGAGGGAAAGCAAAATGGACTGTAAGAAAAATTCTCTGAGTGGCAAACATTTCTCAGTAAATAAAATGTACACGTAGTACATTATATGTTTGATTAAAGTATTTCAAAATGTATAAAACACATTTTTAATATACACTCAGTGGACAGAAATCACGGGATACCTACCTAATAAGGTAGGCCCACCTTTCGCCCGTTAGGGCAGTTACACGGCGAGGCGTTGAGTCCACTAGTTCACGAAAGCGTTCCACAGGTATTTCCATCCATGCTTGCTTTACCACTGTCCATAATTCCGTCGCATTCCTGGGTGGAGGATCCAAAGCTCAAACGGACTTTTCAACAGCATCCTAAAGATGCTCCACAGGATTCGTGTTCGGTGAACGGGGAGGCTATTCCATGGTGGTAAAATCTATGCAATACTCTTCGAACAATTTTCACGGCTCTGTGGGGAGGTGCATTGTCCTGCTGGAAGAGTCCATTGCCCTGTGGGTGCACAATGACCATGAGGGGATACAGATGGTCTGAAACGATGGACACATAACCTGGACCGTTCAGAGATGCGTCTAGACGTATCAGTGGTCCCAACGTGTGCCAGCTGGACATGCCCCAGACCATTACCGACCGTCCATCTGCCTGAACAGTTCCTAGTTGACATGACGAGTGCATAGCTTCGTGCGGTTTCCGCCAGATACGCACTCTCCCATCCGCTCGAAATAACTGGAAACAGGACTCATCGGACCAGGAGACCCGTCTCCAACATCCAAGGTCCAGTGCCGATGTTCTTTCGTCCAGCTGAGGCGTAGAGTCCTGTGTCATGGTGTTAGCAATGGGACTCTAGTGGGTCGGCGACTCCCATAACCTATTGCGGCTAATGATCGCCTGATTGTCTTGGTGAGACGTTTCTGACACCTCCCTCATCGAATTGATTTGTGCCACTATTGCTCTCCAGTTAGCTCAAACGATGCGAGACCGACGGCCACGTTCATCCACCACCTTTCTCCGCGCACAGTGCTCTCCACGATGAGATGTTATTCCGGAAATGGCGTATTCCCGATACACTCTTGATACTGTCGAACGGGGACAGTGCAATTTCTGTACCACCTATGCGATAAACCATGCGTCGGACGCCTACTATCACCCCTCTTCCAAAGTCGATTAACTCACGACGTTTATCCATACTGACATCGATGTATGTGTGAGACGCCATTGGACGTTGCATTGCACTCCAACAGCCAACTCCTCTGTCACTTGGTGAGCTGAGGTCTGTGTTGGTGGAAGAATGGGATCTGTTGCCACAGAATCTTATAGACATCTTTATATCGAGCATGGATCACCCCTATCAGGCCTGTTTAGCCATTGCAGGGGATCACGTGACCATATTTCTGAGCATCATGTATCGAATTCTGTAATGTATCCTGTTTAGTGATTCTTATAACCCCTATAAATACCTTTTATACCTGTCCGAAGTTTCTCGCTGTCTCCTCATTTTATCGTTATTCTACGGTACGCTACCATAGCAAATTTTGTCCAGCTTCATCGCAAGTTGCACGAGTTACACCGCGGTTTCCACGTTCTCAGTTAATTTTGTCAATCAGTGTACACTGAAAGGACAGAATTCATGGGACACCTGGTTCGCGACGCTGTTACCCCTCTCGCTAGTGGACGAACCCACTGCTTGACAGGTATATAGATACACTGCGTTCACGTAGAACAAAATTCGATGCTAGTATGGTCGCCCGAGGGCTTCGTCAACCGGAACATATCGCTATCTGGCTCTAATATCAAGACAGAACCCTACGATGTCCTGTCCTCAAGTGTCTCTTGAGGTTGCTGCAGCCACTGGTGAAAACATTTTCAACTGTGTTAAGAAGGCTCACTTCAAGTAGACTCCATTCAACGAAACCAGTGGTTTGTATTCCATTAACCCCAAACCACCGTAGAGCTTGTCGAAACTGGTGCATGATCATGTCACTTGGAGCCTTGACAAATGGGGTACAGTTCTGTTCTCTGATGAGTCCCGTTTTAGCCTACAAACAGATTCTAGATGTTATTTCATCTGGAGACAACGAAAAATGCGGCCTTTCTGTGATCTTGGAGGTACGGTACCGCATTTTTCGTTGTCTACAAACAGATTCTATACGTTATGAAATAAGATTCTATACGTTATGAAATAACGTCTAGAATCTGTTTGAAGGCTAAAACGGGACTCATCAGAGAGCAGAACTGTACCCCATTTTATCTAGGCTCAAAGTCACATGTTCATGTACCAATTTCAACGAGCTCTGCGGTGGTTTGGGGTTAATGGAATACTAACCACTGGTTTCCTTTAATGGAGTCCAATTGAATTGAGCCTTCTTAACACAGTTGGAAATTTTTTCACCCGTGGCCCCAGATAGCGATCTGTTCCGAGCGACCTTGGTTAGCTGTTTTTGTAATGTTTCCTGTCTCCTGAAATTGCTTCTATAGTGCTGAGACGACACCGCGTGACACAATAAACCAACGTGTAACCCAGGCCTGCGACTGCCCAGCTAAAAGTTGCCCAACGGCTCACCATCTCAAAGAATCATCTAAGTGACGATGACTTGCCATCCTGAGTACAGAAGACGTGGCTACTACACTGAGCAAGCCAAAAAAAGGGAATGAAGTTATCGTCGCTTAGATGATTCTTTAAAGTCGACGTCACTTAGATGGTTGCAAGCCGTGTTTTATAGGCATTAATAAATTGCATAATGTGCGGCTCTGTTCAGTAGATCGATTTCTATTAGGGGAATTTGCATGCCAGGATGCCTATTATATCAAATATTCACCTTCGGCGACACTGTTCACAATAAAATATTCATGAAAAACATTTTGTTGTGTTAATTTTGTCGAGCAGTGTAGAATGTGTATTATTGTGTAATATTTGCAATTGGTCGTCCATTAAGTTATTAAAATTCCAATATATCTTTCGGCGGAGACGTGACAGAGACATAATTTTGATATTTTAGGAATCAGCGGATCAATTTCCTTAGAACCTGCAACTTTTGCTCCAGAGATAAGAAAAAATGTTGGCCAGTGTTATCAAAGACTTTATAACCAATCTGTATATATTAAAGCAAACTGATCTTTTGACACATCTGTATTAAAGAAAAATTATTTCGAGCCGATAAATTTCAAAGAATTATTGAAATCTCCACATCAATAATGTCTCCTCTCCATTTAATAAATTATCAAACTACACCAAAAACGAGGAAAAACAAGGCTTTGATTCTTCATTACTGGTATCTGAAGTTTCCTCTGAGAGTGAATATCGTATCCATTATTTTTTGGTTTTAGTGAACTATTAATAAGAAACCTAAGAACCGTATAGCCTCTCTCTGTCTCAAGTTGAAATGAGAACTCAAACCTATAATTTAAATGACGCATTATTTCGGAAATCGAAATACATCATTCGAGTTCGATTTTATTTCAACTTTTATTTTCCTATATCACGACTTTTAATAATGGAAAACTGGTAAAGAGAAACTTTCCAGTGTTCTTCCCAGCGGAATGTTCTGTAATCAATAATCTATATAATCTGCTGTTCCATGCGAGCATTTTTATATATTGGGATTTAAAAACAAATAAAAAAAGATTCTGTCTAAGAATCAATACATATATTTTTTCCATTTCTAGACAATACGTAGCAAGATTTAGAGTCTAAAGAACGATGTAATAAGATCTCTATTTTTAAAGCCTTTCTCACGAAAAAATACCGATTTAGTGTGGGTTGGTCGATAAACCTGTCTGGAAACTTCTTTTTTTTAAAAGAATATTGTAATAATTATATTTTAATTATATTTAATTAATAATATAATTAAATTTTTATCCGCAGATTTAGTGGGTATCTATGAAACAGATGGAAAAGTCTGTCAGCGGAATTATGAGTTACTTGTGCAATTTTAAATTGTTTATTGAGTCCCTGAAGCAGAAATAGACAAAACGCTTAAACCTATTTCCTACCAAAAGGCAAGCTCGATATACTAAACAATATTGCACCCTTGCAGACATTTCGAATCCAACTTTGGGTATCCGTTATCAAGGAAAAGTTGAGCAAGTAACAGGTCTTTTCCAAGTTTGCCTAAATATTCGTGGGGAATCTCAGCTCAGATGGATAAGATTTACTTACAAACATAGAGATACAAAATATTAGTGACCATATACTTTAGAAAAAGAATCTCAAGCTGTTTCCCGATTTAACATCTCTTAACAACGAATATCACTTTTTTGTGTCTCAAACAACGTTTACAAAAGTTAATCTTTATAGAGATCTTATTAAGGAATCATCACCTGTGAAATCCAAGATTCTTAAACGAGGTTACAGTTCATGTCATAAAAATTCCTCCGATGAAGAATCTTGGATTCTTCATCGGAGGAATTTTCGATTTTTCATTAGCAACGGGGAAAATGGCATATTTACATGACATAAAAAAGGGATTCTTCAGTTCTCTTTTTTTAAGGGACTTTTGTTTAGAAACCAGGATGATGATCATCAATATCATCATTTTAATCATCAGTTAGTGACGTACGATTTAATTAATAAGCAGTTTTCTTCAGAGATCCCGTTTCACGACTTATCTAACTGATACTTATTAAAGACAAACTACATTTGGTGATGTGGCTGTTGTTGTTGGGTTTTTAGGGGCATCGTCGACTAAGGCCATGTTGCACCATGTATGTTGTTTGTAAATTGCGTGTGTTCTGAGGTCCATTTTCTGTTTGCTGGATGAAAACCGCGAGTTTCATGGAGAAAAAACCATGCTACTCTCGCTTGAGACCGACTAACTCAACAACGTTTTGAAAAAGACCCATAAAAATTCCTCCCGTCATCGACGGGATTCGAACTCGGGTCTATTCCACCCGTTGTGTGGAGGACGGCGATCCTACCAACTATGCTAGCCACGAGGGCTGGTGTGGTAGCAAATTTCACCGTAATAGAAATAAATAATATTAATTTCGGTTTCATTGAAATAGAGGTAGTAAACCTACGGTGGAAAAGTAACTCGTCTTTGAGAAAGAATCCAAAGAAAACAAGAAAAAGGAACACGGATTAATTATTGTATATTTAGATACTCAGAATGAACACTTCAGTTCTTTTTTCAATGAAACATTATTAATGATGAACAGGATGCAAAAAATAACTTTCATTAAAAAAAAGTTCATTTCCATCTAAAGCCTACGAAGCTAACGGTAATTATTTATGGGAAGTTTCGAATTTTCCACAACGCAATTAAGATTTTTGTTGTAGTAGGATTTTAGGAGCATCAAGGACTAGGGCCATATTGCTCCTTGTATATAAACTGCGTATATTCTGAGGTCGATTTTCTGTTTTGCTGGACGAAAAACCCGAGTTTCCGGAGAAAGGATCATGCTACCCTCGCTTGGGACCGACTAACTCAGCCACGTTGTGAAAAAGGCCCATAAAAATTCCCCCCTCGGACTCAGATCTTTTCCACCCGGTGTGTGGAGGACGGCGGTCCTACCCACTGTGCTACCATGAAGGCACGAAATTAAGGCCACGAAACAATGGTATATTTCTGGAAACTGAGTGTAACTTGGAATAAACTTCCACAATACTTAGGTGGAAGTTTATTCCAACAACTGATTACTCTCTGGCTGAAAGCAGATTTTTGCGCATCTATCCTGCAACCATCCTTTTCCAATTTATGTTCCAAACGAGACTTTCACCTAATGGAGTACCCAAGGTGCGACCTAACAACTGCCTAACCATAATCGGATCTGGAATAATTACCCCTTTGTCTCAAATCCTTTTCTAGGTGAAAAACCCAAGTTTCTGGGAGAACACAACCATACGACTATCACTAGACATTGAGTAACTCGCCCAAGATATGAAAAAAAAAAAAAAAAAATCTAAAAAAATTTCTAAACCGATATTCAAAAATATGCCGCACTTTTCGGACTATATAATACAGTAGTCAGTTTTCGCAAGGCCTCCAGAGACGGATTATACTGAGACGTACATATTATTAACATACAACAGAGAGAAGTGCATATTATCTTTAACAAATCTCCAGAATAAAAAAATCCATGAATAAATGTCAGATTGATCTCGAGGTGCTATTCCACAGCGCAGGAATGTCCAAATTTTTTCACATTATAAGCAACTTTATTGAGGATTCCTTCTGAGCGCTACTAAATTTTCCTTTTCTTTAAACAAGTAATAATAATACTGTACAGTAATAAACTTTCCTAACTGTACTATCCGTAGATTAGGCAAATCAGAAATTGAAGACGTTGCCGCGGGCGACTTTTACCTCTGCTAAAGCGCAACCGATAGCGAGGGCTTCGTATTGGGCACCCCTGCCATAGGGCATCCACAAACAATCCACTGATTAGGAAGAAATTTACCTAAGTGTAATCTCATTTCGTACAATTCACTCGTTCTAGTAGATGGACTGTCGCCTTATCACTGGATCAACTTGTGCATAATCTTGTCATCCTTACCCACGCTTTCGAGCAACGTCCACGATGATGTTGCTGTTGGCATGTGTTAAGCGACAACGCAACTAAAGCTATGAAACTTCAATATATTATGTCAGTAACAGCACATGCTCTTCGGTAGGTTTGGATGTCCAAGAAACAAAAAACCCAAGTTTCCAGGTTTTAATTTTTTTTAAGCGCCAAAGCAATTAAGCCTTTCAGGCGTCAGTATATGTGTATGTAAATTGTATGTATTCTGTGGACGTTTTTCCTCATTGCTACAAATACACGTTTCTACTGACAAAATGTTCAGCATATAGCATTCTTATTACATGGTTATGCTAATATTGTTAAATGTTGAAGCAGATACATGAAGCATCACTGATGTTTTAGAAGCCCAGATCTTGTTAAAAAGTATATCTTGAAATGTATACTTCCCATCCCACTGTATGCTTCACAGATTTGGTCGTCTGCCCCCACCAAGCTTTCCTGAAAGCTTTCCTAAGTATTGAATAATGGCTCTTGAGATGGCTGAACAGGATCTCGAATCACCCATTTACTATCTCTAGAGCCATTCTACTTTCCAATCTCAGCATTCCTCCCTGGAAACATACAATTAACACAAGAAACATTTTCACATTAGCCCAACTGCTAACAGGAAGATTAGACGCTCCCAGTATTGACGGCTTGTTTCACTCTCGTCGAGAAGCCACTAGGATTGCTGAAACAAGACATCCTCTTCAAAGCAACTTAAAAAACCTGGACAGTCTAAGTCGCCTTTTTTGCCGGCAAACACAACAGAACTTTTCAATCAACTAATAATTAAACCGGAAAAGCTTTGTAATGAAAAAGCCTACAGATTGCAAGTCTTTGCTGAATCCTATCGTCTCGTACAACTGTAGTGCACAGCCACTCGGCTCAAAAACTGCATTTAATTTTGATCCTTTTAACTATATATTCTCGGTATTGTACTGTAGATGCCAACCTAAGATGTAAAAATTTTAAATATTCTATGATGTAAAAGATACCAAAATTTTAAATATTCTATGATGTCAAAGGTACCAAAATTTTAAATATTCTATTATAAAATCATAATTACTTATATATATCAAAATTCTGTATTCAACCTTTCAGGGTGAACGTCCCATGTACTTTGTAACCTTTTGCTCATGGGTCCGCTTCACATCTTAGAATGTAACTCTCACCCTTCTAGCCAATGGCTGTCCCAGGGGTGTCTCTCCAACAGAGAAATAAATTGATAATAATAATAATAATAATAATAATAATACAATACAATACAATACAATTTTATTTATCATAATAATAATAATAATAATAATTATCATAATAATAATAATAATAATAATAATAATAATAATAATAATAACAATGTATTCATCAATGATATGGTCACAGGTTAAATCCTCGTCTATAAATTGCTCAGATTCACTTTAAAAAAACGCAGTAAATATTTTCTGGAACCATCGATAGGATCCAGGCCTTTCCACTAGGCAGATGAAATTTCCTGTTTTCCGAGTTCCATGGAATCAAATCATTCCGAATGAGCCAAAAAAGACCGATTAAATATCGTAGTTAGAAAGAGCATTCAGGAGTAGAATAATCAGACTGTTGCCGACGTCCGAAGAAATATATCTTAAATTTGCAGTCGGTAAAGGATTTACCTGTAGCAAATTCTGGGCAAACAAAACGAGAAAGGAACTAATTTTGTACTGATGTTTGTACTTCTGTTTTTAACCAGCCTTCGAATTTTAGAACTTTAGAACCTTATTATTCGTTGATTAACATTAACGATCTCTATATATTCAAATGATATAAAGAGTTGATGGTGGTTTGGATTATTTAACGTTTGACGTACGACAAGCAAGCTCATGTCGTGCAGCCGCCACCTTCAGCTTGCTTTTCCGTGGCATTAAAGGTGAACCAAGGTGTTCACTTGCTTGCCAGAGACATTAAGCTACACGCATGAGTGAAGCTGCATTCAGCGACGACGAACAATTGCAATCAGCAGCAAGCGATCCAGGGCATGTTCTTTCATTTCATATTAGCCCAGTTGAAAAGGTTGTCGCAAGATTGCACGTTGTACTCTCCTATAAACTAATATTCGAATTATAACTCGGAAGCGCTGAGAATTTCTCATCCGTAGCATACAGCCGAAGGGTCTGCTGAATTGTTTTGTGTGAGACCTTTTCAACGGCTTTAGCAGTGGATCAATGAACGGGATCAATTTCTTGAATCGATTGCAGGACATGTTGTTAGCAGAAGGGACATTTTTCTTCTTGATTTTTATCAGGTGAAGGACTAGAGAGGTATAGAGAGAAAAAAAAAACGATGGTGGGAAGGAATGGGGGATCAGTTGAACACAGCACTTAGCGTATTGAAATTAAATGTACATTAGTGTTGATTTACTAGAAATTTTAATCGACTGCAGAGTTACTCAAATTACATCTAATTACATCCTTTTTATGGTACGATTCGAGTCATGACAAAATCCCTTTCTGCTTCCCGCGTAACTGAATACAGACTAGACCCCATTTCTGATGTTTGTTTTAAAGTGCAACTAGGCATCGTTTTGATAGAAAACCGACATCAATGTAAGAAATAACAGAACAATAGGATCAATTCTATACACAGCTTAAAACAGAAATTGAAAATGCCAGCGCATCTGGAACTGATCAAAGTTTTATTTTCTCTGAACATTTCCATATTCTGCATTTTGAGGAAGGGTAAAGGACAGGCCTGTTTGCCCTCGTGGGCAGCACACTGGGTAGGAAAGACCTCAGTTCGAGTCCCGTCGATGACGTGAGGAATTTTTAAGGGATTTTTTGCAATGTGGCTGAGTTAGTCGGTCTTAGGCGAGGTTAGCATGGTTTTTTTCTCTGAGAAAGGTTTTTTTTTTTCAGCAAACGGCAAATCGACCATAGAACACATGCATTTTACAGACAGTATATACGGAACAACATGGCCTTAGTCGCTGATGCTCCTAAAACTCCACTACAACAGGCCTGTCCTCTACCCTTCTCAAAATACATTCTTAAAATTCTTTAAATTTAAATTCTTAACATTTCTTTTTCTTTTATATTCTTTGAATTTAAACTTTATATTATTTAATTTTATTTAAATTAAATTTTACTTAAATTTGTCTTTTTAAAGAAATATTTCTTTTTAATTCGGGTAATTTGCAGTTGTTAATAAATAAATCGAAGCTCTATATACGAATCCCCTCCAGGGGAATGCAAAAACGGTCGTTATATTGATTGTTCATAAAATAATAGCATTAGGTTAATGAGAAATTGGTCGGAACCAACCATATAGGAAGTTAAAAAAAGGTAGCTAAAAAGAGATTAGACTGTAGTAATTTTTACTTGATTTTATTTATTTTATTATTATTATTATGATTTCTATTTATTTTCTGCACACAGGTAAAAGTAGTTCCATGCAAACAAAATACATATCGTAGTTTTAGCAATATATTCAAGTTTTAGCAACATATTAAATTAAGGTTACGCAAAAAAGTGCTTAACCTTAATTTAATATGTTGAAATTTGAATATCATTGTGCAGTGTCTACGAACCACATTATTCTAGAGCAGATTTCACACTTCTTGATTTAAAAAAAATAAAAAAAAAGAACAGAATGCTGAGAAATGAAATCTCTGCTGCCTCATACGTACTAACCCTGAACTGCTCAAAAAAATCCCAGAAAAATATAAAATCCGGACAAATTCGAAAGATGATCATTTTTCTCAGCAACAAAACAATGGGCCCTAAAAGCCATAGAACCAAAGGAAAACGAACCAAAACCAGGTTTTTCATTCCTCATTTGAATACAGACTAGGTTTTCAGATATGATGGCATTATCTGGCTCCGATGGATTCTCGAGGAACGTCGTTCATCAGAGTGTCATCCCAACTGTGAAGTCTGGCAGAGGTGCTGTCACCGTAGGGTTGTTTCTGATGGCTTGGACCGTTTGTCGTTCCTTTTCCTGGCAGTTAATGCCATGCAGTACACACTGGACAATTCCGCTCTTCCAATACTGTGACGACTGCAGTATAGGAGGAACCCCTTCCCTCTTTCTGTTTGGCATAACGGTGCATCATGTCATACTGCGCAGCCTATGGTGACCTGATTTAAGCTTGAAAAGCCTTTATTGGCCTGTCCAGGCGTCTCAACCTTAACTGTATTGAACACCTTTAGGATCAACTTTAACGGTCGACTTCGTTGGGGTCTGGTCAATACTCACACAATCAGTAGCCGAATTGACCATGACCTCTATGTTGAAACAAGAATGGACCAAAGCAGTGGTTTTCAAGTCTTTTATTTCATTTTGGGGCACCCCTCCTCAATTTTCTGCCTGTTAGATCCGATTCTCTCTCTGTATATATATATATAATATTAAAAAATATATATATATAAAGTAAACATCAATTATAGATTACCACAAAATTAAAAAGACACCGTACACCTTTTTATATTGAAATAAGCATATATATTTTTTTAAAAAATAATAAGTTTAAGTAACTTAAACCCAAATTACGTGGCACCCCTGGAATGTTGTTGCGGCATCCTAAGGTGCCGCAGCAACCCTTTTGAAAACCACTGGACCAAAGCATCTTCTATTTGTTATCAAAAATTGGTTCCAAATTTGTAAGAACCAGTTTTTTGTTATAGAAGTGGCACTACGATTTACCATTCATAGTATACATGAATGAACTGCGTGACATATTAAATAAAAACTTTAAACCAGTCCATATGATGTAAAATTTTAACAGGTAATAGTACACAATATTATACATGTAATAATAAATTCATTATGATCTATCCAGCAGTGGCCGCTAATGATTTCAATGCCAAAATAAAAAAAATAATAATAATAAAAAAAAAAAAATATATATATATATATATATATATTTTTTTTTTTTTCCGGTTAGAATATTGCGTTTTCACAATACAGTATTTAAATCAGAAAGGGGTCTGCCTAATCGTTTGTCAAGTTTATAATAATTGCACAGCGACTAATTTATTATTATTGTAATAAATTATCTTATTTATTGCGAATAAACATTAACAAAAAGCATGAGAGATTATAAATTCCAGCCAGTCCTTCTCTGGCAAATTCATTCGTCCTTCGATTGAATGTAGAAAAAAATGTTCCAAAGCATCGCTTTGGAACATTTTCGTTGTAAATGAGACTATGAGATCAAATATGGCTATGACACCAAATTTTGGAGTGGCACATCGCTTTTAGCTGTGGATTTATGAATACTACGCCAAGTATCATTTAATTTTATAGCATAGGTTGTTATAAATGCAAAGTAAACACAGATCAGTAATAAAAAATAAATATAAATCAATAATAAATACGAAAAACAAAATGGTATTTACTTTTATTTTTCAGTGTTATTGTGTCAATGCCATGGCTCAATGGCACTTCATAGCCAGCAGATACTGCGTTTATCTACATTATACGAGATATAAGAACAAGTATGTCTTTTATCTACCCCAATATTATTATTATTATTATTAGCCTTATGGTGCAAGGAAGCCTGAGGCTTATGCTGCACCAGGCAATAAAAAAAAAATTTCTGAACTACCCTGAGAGAGAGAGAGAGAGAGAGAGAGAGAGAGAGAGAGAGAGAGAGAGAGAGAGAGAGAGAGAGAGAGAGAAGTAAAAGGGAATCACCAAGAAAGAGAAGAATGATGATATATACAATATCAACGTGTTGTGCTAATATACTCAATGAAGTTGTAAACTCCTCTAGTCTCGGATTTGAAGGCCTTCAAATAATACACAGATTTGAAGAATAACCTTCAAATCTGTGTACCATTCTTACATGAGGCTACGACTTCTTTTTTTTTTATTCCTTAAGTTAGGGCGGTCCCAAGCCAACTATGGCAAACCCACCACGTGTTCATACACATTACTGTACCCAGCAAGGCCATTCCTTGTAGCGTTACACATCTGGGTGAGAATACTGTCCAAATTGCTATATAAGAATAGGAAAAAAAAAACTATATGATGGTACAAATTAAATTAACTAGCTGATTAAATCCACATTTAAAGTGATTCTTTCCAATTCTCAGGATGTTTGACTGCCTAAAACTGAAGTTGGATTCGAGAGACTGAAAAAGGTTTTCGGGAATGCAGTTTCTAGACCTGAAGCGTGCGGTTGCTTTCGAAAGAGGAGAGGAGTGGTTTACTTTCGTCTGTATAGTTTGCGTGACGGGAGGAGACATTAAGTTGGCTCCTACAAAATCGAAATGGCCAGTGAGTCTAATACGAGTCTTCCGTTGATTTTAAGAAGCAGCATCGTCAAAGTAACGCAGTGGAGTCACGCGAAAAGTCTTATACCGGTAGCTGAAAAAAGCCGTAAAGGCTGGCCCGGCCCATCCGGGAGTATCAGTTGCAGAACTTGATAATTGCGAGGTCTCAGATTCTAAACCCAGGGCTCTGGAAGAAGCTGATGGCGTCAAATGAGCTGTTCGTTCAACCTCATTAACTGATGTAATAATGAACAGATTAACGCTAGATAAGCAGCCAATCAACAGATAACGCTAGATCAGCGATGTTCAACCTTTTTAAACTCGCAGCACAGTGAGAAAGGTGCCAAAGTTGTCAAGGCGCACCATTAGTTTTTTAAGGAGAAATTTTATCATTAAAAAAACGCGTATTAAGATTGTGTTTAAAAGTTCAATAGCTAAAATTCTAATCATTGTGTTATTTTCTAAAATAATATTGATCTGGATTTCAAAAGATTTATTTTTAAAATTTATGTTCATATTATTCCAATTATTGAAATAAGATATCATTGAAAAAGATGCTATTTATAAAAAAATATCATTTATATAAAAATATCAGTGGGAAACCTGTGCTTGGTGATGTCTTATGATGTCTCTTGTCCGAGGTCGGATGGTTGATAAGCATACCATACCCTCAAGTCCTCCAATGTTTGAAGTCGCTACCTGTTCTTGCTCTTCATTGTGGTCATAGCAGAAAAGCCAGCCTCACATAGATACGATGTAGAGAAAGGAAGAAGTGCTTCAATCGCCTTCTTTGTGATAACGGAGACAACCAAAATGAAGACAAATCTGTTGAGTGCTTTAGTTTCAGTCCTCTGTCGTTTCTTATTTCCGTCAGCTCATCTTCTTCTGCAACAGTTAATTCTGCTGATTCCAACGCACTTAACACAAATGGATCTCTTACCCAGTCCAAGGAAGATACAACAAGTGACGGGAAATACTTTTTAATGTTTATACTCAGAAGTGACAAACTTTGTAGAATTAAATCGACAAGATTTTTGTCCAGTCTGCAACTTTTTATCAGCTAACACATTTCAACTTTGTTCTCTATTTTGATTCTGGCTCCCCATAATGTTAATTTTTCATTAAAAGAGTTAATTTTGTCAGTAAAAGTAAGAATATTTTCATTCTTTCCCTACATACTCATGTTAAGAGTTTTCAAGGTTTGGAAGTTTGAGGTTTGTTCAAGATTTTGTCAGCTAGGAAAGCAACTTTATTGCACTAGGTCTCATCACTAAGCAGGTCAGTCAGCTCAGACTCTTCAGACGTAAAAAAAATTATAAGCTCTTCCCTCAGTTCATAGAACCTTGAAAGTACCCGTCCTCGAGATAGCACCTCACTTCCGTGTGCAGGAGTTGCGTATGAGCAGCTTCCATGGCAGAACACACTGCTGAAAAATAACCTCGATTTGAATGGTCTACTCTTGATATAGTTAACCATTTTGGTTGTCTTATCCAGTACTTTTTGGAGCTCAGGTACTACTGATTTTGAAATGAGGGCCTCTCTGTGCAGGAAGCAGAGTGTAAAAACAATGCTAGGGTTCTTTTGCTTGGTCAGTGCGACGAATCCTTTCAGGCTTCCCGACATAGAGGGAGCACCATCGGTGCTCTATGATGCAGATGCTGATGCATGATTTCCATGACAAATTGTGAGAACTAAAATAACTGTCGACAACACCAAGAATGTCTTGACCTTTTGTTGTTTCTGGAAGTGGTTTGCAAAATAAAAACTGTTCAATGATGTCTCCATTACAAACAAACCTGCTGAATGCTAGCAGTTGAGCTTTTTCAGTGATGTCAGTTGACTCGTCCAACTGGATGGAAAAAAAATCGACTTCTTTAATATTAGTTATCACTTGTGACTGTGTGTGTGTGCGTGCGTGTGCGTTCTTGTATCGGGATGGCTCCTAGGCGTTAGCCCATCTCCACCTTTGTACTCTGTTATGGTGCAGAAACCTCTGCATAATGGGCCTGAAAAAGTGTAAGTGTATGTGTGTTAATATTAATGTGTGTTGTTTTGTTTGTGTCAGGCCATTTTGTCACCAGGGTGCAGCCAACACATGGGCAGCTGCTGCCTGATGCCCATCACTAGCACCAGGCCTGGGTCAACTGTCATCCTGTACCGGTGTAATTACCACCGAAACTCTTGCACCCGCCAGAGGTAGTGCAATACTTGCGGGTGTATCACTTGTGACTCAACATCTTGAGACATGCCTTATATACACCAATTAATAGTGTTATCAGACATAGCGATTTTCGAAATCTCTTTTTCATATTCCTCGCCAAACATAATATTTACAATTTTACAGCATGCTGGTAAAATTATTGACTCAGCAATTGTATGTGATTTCACTTTTTTGCCACGATTTCGGCAACGGCATAGCTTGCTTCTTGAGTTTTGTCAGAAATAGTTGTGATTTTGTTCCATTGTTCAGCCTGGCGTGTTTGATCAGCTATAAACCTTTTAAAATATTCATTTGGTTTCTCGCATAAATGTGAGTGCTTTGTGTGAAAGTGTCTTTTCAGCTTACTTGGAACCATAGCTTGGTTTGCCAGTTTCTCGCCACAAACAACACACTTAGGACGTGGCTGTTCTTCTCCAGATGAAAAGAATCTGAAAGACAAATAGTCTTCATTGTACTGGCGCACGACTGTTTTAGAACTAATACTAACTGCACTATGTGTTATTCTACAGAACTAATGCCAGCTACACTTGATTCACTGTCATCATCTAACTTACGTTTTTTAATTAGAAATCTGTCCATGTCTAATAAGCCCTAAAATAAATAAAAATAAAAATCAACTAAATTCAGAAATAACAAAATAATTAACACGAAACAGAAATAAACAAAAATGCATTGGTGCAAACTCACACGGAATAACACACCCGATCTGAACAACAGCTGACTGAAGACTGACACTGGTGGTGAAAGATAGGGTGGTAAAAGTACATTGCAGAGTTATTTTGGGACCTGGAACAACGGGGACAGAGGTTCTTGGAATTTTACTAAAACTTTTTATTAATAAACTGTTGTTTTCATTCTTATCAGCCTTTCATGAAAAATATACAGTACAGTACAGTACTTCCAAAATTTACCTCGACGATTTTTTTTTATTCCTCAATTTTTTTCTAGCTTCTTTTCTACCTTCCCCCAAACTCCGCGACACACCGGTTGAAAATCGCTGCGCTAGATAATTAATTCCTGTAACTTTAGATTCAAAAACCAAGGCGAAAACAAGAAGATTCGTCTAGTTCCATCGTTATTAAAAGAAGAATAAAAAGACAGACTTTTTATTCTTCTTAAAAGAAGAATAAAAAGAAAGAAAGAAGAATAATTGATTGGATAGATGGTGTTTATTGTTTGCCCACTTCAGAAGGCAGAATTCAGTAGAATATATTCTCCTAATATGGATAGGAATGAATGGCTGACGCCCACAGTTCAGCGCTATACAATATGGCCGAATATACTGTGATTATTATTGAACGGGTCAATGCATTTGCACCATGTTTTGTTCGTAGTGAATTGTGTAAGTCGATAATTGGCATCGTTTTAATTGTATCGCATGTTGTGAATACAGTACCTTCATAACAGTGGCCGAAGTATTGCACTGCTTTGAATAAGTAACGCTTCACCAGTGGAGAAGACTAATGTTACTTATTTTCGGCGGATACCACCACCCAGACGGCACCGACGGTATGGGATAAAACACTGTGTTATCCACAAACCGTCCCTATTAGACTTAGGAAAGCAAAAAGGTGGAGGAAAGTGATAGTAGGAGAGGAAAAAGAAGAAATGTTGTCGAAAGAGAAAGAGGCAGTTACTCATAACTCCCTCAAATAGGCAACACTTCCCCATTAAGGAAGACTGTTTGGGTCAACATCAAGCTCCCGCAGACGGTACCGTTTCGATGCTAATTGGCTTCTCATCGGTGGGTGGGTACCATGCTTCATGCAAAATAATCGTCGCCTTAATTTATACTATTACACACCATCAGGCATCTCTTATATTGTGGACTTATACTTCATAACTGGGATGTCACTGTTGCAACACACGGGTACCTACCCACCCACCGATGAGAAGCCAATCAGCTTTGAATTGGTGCCGTCTGGGCGGTGGTATCCGCCGAGAATAAGTAATATCAGTCTTCTCCACTAGTGAAGCGTTACTTATTCAAAGCACTGAAATAACTCGGCCACTAATGACAAGAAATGTGACATTTACGTCGCTTATCTTGTCAATAGGCGACGTAAATGTAAGTTGTGTCAAATGTTATTCCCAGATCTTTATGAGTTTTGACAATTGGGATAGGAATGCCATTCAGTTTTGGTTGTGCGAGCGTTGGTGATTTTTTCAGAGAGTACACCACCATCACAGTCTTCTGTGAGTTAAGTGCCAAGCCCAATTTATCTAAGTACTTGAATAACTCGAAGCTTATGATTTATCTGGTCACACATTGCACTGTTAGTAATTGATGGTTGGATGGTGGTTAGAATCTTATTATCGTCTACATAAGTGCATATATCACCCCTACCCTTGCAGAAAGGGATCAGCATGGCGGTAAAGAGGAGTCCGGATAAGATCCCCCCTTGTGGAACTCCTGCATGGACTGGGCGTTGGATGATCTGCGTGTCTGTATGCAAATAAATGGAACGCACGTTAGTAAGGACTGAATTAATAATGCTATCTGTAGAATTTTGAACGAATTGACGCCGATTTGTTTAATTCTAAAATTAAAGAGGACAGGGTGGTTTAATTCTGAAAATATTGATGCATTACAGATGGGAGCACAGTAATGAAAAGGGAATGGGTTCAATGAGTATATCGAACACACTCGGTACTAGCACTGGTAGTGCCATGTATACGCGTTATCTGTCTTTTGTTCAATTATCGTTTCGTAAAATTTTCTATTTTGAGCCCTAGTTAAAATTTTTCTATTAAGAATTGAGCTAAATAACAAATGTGAATACAATTTTAGCAACTTTGTTTTTTCATTTAAAGTGTTTTTTTTTAATGAAAATCCCAAACACGAAACCGATAGTACTTAGTATCGTATATGAGTTGTAGGTTGAGTAAACACACGGTTGTTCCAGAAAACAGAAGAAGAAAGGATGAACTAAGAAGAAAAAAAGTTGGTTCTGTGAGTTAGGAGTTGGACGGACAATGAATGCTTACTGGTTGCAGCATGTGTTCGGGTTGGTCTGGAAGAAAGTGGGGGAATTACAGACCAGTTCAGAAAACTAGTGCCTATGGAAGATCCATTTCCACCGTCATTTTATGGTTAGCTTTAAGCGAGGCATTATACTTCTATAATGCATTCATTATTACTCTAACTTCTTTTGTGTCATGCAAGACAACAATTTTTTATATCTCATCTAAAACTAATTTTGGAGATCGGCACTTTTGGGAAAAAGTCCACGATTTGATGGTCAAATCGCTTGATAACGTACTTAATCTGAATGAAGGAAGATAGTTTTTTAATTAATTAAATTGCAATTAATATTATATAAGAATTAATTAAAACACAGCAACATCTCGTAATATTAGATCAAAAGACAACACTGCATCTTCAACATGCTACAATGAATTTCTTTTAAAAGACAGTGTAAAGAAGTAGCTGTCTCATAAACTACGTTTTTTAAACTTAATTTAAAATTTATTTTACCTTATTTTTAAAAACCGTAATGACTTCAGATAAATAGACATGCGCTGCCTAATTACTTTCAAATGAGTGATTGTTTTCTTTTTTTTCTTTCAGGATTCCGAAAACGTAATGCTGAAGACTTGGTATAAGAAGGGTAGTAAATTCTGATGGTGGCGCTTCAGACACCTGTAGAGGATCCGGATGAAGGTGGAGAGGTCATCGTTCTCTTTACACACAGAGAGAACTTTTATACTTTCTTTCTATCTATCTATTTGTCTGTCTGTCTACCTATCTATACTTAATAATTGGTTATTTCCAGCTTATAATTATACTCACTAATATACACCAGGAGTGTTCTTTTTGTATACGCTTTTTCAGGGTGCATTCTGGCCCGTAGCACTTCGAGGTATTGTGCATGTTTATGGACCTACTGTTGAGATATTGTCATGATTTATGGACCTATTGTTGAGATATTGTCATGATATATGAACCTACTGTTGAGAGATTGTCATGATTATGGACCTATCGTTCCTGAAAGATAGGAACTGATATATTCAATCTCTTTTTGTCCTTCCTGTGTTGCGTATCTCTGCCATATTAATATTTCCAGTGTTTTTATTATTGTTAGATGTATGCATACCTTTGGGCACTCTGCTGTGTGGTTGCCTGCAGTTTTTACAGGAAGGATTTCGCTTAAAAAGACTGCTGAAAAATTAGGATAAAAATTTTTATTTAAAGTGATAACGTGCTGGTGGCTATTACAAACATCGTGGATTCGATATTCCTCGTTGTTTTGATCTTCTCTGCAGAAGTCTATGAAATATGACGCTGTGTTTGTGTATATAGTTAAAATGTGATCATTTTAATGACTATGGGTGATATTCCAAAGATACCACAGAAATCAAAGTCAATTGTACGTTTGCTTGTGTGCAATGCTTCAATAAGAAAAAAAAAAAAATACTGAACTTCTGAAATATAAATATTTTTAAAAAGCAAAATCACTTGATCAGCAAATAAAGACCATTAACTAGCGTCCTAAATGCACGAAATATTTGGAAGCGAATTTAGACATTTAAGTTGTTTATTTAAGCTTTCTACTGTACACAGTGATGTTATAATTATCATTCTATCAAAAAAAAAAGTTTGCTTGCTGGACCGACAGATGGCTAATAAGATAGATAAGCCATCTGGAAACAACAAAACAAACTTATTGATTAGCAAAAAAACGTCAAGTAGAAATAATCCAATAAGTCCAATGTTAGAAGTGACTTGATGAGAAGAGAAGAGAACTTTACTAATTACCAAAAGGAAAAGTTTATTATTATTATTTCTCCCTCTCCTCCTTAACCTATGTAGATATTAACCTCGCTTGTTTCGCAGTTTTTGCGATTTCGAATTCGATGAATAAATCGCAGTAAGGAATTTCAGAAATATGTCCGATTAATTAGGAATTATTCACTTTATATATGATGAACAAAATACTTTATTTACTTTGGGTTTCATTAATATTGTAATATGTTCATGTAAACAGTAATTTAATTAATGCGTAATTTGCCAAATTTTTAGCATTTTACATACGTCTACCATACGTCTTAATTAAACTTAATCCATGTCCATTAAACATCATAAAACTGAATTCTAATCGAATGTTGGAAGGGATGTGGGTTAGAACTTTGGATGGAAAAGTTTATACACTGACATCAAGTTCAGAATAACAAAATGTGTTTATCACTAAAATACAGCGAAGCCTCAACGCAACTGCCATTACTAATGTCCCTTGACCCATTCGACTTCCTTTTATAGTCAAAGTAAGAAAAACAATAACATTAACAAAAATTATGTAAATAACATATTTTCAAATGATATAATTCTTTAAATTCTGTTGAATGAGAAAGCAGCCTTGTTTAATGAAAGTAACATATTTTTCTAAAAACAGAATATTTTTAATACACGTAACTTGTTTTCGAAAGATACTTATTTTAAGCGATATAATTCACAGCGGAAAGCCTATAAGATGTAAACAAATAAATACATAAAACAGAGCCACAGGTACGTAAACAAAATTACAAAATATATTCTAAATATAAAACTGTATCAATTTACTTTCCAAAGTTGTTTTATAATTAATTTATTTATACTTGCACTCACCACTGATTTAATATAAATTGTTACTCTATAATGTTGTTTAAACAAATATATATGTCTGTACGTGTTACCATAATAAATAAAAACGGCTACTCGCTGATTCAAAAGGGGGAAAAAAGATGTCACCGAATAAGCAAAAGTGAAATTATAAAGAATATTATATACAGTATACACCATAATTCTGTAAGAGCTTTTTTATTATACAATTTCAAATTCATATACAGTAGAGCGTCGATAAATCGAACTAATTGGGACCGGAGGTTGTTCGGACTTCCAATTTGTTCGAATTTTCGAACTTATCAAAAATACTGTTCTGGAGACTACAAAAAAAAGGTTTATTAAGTTTAGAAATAAAAACACTAAGTTGTACTGTATATTTATTTATAGGTAACAAAATAAATAGAACTTTCAGCCACAATAACACACATGTATAGGCCTTTTAACGAATATAATTTCTTATTTTTTGCTGCACCATTTTCGAACTTCGTTTCTTTGCTGCCAGATCGCTCACTCTTTTCAGCAAGAGTAGTTGAGTTCGACAGCATTTAGTTTGTTGCTCGTACCTAGCCCTCGTGGGTAGCACAGTTGGTAGAATCGCCATCCTCCCCATCCAGAGTGTAAAAGACCTGAGTTCGAGTCCCGTCATTGACGGGAGGAATTTTTATGGGCCTTTTCAAACTGGGTTAGTCTGTCTTTCTCCCGGAAACTCGGGTTTTTCGTCCAGCAAATAGAAAATCGACCACAGAATACAATTTACGGACGGTATGCAAGGAGCAATATGGCCTTAGTCATTGATGCTCCCAGACCCCAACAACAAACAGCATATTAGAGGGATGGGTCATTAGCAGTTCCTATAATTTTTCTTTCTTTCTTTCTTTTTTTTTTTTTTTCACCATCATCTGAATCAAGTTTCAATGCGAACTTTAAAATTTTTTCCTTGTTGTTTTTAATTTCTATTATAGTTGACTTTTCAACCTTGTAAAATCTTGCTAACGAAGATCCGCTTTCTTTCTTTCTTTGAAAGCCTGTTTAAATTCTCAAGCTTTGATTTAATTGTTAAAAATTTCTGCTTACTTTTAAAAGACGAAGAAGACCATAACTACAGTACGGTAAAATAAAACTCTATAAACGTTCAAAATCTCTTCATTCCTGTATCTGAACTTCGTAAACTTTTTACTCCGTATCTCACTTGCGCGTATCGTGTTAGCTGCAATTTTTGCTTGCCGTGTTCTTTGTTACTGATTGACACTTATCTTTTTTTACTCTTTTAGATTTTACAACCCCCCCTCCAAATGTCAGTGAACAGAAATATCAGATTACGAAGTATGTTGAATAACAGATTACAAAGTATTATGTTTAGTTATTACTTTATGTATATTAATTAAGATATGTACATAAGAGTAAACTTATTCTTATTTTGCTAACCTGTGGATGATTATTATCATCCACAGGTTTTTCCTCTTACGATTTTCAGATATCATTTAATTTTGTTAATTGGTAAGGTAAAATAAAAGTATAAAAAATTAAACTGCAGAAGTATTTCCTATGGAAAATTCCCATGAACAGTTTTGCTGGAATTTTGTCCACATGTCAATGATTTCCTAACGGCATGTAGACATCCTCTACTAAATGGGAGCTAATTAAAAGGATACTGAATCCGTGAAAACTAGCATATTCTACCTACAGGTATGTGAGGTTAATCCTCTTGCAAGTAGGCTCTTTCAGCACGCATATACTAATCCCATCGTTCCTACCAGTACTAGAAGAACCTCTCAAACTCAGTTTACTGGTTCATCTAAAGCTGCTTTGTGGCATTTGTTTGTTTCCATATCTATTATATATCTTTTATCTTTCAAGGTTTTTTCAAGTGCAAGAAACAGAATAATGTCATAGAGAGCCATGTTCTTGCGAGTGTAGAGGCTGTCTTGTGAAAAACATCTTTTAGCTAAAAACTGCTGAACAAGCTAGTCCAGTGCAGAGGTACTCTTGGTTACGATGCGACTTATTTCCAATTCTTTAATTAAAATATTCTGATGTGTAACATAAGAAATACCTTCTTCTTCTTCGGACATTTCACGAATAGATATGCAATAGCATGTCAGGAGTTCTTCAAAAGTGTGCCCATTCACTGAGCGAGTTATCCGAGAAATGCATTCTGTCTCGATACTTTTTTTATCAGTGCTAGAATTATACGCCAGGTTCAATAGAAGCTAATTTGAGGGCATTTACCTGCGATTTCTTAGCTGAGTGGCTGTCAATTTTGGGTACACGTAGTGGTAGGACCTTGAATTTTTTTGACCAGCGAGAATGTGGATGGTTCAGATGCATGCTGAATCTCTT